>NC_136267.1:186709384-187309384 GCF_964187855.1 Myxine glutinosa | reverse complement strand
AAGACTTTTCGGGGCCGCACATTATTGATGGGGATGATGAGCATGATGTGACACAGCGGCTGGGGACCTGGGACAGTCCCATGGAGGTAGAGTTTGTTCAGGCCCAAAGGAGTCTGGGTGATGAGGTGAGCCGGTCCGAGGAGGTGGTTGAAGTGACCGAAGGGACTCTCACCATACACTGCAATTTGGCAACGGAGGCTCCGAAATTGAACAACCAGTTGGGGGAGTGTGTTGGCTCCGGGCTGGATTCGGACAGAGAGGGATCGGGAGATAGAGCCTCTGAAGTTTGGTCCCCGTCGGGAATTTGGAGCAGCTGCAGGGAGGGGCAGAACAACCTAAGGGGGTTGTTACCTGCAGCTGCGGTTTTGGACAGGAGATAAAAATTGTTAAAAACAAATTTAAAATTAAATTAAAATGGGAATGTGATTTGGAGCAGCCATGGTTGGAGTTGGTCCCCGGGCTGTGGGAAGTGGACCAGGGGAGGTCATTGAGGATGGCTTCGGGGAAAAGGTGCCCCTTTCGAAATTTTGGGATGCCAGCCAGCTGGGGAGCCGGGCTGGCGATATTTGGACGTGGGGTCCAGCCATGGGTGGCATGGTACGACTTGGGCCCCACAGGGGGTCTGGTGGAGTGTGGCGTCCCTTGTCAGTCGGACCGCCGCCTGTGCGGTTGGCTCGGGCCAACAGGGTCACTGGACACTGGTGGGGGTTAAGACCTCCGGGGGGGGGGGGGAGTCCAAGGTGGTTTCTCAAGCCTGGGATGGCATTTATTGAGGCCTGCGGCCTGACACCCTCTCCCTGAGACTCTGGGACAGCCGGCATGTGGTGACCTGCCATGCCGTGCTGGTCTCTATGGATGCGGGTCGAACCGAATGGACAGGGATGGATATAGCCGACCGGACAACCATTGGGGCATCTGTGGAACGTGATGGTGTGAGAGTGACCTTCCACAGATGTTCCGTTATGATTTATGGACTCTCGGTTTGGGAAGAGAGCCACGGGATTGATGAATCGGGAATTTGTAATGTGCCGAGCATATGGGCCATGCTCGGCTGGCATGTGTATGGCAAAGCATCTTTCTTTGGTGAAATTACTGAATTGTGAAAAATGTTTGGCATGGGTAATCTCGGGGTTATATGCAAATTTAAGGGTGAATTTTGTGAAGAGAAATGGTGGTCACTGCACAGTGACACCATTATTGATCCAGGTGTTAGACCAAAGTGTTGGAGGCTGTGATAAAATTGATAGGTTAGCAGGACACAGCCTTCAACTGGTTGCGGGGGCGACTGTGCCGATATTTGGGACGCCGGGTTATGGTGATGTAGTTGGGTGTTCTGAGGGTCAACGTGGTGCTGTGCGTGTCCGAGGTGTGTGGACCATGTCTTCTGGGTGGGTCTCCTGGTGGAGCATCGCTGTCGACTGGAGCTTGGTGTGGTCAAGTGTGGGTGGGCACTGGGGGGCTGCAGTTGTGTGGGCTGGGGGACGAGGGCGGCGTAGGTGACGTGCGGGGAAAGCCACGCACTGCGACCGTCTCCCCCAGGGCCGAGGTTGTGCGTGCGGTAGTGTTGTTGGTAGCAGGTGCTCACTACATTGGCCAGCTGGGGCTGGTGCAGCTGTGTTCCTCGCAGGGGGGGCCGAAGGATGGATGGTGGGTCGCACCCTTATGGACACTCATGGGCCATGTTGGCGTTTTGACTGCTCACCTTGTCCCGATGACCCTTGCACGGTAGAGGTGTGGAGCTGTCGTAGCCACGTGTTGTTGTTTAGAACAGTTCACCGTTGGATGCGGATCCACATGCCTGCCAGTATAGTGGGGACAAAAGAGAAATTTGGAAGAATTTGGTAGGTCCAATGAGAAATTTTGGGATTTTGGGGGTGGATGGCACTTTGGACCTGACCAACCGTAGTTACCTGTATATCAAGGTAGGGGTGAGTGTTTTGATGTTTACTGTCCCAGGCTCCAGGACTTGCTATTTAAATTGGGCACATGTAATTTGGAGTTGGGGGCGGGTGAGAGTGATGACATGGTCGGTGAGGGGGATGGAATGTGGGCCAGTGGGCCACACAGAGTCTTGTGGGTGGCGTCTGTTTTTGTGTTGTGGTTATGTGTTTTTATATGGTCGTGAGGTTGGAGATAATGGAGAGTGAGTGGTGATTATTGTGTTGGAAATGGAGATGTATTGGTCAACGGTGAATGGGGATTTCACATATAGCAGGCCATGGCAACTTTTTGTAACACCATCTCTGGAAATGTGTTGAGAATTGAATGGCAACGGGGGGAGGAAATGTGTTTTGGGATCTTGTGGGTGGGGAAGGTGTGTGGGTCCGCAGGTACAGATCAGGCTCTGAGGAGTGATGCCTGCGCCCCCCCCCCCCCCCCTCTGCGGCAATTACCCCTGGCAGCCAGTCGTATCTGGAAATTGGAGCTCGTCAGTGGAGGGTCTGGTTGAGCGCCGTGGGGTAACGAAGACCCCCGGCGACCCGTGGAGCTGTGCGGCAGCAGGAGGCAACGGAGCCGGGTGTGTGGAGGCCCTCACCAGTGGGGTAACGGCGGAAAAGGCTGTTGGGCTGCCACGGGGCCAAGAGGTAAAGGGGGGGGGGGGCAATGATCTTGTAAGTCGGTTGACTTGTTTCGGGACTGCGGGCACCACAGCCTGAAGCGCCCCCACCATCTTAGTTGTGCAGTACCTTCTCGCTGCCGAGTTGAGAAATGCACACATGTATACGACATCAATGCCATGGTCCTGCAGGGGGGGTGTATGAAATAAGTGCTTGTAATGATTTTGTGTGATGATTTTTGGAATGAGTATGCATGGATAAGGGGTTTGTGTTATGAATGTGGGCGAAATCCACCGAGCCATGTCACTCACCTGTAACACCAGGACAGGGCCCGCGGAAATTTAGGGGTACATTGGGATGGCCCCACAGGTAAGGTTGCGTCTTGTGGCATCCACCGGGGGATGCGGTCTGTGGACCCGGGTTTGTACAAATGTTTATTCGAGTTTGTGAATTTTTGTACGTTTGGTTAAGTTTTGTGGGTAAGGTAGGATTTTTGGTTTGTTGTTTGTTTCCTCCCACCGCAGGAACGAATCGAAATCATTGTACATACTTGCATGATTGTTAAGGGGTTTAGCATGTTAAAGAGAATAGGTCGGAAGTCCGACTCACTTCCCACAACCCTCCTGCTTTATTTCGTAGGTTAATTAAGTGTGAGACAGTAAATGTTAAGACTGGAATGGGAGCGCCTGCAGTGAACATAGCAGGAGCTATGGTTCCAGGTGGGGGGGGATGGGGGGGGGGGGGGTTGGGTTATGTCGGTGGGGTAGAGCAATATCTAGAGTCAGGTAGATCTGAATAGGTAACATGCTTCGTCTGTCGCGATAAGGATTCTGCCCTGTAATAAGTTACGTGTGTTTAGTTCGGTTTGTCAGTTAAGGAGTATACCAGTGAACATACCAGGATGTTCGTATGCTAGGTAGTTGAAGGGATTAAAGATAACAGCCCTTGTGTGTCACACCTGGTAATCAAACCTTTGTCCCTCATGGCAATTGTTACGTGCTCCTCCCCAAACCCCAGTCACGGTGTACCTCCGAGCCCCAAAAGGAGTCACGGCAGAAAGATGTGCTATGATGTGTGCCAATGACCAAGGGTGAAACCACACCAATCAGTTGTTACCAAAAACCAAGTATTGTATTAGTATCGCACAATAATAACAGCACAAGTACAATATACTTTAATTGCACAACAAAATACCATATAATTCCTATGATGGTACCACCAGATTCTTAACTCGATAACTCACGGTGCTCCACGTGAGCGAAATGTAACACCCCCCAAAGTCACTGTCCCGGCACCAGGCCAAAGTCGATCCACGCTCCGGTGATCACAAGAAAAAGGTAGTATCGAGACCAGAACCCAGAACAGCTGAAAGTCGACGCTGGCGAAGAGCTGCTGGGTGGGTGTCGGGCCGACGTCGGTCAGGCAAAAGTGCACCTAAAAGGCGACTGGGAATTCACACCTTCGGCTCACCAGACAATGACGCTGGTATGAACGTTCAGCGGCTCCCAAACGGAGAACCGCGAATTCCCAATCGAAATCCACGTTACACACGCGAACCAGGCTAATGGCTGGGGCATGGTGAAATGGCTGGAGCGAGGTGAAATGGCTGGAGCGAGGTGAAATGGCGGACGGGCCCGTAATGGAGGCGTACCTGCTCCCCAACAACGATTCACTCCGGAATCAACCGCAAAACCCGTCACGCAGGTATATCTGCCACAGCGATATCGACTTTGTCACAGGAATCCCTTTCACGGGGAAACCAATATTCGCTCATGACCAACGTTCGCCAGCGTCTGCTCGAGACCTCAAAGCAGATCGGTGTTTCTCTCCCGACCTCACTTGCGCCGCTTTTGCCTCCTCCTCTTCTTCTCCCAGTTTCGCCCGATCCATTTCATTTTTCTTTTAAAACACTAATTTTTCCTTTTGAAGACAGTTATCTCCATTTCACTCAAACTATAACAATAATAGTACATGGAACTAAAAATGCTTCCAGTGGATGAAAACCACAAAGACGGAAGTGACGAATCCGTAACACTCCCCATCCTCAAGAAAGAAAGTTTGAACATAGTGAAAACTTTCTTTTCATGCAAAACCCCTTTTTCATTAACAAAAGTAAAACTCACACTCAAATGATCAATTCGCGTGAGCAACAACAATTAATATTCCCCAGAAGAAAGCAACAAAACTTCCAAACACCCTCCAGGAATTTTCAAAGTTCGTTCACTCTGGATAAAGCATCGGCCACGACATTGTCCCTGCCCTTTACATGCTCAATTTGCAAGTTGAACTCCTGCAAAGACAAACTCCATCTCATCAACCTCTGATTTTTATTTTTCATTTTTTGAATGAAGGTTAAGGGGTTGTGATCAGTGAAGACTTTTATAGGAAAGGTAGTAGTTCCCAGATACACCTCATAATGCTGAAGCGCTAGCAGGAGAGCAAGGGTCTCTTTTTCCACAGTGGCATAATTTGCCTGATGTTTGTTAAACTTTTTTGGAATAGTAGCACACCGGGTGATCCACACCATCATCATCTTCCTATAATAGAACTGCCCCAGCCCCCACATCGCTTGCATCAATGGCCAACTTGAAAGGTTCTTGAAAATCTGGCGCTGCTAGGACAGGAGAGCTCATTAATATCGCTTTGACGTGGGCAAAGGCAGCCTGGCATTTGTAATTCCAAACAAACTTGGTCTCTTTCCTCAGCAAATTCGTTAAAGGGGCTACCACATCAGAAAAATTCCTGCAGAACCGCCGGTACCAACCAGCCATACCCAAGAATCTCATAAGCTCCTTTTTCCCTTTTGGAACTTGGAAGCGATCAATGGCTTCTATCTTGGATGTCACTGGTTGCACCTGACCCTGACCTACTACATCGCCTAGGAACACCACCTGTGCTTTTACAAACTCACTCTTAGATAAGTTGATGGTCAACCCTGCCTCGGTCCGTTTCTTGAAAAATGCATGAATTTGTCTAATATGATCTTCCATGGTCATGGTGTGGATGATGACATCATCCAGATAAGCCTCCACCCCCTCAAGGTCTGCAATAAGCTTATTAATCAGCCGTTGAAATGTAGCAGGCCCATTTTTCAATCCAAAGGGAAGAACTTTGTACTGATACAACCCATTTGGTGTGACTAAAGCTGAGATTTCCTTGGCTCTATCAGGAAGAGGAATCTGCCAATACCCTTTCAGCAAGTCAAATTTAGTTAAAATTTAGCTGGGCCGATTCTATCAATACAACCCTGGTGTTGGGCTAGCGGCTAGGGTGCCAGCTTAGGATCCAAGGATCCTGGGTTAGAATCCCAGTCGATCGCTGAATTAACGCCAGGGGGGTTGACTCAGCCTGTCATCCTTCTGAGGTCGGCTAATTGAGTACCAGTTCACTGGTAATTCCCTGCTTTTGGTAAAAGGTGACAAACAGGGCTGGCGGCAGGAAGGGCATCCGGCCGTAAAACATTGCTTCAAAAACGGGACCAAAAAACAACAACAACCACGGTTCCCGAAAAGGCCAACCCCCGCAAAGCGGGGGGGAAATGGCCTCTAAACGGTGGTTTTTATTCTATCAATACAGTCATCAATCCTTGGGATGGGATATGAGTCGGTCTTGGTCACTGCATTAACCCGTTTTAAATCCGCACAACAACGAAAACTGCCGTCAGGTTTTGGAACCAACACACATGGTGAGCTCCATTCACTGCTGCTTGGTTCGATGATGTCATTCTCCAACATATACTGAACCTCCTTCTGAAGATAATCCATCTTCACAGGGTTCATCCGTTAGGGGTGTTGCTTCACAGGAGTGGCTTCCCCCACCTCAATATCATGATATACCAAGTCAGTACGACCAGATACATCTGTGAACAAATGTGCAAACTCAAAAATTAGGCTGGATAGTTGTCCTTGTTGTTCCCTCGTCAAATCACCGAATTTCTCATCTAAATTACTCAACACTTCCGTGTTCGTCAATCTGGGACAAGCCTGGTCATCAATGTTATCAAACTTCACACCGGCCTCAACCTCTGGATTATCTTGCACTACAGGCACGACAGGTGAGACAGGAACCATTTTTTCCACAGGCTTCCTCTCATGATATTTATTCAGTCGGTTAACATGACACAGCTGCCGCTTTTTCCGTCGGTTGGGAGTTGTCACCACGTAATCTGTTTCATTAACCCTCCTTTCCATTGCATAGGGACCAAAATACCTAGCCCGTAGTGGCTGACCTGGAACAGGAAGCAACACTAACACCCGGTCCTCGGGACTGAAATTTCTTATCTGAGATTTCTTGTCATGTCTCACTTTCATTTTATCCTGTGTCACTTTCAAGTTTCGTCTCGCAACTTCACAAGCCTTTGCCAATCTGTGCCTAACCGTTGACACCTACTCTCCCACTGTTGACTGCGACTCCTCCTGTAGCCACTGTTCTTTCACCAATTTCAATGGTCCTCGCACTGCGTGTCCAAACACAAGTTCAAAAGGACTGAATCCCAATAACTCCTGAACAGATTCCCTCGTAGCAAACAACAATAAGGGTATTCCCTCATCCCAATCCTTGTCACATTCAAAACAGTACGTTCTGATCATATTCTTCAATGTCTGGTGAAACCTCTCCAAGGCCCCTTGGCTCTCGGGATGGTAAGTACTTGATCTTACTTGCTCCACTCCCAACAGGTGTACCACTTGCTGAAAAAGCGTTGACATGAAATTGGAACCCTGATCAGACTGGATGACCTTAGGTAGGCCAACCAAAGTGAAAAATTTAATCAAGGCCTTCGCAATAACTGCCGCAGTAATTTTTCTAAGAGGCACTGCTTCTGGGAGCCTCATGGAAGCGCACCTGATGGTCAGCAAATACTGATGTCCAGCCTTAGTTTTAGGTAAAGGGCCTACACAGTTAATAATGACATGGCTGAATGGCTCTTCAAAAGCTGGAATGGGTTTTAAAGGTGCGGATGGGACTTTCTGATTAGGTTTTCCCACCAGCTGGCAAGAATGGCAAGATTTACAGAACTCCGCCACATCACGTCGCAATCCTGGCCAGAAAAAATGTACCAAAATTCTGTCACATGTCTTGTTCACTCCAAGGTGCCCGGCCAAAGGTGTCTCATGTGCCAAACTCAATATCTCCTTCCGGTACAGCGGTGGCACCACAATTTGGGAATGAACTTTCCACTCATCATTTGCTGGCACCTCCGGTGGTCTCCATTTTCTCATGAGTATTTCCCCTTTCATGAAGTAACCAACAGGTATCTTCATAGCCTCTTCCTCTGTAATGGCTTTTCCAATCAAACTCTGGAGCTCCGAATCTCTGTGTTGTTCTTCAACAAGTCTCTTTCGGACAAGCACCGTCTGTTCAGCCTCGTTCCCAGATGTCTCCAACGGACACTCCATTTTCTCTTTTGGTCCAGATGCCACCTTTTCCTTAGGTTCCTTGATGTCACTCCCTTTCCTATTCCCGCTTCCAGATTTTTCCTCCAATATCTCTATGGAACCCAAATCCACATCACCTTCCTTCTCCTTCTCTTCAGAGCACTTCCTACCCATAGCACGAGTCACTGCACAGGATGGAAAGATACCCGGAATCTCCTGCTCTAACTGTGCTGTGTTATTTTCCATACTGGGCTTTTCAACCAACATCGGATTACCAGAAATTCGACCACCGGCCAAATCATTCCCGATAAAAAAAAGAAATTCCCTCTCCAGGAAGAGTGGCTTGTAACCCCACAGTGACCGGTCCTGACACCAAATCAACTTTAAATGGATGACATGAAGAGGAGCTTTAACATAGCCACCAACCCCCTGTAAGAGAACACTAACCCCAGTTGCCGTCTTCTCCGACAATGGCAAAATGCCCTCAAGCATCAAACACTGATGTGCTCCTGTGTCCCTCAATACCCTAACAGGCCTCTGGTTAGTTAAGTCCCCATCCAGTGACACAAACCCCTCGGAAATAAAAGATTTGTAACCCTCTTGGACAAGGTCGTTCTGTGATGCCGTAACTTTGGCACCGAACCTTCACAAGGCACTGTCCTCCAAGGACGATTTCTCGCATTGGCCAACGCAGTCGGAGTTGCACTAGTCTGACTCCGCTCCTGATTTTTCCTTTTCAGGGCGTAACATTGGGACATCAAATGCCCAGGTTTCTTGCAAAAAGCGCAAGTAGGCCCGGAGGAAAAACCCGTGGTCTGCCTCGGGCCCCCCGGAAGATAGGTATGCCTTGGAACTGCAGTCTTCTCATCCCTTGAAGTCACGGTATCAGATTTGTCCCCATAGTCCTCTCTAGGCCGCCTCCATGAAAATTTGTTCTCCGAACCTGATTTAACGTAACTACCCTGGCTAACTCTAGGCGGGAAGTTTGGTTTGTGGAACCCCATCCGGTGTGTCAAGGCATAGTCATCTGCCACTGTTGCTGCCTCATACAACTCCGGTGCCATTTTTTCATCCAGATGCACTTTAATGTCCACGTGGACACACTGTTTGAATTCCTCCACCAAGATCAATTGTCGTAAAAGGTTGAAGTCTTTCCCAATCTCCTTCGAGTCACACCACCTATCAAACATAGTTTCCTTCATTCTGGCAAACTCCACATGTGTCTCACTCTCTCTCTTCCTGGCATTCCTGAATTTTTGTCGGTAAGCTTCAGGGACCAATTCATAGGCTTTGAGAATGGCTTTCTTCACTATCTCATAATCTGCACATTGGTCAATCGGTAAAGCCGAATAGATATCTTGAGCTTTATCCACCAGAACACTTTGTTCTAACATAGTCCAGGACCCCACATGCCATTTTAACATTTGAGCCACCTTCTCAAAGTGTAGAAAGAACTTGGCTACCTCCTTTTCATTAAAGGGTGGAACCAGCCTCACATGCCTACCAACATCCCAAGAGTTCTGACTGGTTGTCGAACTAGCCGGCATGGATACTACTTCTCTCCATTCCCCCAGTAATTCAAGCTCCTTGAGTTTAAGTTCTCTCTGATACTCCATGTCCCGTTCCTTTAACTCCCTTTTGGCTCTCCTTTCCTCTGCTCTTTCCTCTGCTCTTCTCTCCTCGAGTTCTCGTTCCCGTTCTGCTCTTTCCTCTGCTCTTTCCTTTTCAGCTCTCCTTCCCTCTGCTCTTTCCTCGGCTCTTCTCTCCTCAAGTTCTCATTCCCGTTCTGCTCTTTCCTTTTCCGCTTTCCATTCCAACTTTTTTTTAACTTTCCTGGCTCTTTTTTTTTTTTTTTTGTATACAGAGTCGAGGCTCGTGAAAGAGCTAACATTCTCTTCAGAGAAGAGCTAACTTCTCTGCAGTTGCAGTTCTGCAGTCTCTGCAGTTGCAGTCTCTGCAGCTCTGCAGTTGCATCTCCATTTTCTGGAGCTCCATATTTCCTTTTTCCTCTGGTAACCAATCCAAGGCTACCTCTTCCCATGTTCCTTGGCCCACTAGACATTCTACCACCAATGTCTGAATCTCTGCTTTCTTTATACTAACTCGGACCTCCAAGTTACAATATTTGGCCAATATCATGAGTTCCGAACTTTTTAATGCCTGGAACTGTGCCTCGTAAGGGGACGTCGCAAACTTTTCTATGCCAAACACCATGGTGACTATTCGTTAGCACCTGTTAACTTTCACACAAAAATTTCAAATTTTTAGAAAAATTTGGGAATGTTAGAAAATTCCAAATTTGGGAATTTTGGGAATGTTCGGGAATTCTATCCCGGACGAGCCCCCAATTTCTGTTACATGCTCCTCCCCAAACCCCGGTCACGGTGTACCTCCGAGCCCCGAAAAGAGTCACGGCAGAAAGATGTGCTATTATGTGTGCCAATGGCCAATGGTGAAACCACACCAACCAGTTGTTACCAAAAACCAAGTATTGTATTAGTATCGCACAATAATAACAGCACAAGTACAATATACCTCAATTGCACAAAAAAACACCATATAATTCCTATGATGGTACCACCAGATTCTTAACTCGATAACTCACGGTGTACCACGTGAATGAAATGTAACACCCCCAAAGTCACTGTCCCGGCACCAGGCCAAAGTCGATCCACGCTCCGGTGATCACAAGAAAAAGGTCGTATCGAGACCAGAACCCAGAATGGCTGAAAGTCGACGCTGGCGAAGAGCTGCTGGGTGGGTGTCAGGCCGACGTCGGTCAGGCAAAAGTGCACCCAAAAGGCGACTGGGAATTCACACCTTCGGTTCACCAGACAATGACGCTGGTATGAACGTTCAGCGGCTCCCAAACAGAGAACCGTGAATTCCCAATCGAAATCCACGTTACACATGTGAACCAGGCTAATGGCTGGGGCGCGGTGAAATGGCTGGAGCGTGGTGAAATGGCTGGAGCGAGGTGAAATGGCGGACGGGCCCGTAATGGAGGCGTACCTGCTGCCCAACAACGATTCACTCCGGAATCAACCGCAAAACCCATCCCGCAGGTTTATCTGCCACAGCGATATCCACACTATCACAGCAATCCCTTTCCCGGGGAAACCAATATTCGCTCGTGACCAACGTTCGCCAGCGTCTGCTTGAGAGCTCAAAGCAGATCGGCCTTTCTCTCCCGACCTCACTTGCACCGCTTTTGCCTCCTCCTCTTCTTCTCCCGGTTTCTCCCGATCCATTTCGTTTTTCTTTCAAAACACATTTTTCCTTTTGAAGACAGTTATCTCCATTTCACTCAAACTATAACAATAATAGTACATGGAACTAAAAATGCTTCCAGTGGATGAAAACCACAAAGACGGAAGTGACGAATCCGTAACACAATGCATACCCATATAAACACTTAGATAGGCCCTTTATAGTGCACACAGTAATTAAATCCCCATCCCTTACAATGACTTTGGAAGAAGCCAGAATGGGGCACCGCCGGGTGGCTGCTGTTAGCTACACCACGAGCTGAGACCACGCCACAGGGAACGTGTGATTAGAGGGAAGGAGCTGGAAGGTTCGGTGTAAGGCACTGGTTGGTGGCGCGCCAAGGCTGACGTCACCGCCCAGGTTATAAAAGTGCGCTGCACGACATTCGGGGGCTTGGCTCGGAGGAGCAGGTCTCTTGGGTTTTCATAGCGTGCAGTCGCAATTGCTCTCCTTTGGCCCTCTCTCCCCTTTTGCCGTTCTTCTTCGCTGGTCTATTGGTGCTGTACGACATCTGTTGGTCCCTGCGCTTCTCTGCCTCGGGCTGACAGATCGCTCGTGGTGCTTGGAGCGGTGCTCGGTGCTTCTGGAGCTTAGAGTGGTGAACGGAACCTCGTGTGCAAACGGCGAGGGCGTTGGCTCAGGCCTAGCGAAGCGTGCGAGGCGGACGGAGGATTCCTCCTCGCCGGAGGTTGAAGCCGTGTTACACTGCAACCGACGGACAGATAAGACCGCACACCACATCACCATTACACAACGTTTCTTTTGTTCATTCATCCCTGTGTCCTGTTGGTGAGTCTGGTGTGTAGGATCCCAATTTAGGAATTAGATTTATCGTCGCGGTTCCCTGTCCCGATCCTTATTAAAATAAACCCTTGTATTATTTTCCATTCCCTGCAAATCTTGTGCCCGTTTGAGTTTGTTCCCCTTCCACAGTTACGTGCTCCCGCTTCTTCCTCTTCCCTTATTCTCTTCCCGCGTTTGATAGCACAATCCGTGGTTGGTCGTCGCCTCAAGCAAAGCCGTTCTGGTCGTCCGCGGTCCCTGGTATTAACCGGAAGGGTCCACGCGACAGTACTTATACATTTCCTTTCTCTCCTGGCTATTATCTCAGGCACCTTTTGAGCGAGGAAGCTGATATTTGGACATGTCAATGACCAAGTTATTTGGCTGCAAAGGCTATTTTTCATTTATTGATTAATCAATTAATCCATTAATCCATTAATTATTTAATAATTTGATTCATGACGAATTTGTTTTTTTTTGGTTACCGGTACAGATTCGGATGAAATAGTGGTGGTTTATGTGTTCTATGAGCCAATTGATGAATTATGAAAACATTTTATGATTATTATTTATTTATTTTCATTATTAATCATTTAATTATTTTTTTTCTCATCTGGGCCATATCACAGGCACCTTTTGAGCTAGGAAGCTGATATTTGGACATGGCAATGACCAAGTGATTTGTCTGTAAAGGTTATTTTTGATTTATTGATTCATTAATTATTTGATTAATTATTTAATTAGTCGATGAATGACTTCATTAATTAATTTTTTTAAGTTTCAGATTCGGATGAAATGGTGGTGTTTTTTTTTTTTTTTTTTTTTTTGTATACTGAATCGAGGCTCGTGGTGGTGGTGGTTTATGGTGGTTTATGGTGGTTTACGTATTATGGTGGTTTATGGTTTGGTGGTTTATGTATTATGGTGGTGGTTTATGTATTAGCCAATTGTATTGTATTAGCCAATGTATTATATTAGCCAATTGATTAAATATTTAATTTTTTGCGATTATTATTTATTTATTTCCTTTCTTTCCTGGCAATATCTCAGGCACCTTTTGAGCTCGGAAGCTGATATTTGGACATGACATTGACCAAGTGATTTGGCTGTGAAGGGCATTTTCGATTTATTGATTCATTAATTAATCTATTAATTATTTAATTATTCCATGAATGAGTTAATTTTTTTTTTTTTTTTACGTTTCAGATTCGGATGAAATGGTGGTGGTTTATGTATTATATTAGCCAAATTGATTAACTATTTAATTTTTTTATGATTATTATTTATTTATTTTCATTATTAATCATTTATTTATTTTCTTTCTCATTTGGCCAATATCTCAGGCACCTTTTGAGCTCGGAAGCTAATATTTGGACATGACAGTGACCAAGTGATGTGGCTATCAAGGATATTTTTGATTTATTTATTAATCATTTAATCGATTAATTAATTTATTGATTAATCAATTAATTATTTAATTTTTTATTAATGACTTATTTAATTAAATTTCTAAAAGATACATCTTCGGATGAAGCACGAGTGGTTTAGTTATGCTATTAGCCAATTGATTAAGGAAATAATTTGTGATAATCTTTTATTGCTTTTCATCATGCAATTAATCAATCCAATTATTGTACACCTCTCCCTCCCAATGCAGCCTCCATGAGCTGCATTGCGGTATTGCCGCGTACTTTGAATGTATCTGTACTTGTTTTGTTCTTTTCGGTCTTCAAATAAATTCTGTTTGAATGTGAACCATACGGAGGGTTGTGCTTTGTACTAAATAGCTCGTGATTAAGTACGTTAAATGTGCGTACACACCTCCCCGTAAACACCTGCCGGGTGCACTGTGTCACAGCTCAGTAGACCATAGATCGAAGAACAAGGCAGATAACAATGGGGCTTTGCCAGGCAATGATATAGGGGGGCGGAGCTATGATCGTCTCCGGATGGGGGTGGAGCCCAACGCCTGAAGGGGCGGAGGATTGTCAAGGGGAAAAGGAGGAGCCAGTAGCTTTCGGTTCCGTGTGCTCAGAGAAGCGGGAACAGTCCCAGTGGGGCAGATTTGTGTAAATATCCATAAGGATTGTGGGTTTTGTGGTAAAAGCCCCAAAATTGGCATATATGATGTTGAGGACCTACTAATTGATTTTAGATATAGTACCAAGCAGGATTTTTTCCGAGAAGCCCATAAAGTGGGAAAATCCAAAATGGCCGCCGGTCGATTCGAAATATCCGTTAATTGTCATATCTTTATGAATAGTCAACGCAGAAACCTGAATGAAGTGTCTTTTTGTATGTTTCTGTACATGATGAATCCAATGGAACCATTATTTGCTTTGAAAAATGCATATAAATCAATACAATGGTCAATTTCAGGTTGAAATTCAAGATCGCCACCATTCGATTTGTCGATATCTAGCAAATGTCATATTATACACAGTAATTCATATCACACCATGGATGAAGTGTATTTTATACATTAGACAGTATACATATTTCAGCCACAGTCACACCATCAATAAAAAGAACAATAACATGGTTGTGATTTGTGTCATGCGGCACCCATACCGAGTGTCATATCTTCCCCAAAATATGTATATCGTATGAATATGTCTTTCCAAACAGGAGGAATACAATGATACCCTCACCTCATTGCACCATCGTTTGGCTAAGATTGTCCATCGTGCCTTGCAGGATCTTGTAGTAATTAGGTGTGGGAAAACGAAATAGGTTATTGTCGTTATAATAGTAATGTTTTTGTCGTTGTAGGTGACTGAACAGAAGTGACTGAAATCATGTCGACACGCAAGAAGTGCAAGCTTGTTCATAGAGAGACATTAAGATCACCTGCGGCCACAAATGAACCTATTGACTGGAGTCTTTGTGCTTTATGCCAGGAACGTTCAGACAAACCATTGAACTGTCCAGCCAAATCAAAACGTCCCGACGTCGGTGCTGGATATCATACTCTCGGTGATAACTTGAACAGTTTTCTCAATTTGGACAGCCAGCCATTACCTATCGACATAAGTAGGCTTGATGAAGGAGACGGTATTGGACACACACTGGCACGCAATCATGCCCAATGGCATGCATCATGCCGCTTGAAGTGCTGTGCCAGTCGTCTCGCCAGAGTTGAACTAGCTTCACTTCCAACTGCATGTACCAATACCCCTGGAGAAATACCATACATGTTAACGCAGGCTGAACACAGAGAATCTCCAGAAGATTCAAAATGCTTCTTCTGTGATGAATCTGGAACGGAGATGGCGCCTCTGCATGAAGCGATGACACCAAAACTAACACATAGGGTTAGGCAATGTGCACTAAAAATACAGGATCAAAGGTCGATTGCGAAAATATCACCGGGGTTGAGTTTGAGGTCAATTGTCTGGATCTAGGTCCTAGGAAAACTGATTAGACCACTCTCAGGCACCAGGAGCATACTGCTTCGGCACAAGTCGCATTTGCTAAGGAGACTGCTGCTCTTGTTCGAGTAATAGAAGACATGGGAAATCCATTCATGGAAGAGAGTGATGACCTCCTGGTACTTGACAGCCGAGATGTTGCTGATCCAGCTGTTGTCCGAACTGTGCGTGCGATAGAGAAGACAGGCCAGGAACAGTATGACAAGTACATGACTGAGCGAGCGATGGAGCGAATTACACCAGTAAAATCTGATCCCATATGTAAAAATCAGATGCCTTTGTTCAGCCGACCACCATGTCGAGTTCCGTCCAAAGCGAAACAGATCGTGACATCACTCAAGAGTGACTGTGCATTGTTTTCCAGACTGTACATTGCCTGTCAAACCCGTGACGGAGACTTGGACAATTTCTTCCAGCATGAGAATCATGCCTAACCTCCGTCATTGTCGCAGCTGGGAAAACTAAGGTTTGGGTCGAAGTCTGATCTTGTTGAATGTCTGGAAAGGTGCTGCACATCATGTGGGGATGCTCCATTAGTTGATGTCATCATATTGGATGGTGCTGCAATCATCAACATGGTCAGGCCCATTGGCATCAAAACGTTCCAAGAATATGCTACACAGGTATTTCTGCCTTATGTCAAAGCACAGCTGCGCAACGTGATGAGAATTGACATAATTTGGGATGTGTACCTGGAAGAGAGTCTGAAGACCACTGCGAGAGAGAATCGAGGAAAAGGTGTTCGGCGGCGTGTTGCACCATCCGACATGATCCCAGGAAATTGGCAAGAGTTCTTGAGATTGGCAGACAACAAGACAGAACTATTCGACTTCTTGGCACACCAGGTAAGCTTTCAGTATTTCACTGGCTTTAAAAAAACCATATACATGTAGAATCGATTGTAAACTACACAATATCAATGACATGAAATTTAATCTAGCTTCTTTTCTTTGCCAATTTAGGTTGTAGAACATCTTTCTGCGGAAAAGGATGTGTATACAACATGCGGTCAGAATGTGCTCTGCACGAGAGTTCACCAGGACATCTCATCTCTAGCACCATGTACGCATGAGGAGGCAGACACACGGATGCTCCTTCATACAGTCGATGCAGCAAGGAGAGGGTATCGCCGAATCATGTTGCGTACTGTGGATACGGACGTGCTCGTCCTGGCAGTGTCTACTGTGGCACGCCTTGAAAACACTGAAATTTGGGTTGCTTTTGGCACTGGAAAGCACCTGAGGTACATTCCTGCCCACGATATCGCCACTGAGCTTGGTAGTGAGAAGGCACGTGCACTTCCTATGTGTCACGCCTTCACTGGTTGTGATACGGTGTCGTCATTCGCTGGTCGGGGGAAAAAGACTGCGTTCGACACATGGAAGTCCTTCACTGAAGTGACACCAGTATTCTCTACCTTGCTAACGGACCCGACGTCGCTCAATGATTGCATGTCTGTGCTCGAGAAGTATGTCGTCCTGTTGTACGACCGCACATGCACAGAATCTAACGTTGATTCAGCTAGGAAACACATCTTCACTACAAAAGCGAGGTCCATCGACACCATACCACCCACCAGAGGAGCACTGTTACAGCACACAAAACGGGCAGTATACCAAGGTGGACATGTGTGGGGACAGGCACTTGTCCGTTGTCCAGTACTTCCATCACCAGAGACATGTGGTTGGCAGAAGAGTGCCACACAGGGTTGGCAACCATTATGGACGGTATAACCAGAGGCAGTGGCATCTTGTTCCGAGTTGCTCAGGTGTGGGTGCCAGAAAGGTTGTAGGGGACTATGCAAGTGTGTTAGAGCTGCTCTTAAATGTACATCACTCTGTCGTTGCAGTGGTAATTGTGACCACAATGAGAGCAACTAATAGTTGTTTCAATGTAACATAAACATCCACACTCGAGAAAAACCATACACATTTTCGCACTGAGGGAAATGTTTCAGCCAGAGTGTACTTATTAAGTACTACTTAATATCTAAACCCAATGTCCAACATGTCATAATCAACACAGAAGTGTGAATATGTTTAAGGCTCGACGCTGGGTAAATATTCTATAAATGAACCAGCAGAAACTTGAAAAGTGCAAAATTCATGGTGTTGTTCAAAGTAATCGGCAACAATGTAATGATGTATGGTATGGGAAGTGTTATTTAATGTATAATGCATCGAGTATACATGCATTGGATACAAATGTGTAGATCTATATAATATGTCACTTAGTTTGTGTGGTATTTTTTCCTCCATCTTAATATGATTTAGAATTTGCAACTCGTAGTATAAATGATAAAGTAAAGTCGACTGTTTATGTATCCGGTCGATATCATAGAACTTGGCATTGCCATTGGTCACTATGAATTCAGCTTTTCTCAATTAGTGGTGCCATTTTGTCTGACATATGTGAATAAATCTACAACATACTTCATCCATGGTGTGATATGAATTACTGTGTATAATATGACATTTGCTAGATATCGACAAATCGAATGGTGGCGATCTTGAATTTCAACCTGAAATTGACCATTGTATTGATTTATATGCATTTTTCAAAGCAAATAATGGTTCCATTGGATTCGTCATGTACAGAAACATACAAAAAGACACTTCATTCAGGTTTCTGTGTTGACTATTCATAAAGATATGACAATTAACAGATATTTCGAATCGGCCGGCGGCCATTTTGGATTTTTCCACTTTATGGGCTTCTCGGAAACAATCCTGCTTGGTACTATATCTAAAATCAATTAGTAGGTCCTTAACATCATATATGCCAATTTTGGGGCTTTTACCACAAAACCCACAATCATTTCACAAATCTGCCCCACTATTCTGAAGGAATTGCGAGTCCTGAGGAGAAGGGGGAGGAGCCTGAATCGGGTGGGTTCAATGCGCTGACAAGGTCTCGCTGTTGTGAGGAAAACCGAAATAGTTCTGAAGAGTTGTGGGAGTGAGGGGAGTTTTAATGAGGTCGTCCTGCCTGCCTTGGCCCTGGTGCTGTTCTCCTCTTACCCCCTTGCCTGTTCATCGTCCTGCCCATCACCTACTCTTCACCTGCTCCACGCACACTCTCCCCTCCCCCGCTACCACCAGAGATATTGTCACCTGGTTTTGTCTCTCTCATCTGCAATGTCTGTGCTTGTGACTGGATTGAGGCGCCTTAGTTTTTATCGGATTTATTTTACCTCATTGTCTTCTATAGTTATTCTTGAATTCATTTTTCCTGCTTTTCTTGTTCGGGATATAACTCGTTTTTTTTTTTTTTTTTTTTTTTTTTTTTTTTTTTTTGTATACAAGATCGAGGCTCGTGAAAGAGCGAATATTAATCACACAGAAAGACAAACAGACACATAAAACATACAACATCGGGAGCGGTAGACAAGATGGGGAGAGAGGGGGAAGGACACAAACACAACATTTGAGAGCAGGGACCGAGAGACATGGAGAGATCTGTGAGAGGGAGAGGGCTTTGGGGGGGGGGGCATGGGAAGGGGGGGCATGGGAAGGGGGGGTGGGAGAGGTATAAAACATATGGACACTGCCAGGACTTCCAGGAAAGAAGTTGGAATTTCAAACAAGGTGGATCTGGGGTGAATTAGCGGGGGTAGAAAAGATCAAGGTTTTGGATGGGGGAAGATAAGAGATGGTGGTGAACAGCTGTTTTAAAGACCTGGAGGGAGGAGTGGGATTGAAGGGAGCGAGGGAGTTTGTTCCAGAGGCGGGAGAAAAGAGGACTGAAAGAGTGAAGGTGAGCGGAGAGCCGAGATTTCGGCAGTTTAACCATCAGAGGGTTGCTGGCAGATCTTGTGCGACCTGTAGGAATATTTGGGGGACAGAGCACAGAGAGAGCTGGGGGTGCAAGGCCGGAGAGGAGTCGGAAGAAGACAGAAAGACCACCTACCTGCCTGCGGTGAGTGAGTGAAAGGCCCTCAGAGATAGCTTCATCGCGGGAGATTCCAATAATTCTGAAAGCTTTGGTTTCAACAGCGTGAAGCCGAGCTAGGTGTGAGGCAGGAGCACCGGCCCATAGGGGAGAACAGTATTCCATTGAGCTGCGGATGAAAGCCTTGTATGTGGTGAGGAGCTAAGGTGTGCCGAGGAAGGACTTCGCACGATGGAGGATGCCCAGTCGGCGACTGGCTTTGGAGGCCAGCTTGGAAATGTGGTTTTCCCAGGAACGATCATGGCAGATAGTGAGACCCAAAAGCTTGAGTGACACAACTTCTTGGAGAGGATTATTCAGAAAGTAGATGGGAGGGTTGTCCAGTCGGTCTTTTCGGAGAGACATCGTAAGAGTGTGAGATTTGTCAGTTTGATATTTGTCAGATTTGTCAGACCAATTGGTTTGATAAAAGCTATAAAGTTCGCATGATTCCCCTCAGGTCCGCACATGTGACTATTACTATTATATTGAGCCTTTTGAAGACATTTCTTGGTGTCAGAAGTTTTTAAAAATGTGCGGATTGAAGCCGCCATGACACTTAAACCTTCAAGGAAACGTCTCAAAAAAATGGAAGGAGTCGATTTGGGCCTACAAACTGTATGCATTGGTGGCGAAACTTACAGAGAAAAATGAGGACATTCCATGTGCCACATTCCTACATGTGGAAGGTCCAGCCGCCCAGGAGATACACGTGACGATGACGTTTTCCTCAAACGAACAAGACATGATCGGATCGCTCATTGAGAAATTTCAGGCCTTCTGTGAGGAAAAAAAGAACGTGACCATGTCCCGGGACCGGTTCAACTCCCGTGCCCAGAGGAAGGGTCAGAACTTAGTTTATTCACGGACTTACGCAGTTTAGCAAAAGACTGCAGAGTCTGATTTTGTCCAGGTCTGCAGAGAGTGAGGACGCTGCAGACTGCCGATCTGAGGGAGGAGGAATAGAGCGGCAGAGAGTGGAGTCTTCAGCAAAGAGATAGAGAGGATTTTCCAGAGAGTGGAGAGATCATTGATACAACAACAACAACAACAGGCATTTTAAGGCCATTTTCCCTGCGAGAGCGGGGGTTAGCCTTGCGGTCCCCATGACAATCTTCTCCATTTTGCCCTATTTTCTGCATCTCGCCTTGTTAACCCCCTTGCCCGCATTTCTTCTTCGACCATCGTTAGCCAAGTCTTTCTCGGTCTTCCCCGTCCTCTACTTCCTTCTACTTTCATTTCCATCACTCTTCTCAACCAGTCACTTTCATCCTTCCTCAACACATGACCAAACCATCTCAACCTGTTCCTCTTCACAGCATCAATCACAGGCTCTATTCCCATCATCTTTCGCAATTCATCATTTGTCTTCCTCTCTCTGCATTCAACAGTATTTCCATATGTCTGTTCCATCTTCCTTTAATTCCATCTGGATCCACAACGATTTGTCCCACTTCATCCTTCAAGCAACTCACCCCCATCACATCACACCTCTCTTTCGCTATCTGCTTTGCAATCCTGAATACCACTCTCTGACCCTCTTCCGAATCCAAGCGTTCTCCAAACATTTTCCTTCATGCCTCCTGCACCTTTGCTACCTCTTTCTTTGCAGCCTTCCTGGCTGCCTTATAACTTTCATGCTCTGCTGCTTCTGCTCCCGTACCCTTCGCCCTCTGCCACTCCTTGAACTTCTTCCTCTTCTCGTCAATCTTCTTTCCAACTTCATCATCCCACCACCATGTTTCCGAGTGCCTCGGTGGTCCTTTTGTCCATCCACATACCTCACCAACGGCTCCCAACAGACTAGCTTTCATTGACATCCAACCACTTTCAAGCTCAACCACATCATCCTCGACCATACTCAGCCTCTCTTTTAATGCCTCCCTCACTGTCACCTCTTTCAACCTCCACACCTTCATTCTCGGTTGGTACTTCACCCGCCGAGCTCTCCTCGCACCTTTCACCCTTATGTCGCAGACAACCAAGTGGTGCTGTGAAACAGCCTCCTCCCCCGGGATCACCTTTGTGTCCCGGTGGTGCCCCCTATCTCGCCTACGCACCAGCAGGTAGTCAACGGTTGTCGTTGACCCACCTGACGTGTATGTAACAAGCTTATTATCCTCTATCTGGAACTGAGTATTACAAATCAACAAATCAGCTCCATCAGCAAACTCCAAAATCCTTTCACCTTCTCCATGTCTCACACCATATCCGTAACCCCCCATGAACTCCCTCAAAACCGTCTATACTCCTTCCCACATGTCCATTTAGGTCTCCTCCTACCACAACAACTTCCTCATCTTTCACGTTTTCCATCAGCTTCTCTATCGCACACGAGAACTTGTCCTTCTCTTCATCGCTCTGACCAACCTGCGGAGCATATCCCGAGATGATGTTCACCATGAGCTTTCCAATCATCATTTTCACCATCATCAACCTTTCACTCACTCTAGTCACACTCACCACACTGTCTACAAACTCCTCAGAAAACAGGACACCAACACCATTCACGCCCTCTGGGCACCCTTGCCACACAAAGTTGTGTTTCTGTCCCTGCCTACCCTTCACCATTCTCACACCACTTCCCTTCCATCTCGTTTCCTGCACACAACATATGTCCACTCTTCTTCTGACCAATACTTCCACCACTTCTCCTGATCTCCCTGTCATTGTCCCTACATTCCATGTCCCAAACCTCAGAAACTGATCTCCACGTCGGGCATCAGACATTTCGTCGTCATGAATGGAGTGATTTCCACCCTTGCTTCGATCGGGTTCCCCACCTTGAGTTTTGACGGGAGGGAGTGGGGTCCCCCACGGGGTACTTCGGGCTGTACCCTGCCCATATGTATTTGTAATTGTCATGGTTCTCTTTTTGAGGCAATGTTTTTATGGCCGGATGCCCTTCCTGACGCCAACCCTTTTAGTCGCCTCTTACGACACGCAGGGATATGGTGTACCTATTCTAAACCAGGGTACACACCGGGTGGAGAGATCATTGATGAAGACCAGAAATAGCATAGGGCCCAGAACACTACCTTGGGGAACTCCAGCCAGAACAGGCAGGGGATATGAGAGAAATCCATTCAGGGCCACACGTTGCCTACGACCAGAGAGGAAGTCCGCAAGCCATGCAAGGAGATTTCCATGGATACCATAGGAGGAGAGTTTGGTGAGCAGAGCGGGGTGCCAGACCTTATCGAAGGCACGAGATATGTCAAGGATAAGTAGAACAGATAAGTAGAACAGATAAGTAGAACAGATAAGTAGAACAGATAAGTGGGACAGATAAGTCGAACAGATAAGTGGAACAGATAAGTGGAACAGATAAGTAGAACAGATAAGTAGAACAGATAAGTAGAACAGATAAGTGGAACAGATAAGTAGAACAGATAAGTAGAACAGATAAGTAGAACAGATAAGTATAACAGATAATTTGAATAGATAAGTAGAACAGATAAGTAGAACAGATAAGTAGAACAGATAAGTAGAACAGATAAGTGGAACAGATAAGTCGAACAGATAAGTAGAACAGATAAGTAGAACAGATAAGTAGAACAGATAAGTAGAACAGATAAGTAGAACAGATAAGTCGAACAGATAAGTGGAACAGATAAGTAGAACAGATAAGTAGAACAGACAAGTACAGATACATTCAAAGTACACCGCCCCATGCCAAATAATTAAATATGCTGCAGCGCGGCATTGCCGGGGCGCCTCCGGCGCCCGGCAATACCGCAGTGCAGCTCATTGAGGCTGCATTGGGAGGGAGAGGTGTACACTAATTGATTGATTAATTGTATAATTAAAATCAATAAAAGATTATCACAAAATATTTTCATAATCAATTGGCTAATCGCATAACTAAACCAGTAGTGCTTCATCCGAAGATGTATCTTTTAGAAATTTAATTAAATAAGTCATTTATAAAAAATTAAATAATTAATTGATTACTCAATAAATAATTAATCGATTAATCAATAAATACTTAATAGATGAAATGATTAATCAATAAATCAAAAATATCCTTGATAGCCACATCACTTGGTCACTCATGTCCAAATATTAGCTTCCCAGCTCAAAAGGTGCCTGAGATATTGGCCAAATGAGAAAGAAAATAAATAAATGATTAATAATGAAAATAAATAAATAATAATCATAAAAAAATTAAATTATTAATCAATTTGGTCAGAGAACACATAAACTACCACTATTTCATCAGAATCTGTAACTTAAAAAAAAAAAATTTTTTTGTCATTAATCGAATAATTAAATAATTAATCGATTAATTGATTAATTAATAAATCAAAAATATCCTTTGCAGCCAAATCACCTGGTCATTGGCATGTCCAAATATCAGCTTCCTAACTCAAAAGGTGCCTGAGTTAATAATGGTCAGAAGAGAAATGAAATTTAATTAATTAAATAAGTACTTAATTAAACGCTAATAATTAAATAACTCCTCAATTAATTGATTATTCAAAAAACAAAAAATACCGTATTTGACAAAGGACTTGCTCACTACTGTGCCGAAATTTCAGCTTCCTAGCTCAAAGGATGGCTGAGATATCGTCCGGACAACCAAGAAAGAAAACAAACAAGTACACATACATTCAAAGTACACCGCCCCATGCCAAATAATTAAATATGCTGCAGCGCGGCATTGCCGGGGCGCCTCCGGCGCCCGGCAATACCGCAGTGCAGCTCATTGAGGCTGCATTGGGAGGGAGAGGTGTACACTAATTGATTGATTAATTGTATAATTAAAATCAATAAAAGATTATCACAAAATATTTTCATAATCAATTGGCTAATCGCATAACTAAACCACTAGTGCTTCATCCGAAGATGTATCTTTTAGAAATTTAATTAAATAAGTCATTTATAAAAAATTAAATAATTAATTGATTACTCAATAAATAATTAATCGATTAATCAATAAATAATTAATAGATGAAATGATTAATCAATAAATCAAAAATATCCTTGATAGCCACATCACTTGGTCACTCATGTCCAAATATTAGCTTCCCAGCTCAAAAGGTGCCTGAGATATTGGCCAAATGAGAAAGAAAATAAATAAATGATTAATAATGAAAATAAATAAATAATAATCATAAAAAAATTAAATTAGTAATCAATTTGGTCAGAGAACACATAAACTACCACTATTTCATCAGAATCTGTAACTTAAAAAAAAAAATTTTTTTGGTCATTAATCGAATAATTAAATAATTAATCGATTAATTGATTAATTAATAAATCAAAAATATCCTTTGCAGCCAAATCACCTGGTCATTGGCATGTCCAAATATCAGCTTCCTAACTCAAAAGGTGCCTGAGTTAATAATGGTCAGAAG
This sequence comes from Myxine glutinosa, assembly GCF_964187855.1. Classification (NCBI taxonomy): domain Eukaryota; kingdom Metazoa; phylum Chordata; class Myxini; order Myxiniformes; family Myxinidae; genus Myxine; species Myxine glutinosa. Next base: position 187,284,677 of record NC_136267.1, on the reverse strand, counting down.
AGAAATGAAATTTAATTAATTAAATAAGTACTTAATTAAACGCTAATAATTAAATAACTCCTCAATTAATTGATTATTCAAAAAACAAAAAATACCGTATTTGACAAAGGACTTGCTCACTACTGTGCCGAAATTTCAGCTTCCTAGCTCAAAGGATGGCTGAGATATCGCCCGGACAACCAAGAAAACAAACAAACAAGAAAACAAGAAACCAGAGTGAAAACTGAGTACTCTCTTTCAGCGTGCGTCACTGCCGAGCCCCCTTTGGTGCCCGGCAATGACGATTTGCAATGCCTGGAGATGGCATAGGAAAGGAGCGGTGTACAACAAGTACACATACATTCAAAGTACACCGCCCCATGCCAAATAATTAAATATGCTGCAGCGCGGCATTGCCGGGGCGCCTCTGGCGCCCGGCAATACCGCAGTGCAGCTCATTGAGGCTGCATTGGGAGGGAGAGGTGTACACTAATTGATTGATTAATTGTATAATTAAAATCAATAAAAGATTATCACAAAATATTTTCATAATCAATTGGCTAATCGCATAACTAAACCACTAGTGCTTCATCCGAAGATGTATCTTTTAGAAATTTAATTAAATAAGTCATTTATAAAAAATTAAATAATTAATTGATTACTCAATAAATAATTAATCGATTAATCAATAAATAATTAATAGATGAAATGATTAATCAATAAATCAAAAATATCCTTGATAGCCACATCACTTGGTCACTCATGTCCAAATATTAGCTTCCCAGCTCAAAAGGTGCCTGAGATATTGGCCAAATGAGAAAGAAAATAAATAAATGATTAATAATGAAAATAAATAAATAATAATCATAAAAAAATTAAATTATTAATCAATTTGGTCAGAGAACACATAAACTACCACTATTTCATCAGAATCTGTAACTTAAAAAAAAAAAATTTTTTTGTCATTAATCGAATAATTAAATAATTAATCGATTAATTGATTAATTAATAAATCAAAAATATCCTTTGCAGCCAAATCACCTGGTCATTGGCATGTCCAAATATCAGCTTCCTAACTCAAAAGGTGCCTGAGTTAATAATGGTCAGAAGAGAAATGAAATTTAATTAATTAAATAAGTACTTAATTAAACGCTAATAATTAAATAACTCCTCAATTAATTGATTATTCAAAAAACAAAAAATACCGTATTTGACAAAGGACTTGCTCACTACTGTGCCGAAATTTCAGCTTCCTAGCTCAAAGGATGGCTGAGATATCGCCCGGACAACCAAGAAAACAAGAAAGAAAACAAACAAGAAAACAAACAAGTACAAATACATTCAAAGTACACCGCCCCATGCCAAATAATTGAATATGCTGCAGCGCGGCATTGCCGGGGCGCCTCCGGCGCCCGGCAATACCGCAGTGCAGCTCATTGAGGCTGCATTGGGAGTGAAAGGTGTACACTAATTGATTGATTAATTGTATAATTAAAATCAATAAAAGATTATCACAAAATATTTTCATAATCAATTGGCTAATCGCATAACTAAACCACTAGTGCTTCATCCGAAGATGTATCTTTTAGAAATTTAATTAAATAAGTCATTTATAAAAAATGAAATAATTAATTGATTACTCAATAAATAATTAATCGATTAATCAATAAATACTTAATAGATGAAATGATTAATCAATAAATCAAAAATATCCTTGATAGCCACATCACTTGGTCACTCATGTCCAAATATTAGCTTCCCAGCTCAAAAGGTGCCTGAGATATTGGCCAAATGAGAAAGAAAATAAATAAATGATTAATAATGAAAATAAATAAATAATAATCATAAAAAAATTAAATTATTAATCAATTTGGTCAGAGAACACATAAACTACCACTATTTCATCAGAATCTGTAACTTAAAAAAAAAAAAATTTTTTGTCATTAATCGAATAATTAAATAATTAATCGATTAATTGATTAATTAATAAATCAAAAATATCCTTTGCAGCCAAATCACCTGGTCATTGGCATGTCCAAATATCAGCTTCCTAACTCAAAAGGTGCCTGAGTTAATAATGGTCAGAAGAGAAATGAAATTTAATTAATTAAATAAGTACTTAATTAAACGCTAATAATTAAATAACTCCTCAATTAATTGATTATTCAAAAAACAAAAAATACCGTATTTGACAAAGGACTTGCTCACTACTGTGCCGAAATTTCAGCTTCCTAGCTCAAAGGATGGCTGAGATATCGTCCGGACAACCAAGAAAACAAACAAGCAAGAAAACAAACAAGAAAACAAACAAGAAACCAGAGTGAAAACTGAGTACTCTCTTTCAGCGTGCGTCACTGCCGAGCCCCCTTTGGTGCCCGGCAATGACGATTTGCAATGCCTGGAGATGGCATAGGAAAGGAGCGGTGTACAACAAGTACACATACATTCAAAGTACACCGCCCCCATGCCAAATAATGAAATATCCTACAGCGCGGCATTGCCGGGGCGCCTCCGGCGCCCGGCAATACCGCAGTGCACCTCATAGAGGCTGCATTGGGAGGAAGAGGTGTTCGCTAATTGATTGATTAATTGTATAATTAAAATCAATAAAAGATTATCACAAAATATTTTCTTAATCAATTGGCTAATAGCATAACTAAACCAGTAGTGCTTCATCCCAAGACCTATCTTTTAGAAATTTTATTAAATGTCATTAATAAAAAATTAAATAATTAATTGATTAATCAATAAATAATTAATCAATTAATCAATAAATAATTAAGCAATTAAATGATTAATCAATAAATCAAAAATATCCTTGATAGCCACATCACTTGGTCACTCATGTCCAAATATTAGCTTCCCAGCTCAAAAGGTGCCTGAGATATTGGCCAAATGAGAAAGAAAATAAATAAATGATTAATAATGAAAATAAATAAATAATAATCATAAAAAAATTAAATTATTAATCAATTTGGTCAGAGAACACATAAACTACCACTATTTCATCAGAATCTGTAACGTAAAAAAAAAAAAAATTCTTGTCATTAATCGAATAATTAAATAATTAATCGATTAATTGATTAATTAATAAATCAAAAATAGCATTTGCAGCCAAATCACCTGGTCATTGGCATGTCCAAATATCAGCTTCCTAACTCAAAAGGTGCCTGAGTTAATGGTCAGAAGAGAAAGGAAATTTAATTAATTAAATAAGTACTTCATTAAACGCTAATAATTAAATAACTCCTCAATTAATTGATTAATCAAAAAACAAAAAATACCGTTTTTGACAAAGGACTTGCTCACTATTGTGCCGAAATTTCAGCTTCTTAGCTTGAAGGATGGCTGAGATATCGCCCGGACAACCAAGAAAACAAACAAACAAGTACACATACATTCAAAGTACACCGCCCCATGCCAAATAATTAAATATGCTGCAGCGCGGCATTGCCGGGGCGCCTCCGGCGCCCGGCAATACCGCAGTGCAGCTCATTGAGGCTGCATTGGGAGGGAGAGGTGTACACTAATTGATTGATTAATTGTATAATTAAAATCAATAAAAGATTATCACAAAATATTTTCATAATCAATTGGCTAATCGCATAACTAAACCAGTAGTGCTTCATCCGAAGATGTATCTTTTAGAAATTTAATTAAATAAGTCATTTATAAAAAATTAAATAATTAATTGATTACTCAATAAATAATTAATCGATTAATCAATAAATACTTAATAGATGAAATGATTAATCAATAAATCAAAAATATCCTTGATAGCCACATCACTTGGTCACTCATGTCCAAATATTAGCTTCCCAGCTCAAAAGGTGCCTGAGATATTGGCCAAATGAGAAAGAAAATAAATAAATGATTAATAATGAAAATAAATAAATAATAATCATAAAAAAATTAAATTATTAATCAATTTGGTCAGAGAACACATAAACTACCACTATTTCATCAGAATCTGTAACTTTAAAAAAAAAAATTTTTTTGTCATTAATCGAATAATTAAATAATTAATCGATTAATTGATTAATTAATAAATCAAAAATATCCTTTGCAGCCAAATCACCTGGTCATTGGCATGTCCAAATATCAGCTTCCTAACTCAAAAGGTGCTTGAGTTAATAATGGTCAGAAGAGAAATGAAATTTAATTAATTAAATAAGTACTTAATTAAACGCTAATAATTAAATAACTCCTCAATTAATTGATTATTCAAAAAACAAAAAATACCGTATTTGACAAAGGACTTGCTCACTACTGTGCCGAAATTTCAGCTTCCTAGCTCAAAGGATGGCTGAGATATCGCCCGGACAACCAAGAAAGTAAGAAAACAACCAGAGTGAAAACTGAGTACTCTCTTTCAGCGTGCGTCACTGCCGAGCCCCCTTTGGTGCCCGGCAATGACGATTTGCAATGCCTGGAGATGGCATAGGAAAGGAGCGGTGTACAACAAACAAACAAACAAACAAACAAGAAACCAGAGTGAAAACTGAGTACTCTCTTTCAGCGTGCGTCACTGCCGAGCCCCCTTTGGTGCCCGGCAATGACGATTTGCAATGCCTGGAGATGGCATAGGAAAGGAGCGGTGTACAACAAGAAACCAGAGTGAAAACTGAGTACTCTCTTTCAGCGTGCGTCACTGCCGAGCCCCCTTCGGTGCCCGGCAATGACGATTTGCAATGCCTGGAGGTGGCATAGGAAAGGAGCGGTGTACAACAAGAAACCAGAGTGAAAACTGAGTACTCTCTTTCAGCGTGCGTCACTGCCGAGCCCCCTTCGGTGCCCAGCAATGACGATTTGCAATGCCTGGAGATGGCATAGGAAAGGAGCGGTGTACAATAAGTAGAACAGATAAGTCGAACAGATAAGTGGAACAGATAAGTCGAACAGATAAGTCGAACAGATAAGTCGAACAGATAAGTTGAACAGATAAGTTGAACAGATAAATTTGAACAGATAAGTGGAATAGAAAAGTGGAATAGATAAGTGGAATAGATAAGTGGAATAGATAAGTGGAACAGATAAGTGGAATAGATAAGTGGAATAGATAAGTGGAATAGATAAGTGGAATAGATAAGTGGAACAGATAAGTTGAACAGATAAGTTGAACAGATAATTTGAACAGATAAGTGGAATAGATAAGTGGAATAGATAAGTGGAATAGATAAGTAGAACAGATAAGTGGAATAGATAAGTAGAACAGATAAGTAGAACAGATAAGTAGAACAGATAAGTGGAACAGATAAGTAGAACAGATAAGTAGAACAGATAAGTAGAACAGATAAGTAGAACAGATAAGTAGAACAGATAAGTAGAACAGATAAGTAGAACAGATAAGTAGAACAGATAAGTAGAACAGATAAGTTGAACAGATAAGTTGAATAGATAAGTAGAACAGATATGTAGAACAGATAAGTGGAATAGATAAGTGGCACAGATAAGTAGAACAGATAAGTTGAACAGATAAGTTGAATAGATAAGTAGAACAGATAAGTAGAACAGATAAGTGGAATAGATAAGTAGAACAGATAAGTAGAACAGATAAGTAGAACAGATAAGTAGAACAGATAAGTGGAACAGATAAGTAGAACAGATAAGTAGAACAGATAAGTCGAACAGATAAGTGGAACAGATAATTTGAATAGATAAGTAGAACAGCTAAGTATAACAGATAAGTGGAACAGATAAGTAGAACAGATAAGTAGAACAGATAAGTAGAACAGATAAGTAGAACAGCTAAGTAGAACAGATAAGTAGAACAGATAAGTAGAACAGATAAGTTGAACAGATAAGTAGAACAGATAAGTAGAACAGATAAGTTGAACAGATAATTTGAATAGATAAGCAGAACAGAAGTTGAACAGATAATTTGAATAGATAAGTAGAACAGAGAAGTAGAACAGATAAGTGGAATAGATAAGTAGAACAGATAAGTAGAACAGATAAGTTGAACAGATAATTTGAATAGACAAGTGGAACAGATAAGTAGAACAGATAAGTGGAATAGATAAGTAAAACAGATAAGTAGAACAGATAAGTAGAACAGATAAGTAGAACAGATAAGTTGAACAGATAAGTGGAACAGATAAGTGGAACAGATAAGTTGAACAGATAAGTAGAATAGATAAGTCGAACAGATAAGTGGAACAGATAAGTAGAACAGATAAGTAGAACAGATAAGTTGAACAGATAAGTAGAACAGATAAGTAGAACAGATAAGTAGAACAGATAAGTTGAACAGATAATTTGAATAGATAAGTAGAACAGATAAGTAGAACAGATAAGTAGAACAGATAAGTGGAATAGATAAGTAGAACAGATAAGTAGAACAGATAAGTCGAACAGATAAGGGGAACAGATAAGTGGAACAGATAAGTAGAACAGATAAGTCGAATAGATAATTTGAACAGATAAGTAGAACAGATAAGTCGAACAGATAAGTGGAACAGATAAGTATAACAGATAATTTGAATAGATAAGTAGAACAGATAAGTAGAACAGATAAGTAGAACAGATAAGTGGAACAGATAAGTCGAACAGATACGTGGAACAAATAAGTAGAACAGATAAGTAGAACAGATAAGTTGAACAGATAAGTATAACAGATAAGTCGAACAGATAAGTAGAACAGATAAGTAGAACAGATAAGTCGAACAGATAAGTCGAACAGATAAGTCGAACAGATAAGTAGAACAGATAAGTAGAACAGCTAAGTTGAATATATAAGTAGAACAGATAAGTAGAACAGATAAGTGGAACAGATAAGTGGAACAGATAAGTAGAACAGATAAGTAGAACAGATAAGTAGAACAGATAATTTGAATAGATAAGTAGAACAGATAAGTAGAACAGATAAGTAGAACAGATAAGTGGAACAGATAAGTGGAACAGATAAGTAGAACAGATAAGTCGAACAGATAAGTTGAACAGATAAGTAGAACAGATAAGTCGAACAGATAAGTGGAACAGATAAGTCGAACAGATAAGTGGAACAAATAAGTAGAACAGATAAGTAGAACAGATAAGTGGAACAGATAAGTGGAACAGATAAGTCGAACAGATAAGTGGAACAGATAAGTGGAACAGATAAGTCGAACAGATAAGTAGAACAGATAAGTCGAACAGATAAGTGGAACAAATAAGTAGAACAGATAAGTAGAACAGATAAGTTGAACAGATAAGTCGAACAGATAAGTAGAACAGATAAGTAGAACAGATAAGTGGAACAGATAAGTGGAACAGATAAGTAGAACAGATAAGTCGAACAGATAAGTTGAACAGATAAGTAGAACAGATAAGTGGAACAGATAAGTCGAACAGATAAGTAGAACAGATAAGTCGAACAGATAAGTAGAACAGATAAGTCGAACAGATAAGTCGAACAGATAAGTCGAACAGATAAGTCGAACAGATAAGTAGAACAGATAAGTGGAACAGATAAGTAGAACAGATAAGTCGAACAGATAAGTGGAACAGATAAGTAGAACAGATAAGTAGAACAGATAAGTAGAACAGATAAGTAGAATAGATAAGTAGAACAGATAATTTGAACAGATAAGTAGAACAGATAATTTGAACACATAAGTAGAACAGATAATTTGAACAGATAAGTAGAACAGATAATTTGAACAGATAAGTAGAACAGATCATTTGAACAGATAAGTCGAACAGATAAGTCGAACAGATAAGTCGAACAGATAAGTCGAACAGATAAGTCGAACAGATAAGTTGAACAGATAAGTAGAACAGATAAGTAGAACAGATAAGTGGAACAGATAAGTCGAACAGATAAGTAGAACAGAAAAGTCGAACAGATAAGTAGAACAGATAAGTCGAACAGATAAGTCGAACAGATAAGTCGAACAGATAAGTCGAACAGATAAGTAGAACAGATAAGTGGAACAGATAAGTAGAATAGATAAGTAGAACAGATAATTTGAATAGATAAGTAGAACAGATAATTTGAACAGATAAGTAGAACAGATAATTTGAACAGATAAGTAGAACAGATCATTTGAACAGATAAGTCGAACAGATAAGTCGAACAGATAAGTAGAACAGATAATTTGAACAGATAAGTAGAACAGATCATTTGAACAGATAAGTCGAACAGATAAGTAGAATAGATAAGTAGAACAGATAATTTGAACAGATAAGTAGAACAGATAATTTGAACAGATAAGTAGAACAGATAATTTGAACAGATAAGTAGAACAGATCATTTGAACAGATAAGTCGAACAGATAAGTCGAACAGATAATTTGAACAGATAAGTCGAACAGATAAGTTGAACAGATAATTTGAACAGATAAGTAGAACAGATAATTTGAACAGATAAGTAGAACAGATAATTTGAACAGATAAGTAGAACAGATCATTTGAACAGATAAGTCGAACAGATAAGTCGAACAGATAAGTCGAACAGATAAGTCGAACAGATAAGTCGAACAGATAATTTGAACAGATAAGTAGAACAGATAATTTGAACAGATAAGTAGAACAGATAAGTCGAACAGATAAGTAGAACAGATAAGTTGAACAGATAAGTCGAACAGATAATTTGAACAGATAAGTAGAACAGATCATTTGAACAGATAAGTCGAACAGATAAGTAGAACAGATAATTTGAACAGATAAGTAGAACAGATCATTTGAACAGATAAGTCGAACAGATAAGTAGAATAGATAAGTAGAACAGATAATTTGAACAGATAAGTAGAACAGATAATTTGAACAGATAAGTCGAACAGATAAGTTGAACAGATAATTTGAACAGATAAGTAGAACAGATAATTTGAACAGATAAGTAGAACAGATAAGTCGAACAGATAAGTAGAACAGATAAGTTGAACAGATAAGTCGAACAGATAATTTGAACAGATAAGTAGAACAGATCATTTGAACAGATAAGTCGAACAGATAAGTAGAACAGATAATTTGAACAGATAAGTAGAACAGATCATTTGAACAGATAAGTCGAACAGATAAGTAGAATAGATAAGTAGAACAGATAATTTGAACAGATAAGTAGAACAGATAATTTGAACAGATAAGTCGAACAGATAAGTTGAACAGATAATTTGAACAGATAAGTAGAACAGATAATTTGAACAGATAAGTAGAACAGATAATTTGAACAGATAAGTAGAACAGATCATTTGAACAGATAAGTCGAACAGATAAGTCGAACAGATAAGTCGAACAGATAAGTCGAACAGATAAGTCGAACAGATAATTTGAACAGATAAGTAGAACAGATAATTTGAACAGATAAGTAGAACAGATAAGTCGAACAGATAAGTAGAACAGATAAGTCGAACAGATAAGTCGAACAGATAATTTGAACAGATAAGTAGAACAGATCATTTGAACAGATAAGTCGAACAGATAAGTCGAACAGATAAGTAGAACAGATAATTTGAACAGATAAGTAGAACAGATCATTTGAACAGATAAGTCGAACAGATAAGTAGAATAGATAAGTAGAACAGATAAGTAGAATAGATAAGTAGAACAGATAATTTGAACAGATAAGTAGAACAGATAATTTGAACAGATAAGTAGAACAGATCATTTGAACAGATAAGTCGAACAGATAAGTCGAACAGATAAGTCGAACAGATAATTTGAACAGATAAGTCGAACAGATAAGTTGAACAGATAATTTGAACAGATAAGTAGAACAGATAATTTGAACAGATAAGTAGAACAGATAATTTGAACAGATAAGTAGAACAGATCATTTGAACAGATAAGTCGAACAGATAAGTCGAACAGATAAGTCGAACAGATAAGTCGAACAGATAATTTGAACAGATAAGTAGAACAGATAATTTGAACAGATAAGTAGAACAGATAAGTCGAACAGATAAGTAGAACAGAGACAACATCAGATCTTCAGATGCTTCTAACTCGAGTTGTGGTCTACAAAATGATTTTCAAAGGGCACATGATCTTTGACCTGTTCAATCTAAAAATGAATCAGCTCATTGTTGTATTACAGTCCAGAGTTATGCCGAGTTTGGTGAACATTTCTTCAGCAGTTCGCAAGTTTTCCAGGCAATGAAAATATGCTACTTTCAGATAAGGGTCATGTGACGTTCGACCACAAAATCTAATCAGTTCGTCTTTCCTCATAATGCACTTTTGCACCGAGTTTGGTTTAAAAAAAATAATACATTCAGCGGTTCACAAGTTTTCACGCACGAACGCACGGACGGATCGCTGCGACATATCCATTCAAATCAGCAATGGTGGTCGAACGTAGATCGCACATTGTGTGTTCCCTGAAAAAGCGAATTGGACAGAGACGTTTGGACACTTCTGGGAAGTTGCTTTTGCTCGTTCTTTTCTGACAATCGAAAAACAATAGTGAAACGTCGCATCCATTCAATATCACATGGTTGTTATTTTATTAAACGAATGAAACAAAAACAACGGATTGTGCTTCTCTGCATGACAACACCTGGTCCTTTGTTGTATTAAGAACAATAACAGGTGTTTGGTGAAAATAATGAGAATAAAACACAAGAGGCTTCACCGACGATATGTTGATGCTTTGTTTTTTTAAACAATATGACGAGCACTGTGATATGATCAGAAAAGCTTTTATTTGTTTTGTTTTTTAATGATTACAACGCGCCTCGGCACCAACTTATTTCGTATGTCATTTATTACCAAGAGATTTATGCATTCATGATAAAAAATATGAATAAACTTGGCAGGTTCAAAATGCCAAATACATTCAACGTCACAGGTTAATTTTCATGAACAATGAACGAAACATAATGCCTGTTACAACGATACATTATGGAATGCCTGTTACAACGATACATAATGCCTGATACAATGATACGGAATGCCTGTTACAACGATACATTATGGAATGCCTGTTACAACGATACATAATGGAATGCCTGTTATAACGATACATAATGCCTGATACAATGATACGGAATGCCTGTTACAACGATACATTATGGAATGCCTGTTACAACGATACATAATGCCTGATACAATGATACGGAATGCCTGTTACAACGATACATTATGGAATGCCTGTTACAATGATACGGAATGCCTGTTATAACGATACATAATGCCTGATACAATGATACGGAATGCCTGTTACAATGATACGGAATGCCTGTTACAATGATACGGAATGCCTGTTACACTGATAAGGAATGCCTGTTACAATGATACGGAATGCCTGTTACAATGATATGGAATGCCTGTTACAATGATACGGAATGCCTGTTACAATGATACGGAATGCCTGTTACAATGATACGGAATGCCTGTTACAATGATACGGAATGCCTGTTACACTGATACGGAATGCCTGTTGCTCTCACAACTAGCAAGTTCATTTGCATTGTCTCATTGTACATTGTTCCCAAACAGTGGGATCCATTACTTTGTTATTATTTGTCATTGCCAACATAATACAATCTTGGAGCACTAAAAAGTAGTCTCCCCAAGGAAAATAGATCCATTCATTTTGAAAAAAACAATTTTCTCTTATCAGTGTCCATGCTCTTAAAACCTGCTTTGTGGATGTTTTGTTATGTAAATTCAGCAAAATGCATTCAAAGTTAAGAGGTGCTGTATTAGTAAAGTTGGGAAAACTTTCAGGTCCGAGGGGTTTAGTTTTCATCAAACTTCGGGTTGACAACAGTTGTTGTGGCACTCTTGTAGAGAGGATTGTCATCCTGCAAACAAAAACAAACAGGTTCATTATCATTGCGTCTCATGTACGCTCCGCTTCCTCCATTATGGCTGGCCACAAACACCTGTGATCACAATAATAATCCATACTAACCTGGTCATACCGATTCTAACAACTTCAAATCCATTTTAAAAAACGTTTGCCATTCACAAGGAAATATTTAATTCTGGCCACGTGGATCACATGATTACTGTTGCCATGGGGATTGCCACAGACAAGGCCCTCAGATAATGACTTGTGACAATGGTCATGCAGACGTAAAGTAACTTTGTACCCGTCTCCCAATCTATATACCGACAACCCTCATCCAAACCGCAAACACTCACTCACTTTACTCTTAACCACAGGAAACAAATCAAAATCCTGTAATTAAACACAAACGGAATTTGAAACGAGTACAGACACATTCAAACTACACCTCCCACATGCCAAATAAATAAATAACATATCCTCCAGCATGCGGCATCGACAGGACTCCCTCGTCGCCCTGCGATGCTGACGTGCAGCACATAGAGACGGTATTGGGAGGGAGATGTGTACGGTCATCGATTGATTGATTGTGTAATTGAAATAAATAAATAATAATCATAAAATAATTCATTTCTTAATTATTGGCTAATGGCGTACCTAAACCACCAGTGTTTTATCCGAAGCTGTAACTTTTTGAAAATTAATGAAACAAATAAATTAATCAAAAAATGTAAACAATTAATCGATTAATTGATTAATCAATAAATCAAAAATATTGCTTATGGCCAAGTCACTTGGTCACTGCCGTGTACGAATATTAGCTTCCCAGCTCAAAAGGTGCCTGAGACATCGCCCAGATGAGAAAGAAAATAAATAAATGATTAATAATGAAAATAAATAAATAGTAGTCTTAAAATAACAAATTTTTTAATGAATTGGCTAATAGACCTAAACCTAAACCACCACCGTTAATTGAAATCTAACTTTTTGAAAATAAATTCACTATTTAATAAAATGATGAAATAATTCATCGATTAATTGACGAGTGAATCAATAAATCAATAAATAACTGAGTTGAATCACTTGGTCATTGCCGTGTCCAAATATCAGCTTCCAAACTCAAAAGGTGCCTGAGATATTGCTCAGATGAGAAAGGAAATAAATACTTAATTAATCTATAATAATCAAGTAATTAAACAATTAATCGAAAAAGGTTAAAAAAAGAAAAAATACTGTTTTTGCCAAAGCACTTGCTCACTATTGTGCCCAAATTTCAGCTTCCAAGCTCAAAGATGGCCGAGATATCGCCCGGACAAAAACAACCGGAGTGAAAACTGAGTACTCCCTTTCAGCGTGCGTCATTGCCGAGCCCCATTCGGTGCCCGGCAATGACGTTATGCAGCGCCTGGAGATGGCATAGGAAAGGAGCGGTGTACAACAACCGGAGTGAAAACTGAGTACTCCCTTTCAGCGTGCGTCATTGCCGAGCCCCCTTCAGTGCCCGGCAATGACGTCATGCAGCGCCTGCAGATGGAATAGGAAAGCAGCGGTATACAACAAACAAACAACCGGAGTGAAAACTGAGTACTCCCTTTCAGCGTGCGTCATTGCCGAGCCCCCTTCGGTGCCCGGAAATGACGTCATGCAGCGCCTGGAGATGGAATAGGAAAGGAGCGGTGTACAAAAAAGCTACAAAAGTACAAAACATCCAATAAACACAATATTGACATCGCAGTGATCCAACAATCCAAACTTATCGTGAGCTCAACTTTCACACTGTACCGTATAGTTTCCCACACAAGAATGCACTCGCACCAGGCCAGAAAGACCCAATAATAGAGGGAGTGGTGAATTCCCAAAACATCCCCTTCACCAACAACTCAACAGGAAACACTTGTTACAAAATGAAATCAGGACTGAAAATTTTAACTTACGGTTCCGAGTCGAAGCGCAAAGGACATTGTACAGTGACTTTTGTACAGTGACTTTTGTACAGTAACTTTGTACAGTGACTCCTTCCAGGTCATCAAAGCTCACATTTCCAGACATGATCCATTGATCCGTCGTGTCTTTCTGGTGTTGTTTTGTCCCTGTGTATTGGTTGTGTGTTCATCCACTGTTACGTGTTTAATTGTACCTTGTTGTGCTATATTGGCGAATCGGTGTCCCTGCAAATGTCTGGCCTATGAGCCAAGGCCTCAGCTAGTCGGTGTGCCAATCCCGTCTCTGTTCAGAAGATGTTTGCCTCCTTCTGCTTTATGTTAAGTGTTCTCTTTCACATTCCTCTACTTTACCGTATTTCCCCCTCCTCGCTTAAAAATAAATAAACAAACATTTTTGCTCAAAAAACATCATGAACTCACTCTGCATGTTATTTCCTTCCTTGGTTCATTCTTTATCTCTTCCTTTCTCAGTACCTCCCCCAATTGAACCAACATTCCTCTTAATTGAATTAATTTGCTTATTATTACCCTCACCAGAGAAGAGGGTATTGCAATTGGGTCCGTTTGTTTGTCCGTATATTTGTTTGTCTGTCTGTTTGTCTGCACAGAAAGTGAGTACGCTTTTCTCTGCAACTGTTGGTCCGATTGACACAATATCTTCACCATCGGAGCGCCGCCTCCTGTACAAATCTTTTAATGATAATTATAATGTCATCTGTCATATGTTATGGTCGCCATTTTGGAAAAACCTTGCACGCTCCGAAAAATCTCCGAAACCCTTCCATGAAAAAAATTGAAACATGGCTCATTATCAATACTCCCCATGGGGAACAACAAATATTCATGATGTCATCGGTGCCTTCATTATGACGTCATAATTAGACAAGTAGAACGTTTGATCTGATCAGTTTGGAATTTATTGAGCAGAATCTACACAAAAATGGTTTGGGAGAATTAAATTGATGACGTCGTATGTCACGTGGTTCAGCAGCCATATTGGATTGAACATAAATCTGTCAATAAACCACACAAACACGATAGCGCAAATAAACACCACACTGTAGCGGTTGCCGCTGAACATACACAATCGCCTTACACCTGCCAAGGACGCAACCACGGAGCGATTGCTGTGCCAGGCTCGCCCAGACCGCCCGGAGACGCTCAGTCTCGCCTTTCCCGGGCATGTCCGGACTCGCCTTTCCCGGGCTTGCCCAGATCGCCCGGAGACGCCCAGTCTCGCCTTTCCCGGGCATGTCCAGACTTGCCTTTCCCGGGCTCGCCCAGACCGCCCGGAGATGCTCAGTCTCGCCTTTCCCGGGCATGTCCAGACTTGCCTTTCCCGGGCTCGCCCGGGCCGCCCGGGCACGCCCACTCTCGCCGCGTTTGATTGCATATATATATTGCTGCCCGATAAACGGGCTTTTCAGAGTACCCGAGTTTGGTTTTGCTGAATAAAGAAACTCGGATGAATTCCCGTCTTTTGTCGCGTCAATCCTTTTAACTCGCGTAGGAGCACAGCTCCTTCATTGGTGACCCCCGACATGGACACGGCAGTTGCCCTTAAACTGCCTACCTTCTGGGAGGCTCACGCGGCAGTTTGGTTCGCCCAGGCAGACTCCCAGTTTGCCCTACGAGGCATTACCGCCGACAACACCCGCTTCCACCATGTGGTAGTGGCACTCGGCTCTGCCACCGCGGCCCGCGCCCTGAGCCTCCTCCAGCACCCGCCAGCCGCTGACAAGTATGGTGCGATCAAGACGCTCCTCCTCGACGCATTCGCCCTCTCACCGGCAGAACGCGCACGACGCCTGCTCGACCTGCCCGAGCTCGGCGACACGCGCCCGTCCGAGCGAATGGACTACATGCTCTCGCTGCTCGGTGAGCACTCCCCGGATTTTCTTTTCCGAGAGCTGTTCCTCCGCCAGCTGCCTAGCCAGGTACGCCTCGCCCTGGCAGGCACGCAGATCACGGATCCCCGTGCCCTCGCCAGGGAAGCCGACAAGATCTCGGCAGGCCAGCACATCGGGCGGCTACCTGGAGCCCGCCGCCGTCCGAGGCGACGCCCATGGCGCCCGAGCGCCCGGTGCGGTTGGAGGCCGAACTGCCGGTGCAACTGGCGGCCGCCACGCCGCGCCAACCGCTCCCAACACGACGGCCGGGGCCGCGACCTGACCAGGCGTGGTGTTATTACCACGCCAGGTTCGGACACAAGGCTCGGACATGCCGACCCCCGTGCACTTTCGGCAAGTTGGGAAACGGCCGGGCCGGCGTTCATTTCCAGCCATGAGCGCCGGCGACTCGGATAACTTGCTTTTTATCAAGGACAAAGCGTCCGGGCGGCGCATCCTTTGTGACACCGGCGCCAAACTGAGCATCATACCCGCCTCCGAGCAGGACAGGCAGACCGCCGTTTGCGGCCCCTCCTTGGTCGCTGCCAACGGATCGGCCATCCGCACCTTCGGCCCGCGCAACGTCACCCTCTGCTTCGGCAACCAGCGCTTTAACTGGACCTTTGTGACGGCGAGCGTGCCCATGGCTTTGCTGGGCGCCGACTTCCTCTGTGCACATGGGCTGCTGGTCGACGGCAAACGGCGTCGCCTTGTCAACGCCGAAACTTTCAGCTCCCTGGCATGCACGATGAGCAGCTCCGCGCCGACCGAACTAGCATGCGCCCTCCCGGCGGCAAACGGGTTCGCTCGCCTGCTCGCCGAGTTCCTGGCCCTCACACGGCCGACGTTTTCGGCCGTCGCAGTGAGACATGGTATCAAGCACCACATACCAACTACGGGCCCGCCGGTCTACGCCAGAGCCCGCCGCCTCGACCCGGCCAAGCTCGCCGTGGCAAAAGCCGAGTTTGACGCGTTGGAGCACCTCGGCATCGTGCGGCGCTCCGATAGCGCGTGGGCCTCGCCACTACACATCGTGCCGAAGCCGGGGGGCGGCTGGCGCCCATGTGGCGACTACCGCCGCCTCAACGACGTTACCACCCCCGACAGGTATCCGGTCCCGCACATCCAGGACTTTTCCGCCCGTTTGGCGGGGCGGGTCATTTTCTCGAAAGTTGACCTAATACGGGGATACCACCAGGTACCTGTCAGGCCGGCCGACGTCCCAAAAACGGCCGTCATCACGCTGTTCGGCCTGTTCGAATTCTTGAGAATGCCGTTTGGCCTCAAAAACGCGGCCCAGGCATTCCAACGCTTGATGGACGGCGTGCTGCGCAACCTGCCGTTCCTCTTCATCGACCTGGATGACATCCTCGTCGCCAGCACGTCCCGGGCCGAGCACCTCCTCCACCTCCGAACACTGTTCGAGCGCCTCAGCGAGCACGGCTTAATCGTCAACCCGGCCAAATGCCACTTCGGCACGGCGGCCGTTGACTTTTTGGGCCACCACATCACCAGAAACGGGGCCGTGCCGCTGCCAACCAAGGTCGAGGCCATCACCAAGTTCCCGTGTCCCCGCTCCATCGAGGCCCTGCAGGAGTTCCTCGGCATGGTGAATTTCTACCACCGTTTCGTGCCCCGCGCTGCTGAGCTCATGCGGCCCCTTTACGAAGCACTTCGGGGCAAGCCGGCCAAGCATGACGTCGTCTGGTCCGCAGCCATGGGCGCGGCATTCACAGGCGCAAAGCTGGCCCTCACCGACGCAACGCTGCTGGCTCACCCGGTGCTCGACGCTCCAATCGCCCTCACCACGGACGCCTCCGACTACGCGGTGGGTGCCGTACACGAACAATGGGTGAACGGGGTTTGGCAGCCACTCGCTTTTTTTAGCTGGCAACTCCGGCCGAACGAGCTAAAATACAGCACATTTGACCGCGAGCTCCTTGGTCTATACCTGGCCATTCGCCATTTCCGCCACCTCCTGGAGGGCCGCCCGTTCACGGCTTTCGTCGACCACAAGCCGTTAGTTTACGCGATGGCCAAAGTCACGGAGCCGTGGTCGGCCCGCCAGCAGCGCCACCTCTCCGCCGTGTCGGAATTTACCATGGACATCCGACACGTCGCCGGAAAAGACAACGCCGTGGCCGACTGTCTTTCTCGGGCCAGCGCGAACGCGGTCCACCTCGGCGTGGACTTCGTGCTTATGGCGGCCGACCAGACCACCGACACCACGGTGCAAGCCCTCCGGGCAGGGGACACGGGCCTCCGCCTGGCCGACGTCCCCTTCACGGACACTGTCCTGCTCTGCGACGTCTCCCAAGGCCAGCCTCGCCCCATCGTGCCCGTTACCTGGCAGCGCCGCGTTTTCGCCTCCCTCCACGGCCTTTCCCACCCGGGCCGGAAAGCTTCCCAGAAGCTGGTGTCGGCGCGTTTCGTCTGGCACGGACTTCGACGGGACATCCACGATTGGGCCAATGCCTGCACGGCCTGCCAGCGGGCCAAGGTCCACCGCCACACCCAGGCCCCGCTGGCACCTTTCACCGTGCCCGAACGGCGTTTCGACCACGTCAACGTGGACCTGGTGGGCCCCCTTCCCCCATCACGAGGTTTCACACACCTGCTCACCATGGTGGACAGGACCACCAGGTGGCCGGAGGCCGTTCCCTTCGTTTCCACCATCACCGCCGACGTGGCGTAAGCTTTCATCGCCACCTGGGTCGCCCGCTTCGGCGCACCGGCGGACATCTCTTCGGACCGCGGTCCGCAGTTCACCTCCGAGCTGTGGGGCGCGGTCGACCGCAACCTGGGGGTCAAGCTCCACCGTACCATGGCCTACCACCCCCAAGCCAATGGGTTGTGCGAGCGTTTTCACCGCTCTATGAAGGCCGCGCTCATGGCCGGCCTTCAGGACAGTGGTTGGGCCGACCGGCTGCCATGGGTCCTTTTGGGCCTCCGCACGGCCCCAAGGAGGACCTCCAGGCATCCACCGCCGAGCTCGTCTACGGCCAGCCGCTACGCGTCCCGGGCGAGTTCGTGCCCGACGCTACCAGTCCCTGGTCCGTGGCTCGCCAGCACTCGGACCTCCAGGAGGCCGCCCGACGGTTTGCCCCCGTGCCAACGTCCCGCCACGGTGGCCCCCAGTCCTACGTCCCCCCAGCGCTTCGCACGGCGGAGTACGTTTTTGTGCATCATGACGCACACCGGGGGCCACTCCGGCCGCCGTACGACGGACCCTTCCGGGTCCTGCGACGGGACGACAAGTCTTTCGTCATCGACGTCGGCGGCAGGTCGGACCGGATTTCGGTGGACCGCCTCAAGCCGGCGCACGTGGACGTCGACCAACCACCACGGTTGGCCCTTCCTCGGTGGCGAGGCCGCCCCCCGTCCACGGTTCCCCCCGCTCAACCACCCACCACCACACCGGACCCCCCCCCCCCACGACCCTCCAGGGGTCACTTCGGCCGGGTCATCAGGATCCCCCTTAAATTGACCCTGCCGGTGCAAGTCGATTCTGGGGGGGCGCGTGTAGCGGTTGCCGCTGAACATACACAATCGCCTTACACCTGCCGAGGACGCAACCACGGAGCGATCGCTGTGCCGGGCTCGCCCAGACCGCCCGGAGACGCTCAGTCTCGCCTTTCCCGGGCATGTCCGGACTCGCCTTTCCCGGGCTCGTCCAGACCGCCCGGAGACGCCCAGTCTTGCCTTTCCCGGGCATGTCCAGACTTGCCTTACCCGGGCTCGCCCAGACCGCCCGGAGACGCTCAGTCTCGCCTTTCCCGGGCATGTCCAGACTTGCCTTTCCCGGGCTCGCCCGGGCCGCCCGGGCACGCCCACTCTCGCCGCGTTTGATTGCATATATATATTGCTGCCCGATAAACGGGCTTTTCAGAGTACCCGAATTTGGTTTTGCTGAATAAAGAAACTCGGATGAATTCCCGTCTTTTGTCGCGTCAATCCTTTTAACTCGCATAGGAGCACAGCTCCTTCAACACAAAATACACCACATAAATACGTCTTGGTGAGGGTCTGCAATCTCTGATTGTTCTTTCTTGTTTTAAAAGCTTTTAATAGCATTTTATAATACTCCATTTGCCATATTTCTCTGTCACTGGCACCCACGTTCTTCTTCTTCTCAATCATCAACATTTACTCCTTCTTCTTACTCTTCGTCTTCTTCACAACGTTTCCTTCCCAAACTTGTCCAACTCACAAACGATCGGTTCATCAACAATACCCCAGTACCTACAGCATTACAAAGCGTGGTGTTGCCTGCCTAAAGGTCAAGGTGGCTCGCTTGAGATCCTCGGGTCCTGAGTTTGAGCTCCTGTCAGGCCGTTGAATTAACATCACGTGGATTGACTCAGGCTGTCTGAGGTCGACAAAATGAGTCCCAGATGACTGGTTGTAGAGGGCATTGCATCAGCGACATAGCCGTGCCCCCAGAAAAGGATGCAGCCAGCAGCTACAGGCTTCACACAAACCACCACAACACTACTTTCCTCCGTGCCGTCAACAACCCCTCATTTCACCCCTCCCTTGATGTCTGTTTCTATATGTCTTAATTGGGGATCAAGAGAGGTCCAGTTTGCAGAAGATGTCTGCATGTCCATCAAGGGTGTCATGCCTCTCAATTGGCAATACCATCCCACTCCTCGTCACCTGACCCTATAGTCTATCTCCCGAGCTATTGTGTAGCTCCTCCAGTTCAATGGGCCTGAACCTCGTCCTGATGAGGCGGCTGCAACAACAACAACAACAACAACAACAACCGGACCAATGCTTGTGGCATGTTTACACAGACAGCTTAACACAGTTCACACAGACAGAGATTAACTGAGTCGGATGAACTTTTTCAAAGTTTTGACACACGTACAGGTACCTGCATTCACACACACCTCAGTTCTCCGAACTTCTGATTCACTGCAGACGAACCTTTATTTGTGAACACCGTCATTTTACAACCATTTCCTGTTGAAATGAGTCTGTTACTGAACATTTCTAGAACATACCACCTGGTCTGCTCTGCAGCCACATGTACGAATTCAAAAGCTCCCTAAAAAATAAAATAATTTTGCTTTTAAATGAGGACACCATTACTGTGGCAAAGCAACAAAGTGGCAAAGAAGCAGAGGAATTGGAACAACACCTTTCGTGCCTTCAGATGCATCGGCTCTCGAGGCACTTTTCATTTCGTTTCATTTCATTGGCCACTCCGACACAGGATACCTGGGTGGCTCATCTTTCCCAGTACGCCGGTACTCATTTTGCCAACCACAGAAGAATGATAGGCTGGCACCACGTCTAGCGCTACTTCATGGCACGACAGTGGTTCAAACTCAGGACTCGAAGATCTCAAGCCAGCCACCTTAACCGTTACGCAAATACCAGGCCAAAGTGGCAAAAAAAGGCACAATCTGTGTATATTAAGTAAAACGAGGTGAGTGGAAGATTTCTTTCCATCTGGCAAGCATCGTTTAGACTGAACATCTGTATATATATATATATATTTTTTTTTTTCCAGAATTTTTCACACTTAGCCCCTCGCAGGAATTTGATTCCTGTTTATAAAAATTGAGTTAATCTTCAATGCACTTCTGCATATACACACATACATACATACGTATATATATATACTTACGCTCACATTCGGGGTCTGCCTCGCAGGCACGTAAGACATCGGCCATTATAAAGCTCGCAGTGTTAAGTGTGTAAAATTCTGAGGAGATTATGGCTGGCTCAATAGCGCAGTGGGCTGTTGACGCATAATCAACGGTGGTCCGTGGTCCGAGTCCCGTATTGAGTCAGAATTTTTTCACACTTAGCCCCTCGCAGGAATTTGATTCCTGTTTATAAAATATATATATATATATATATTGCCATATTTCCTGCATTAAACATAACCTACATTGATTACGTGTCTACAGTCCACTGCGCTATTGAGCCATAATCTCCTCTGTTGAGCTATTGAGCTAAAAAAAAAACATAACCTGCATTTTATATACATATATATATACGCCTGTGGCTATCTGGCTGGCTGACTGTCCACCTTTGTTCATTATGCATGACCGCATCGTTTAAGTTCTAAACTCTCGCGGTACAAATACAACTTTGTGTTGGGGATAACATAGGTTACGTGGCCGCGGCCTGACACGGTGGCGTGGGGGGCTCGGGGTGCAAATTGTCTATGTAAATGTGTACCATGTAGCACCACCTAGTGGTGGTGGTGGAGGATATTACAATTTCCTCTTTTACCTGGGCAACGCTGAGGTTACATAATTAGTTGCATGGGTTAATTAGGCCTACTTCCCTTCTCCTCGTCACCTCACCCCTCCCAAATGGAGGGGCCTGTCAAAGCCCCCCAGAAGATATATATATATATATATATACAGTACATCTCTCGCCCTACCCTCCTTTCTCCCCCTTCCTTTCCCCCTCTACCCCTCCCACTCCCCTTCCCCTTCCCCTTTCTTGCAGAAACGGACGTGATGACAAATTGGTCCATCAGCAAAGCGACGGGTAGGCTCTTCTCGTGTATTATATTCGCCAGCGTAACATCTTTGTGTATGTATTTCAGGAAGTGAAGGTACATTCGTTCAAGTAAAACTATAACTTGAACACAAATACATTTCATTTTATGGACATAAAATCACTGTGAATCTCATTCTGAGGACGAACATTGAATTTGGATGCAAAATGACACAGCACCACATGGCTACATCATGTAGCGATGTCATATAGTATCATATATCATATAGTCTTCCATATGGTTCACTTTTCTCAAACTTCAGGAATGTAAAAATGTGAGCATATGAAAATCAATGGGTGCATGATGGTCACAAAGATGGACAAATATAAGGTCGTCGTTTGATGCACAAATGATTGTTCAGGCCAGCCCGATACCACAAGCGATCATTATGCCACTGCTACAAGTACACACGAAGCATACTTTGTTCCACTTTGCTTGAGAGCGCTCCATTTCAAACTTCTTGTATTCACGATGGTCATACACCGTCGTGAGGAGTTTCCATGCAAGGAGCAGCAGAAGACCGATGAACACAACGCCCGCAAGCACGCTGGGCACGATGGTCAACGCACTCGGAGGCTGTGGGCAAACTGAGAGGTGGGCAGCGAGGCAGCCCGAGAGACCATCAAGGGTTGGTGCATTGCTACTTGAAAACGTTACTGGAAAAACTTTTCAACAAGACGCACTAATTTTGAAATGACATAAATCACCTTTTAAACTGCAAAATGTCGGAAGAGGAAAGTAAATATTATTTGTCCCTTTTTTGCTTACTTGCTTTCCCTTACCTATATCTTCGAGGACACTGATGATGGTCGTAGTGCTGCTCTCATCAATCTTGTATTTCATGATGCAGCTCGAACCGTTGCGCTCCTCACATTGGGCTCCTTTAGCTCCTTCTAAGCTCTTTAATGTGGTTACGTTGATGGCGCACGTTGTGCAGTTTTCAGCCAATGGACCACTGCGGAAGGTCTTGCATTCCACACAATCCCTGCCACGACACACGAGTATTAAAACTCTTATCGTGGACCGACCAAGTTTTCACTGCTTCATATCAATCATGACGCCCGAGTTTGTCCGAACTGGCACTCGGTGGAGCGCGAACCTCCACCAGACTGAACGGTTTATGTTTTGAATCCCATTGATAGGCCGGATCTGGATTCGGACCTGAACCAAAATCGAATCGGCTTGTTGTCACCGAACCAACTCGTCAACAAAGTTTATTCATAACTAGTCCATAACTTTTTAAAATATCGTGTTATATATCGCTTTTCCCCCTAGCTCTCAATGGTGAAGAACCACTTAAAAATTAAATAATTATTGTATCCGAATTCATATTAAGATCTTCACCAAAATTGAATCGATTCTTCCTTGACAGACACACAACGTGTCCACAAAGTTTCGTCCAAATCCGTCAATAACATTTTGATATATCGTGTTATGTATCATTTTTGGCCCTTTTTCTCAATGGTGAATAATCACTTTAAAATTTTAAATAATTCTCATATCCGAATCCATGTTCAGATCTTCACCAAAATCTAATCTCTTTGGGCTTGTCAGACACCCAACCGGTCCACAAAGTTCCGTCCAAATCCGTCAATAACGTTTTGAGATATCATGTTATGTATCATTTTTGGCCCTTTTTCTCAATGGTGAATAATCACTTTAAAATTTTAAATAATTCTCATATCCGAATCCATGTTCAGATCTTCACCAAAATCTAATCTCTTTGGGCTTGTCAGACACCCAACCGGTCCACCAGGTTTCGTCCAAATCCATCCACAACGTTTTGAAATATCATGTTATGTATCATTTTTGGCCCTTTTCTCAATGGTGAATAATCACTTTAAAATTAAATAATTATTGTATCCGAATTCATATTAAGATCTTCACCAAAATTGAATCGATTCTTCCTTGACAGACACCCAACCTTTCCACCAAGTTTCGTCCAAATCCGTCAATAACATTTTGATATATCGTGTTATGTATCATTTTTGGCCCTTTTTCTCAATGGTGAATAATCACTTTAAAATTTTAAATAATTCTCATATCCGAATCCATGTTCAGATCTTCACCAAAATCTAATCTCTTTGGGCTTGTCAGACACCCAACCGGTCCACCAGGTTTCGTCCAAATCCATCCACAACGTTTTGAAATATCATGCTATGTATCATTTTTGGCCCTTTTCTCAATGGTGAATAATCACTTTAAAATTAAATAATTATTGTATCCGAATTCATATTAAGATCTTCACCAAAATTGAATCGATTCTTCCTTGACAGACACCCAACCTTTCCACCAAGTTTCGTCCAAATCCGTCAATAACATTTTGATATATCGTGTTATGTATCATTTTTGGCCCTTTTTCTCAATGGTGAATAATCACTTTAAAATTTTAAATAATTCTCATATCCGAATCCATGTTCAGATCTTCACCAAAATCTAATCTCTTTGGGCTTGTCACACACCCAACCGGTCCACCAGGTTTCGTCCAAATCCATCCATAACTTTTTGAGATATCATGCTATGTATCGTTTTTGGCCCTTTTTCCCAATGGTGAAGAATCAAAAATTCTAGTAGCCGGATCCGAATCTGTATCTTCACCAAAATCGAATCATTTCGTCCTTGTCACATACACTACATCTCCGACAAATTTCGTCCGAATCCGTCCACAACTTTTTGAGATACTTGTTCACGGACAGACAAACAAACAGACAGACAGAGGCGAAAACATAACCTGCATCCACTTTCGGTGGCGGAGGTAAGAACAAAAGGTGCAGGTAGAGGAGAACAAATGGGTCAGGAGGTTTTTAGGAGTGAAGAGGGTGGATAGAAGGAGAATGGATGAACGGAGGGAGGAGATTGATGTGAAATGGCGGCTGAGATGGGCTGAACATTTGATGCAGATGGGGGAAGAAAGAATGACAAACAGAGTGGATTGGTTGAGGGATCAAAGTAGGAGGAAACGAGGTAGAGCAGGGTTCAGATGGGAGGATTGTGTGAAGAGGGAATTCAGCTTCCCGTCATATGTGACCGTTGGTGGTTATTTTTTTGGCGATATTTGCTGGAAGTTTATACCTTGCGCTACTTGCTGAAGCATCCTGTGTACACGTATCGTTTTTCCCCATATTATCAAACTTGATCTGAACGTGAACGTTGTCTTTTACAGTTTCAGACTATTTTGCTTTCTTCTGACAAATCCTCCAACAAAACTGTTTTTAAAACCATGGACACAGTCTGTCGTCCATACCATGTGTGCGCACGCACACGTGCTTGCACGCACACACACACACACACACACACACACACACACACACACACACACACACACACACACACACACACACACACACACACACGTGCGCATACACACACACACACACACACACATACACACACCTATACACACACACACACACACACACACACACTCACCTGTACACACACATACACACACACACACACACACGTGCGCATACACACACACACACACACACACACACACACACACACACTCACCTGTACACACACATACACACACACTCACCTGTACACACACACACATACACACATACACACACACACACACACACACACACACACACATACACACACAAGTACACACACTCACCTATACACACATGTAGACACACTCACCTATACACACATGTACACACACTCACCTATACACACATGTAGACACACTCACCTATACACACATGTAGACACACTCACCTATACACACATGTAGACACACTCACCTATACACACATGTACACACACTCACCTATACACACATGTACACACACTCACCTATACACACATGTAGACACACTCACCTATACACACATGTACACACACTCACCTATACACACATGTACACACACTCACCTATACACACATGTACACACACTCACCTATACACACATGTACACACACTCACCTATACACACATGTAGACACACTCACCTATACACACATGTACACACACTCACCAAGACACACATGTACACACACACACACTTATACACACATGTACACACACTCACCTATACACACATGCACACACACTCACCTACACACACACATATACACACACACACACACACACGTGCACACACACACACACACACACACACACACACACACACACACACACACACACACACACACACACACACACACACAACGAGTATTTACATGTCCTACCTGTGCTCAATGCAGGGTCGGCAATTGCGGCACAACTCGCAATACTTTCCATAGTACTTGATATCAAAGCAGCTGCACGTTCCGCACTTACAGACGCCTCGGCCACTGCACGTCAGCCCAGAGTATTTCCCACTTGGCGCCACGCATTGACTTTTATCCACAGGACAATCACACGCGTTGCCCGTGAACCCAGGGTTGCACTCACATCTATCACACCAGCACTTCCCTTGGCCTGTGGGTAAAGAACACGTCAACATGGCAATCGACAGCATTCCTAATTCTTGGACTTTACTTGATGAATACAGTGGTGAGGAAAAGTTTGTGAACGCTTTAGAATTTTCTTTATTTCTCCATAAATTTGATTTAAAATGTGATCAGAATGACATGTCTGTCGTGAAGCTCGAGTTTGTCCACAAGAGTGACATGTCTGTCGTGAAGCTCGAGTTTGTCCACAAGAGTGACATGTCTGTCGTGAAGCTCGAGTTTGTCCACAAGAGTGACATGTCTGTCGTGAAGCTCGAGTTTGTCCACAAGAGTGACATGTCTGTCGTGAAGCTCGAGTTTGTCCACAAGAGTGACATGTCTGTCGTGAAGCTCGAGTTTGTCCACAAGAGTGACATGTCTGTCGTGAAGCTCGAGTTTGTCCACAAGAGTGACATGTCTGTCGTGAAGCTCGAGTTTGTCCACAAGAGTGACATGTCTGTCGTGAAGCTCGAGTTTGTCCACAAGAGTGACATGTCTGTCGTGAAGCTCGAGTTTGTCCACAAGAGTGACATGTCTGTCGTGAAGCTCGAGTTTGTGCACAAGAGTGACATGTCTGTCGTGAAGCTCGAGTTTGTCCACAAGAGCGACATGTCTGTCGTGAAGCTCGAGTTTGTCCACAAGAGTGACATGTCTGTTGTGAAGCTAGAGTTTGTCCACAAGAGTGACATGTCTGTCGTGAAGCTACAGTTTGTCCACAAGAGAGACATTTTAGCGTGGAAGGAAAATACGTCCGAGGTATTCGCCAATCTATTTATTCAACCATGTGACCAACCAAATCGTCCTCGTCACTTCCGGTTGCAACCGGTATCGAAAAGCCGAGATCAAGTATATTTACATATCACCACAAAAAAGGCTAAATGATTCCGCTGCAGTATTCCCCCTCCTAATGTGGTAATTGGACTAAAGGAACAAACAAAAGAATACATGTTGACCGACTGTCCATGCAAAAAATCAATAAAAGTCACAACCAAGACAAATGGTCAACAGCAAAAGGTACTCTCATACATATCGTGCCAGGAAGTGTACATGACGCCCAGAGTGAGTTTTGTGTACGACAGTAAGGTAAGGACACCGTGTCATGGGTGTCGCACCAGCGGTTTGAGGGAGGGTCGGCTCTGGTGCTGCATCAACCACCGCTGATATCGAGTATTAGGGTCTTCTCAGACCATTGTAGAATGTTGTAAGGTCCATCATGTGGTGAATGCTGTAAGGGTCTCGGGACAGAGTCACGCCGCACGAATACGTGGATCCATGGAGAAAACTCCTGGGGAATTAAAACGGAAGTGCCCAAAGTGTACGAATTGGTGTCGCCCAAAGGCCCTGCATGGCCTACCAAGTTGGTTGGCATAGATGCAGGTGTTGGGCAAGGTGTCATTGCACCGTACATTAGCTGAGCAGCGGAGCATCCAAAGTGGGTCATTCAGAGCAGCTCGTGTACCAATCAAGACCAAAGGTACAACGTCCGTCCAGTGCGTGGTGTTGTCATGTGCTTTTTGGGAAGACCTGAGTTGGCCCAGTGCGTGGTGTTGTCATGTGCTTTTTGGGAAGACCTGAGTTGGCCCAGTGCGTGGTGTTGTCATGTGCTTTTAGAGAAGACCTGAGTTGGCCCAGTGCATGGTGTTGTCATGTCCTTTTAGGGAAGACCTGAGTTGGCCCAGTGTGTGGTGTTGTCATGTGCTTTTAGGGAAGACCTGAGTTGGCCCAGTGCATGGTGTTGTCATGTGCTTTTAGGGAAGACCTGAGTTGGCCCAGTGTGTGGTGTTGTCATGTGCTTTTAGGGCAGACTTGAGTTGGCCCAGTGCACGGTGTTGTCATGTGCTTTTTGGGAAGACCTGAGTTGGCCCAGTGCATGGTGTTGTCATGTGCTTTTAGGGAAGACCTGAGTTGGCCCAGTGCGTGGTGTTGTCATGTGCTTTTAGGGCAGACTTGAGTTGGCCCAGTGCATGGTGTTGTCATGTGCTTTTTGGGAAGACCTGAGTTGGCCCAGTGCGTGGTGTTGTCATGTGCTTTTCGGGAAGACCTGAGGTGGCCCAGTGCGTGGTGTTGTCATGTGCTTTTAGGGAAGACCTGAGGTGGCCCAGTGCGTGGTGTTGTCATGTGCTTTTAGGGAAGACCTGAGTTGGCCCAGTGCGTGGTGTTGTCATGTGCTTTTAGGGAAGACTTGAGTTGGCCCAGTGCGTGGTGTTGTCATGTGCTTTTAGGGAAGACCTGAGGTGGCCCAGTGCGTGGTGTTGTCATGTGCTTTTAGGGAAGACCTGAGTTGGCCCAGTGCGTGGTGTTGTCAAGTGCTTTTAGGGAAGACCTGAGGTGGCCCAGTGCGTGGTGTTGTCATGTGCTTTTAGGGAAGACCTGAGGTGGCCCAGTGCGTGGTGTTGTCATGTGCTTTTTGGGAAGACTTGAGTTGGCCCAGTGCGTGGTGTTGTCATGTGCTTTTAGGGAAGACCTGAGGTGGCCCAGTGCGTGGTGTTGTCATGTGCTTTTAGGGAAGACCTGAGTTGGCCCAGTACATGGTGTTGTCATGTGCTTTTAGGGAAGACCTGAGGTGGCCCAGTGCGTGGTGTTGTCATGTGCTTTTAGGGATGACCTGAGTTGGCCCAGTGCGTGGTGTTGTCATGTGCTTTTAGGGAAGACCTGAGTTGGCCCAGTGCGTGGTGTTGTCATGTGCTTTTAGGGAAGACCTGAGGTGGCCCAGTGCGTGGTGTTGTCATGTGCTTTTAGGGAAGACTTGAGTTGGCCCAGTGCATGGTGTTGTCATGTGCTTTTAGGGAAGACCTGAGGTGGCCCAGTGCGTGGTGTTGTCATGTGCTTTTAGGGAAGACCTGAGTTGGCCCAGTGCGTGGTGTTGTCATGTGCTTTTAGGGAAGACCTGAGTTGGCCCAGTGCGTGGTGTTGTCATGTGCTTTTAGGGAAGACCTGAGTTGGCCCAGTGCGTGGTGTTGTCATGTGCTTTTAGGGAAGACGAGTTGGCCCAGTGCGTGGTGTTGTCATGTGCTTTTAGGGAAGACTTGAGTTGTTGGTGAAAATGCTCCACCACGCCATTCACTGCTGGATGGTAAGTGATGGTTCACACACGATCGGTACCCAGGAGTCGAGTCAGCTCGCGAAATAGAGCCGATTCAAACTGGCTACCATGATCTGTAGTGATGGTTTATGGAATACCAAAATGTGTGATCCAGGTGCGGACAAATGCCCTGCTAATGGTAGGTGTAGCGATGTCACCTACCAGTGTAGCCTCCATCCAAAGGGTGAAGTGGTCAATGCAAGTCAGCAAATAAGGAACGGTGCATGTTTGATGGTAGAGGAGAACGACAATATCCGACACTATCCACATGGAGAACGTTTCTAATTAAACATAAAATGGTCACAACCTCTCCAATGCTCCGGAAGTCCTGTCGTCTTTCTCGCAGACGATGCGATCTTTTTTTCCACAATGTGCCACACAGTACTCCATCCCTTTGCCAGACAGATAGCAGCTGAGGTCCCTCTGTTTATCTTGAAATGATTAGACTCCAGTCTGATATATGGAACATGTCCTACAACCCTGGAAAATCTCACTGTCTCACCGAAAAAACGAACCCAACTATCTACTTTCACGGTCAGCCGCTGGAAGAGGCTCGGTCTTTTGATCTTCGAGGTGTGACAATAAGCCATGACCTTTCCTGGGCCAAGTACAAAGTGAAGCTGGCTCTCAAATCCAGCTGCAGACTTGGCATCCTCTGTCGTTCAGTCTTTCCTTGGAAAATCAGAGCTATTCAGTCCGCAAGGCCTTTGTGTGTAACTCAATGGAGTACTACCCTCCACTATTGGCTGGTGCCCCAGCATCAAATCTGTCTATCCTGGATTCTGTGGAATGTAAAACTCCCAAAATTATTGGAATCTCCTGCATGACACCGAAACACCGAAAATTTCATACGTGCACAGGGTCAGGTCATGGGCACACAATAATTTCCCCTGATACCCCCCCGCCCCCTGTGAGGGTGGACACATAGATGACTTGCAATTTTCACCTGTGCACATGGTACGGCACAAGTGGGTTAACCTCGCCCCAATCCATAAATACAAAGATGGTCACAAAATAACAAACGTTACCTAAAATATATTTATGAACAGAAGATTTAAAAACAAACTTTTTCATTTGATTCACAAAACGCTGTAAATACTTTACCTCCACAGAGAGAGTTGTTGAAGCGGGGACAATTCAAGTTGTTGCACTCACAGAACTTTCCTCCAATGATCTCCTTGCTATCCTCGCTCTGCTGGCACTCGCACGTGCCACAAAGGCAATCTCCATGGTTACTGCATATCTGTGACTCGTTCCCTCTCTTGCACTTATCTTCAATCTCCTTTGCATTTGTGCCCTGCAGACTGCAGTTACACCACCTGCCCTGCCACTTGTCGTTGCATCTACGCACAGAAAGTACATTTGTATTGATCAGAGCAAATCTGCAACGAATGCTACATCGCCAGTCCTGTTTTACTTCAATATCCCTGTTTTTTTTTGTTTGTTTGTTTTTTTCCAAGAACTCATGCCATAAAGATTATTGAAAAACATCTCATTTGTGAATATAAATGTAATATTCTTGCACGCTCATGACAAGTTGTTGTTGTTTTTTTACCGGCAGGTTCCACAATGTAGAGTTCCATGTTTGTCGCAGTTGCGGGAATTGTGCTCGGGTGCGTCACAATTACATTCACAGTCATATTCGATGATAACTTTCAGCTTCTCTTGAAGGCCTAATGCTTTGATTTCAAACTCGGTCTGGTTGGATTCTGGGCAGGTATCGGCCTTCACAAACACCTGAAACTGAAGCTGCAGGGCCACGTTGACGAGCACAAGTTATTTGGCAAAGAGAGGGGGCTTTGATACCATATTCAATGGAAAATGACAATGAACTGCATTCTTAAATAAGAAAGAAACACGGATATGCAAAAACAGTCAAACACAAAAAGTACTCCGCTTTATTTAATATACGTACACTACAACACGACACGACACCTCATTTCATCACATGACCCAATGTATGGTACCTGTGTTCCACACACTACGTAGGGACGGGTCAGAGGAAGATGGCGATGAGGTACACCAAAATATACTACACGGTGTAATCATTCTCAAAATAGTTCCTTCAATGAGGTGTCATTCCCATAAATTTAAAGCTTTGTCTTCTCTCGTGCTTTGTACCTTGTCGGTGACTACTTTCGTCCTTTACATGTGACATTGTTTCATCTTTAGGCAACTCAGAGACAGTTTCTATAACTGTGGAGTATACATATTAACCCTCGGTGAGAATGTTACCCTCATGACAACGCACATCCCACAACCTCGAAGGTAGATCGTCATGCGAACCCTCTTAGCTTGATCGAGATCAGATCAGCCAAAAACAGGAAGAGCATCCACAAAACAAATGCACCACCAAAAAGCACACTTCCATATGTCCATATGTATATAATCAGTCAATCACAATAACATCTAAAATATACAACAACAACAACAACAACGGGCATTTTAAGGCCATTTTCCCTGCTAGAGCGGGGGTTAGCCTTGCGGGCCCCATGACAATCATAACAAAACAACATCTAAAATATAGATAAACACAATCCAGGTAAGCCTATGTAGCTGCATCATACCTGTACAGACGTTCCTCCTCGTTATGTTCTCAACATGATCATTGTTGATGTGATTTATTTACGTGACATCATGAGACACAGCCAAGGTGCAAACCTCTGATAGAAATAAATACTGAATAATTACATGTCCATTTCATTGTGACCTCATCACGTGATGCTGCGTTGTGGTAAATGTTTTCACATGGGGATCCTACATGGAGGTAACAATCTCAATACCAGGTATGTGCACCTTCGGAAAACTCAATGCATTGTACCGTCGTCACATATGAGCACTCGAATTAGAGCCTGGGGATTAGTGTCCCACCTTTAAATCATCTCTTGGTCCAGCTCATCGAGGGTCTGTGGCTGTCTTGGCAAGGTCCAGCTCATCGAGGGTCTGTGGCTGTCTTGCCAAGGTCCAGCTCATCGAGGGTCTGAGGCTGTCTTGGGAAGGTCCAGCTCATCGAGGGTCTGTGGCTGTCTTGGCAAGGTTCAGCTCATCGAGGGTCTGTGGCTGTCTTGGCAAGGTTCAGCTCATCGAGGGTCTGAGGATGTCTTGGCAAGGTCCAGCTCATCGAGGGTCTGTGGCTGTCTTGGGAGGGTCCAGCTCATCGAGGGTCTGTGGCTGTCTTGGGAAGGTTCAGCTCATCGAGGGTCTTTGGCTGTCTTGGCAAGGTTCAGCTCATCCAGGGTCTGTGGCTGTCTTGGCAAGGTTCAGCTCATCGAGGGTCTGAGGATGTCTTGGCAAGGTCCAGCTCATCGAGGGTCTGTGGCTGTCTTGGGAGGGTCCAGCTCATCGAGGGTCTGTGGCTGTCTTGGGAAGGTTCAGCTCATCGAGGGTCTGTGGCTGTCTTGGCAAGGTTCAGCTCATCGAGGGTCTTTGGCTGTCTTGGCAAGGTTAAGCTCATCCAGGGTCTGTGGCTGTCTTGGCAAGGTTCAGCTCATCCAGGGTCTGTGGGTGTCTTGGCAAGGTCCAACTCATCGAGGGTCTGTGGCTGTCTTGGCAAGGTCCAGCTCATCGAGGGTCTGTGGCTGTCTTGGCAAGGTCCAGCTCATCGAGGGGCTGTGGCTGTCTTGGCAAGGTTCAGCTCATCCAGGGTCTGTGGCTGTCTTGGCAAGGTCCAGCTCATCCAGGGTCTGTGGCTGTCTTGGCAAGGTCCAGCTCATCAAGGGTCTGTGGCTGTCTTGGCAAGGTTCAGCTCATCGAGGGTCTGTGGCTGTCTTGGCAAGGTTCAGCTCATCGAGGGTCTGTGGCTGTCTTGGCAAGGTTCAGCTCATCCAGGGTCTGTGGCTGTCTTGGCAAGGTCCAGCTCATCCAGGGTCTGTGGCTGTCTTGGCAAGGTCCAGCGCATCGAGGGTCTGTGGCTGTCTTGGCAAGATTCAGCTCATCGACTTTCTGTGGCTGTCTTGGGAAGGTTCAGCTCATCGAGGGTCTGTGGCTGTCTTGGGAAGGTTCAGCTCATCGAGGTTCTGTGGCTGTCTTGGCAAGGTCCAGCTCATCGAGAGTCTGTGGCTGTCTTGGGAAGGTTCAGCTCATTGAGGGTCTGTGGCTGTCTTGGCAAGGTTCAGCTCATCGAGGGTCTGTGGCTGTCTTGGCAAGGTCCAGCTCATCGATGGTCTGTGGCTGTCTTGGCAAGATTCAGCTCATCGAGGGTCTGTGGCTGTCTTGGCGAGGTTCAGCTCATCGAGGGTCTGTGGCTGTCTTGGCAAGGTCCAGCTCATCCAGGGTCTGTGGCTGTCTTGGGAAGGTCCAGCTCATCGAGGGTCTGTGGCTGTCTTGGGAAGGTTCAGGTCATCGAGGGTCTGTGGCTGTCTTGGGAAGGTTCAGCTCATCGAGGGTATGTGGCTGTCGTGGCAAGGTTCAGCTCATCAAGGGTCTGTGGCTGTCTTGGGATGGTCCAGCTCATCGAGGGTCTGTGGCTGTCTTGGGAAGGTCCAGATCATCGAGGGTCTGTGGCTGTCTTGGGAAGGTTCAGCTCATCGAGGGTCTGTGGCTGTCTTGGCAAGGTTCAGCTCATCGAGGGTCTGTGGCTGTTTTGGCAAGGTCCAGCTCATCGAGGGTCTGTGGCTGTCTTGGCAAGGTTCAGCTCATCGAGGGTCTGTGGCTGTCTTGGCAAAGCTCAGCTCATCGAGGGTCTGTGGCTGTCTTGGCAAGGTTCAGCTCATCGAGGGTCTGTGGCTGCCTTGGGAAGGTTCAGCTCATCGAGCGTCTGTGGCTGTCTTGGGAAGGTTCAGCTCATTGAGGGTCTGTGGCTGTCTTGGCAAGGTCCAGCTCATCGAGAGTCTGTGGCTGTCTTGGGAAGGTTCAGCTCATTGAGGGTCTGTGGCTGTCTTGACAAGGTCCAGCTCATCGAGGGTCTGTGGCTGTCTTGGCAAGGTTCAGCTCATCGAGGGTCTGTGGCTGTCTTGGCAAGGTCCAGCTCATAGAGGGTCTGTGGCTGTCTTGGCAATGTTCAGCTCATCGAGGGTCTGTGGCTGTCTTGGCAAGGTTCAGCTCATCGAGGGTCTGTGGCTGTCTTGGCAAGGTCCAGCTCATCCAGGGTCTGTGGCTGTCTTGCCAAGGTCCAGCTCATCGAGGGTCTGTGGCTGTCTTGGGAAGATCCAGCTCATCGAGGGTCTGTGGCTGTCTTGGGAAGGTTCAGCTCATCGAGGGTCTGTGGCTGTCTTGGGAAGGTTCAGCTCATCGAGGGTCTGTGGCTGTCTTGGGAATGTTCAGCTCATTGAGGGTATGTGGCTGTCTTGGCAAGGTTCAGCTCATTGAGGGTCTGTGGCTGTCTTGGGATGGTCCAGCTCATCGAGGGTCTGTGGCTGTCTTGGGAAGGTCCAGCTCATCAAGGGTCTGTGGCTGTCTTGGGAAGGTTCAGCTCATCGAGGGTCTGTGGCTGTCTTGGCAAGGTTCAGCTCATCGAGGGTCTGTGGCTGTCTTGGCAAGGTCCAGCTCATCGAGGGTCTGTGGCTGTCTTGGCAAGGTCCAGCTCATCGAGGATCTGTGGCTGTCTTGGCAAGGTTCAGCTCATCGAGGGTCTGTGGCTGTCTTGTCAAAGTTCAGCTCATCGAGGGTCTGTGGCTGTCTTGGCAAGCTTCAGGTCATCGAGGGTCTGTGGCTGTCTTGGGAAGATCCAGCTCATCGAGGGTCTGTGGCTGTCTTGGCAAGGTCCATCTCAGAGGGCCTGTGGCTGTCTTGGCAAGGTCCAGCTCATCGAGGGTCTTTGGCTGTCTTGGGAAGGTCCAACTCATCGAGGGTCTGTGGCTGTCTTGGCAAGGTCCAGCTCATCGAGGGTCTGTGGCTGTCTCGAAAAGATCAAGGTTTTGGATGGGGGAAGATAAGAGATGGTGGTGAACAGCTGTTTTAAAGACCTGGAGGGTGGAGTGGGATTGAAGAGAGTGAGGGAGTTTGTTCCAGAGGCGGGAGAAAAGAGGAATGAAGGAGTGAAGGTGAGCAGAGAGTCTTGATTTTGGCAGTTTAACCATAAGAGGGTTGCAAGCAGATCTTGTGCGACCTGTAGGAATATTTGCGGGACAGAGCCCAGAGAGAGCTGGCGGGGGGCAAGGCCAGAGAGGAGTCGGTAGAAGACGGAAAGACCACCAACCTGCCTGCGGTGAGTGAGTGAGAGGCCCTTGGAGTTAGCTTCATCGCGGGAGATTCCAATGATTCTGAATGCTTTGGTTTCAACAGCGTGAAGACGAGCTAGGTGTGAGGCAGGAGCACCAGCCCAGAGGGGAGAGCAGTATTCCATTGAGCTGCGGATGAAAGCCTTGTATGTGGTGAGGAGCTCAGGTGTGCCAAGGAAGGACTTCGCACGACGGAGGATGCCCAGTCGGCGACTGGCTTTGGAGGCCAGATTTGAAATGTGGTTTTCCCAGGAAAGATCATGGCAGATAGTGAGACCCAAAAGCTTGAGTGACAGAACTTCTTGGAGAGGATTATTCAGAAAGTGGATGGGAGGGTTGTCCAGTCGGTCTTTTTGGAGAGACATCGTAAGAGTGTGAGATTTGTCAGGATTGAAAGACATGTTCCACTTGTTTGCCCAGTCTGTGATTTTGTCCAGGTCTGCAGAGAGTGAGGAGGCTGCAGACTGCCGATCTGAGGGATGAAGAATGGAGCGACAGAGAGTAGAGTCATCAGCAAAGTGATAGAGAGGATTTTCAAGAGAGTCAGAGAGATCATTGATGAAGACCAGAAAAAGCACAGGGCCCAGAACACTGCCTTGGGGAACTCCAGCCTGAACAGGAAGAGGAGATGAGAGAAACCCATTCAGGGCCACACATTGACTACGATGAGAGAGGAAGTCCTCCAGCCATGCGTGGAGATTTCCATGGATACAAAAAGAGGAGAGTTTGGTGAGCAGAGCGGGGTGCCAGACCGTATCGAAGGCACGTGATATGTCAAGGGAGACAGCTCTAATTTCCTGTTTGGCATTGAGGACCTCCATTCATTGTTGAGAAAGCAGAAGCAGCATGTCCAGAGTAGAGTGACCATGTCTGAAACCAAATTGATGATCAGAGATCAAGCCATTGGAGAAGAGGAAAGATTTCATATCTGAAGCAATGATGGAGTCCATGACTTTGCTGATAATTGGGAGAAGGTTGATTGGTCTGTAGTTGCTCGGATCTGTAGTTGCCTTTACCCCTCTATATCTCTGAAACGGCTCAATGGAAAAAATTGAGTCATGGCTCATTCTAAAGAACTCTACAATGGGACCAAAAACATGTTTATTTAGTATATTAAAAGTGCTAATGTTACGAGGTTAACATTCCACAAATAGATCCCTTGCTCCCATGAATATGATATTTTTTTTACATAACCTTAGTTAAAAAAAAACTTAGAATGCAAAAAATGTCGACGACATATGTCACATGGTTCGACCTTTGGCCGTCATATGTCATATGTCCCCAAAAAAATTCGCCATATGTTTTTCGTGAAAAACACGAAAACCCCTTTTTCTCTGCAACGGCTGAACAGATTGAGCCCAAACTTTGCATGCATAATTGCATACCCATGACGAACAAAAAGTTTAGCGATCATGACGTCATGCGTCACATGGTTTCGGAGTTATGACGTTTTTAAGCATAAATTTAAAATGCTATATCCTCCATAATTTTTGAAGATATCGAGTGGAAACTTTACACAAATGTTCCACATGGGGGGAAGTTAAAACGTTACTTGAGACGTTTTGATAAGTCACATGGTTTGGCCGCAATAAATAATTGAAGGAAAATCATAAAAAGCTTCTATCTCTTGAACCACTGCATTGATCGACTTGAAATTTCAATGCAATGTATCTCTCATCAAGCGGAATAAGTGTTTAAAATTTCAACATGATTGGTTGTACAGTTTCGAAGCTAGAAGTAGTTATTGTTGAAAGAAGAAGAAACGCAACACTTTCTTATCAGGCCACGTGACTCATTGTGCCACTGCCATTTTTCAGAATTATTTCCTTTAAAAATCATTTTCTCTGCAATAATTGGACCAATGGACAGGAAATTTTGTTTTGGAGAAAAAATCCATTTTCTCCGAAACGACTGAACAGATCGAGGCCAAACTTTGCAGGCAGAATCGCATGCCCATGCCGAATAAAAAGGTCTGCGAGCATGACGTCATATGTCACATCGTTTCAGAGTTATGATATTTTTAAGCATAAACCTTTAAAACCTAGCTCCTCCCTCATTGTTGATCATATCGAGTGGAAACTTCACAGATGTCTTCAGCATATCAGTCTGCCAAAATTTCCATTTGGAATTTGCGATGGGTCACGTGGTTTGGTGGTGATAAATAATTGAACGAATTTTTTTTAAAATGATATCTCTTGAACCGCTTCATTGATTGACGTGAAACTTCACAATAATATAGAAGTCATGAAGTGTAACAAGTTTGCAAAATTTCAAGATCATTAGATGTACGGTCTGGAAGCTAGAAGTTGTTATTGTGTGAAGAAGAATAAACGCAACACTTTTTTCTCAGGTTGTCGAGAGTGAGGAATGAATTATTTCTCACACTGCACACGACGAGCAGGCAGCGCACGGAGCGACCTCAGCGGGTCATTTGGACCTCAAATAAAATTCTGATTTCAGATTTGTCAATCGCTCGGGTATATTCAGACACGACCGAAACAGATTTGGCGAAATTACGACTATTTTTGACGAAAATATGACACTATCGCATTTTATATGGAGAACCCGTGTGTGTGTGTGTGTGTGTGTGTGTGTGTGTGTGTGTGTGTGTGTGTGTGTGTGTGTGTGTGTGTGTGTGTGTGTGTGTGTGTGTGAGGTTACAACAACTAGTCAGATGTATGTTAGCACAGGGAGCTAAAGTTGGTGGATTCAAACAAGTTTTCTTCAATATCACAAATCGAATTTGTAAAATACAATACGAATAGTAAAAAATATTATTCATGAGATCTTTATATAAATACAGTACAATATAAGAATTAAATATACTACAAATCAATGTTGCTAGGAATCAGTGGTTACTAGGATACGGCAGCATGCCAAAAACCGTTATAGGTGACAGTTTGAACATTCGAAATACAGTTTGATCCAGAGGTAGGTGGTGTGGTCATGCTGGCTGGTAGATATGGTTTATTTAAGGTAAGGCCGAGAAAAATATATTTCCGGTCTCTGGTCAGCGCGCGCATCGATTTTGACCCTGCGCGTCAACAATTCTTTTTTTTTTCAAATTTCCAATGGTACCGACAACAGCGCGCGCTGTCTATATAATATAGAGCACATCATAAATTATAGAGCACATTAAACATAAACAATGCCGCGCTGCCTCAAGTATTCGCGCGCGTATACTTGAGGCGGCGCCGAGTGAGCCGTGACGTCACGTTCTCGCCGAAAACGCGATTTCGAGCGTGAGGAGCCATATAATCATAATGTATGCATGTTGCCGGGCCGACGCGCTATCTCGGGAAATACGGGTCTGTGAAGGGCGCCATCGGTATCGACGTTCGCGCACGGTTCTCCCCTACAAAACTACGTTTAGTTTGTCCAAATGCAACCGGCCATTCCAAAGATATGAGTAGTTTTGTGTGCCGTGCCGTCATGAATCCAATCGGCTGGATCTTCATATTGTCATTTATTGAAACGAAGACGTTCTTTGTCGGGTTCATGTGAAGCAACCAGAAGGCCAAGAGAGCTGCGGGCTACACGATGACGTTTACAGCGTCAAATCGATTCAGCGGTTCGGCGGATAAATGAATAAATGTGTTCCGTTTACGCCGTGACGTCACCACGTGATTCTGAAATACGTGTGCTGCGTAAATACGAATCCATTTTTTTTGAAAATAAACATCGTCTCGCGGTTCGTCCAGGATATCTCTACAACCACAAGGCCCACTAAGTCAGGAGTGGTCTTAAAATTTGTGCATTTATTCACACTACATGAAGACCTTTACGATAAATGAAGAAATGTGATCCGTTTACGTTATGACGTCACCACGTGCATCGTGTCATCCCGTGCACGAACAGGTTTCCAGCAGATGTAGTCATTTGCGCATGCGCGGTTTTTTCAGCGTTGAAGTCATTCAAACCACTTGCGCATGCGCAGTGTTGACGCGATCGACGCATTGGAATGTTTTACGGTACGGCGAGGTGATCTCGACAACGAAATGGCAGTCTATCATATGCTTCAAGAACTTAATGATTTTCAGAATAAATACATTTTAAAATAACTTAAGCTTCTGTTCATTATTTACAAAAAGGCCGACCTGTCCCATTGGCTGTCTTTAATTTCTCTCTGGACAGCGCCACGGCAGATGAGGAGGACCGCAAGGCATGAGGACACAAAAAAACAACACCTTTATATGTGCAATCCATGCTTTTCAAAAACAAGTACAAAAAGTTTTAATTAAAACAAAAGCCGCGTCGATGTTACACAATGCCTAGATGCAGCTGTGCCTATAACGTCGATGTTATAGGCACAGGACATTCCTATTGATTCGATTACTTGATGTTATTTTTGTGCAAAGTGAAAATATATCTCGGCAATTTCCCGTGTGTGGCGACGAATTTTTAATATATCTCAGCATTTTCCCGTCTGTTATTTCAGGCGGTGTATGACTGACCATGCCGCGATTTAAAATAAATATATCTCGGCAATTTCCCGTGTGTGGCGACACGTGAACGAAGCTATGCTCCTCTCTCCACATTATTGTGACGACGTATAAATTAAATATTTCATCGTGACGATTGTCATCAAATGGACGAATTTTTAATATATCTCGGCATTTTCCCGTCTGTTATTTCAGGCGGTGTATGAGTGACCATGCCGCGATTTAAAATATATATATCTCGGCAATTTCCCGTATGTGGCGACACGTGAACGAAGCTATGCTCCTCTCTCCACATTATTGTGACGACGTATAAATGAAATATTTCATCGTGACGATTGTCATCAAATGGACGAATTTTTAATATATCTCGGCATTTTCCCGTCTGTTATTTCGGGCGGTGTATGACTGACCATGCCGCGATTTAAAAAAAAAATATCTCAATGGACTTAAAGTTACAGGCCTTTGAGAATTCATTTCGTTCTATAAAGGGCAACTTTCATCGGAATTTCTTCCCGTTTTTTTTCAACCGAGTCTAAAACTATGTTAGCGACTGTGAAAAATGAAATGATATATCGAATTTGATTTGAAATAAAACTGTGTGAGAGAGGAAGACACCACGGGCCGACAAAACAGGCCTCAAAGCTATGCGAGTTAATAAAATGGTGGATATTTGTTTATATGAAGCCTCTCCCACAATGGGTGGAGCTATGGTTCCCAGAATGGGTGGAGCTTTGAGGTTTTGTCTTCTCTGCAAGAAGAACAAGAAGAACAAGAACAACAGCAGAGTGCACTCTATGACCAGCGGCTTGCGACGCGGCTAAAAAACAAGGGAAAAAAACTGCATCGCAGCATCAATTCTGGAACTTTGGTCTGACCAGAGACCAGCAATATATTTTTTTTGGCCTAAAATGTGCATGATTTAATGATATTATCATATAATGGAGTGTGTAAGGAAAGTTATAAATACTGTATATGATAATACATTAAATCATACAGCGAGTAAAGTTGGAATAAGTGTTGTTGGATTGATGGGTTGACTGACTGCCTGGACGCAACTGAGGTTGTGGATCGACTGTGCACCATCTATTGATGTGGATCCATGATCGAGGTTGTGGATCCGCCGTTTGGAGAGGTCCTGGGCTGAAAGGATCGAAACCTCGAGGAAGAACGGTGCCCAGCTGATGATCCGTGCAGTCGGGAAACTAGTCAATTGCTTACAGGTTAAGGTTCTTGCTTTAGGTAGAAGAACTATGTTTTGAGGTTTACAATTTAAATAAAGTTGAATATGGGATGTTGTGAAATTAACATAATTTACAACAATCCTTTGAATTATTTATATTTAAGTTTAGGAACAACCAATACTGTACAATTAATTGTGTGTGTGTGTGTGTATGTGTGTGTGTGTGTGTGTGTGTGTGTGTGTGTGTGTGTGTGTGTCTGTGTGTGTGTGTGTGTGTGTGTGTGTGTGTGTGTGTGTGTGTGTGTAAATAAGAGAGAGATATAATTGTGAGGAACAAATGAAAAAACGAGATGTGTGTGTGTATCGGGGTTGTATCAAAGCATGTCCAATGAAAGTGGGGTTATATCCAAGCGGGGTTGTATGAAAGTGGGGAGGCAGAGGAAACCGGTCATCACTGCCAGCAGTTGTAAAGTGGCAGTTCTAGTTCTGAGTTGTTTTTCCTCTTATTTCATGAGCGATATCTTATCAGTTATCACTCACAACCTTGTTCCTCCTTCAAGGTAACACATCATCATTAATTTATAGTTTAAATAAAAAGAACCATGATGCAGATCACATTTCTTAATGAGCATTGTTGTGGAGCAGAGA
Organism: Myxine glutinosa; assembly: GCF_964187855.1. Taxonomy (NCBI): domain Eukaryota; kingdom Metazoa; phylum Chordata; class Myxini; order Myxiniformes; family Myxinidae; genus Myxine; species Myxine glutinosa. The sequence goes on along the minus strand of NC_136267.1, from coordinate 187,242,671 downwards.
ACAGGTAGTTGCTTACCTTCTGACCGATCTTTACGTTGGAACACTCTCCTCGATCTGCAGTAACTGTGTCGTTCCCACAGGTAGACAAGTATTTAACAGTGAGTCCCGCAGGTAATGAGTTGTGCTGGATTATGATATTTGATGAAAGATTCTGTGAACACAACAATCCATCTGTTTTCATCAAAGACAAATATGTAAGGAAGTTTTGTCTTTGCTCCAAAACAATATGGTGGACAAACTGGAAATTGCATCGTAGCAAAGCCTTTCAACATTATATTATGCATCGTTGCAATCTTTTGTCTGTTTTGCATACTAACACTACATGAGTCGTGAACATATTCTGATTGGTCAGTGTCCCTGGTGGTCTACACACCACAATGTGGTTCACCAATCCATCACTATACCATGCAAGGGGTATCAAAACCTAAGATGGCAGAAAGTGCTTCGAAATTTTCCTGGGTTTATTAAATTGATCGTTTAATTCATCTTGCTACTTTAAAGTCAAACATAGCAAGAATTTTTTTGAATCAGGGAAACGTTTTGACTTTCGGTTGCGCAGGACATGACCGACACATCTCAATATTAGCCTCGATCTCTTGTCCATTCAAACTTTCCTCAGACTTGAGAAAAACGGAATTATGCGAGGGAAAATCAGCACCAAGAATAAGCCAAGGTCAGAATTCCCCAAACGATGTGAACAAGCAGGAAATGTTAATGAAGTCCATGATATTTTGAGAGAACATCACGAGGCAGGCACATAGTTGAGACATTGGGCACCTGTCATCATGACTGGGTCAGTGTATTCCATCCTCATGGAAACATTGGCAATAAAGAAAGATTTCAGAAAATTTGTGCCAGAATCCAGGGATGAAAACCTTCAATGCTGCTCAGAAGAGACCTCACCAAAATCTCCGGAGAACTTGATGAGCAGACTTCTACCCTCGGAAACGACTGACTGTCAGGATTGTGACTCAGGATGAGTCATGGGCTCACCATTTTAATCATGAAACCAAATAGCAGAGCATGCTAGTGAAAGTACACACCTGCTCTGCCTGCCCACAACTTCAAGAAGATAACATCACCTGGAAAAGGTAATGGAAACGGTTTTCTGGCACAGTACAAGGGCGATCGTGACTGACGACCTCAACAAAGCCGAGATCAAATTGGGTCAAGAGGGGTTTCTGGACAAGAAGGACAAGGACTTTTAGAATTCAGGTAAATAAAGCTGCAGTAGTGCTGGAGTAAATGCATTGAACTCAAGATAAATGATGTTTTAAAATGTCGAAAAATAAACAAAACTAATGAAAGCAAATTGTGTTTTCTATGTCAGGCAGACATTAGGTACCACTAAACTGGAAAATTTAAATAGGTCTCATTGAGGTCACCCAAGGGATACAACTGTTTGCAAGGGGTAACTTGTCCGCATTTGTCGAAGGAACCACTTTTTAACAGCAAAATCTCTCCAGGTGAGCTGCAAAGAGCAATAAACCACTAAATTTTGATATAAAGTTTTTATAACAGGCTTTATGCAAAGGTGTGAGGATCAGAAGAGCACTGCTCCAAATCCCTCAACCATACCTTCCCATGTTATTGCCATCGACGTTCTACTCCGTGGTCAAGAGAAATGGAGGAAGAGCAAAACTCTGGGTTCAAAATTCTCTGCAACTCTTCTGATATTGCAGCAGATTGCATCATGGGAAACGTTGCTTTCCAATCCTTCTGGAAGCTATGGATCGAAGATCCGCTTGACAATCAAACTACCCTTGTACACTGTAAAGTGCAACTTGTGTCTCCTTGAGGCAACTGCAACAGCTGCTGGTCAGCTCCAAAGGCTGTTCTGGAAAAGCATGATGCTTGCTCCTGCAAATACCTGCGAGCCATCACCCGACATCGCTGGCCAGACAGTTTGATGCCCAACGACGCATTGTACAGCTTGTGCAATGCAGTCCTGCTGTCTGTAAAAGTGTCCGAACAAGGATGGTCCATGTTTGGCCATATGCTACAGATGCCAAAAGACCCATCTGCCCATGCAGCCCTGTGTTGGTTGGATTGGGTGCTAACTAATAACGAGCCCGCAGAGGACATCACTGCACAAACCTGCCCAGTGGGTTGTGGATTGACCTAAAAGAAACATGACTCGGAACAATTAGATCAAATAAGGACCTGAGAGAGCTTAAGATGCCCGCTGAGGACAAGACACAGTGACATACAGTGAAGAAGGCCTCACTGCAACAGTAGGATGTTTCTACTACTACAGATTCAGAACACAGTACGTATATCACCATCAACCCAGTACGTGCAAAGATCACAACTTGAAGGTGAAATGTTGGAGCCATATTATTTTCACTGGCGAGCCTAGATTCTGCTGGACATATGGAGTCATCGCAACTTTGGCATGAAGAACTGATCTTCCTGTGTTTCGGAGGGGGTTCTATGAATAGTAACAGTTCCGGGGATGAAATCCTTATGCACAAAGTTGAGTACCGATCAGAAAAGCAAGGTCCAACGGTCCACATCTGTGGACATCATGTTGTCAACATTGCACTTCATGACAACAGTCTCTCTAACATGAACCTCCTTGCATGATCTCTGCACATAAATCAGATTTAACATCCTTTCGAGGTTAGCAAGCCACAAAATAAACACAAGTCTTGAAACTTGTGTGGCTCAATTTATCTGTTTTAGGAGTACATATCAGCAAATGTTCAGCTAACTTGGCAGTGTAGATATGCAAAGTGTAGCAATTGCTCTACAAAGTGCACGATGTTGTTTATTTGGCATTCTTGTCTGCCTGGACTATATGTACAAGTCTGGCATTGAATAATGTGTTGTCCCAGTCTGAAGGCATACATTGTAAGCATCTGTGATGAGTTGTACAACATTGCTGGAATCTTCAGAAAGTTCACCAACTGCTGATTTGGGGATGAACTGCTGTAAGCTCTGCAAAACACATGCAACAACGATAACTTTACGGAAGACAATTCAACTTTAAACAAGTTCGAGGATTAATCTACGAGGTAATCCGCATGAGTAGTACTGGATGATCATTTAGACAGCATAATTACGCAGGGAAATTATTATTTAAAAATTTAAAATGTCATTAAAAATGACAAAGTTTACTCACATGAAATGGTAGATAAAATCATTATTTTAGGCCATAGAAAAAAACAAAAGATAAAGATAATGAAGGGATGGTGGGGGGAGTGGGGAGTGGCAGGTGGGGAGTGAAATAAGAACAAGAAGAAAAAGAGCTAAAATGTCATGGCCCCCGTGGTTTTAGTAATGTTGCTGTACGGAGTTAAAGTACGGAGTCGGCCATCTCTGGTCGGATGACAAAACAAAATCTGCATATGTATGCTCTCATGTATTGTGTTTGTGTCAAGTTTGAACAAAATTGGTCCATCCATGTCGAGAAATGGTTGTGCATATGCTTAAGTAACAAAATGGCCGCCAGTCAGCCATCTTGGATCTGATCTCGAAAAAAAATGGCGTGCATATGTAAGCCATCATTCATTATCTGTGTGCCAAGTTTGAACAACATTGTTAAATGTATGTCCGATAAATGGTTGAAGACGTGTTCAATATCGGGTTTTTATGCCTCCGCCCCTAAAGGTGGCCGGAGGCATTATGTTTTCGGGTTGTCCTTTCGTCCTTCTGTCCGTACGGGCTAAACCTCGTTTTTCTTAGCAACCATATGTCCGATTGAGACGAAACTTTCAGGGTAGGAGTGTCACACATGCAGAATGTTTTCATGATATTTGTGATATTATAGGTCACGTGGTATAGCAGCCATCTTGGATTAAACGCAAATAATTTAAAAATTACGTCTCAGAAACAGCTGAATGGAAAAATTTGAAACTTGGCACATTGTCGAATACTTCCAATGGGGAACCAAAGCCTTATAATTATGACATCATAGGTAAAGTGGTATACCAGCCAAAATGTTTTAATCAAATTCCTCATCCTAAAAATCTGAAATTGCATGCACATGATCTATGACCCATTTGTATTGAAGTATGAAATTATGACATCATAGGTCACATGGTTTGGCAGCCATATTGGATTTAACCTAAAACATTAAAAAAAACATCTTCTCCCAAACCACCAAATCGATTGACTCAAAACTTTACGTGTGTCATTGACTAGGCATGGCGATTAAAAGATGACCACAAAAACATCATTGGTCACATGGTGTGGCAGCCATATTGGTTTGAAGGAAAATATTAAATAATTATATCTCTGAAACCGCTTACCCTATTGATGCGAAATTTTACAAATATCATCGAACAGCACTGTTGCATATAGTTTGAAAATGATGATGTCATAGATCACGTGGTTTGGCAGCCATATTGGATAGAAAAACAAACCTTATCCAATCAACACAAAACGTCACAAACGTGACCCCCTCCCCATACATATGCAGAGTGTCCATTTTTTTTATGGTCATATGTAATGTGGTATGGCAGCCATATTAACTTGAAAGCCGATATTTAAAAAAAATCCCTTCTCTGAAACTGCTTCACCGATCAATGTGAAACCTGTCATGGCTGGTGAAAATGTGATACTTGAAAACAGCTAAAGGGATTTAAATCAAACTTGTTTATTTGTACAGTCACGTGAAAAAGTAAGTACACCCCATGTAAAGTTTTGACTTTTTCAACATATTTCAACATTCAGCTATTTGATCTTCATTTCAACAATATTGATAGATAAAGGTGATATAACATAACAAATATCATGAAACATTTACATTTTGTAGTCCATTGTATAATTTAAATAAACATAAATGCAAATTTCGCATGTGGAAAAAGTAAGTACACCCCGACTATTTATCACTACTTCAAATACCTAAAATTAGAATCAGGTGCACCAGCTCAGGTGCAACTGATAAGAACATCGTCAGAGAGGATCTTGGAGGAACCTGTCTTATTTAAACCTCAGACATTTAGTTTGGTTTGCTCTTTGTTGTTGAAGTGTGCAGCGTCACCATGCCTAGATCAAAAGAGCTCTCTGATGCCTTCAGAAAGAAGGTTATAGATGCCTACGAGTCTGGGAAGGGATTTAAAAAGATCTCCAAACATTTGAAATCAATCACTCGACTGTCCGGAAGATCATCTACAAGTGGAGAAGATTCCAAACAACTGCCAACTTGTTTAGGCCAGGCCGCCCCAGCAAGTTCAGCCCAAGAGCAGACCGCAAGATGCTGAAAGAAGTCTCTAAGAACCCCAGAATGTCATCACGGGACCTACAGGTAGCTCTTGCCACTGCTGATGTCAAAGTGCACGAGTCTACCATTAGAAAGAGGCTGCACAAATTTGATCTACATGGGAGGTGTGCCAGGAGGAAACCTTTGCTGTCCAGAAAGAATATCAGGGCAAGACTAAAGATTGCCAATGAACATCCAGGCAAAGACCAGCACTCCTGGAACAATGTGCTCTGGACAGATGAGTCTAAGGTAGAGCTATTTGGCCACAGTACCAGAAGACATGTTTGGCGAAAACCAAAGACAGCATTTGACCACAAGAACCTGATACCAACTGTAAAGCATGGTGGTGGAAATATTATGGTTTGGGGCAGCTTTGCTGCATCAGGGCCTGGGCAGCTCACCATCATAGAATCCATTATGAATTCTTCATTGTACCAGAGGGTGCTGGAGGATAATGTGAGGCCATCTGACCGAAAGTTGAAGCTCAACCGAAGGTGGACCTTGCAACATGACAATGACTCTAAACCTACCAGTAAATCCACCAAGGAATGGCTGAAAAGAAAGAAATGGAGGGTTCTGGAATGACCAAGTCAAAGCCCGGATCTAAATCCCATCGAGATGTTGTGGGGGGATTTGAAACGAACTGTGCATGCAAGAAACCCCTCAAACATCGTACAGCTGAAAGAATTCTGCATGGAGGAGTGGGCAAAAATTTCTCCCAGTCGATGTCAGAGACTGGTAGACAGTTATAAGAAACGCCTAGTTGAGGTTGTTTCTGCCCAAGGGGGCAATACCACCTATTAGAGCCAAGGGTGTACTTACTTTTTCCACATGTGAAATTTGCATTTATGTTTATTTAAATTATACAATGGACTACAAAATGTAAATGTTTCATGATATTTGTTATATTATATCACCTTTATCTGTCAATATTGTTGAAATGAAGATCAAATAGCGGTATGTTGAAATATGTTGAAAAAGTCAAAACTTTACATGGGGTGTACGTACTTACTTTTTCACGTGACTGTAGGAGAGAGAACGAGGGCAACTGCCCGTTGTGGGACATTGCAGAGGCATATTGGCGACACAGTCGCATTGTTCTAGTTTAAACTAAAATGACCGCCATTCAGCCATCATTGATCGCATCGTGAAACAAAATGATGTGCTTATGTATATCGTCATGTATTGTCTTTGCTCCAAGTATGAACAAAATCGATCCATACATCTCCAGGATATGGTTGTGGTTGCACACACGCAAGGACGGATGAGACCCAACCCATATGCCCCGATTTGGACTAAATCCAACGGGGGCTAATAATAATGGAAAACAACCACTGTTGAAAAAATGTTTTGAAAGAAGAAAATAAATAAACAATCACGAAAAATGTCGTGCAGAGCACGATATTTGCGAAATCCATTAAAACAAAGATGACCTTCAAAATAATTGGTGATTGAATTAAATGATCTGATGTGCAAATCCTCCTCTTCGTTCAAGTCAATCGTATGAAAATTGACTGTTTTTAGAAATTCGAAAAGGTTGTTGACCTTTTGTTCTATGTTCATCTCAAAAATAGTTGGTGGTTGGATTCAGTGATCTGATATGCAAATCCTCCTAAAATTTCAAGTCAATCGGATGAAAATTGCTGCATTTTGTGCTGCATTTGGTCAGTTATTTCATAATTTCAACAATGTAAGTACAATTTTTCAGAAAATCGATTTTTTAAAAAAATGTAGCGTCCATTTTGTAAGACTCTATATCGATCTATACAAGTAGTGTACACTGGTTGCATGTACACTAGTCAGTAAAGCTCACCTTGTAGGTATTCACGACCCCCTTGGTGACGGCAAATATTGCCTGAATGTTGTTTTCTGATAGCTTTTTCGTCAGCTGACCAACAGATGGATAATCCTGGAGAATGAACAAATAAACGAAAAACAGACACACCATGAGAAATGTAAGTAAAAAGCTGTAAGTATTTCAAAGAGGATACTTATGTATTATACAGAGTAAATGCACAAATTATTTATTTCCTCTTCTGTGTCTTCGCAAAAGAAATATATTACTTCCAAATACGGTATACAAATGTTCCCAAAAGAATAGTCAGCACAACTAAAAGTGAACTTCATTCTCCCAAGCTGCATATGCATATTTTCTTACACGACAAGCACCGTGTGCTGATATGTTTTGTTTACAACGTCATGGCTCATGGAAGAGCGACGTGACATAGGGTAGAATGCAATGCATTGGCAATCGGGCGGTGAGATAAAACGAAAATGCAACAGGCGGATGGAGAATGAACAAGAGTGAAGGATACGTAGCAACCTGCAAGTTAGAAGAGATAGGGGAGGGTTAAAGAGGATAGCAAAAATTATCAATGAGGATGGAAGATGAAAATATGTGCATTATTGTCCTGTCCACAGCTGGTTACCACCACGCCGAGGACGGAAGAGCCGAACCAGCTTTAACTCCCGAGGCGATATCCAATTTTGGCGGCTCTGACGCGCGCGGACAGAAGAACCACGAAGCGTTTATTCCCACAAACACACGGGTCTATTCCGAAACCCCACAAATAACAACACAACAAAAATGGAACAATAATTATTTACAACAAAACAAGCAGCGGAATGTGAATAAATAAAAGAAGTGCTGAGGTAAAAATGCTATGGCGAGGATCCTCAACAAAGACGCAAAAACACACACAGATTGAGGTAAGAAAATAAAAGACATGCTCCAGCACTCAGCTGGCCCAAATGGATCCTGTGGTAAGTCAACAGCCGTAAAAGGCTGAAGCCACACAGGCGGGAAGCCCCGCAAAATCGCGGCAACGTCGAACGCCGCGGGAGCCCGGGATTGGGGCGAGTGGCATAAACGGCCCTCTTTCTTTCCGGTCTCTCAAAATTCCACAATCCTTTTCTTTGTGTGATCAACGAGATCCTCCTCCTGGGGAAGGACAGCGTGGCCTTCAGCAACACCAGTGACAGTAGCACACCTCCACACGGTCACATCACCAAAATCCTCTCAAAGACTCTCGAACCTTCTTTCTTTTTGCGCCCTCCTTTGCGCTTGCTGTGCCCTCGTCATCGGGCCGCGTCACTCCAGGGGGGCGTGGCCTGCCGGCCCTGTACCCCTGCCCATCGAACCATTGTAACTCCGCCTCTCCGAGGCCGGTCTTTGCCTTATCATGTCAATTGGAGCGTGAATAACTTGGCCGGGCGATGTTACGAGTGTTAGGGATGGCCACAGGGGGTATGACGAACAGGGGGAATTAACCTTAATCCCTACTACTAATTAACACGGCATCACCCCCCGTATAATGCACATTTAAACATAACCTTGATCTACATTTTCCCTACTTATTACATCGAAATGCTCCTACGTATCACATGGTCCATACTACATAATTCAATCCTATGTTTCCTACGGTATTCTCCAACCTACCCCCATAAATGTAACAATATATATATATATATATATATATATATATATATATATATATATATATATATATATTGTTACGGGGTCAACCTCGAGGGGAGCCCCGGCAGAAAGATGTATGGTCCTTGGGTGAAAATAAGTCAATCAATAACGAGTCCACACCAAGGGTTACGAACAATCCCCAATATATTCCCAAATCCCGCACAGGAATCACAATGTGTTCACAGCACTTCCATACAATCCTTATCTATAGTATAGGTGGCGCCACCTTAACCCACAACAGTGTTGGCAACACTCACGGCCCTTGCCCCCAATGTCTATGCATGCCTCCCAGGTGACGTCGAGTCGATCCAGCGATCGGGGAATCTAGGTCCGATTCCAATCCGGGCTGGGAGTGAGGGTACTCGACAACCTCAGCGAGGATACCCGACTTCGCAGGTTCCGCAGTAATCCGGCGCTCTCCTGACGCACGGACTTTGGTTCACAGAGGCACGGTTCCTTTGTCCTTCACGTTCGGCGGCTCGGTCTCGAGCTGCAGTCTTACTCTCAACCGTCTCCTTCCAATCTCTCGAACAGCGCCGGGCGCTTGGTTCCTTCCAGGACCGCACGGCACCTTGACACGTAACCGGCAATCAATCACCCCGCGCAGGTAACTCCTCTCGCCAGACGGGCTTTTCCAACTCCGTTCCAAAGTAGGTAACGATCGCCTCCGCTCGCGTCGGAGCTCTCGAAGCTTAAGATGGCCGCCCCTTTCTTCCACTCCTCCTCTTCTTTACGATCCCGTTTCCGGTCTCGTTTTTCCCAGAAGGGCTCCTGACCCTTTAATCACAACAACCTTTAATAGAATATACATTAATAAGAAATGACCTGAATTGTAACCCCCATAAACCCGGAATTCGTAACACTCCCCCCCTTCAAGAAAGAAAGTTTGAACACCGCGAAAACTTTCTTTGCAGGCCAACTTTGATAAACAAACCAAAATAACTCACACCCCAAATCATCAGTTCCCCCCGGGCACAATTATCACATCTCACAAATAAAGCAACAAACTTTCACCAAAACCCCCAGAGATTCCAAAGGTAATTCCCTCTGGACCAAGCGTCAACAACTTCTAGTTTCTCTTGGATGACGGTTAAGGGGTGGTGACCAAAGCCCCAAAGTTACACAACTCGATAGCACTTTTTCGGGAGGCCCAGCTGAGTACTCACTACATGGACGCCTAAAGGAATGTGGAGTTCACGGTTAGTCCGGGGAGGAAAGTTCATTACATGGACGCCTTTAAGAACGTGGAGTTCACGGTTAGTCCGTGCAGGAAAGTTCCCTACCGGGACGCCTTTAAGAACGTGGCGTTCACGGTTAGTCCGTGTAGGAGCCCAGGCTCGGCGGCTCCGCCGTATATAGAGTGCTTCAACTTCTCCGGACTCCTAACAGTTACGGTGGGACCCCTTGTCCCAGCAGTCACCTGACTGGCGGTCTCCGTCTCGGCCAGTGCTCTGACAATCATTCTTTCGGGGGATGCCGTAACTCTGGGAGCCTCCATAGTAATATCGGCCGCTGCCAACACCAACTCTACCGCCAAGTTGTCCTCTTCTGTAGACCTCTCGACGCCTACGAAATGCCTTCCCTACTGTTATGGTCCGACCCTCCAACTCCTTACCATTCCAATTCTTCTCTGCCTCCCTGGCGTCTTTTGTGCTTGCAAACGTGACAAAGCCGAACCCTCTTGACCGTTGCGTTTCCCTGTCTTTTACCAATCGCACTTCCACCAGCGGCCCATATCTGTTGAAGACAGAGGTCAGAACTTCTTCCTCTGTTTTGAAGTTCAGTCCCCCTACAAATAACTTGGTACTTTTGTCACCATCCCGAGCTGGTGTGGTGTTATTTTCCCTGCTGTGCTCTTTACCAACCCTCGGGTTACCATAAACTTGCCCCCTGGCCAAATCATTCCCGATAATCACAGATACTCCCTCTACAGGAAGCGTGGCTTGTAAACCGAAGGTGACCGGTCCTGACACCAAATCGGATTTCAAATGGATGACATGAAGTGGGGCACTAACACAGCCACCGATCCCTTGTAACCGAACACTATCACCAGTTGCGGTACTCTTTGACAATGGCAAAATGCCTTCAAGCATTAAGGATTGATGGGCTCCTGTGTCCCTCAATACCCTAACACGTCTTGGGTTAGTCAAGTCTCCCTCGAGTGAGACAAACCCCTCATAAATAAATGGTTGGTAACTCTTCTGTGGGCGATTTCTTACGCTTGCCATCGCATTCGGAGTTGTAATAGTCAGACTCCGCTCTGGGTTTTCCCTTTTCATGAGGTAACAACTGGACATCAAGTGTCCAGGTTTCTTGCAAAAAGCGCAAACAGGCCCGGAGGAAAAACTCGTGGTCTGCCTCGGGCCCCCCGGACAATAAGTTTGTCTTGGGCCCGTCGCCCTCTGATTTCGAACAGTTCGGGTATCAGCGTTGTCCCCATAATCATCTCGAGGCCGCCGCCATGTATTGTCGTTCTCCGCACCTGCTGTTCCACAACTCCCCTGCGGAAAACTAGGCGAGGAGTTAGGTTCGTCGACCCCTATCCGGTGTGTTAAGGCATAATCATCTGCCATGGTGGCTGCGTCCCACAACTTCGGTACTTTCTTTTCCTGCAGGTACACTTTGATGTCCTCGTGGACACACTGTTGAAATTCCTCCACCAGGATCAAGTCACACAATGCTTCGAAGTCGTTCCCGACTCCTTTTGACTCACACCACCAATCAAACATGTTTTCTTTCACTCTGGCAAACTCCACATGGGTCTCACTCTCCCTCTTCCTGGCATTCCTGAATTTTTGCCGGTAAGCTTCAGGAACCAACTCATACGCTTTGAGAATGTGCTTCTTCAATACCTCATAATCTGCACATTGGTCCATTGGTAGCGCCGAATAAATCTCTTGAGCTTTACCCACCAGCACACTTTGCACTAGTATGGTCCAGGCCTCCTCCGGCCAGTTTAACTGTCGAGCCACTTTCTCAAAGTGTGGAAAAAATTTAGCGACTTCCTTTTCACTGAAGGGTGGAACCAGCCTCACATGTCTGCCCACATCCCAGGTGTTCTGGCTAGGTGTCGGCCCAGTCAGCAAGGGTGGTACCTCTCCCCGTTCTCTCATTAACTCCAGCTCCTTGAATTTAATTTCTTGCTGAAGCGCCATGTCACGTTCCTTTAATTCCCTTTCGGCTTTTCTCTCCTCTGCTTCGAGTTCCCTTGCAGCTCTCCTCTCTTCTGCTTTTCTCCCTTTTAACCTTTCCTGGAGTTCTCGTTCCACTCTCCTTTCCTCTGCTCTTTCCTTGTCTGCTTTCCTTTCTTCTTCTGCTCTTTCCTTTTCTGCTTTCCTTTCTTCTTCTGCTCTTTCCTTTTCTGCTTTCCTTTCCTCTGTTTTCATCCTTTCTAACCTTTCCTGGAGTTCTCGTTCCACTCTCCTTTCTTCTTCTGCTCTTTCCTTTTCTGCTTTCCTTTCTTCTTCTGCTCTTTCCTTTTCTGCTTTCCTTTCTTCTTCTTTGATCCGTTCCTGGCTCCGTAATTGCAACTCCAGTTTCCGGAGCTCAACGTCTTCTGGTTCTTCGGGTAGCCACTCCCAGGCTAACTCGTCCCATGTTCCTAACCCCACCATAGACTGTATCACCGTGGTCTGCAACTCTGCCTTCCTCAAATTAGTTTGGACCTCCAAGTTAAAATGTTTGGCCAATTTCAAGAGGTCCGATTTTAGTAATGCTCGGAACTGTGCCTCACTAGGGGTTACCGCAAAGTTCTGTGCCACAAACGCCATGGTGACTACTGGTAACACCTGTTAACCTTCACCCCAGAAATTTCCAACAAAGAAAAGCAACAGTATTACTATTATTGCTATTTTTTAATTTTTTTTATTTTTTTGTTGTTGTTGCTGTTTTGTCGCCAGAGCAAAACAATTTTGGGAACGTTGGAAAAGTTCCCACTCTTGGGAATTCTTTCCCGGACTAAAATTTAGAAAATTTTATAGATCCCGGACGTAGACCCAATTGCGAATCCGCAAATTGTAATTTGGACGAGCCCCCAATTCTGTTACGGGGTCAACCTCGAGGGGAGCCCCGGCAGAAAGATGTATGGTCCTTGGGTGAAAATAAATCAATCAATAACGAGTCCACACCAAGGGTTACGAACAATCCCCAATATATTCCCAAATCCCGCACAGGAATCACAATGTGTTCACAGCACTTCCATACAATCCTTATCTATAGTATAGGTGGCGCCACCTTAACCCACAACAGTGTTGGCAACACTCACGGCCCTTGCCCCCAATGTCTCTGCACGCCTCCCAGGTGACGTCGAGTCGATCCAGCGATCGGGGAATCTAGGTCCGATTCCAATCCGGGCTGGGAGTGAGGGTACTCGACAACCTCAGCGAGGATACCCGACTTCGCAGGTTCCGCAGTAATCCGGCGCTCTCCTGACGCGCGGACTTCGGTTCACAGAGGCATGGTTCCTTTGTCCTTCACGTTCGGCGGCTCGGTCTCGAGCTGCAGTCTCACTCTCAACCGTCTCCTTCCAATCTCTCGAACAGCGCCGGAGCACTTGGTTCCTTCCAGGACCGCACGGCACCTTGACACGTAACCGGCAATCAATCACCCCGCACAGGTAACTCCTCTCGCCAGACGGGCTTTTCCAACTCCGTTCCAAAGTAGGTAACGATCACCTCCGCTCGCGGAGCTCTCGAAGCTTAAGATGGCCGCCCCTTTCTTCCACTCCTCCTCTTCTTTACGATCCCGTTTCCGGTCTCGTTTTTCCAGAAGGGCTCCTGACCCTTTAATCACAACAACCTTTAATAGAATGTACATTAATAAGAAATGACCTGAATTGTAACCCCCATAAACCCGGAATTCGTAACAATATATATATATATATATATATATATATATATATATATATATATATATATATATATATATATGTATGTGTCACGCTACCAGATTCTTGTACCAGATGCTCAAATTATGGATTTCGAGTTATACCTGCAGCATTAAAGTACCAACCCTGTACCTTCATAAAATAGCAGGGTTGGTCAAATTGGGCAATTACAAATTCATGAAAACAAAAATTTAAATATTCATGTGTTCCCCAAAATGTCAAGTTTTTAAACTTTTCATGCCAGGAAATGTAGCAAATTTCGCAAAAAATACCAACCAGTAATTTACAATCAGATTCAATTTCTAGGGTTTAAAGGTTTTTTCAAGCATGATGTTGGACAAGTAAAGTAAATAAAAGTACCATAAGAGTTATTGGCCGAGTGCCAATTATTTTTTTAGCACCTTGCCAATATTGTGTATTTTTCACTTTTTTTCCGAGCAAATAAGTTGTGCCCAGCACTGATTTTAATTGGAATTTATGGGAAACAAACATGCACATGTTTCTTCTAATACTGCTGTATTTATTATGTACAGCATAATCTGCATTGAATCTTCAAGCATAATCTGCATTGCAACTGTACACAAATATTGTAAATCATCGCCTGCCATCTGTACGCTAGCCCAAGCTGTCATGCAAAATATCAAGGCAAAATGACGAGTAGGCCTACATGTATAGAATTTTCACAGGCGGCCGAAGAGCGTCCGGAGGTGGAGGAGGTGCTCGGCTCTGGACGTGCTGGTGACGAGGAGGTCGTCCAGGTAGGTGAAGAGGAACGGCAGGTCGCGCAGCACGCCGTCCATCAGGCGCTGGAACGCCTGCGCCGCGTTTTGAGGCAGAAGGGCATCCGGAGGAACTCAAAGAGGCCAAAAGGTGTGATCACGGCCGTCTTTGGGATGTCGGCCGGGCAGACGGGCACCTGGTGGTACCCCCGAATCAGGTCCACTTTAGAAAAAATGGTCCGCCCCGCCAACCGGGCGGAAAAATCCTGGATGTGCGGGACGGGGTACCTGTCGGGGGTAGTGGCGTCGTTGAGGCGGCGGTAGTCGCCGCATGGCCGCCATCCGCCCCCCGTCTTCGGGACGATGTGCAACGGCGAGGCCCAGGCGCTGCCGGAGCGCCGTACGATGCCGAGGCGCTCCAGCGCCGTGAACTCGGCCTTGGCGACGGCGAGTTTGGCGGGGTCGAGACGGCGAGCCCGGGCGTACACCGGCGGGCCCGTAGTGGGGATGTGATGCTCGATGCCGTGCCTCACCGCGATGGCCGAAAACGTCAGCCGCGTGAGGGCCGGGAACTCCGCGAGGAGACGTGCGAAGTCGTCCGCCAATGGGAGGGCGCAGGAAAACTCGGTGGGTGCGGCCCGGCTCAAGGCGCACGCCAGGGAGCTGAAAGTCTCGGCGTTGATGAGACGCCGGCGTTTCACGTCTACCAGCAGCCCGTGGGCGCACAAGAAATCGGCCCCGAGCAAAGCCATGGGGATGTCCGCCGTCACGAACTCCCAGTGAAAGAGCTGGCTGCCGAAGCGGAGGGCGACAGTGCGTGGGCCGAAAGTGCGGATGGCGGAGCCGTTGGCCGCGACCAATGGGGGGCCACAGACGGCGGCCCACCTGTCCTCCGCCGAAGCGGGAATGACGCTCAGCTGGGCGCCGGTGTCGCAGAGGAAGTGCCGCCCCGACGCTCGGTCCGCGATGAACAGCAGGTTTCCGGAACGGCCAGCATTCATTGCTGGGAGGGAACGCCGGCTCGCCCGTTTCCCGGGGTCGAACGTGCACGGGGGTCGGCATGATCGGGCCTGCCGCCCGAACCTGGCGTGGAAATAGCACCAGGCCGGGTCCGGCGGGGGCTCCGGTCGACGCGTCGGGACCGGGCGGCGCGGCATCGCCGCTGCCAGTCGTGCCGGCCCGGCGGTCTCCGGGAAGGAGACTGCGTCGCGGGCGTCGGGCGGGTGGGCGGGAAGGCTCCCGGCCACCACCCCGACGAGCTGGCTCGCCGCTCCGGCGAGCTGGCTTGCCGAAGTGATCTTGTCGGCCTCCTTGGCGAGGTCACGGGGGTTTACGATGGTCGTACCTGCCAGGGTGACCCGTACCGGGGCCGGGAGCTGGCGAAGAAAGAGCTCCTGAAACAGGAAATCCGAGGGGTGCTCGCCGAGCAACGCGAGCATGTAGTCCATGCGCTCGGACGGGCGCGTATCGCCGAGCTCCGGTAGGTCGAGCAGGCGTCGTGCGCGCTCAGCCGGGGAAAGGGCGAACGCACCCAGCAGAAGTGCCTTGATGGCGTCGTACTTGCCGTCAGCGGGCGGGTACTGGAGGAAGCTCAGGCAGCGGGCGGCGGTCGCGGAGCTGAGCGCGGCGACCACGTAATGGTAGCGGGTGGCGTCCTCCGTGATGCCACGCAGGGCGAACTGGGAGTCCGCCTGCGCGAACCAGACGGCGGCATGTGCTTCCCAGAAGGTGGGCAGCTTGAGGGACACTGCGGTGTCCATTGCCGTATCACGTCGGGGTCACCAGTGAAGGAGTCCAGATTCTAGCAGAATACGGATAAAAGGATGGCAAGGCACAAACTCGTCCGAGAAGATGTTTATTCGTAAAACCAACTCGGGAACACTAAAAAGCCCGTTTATCGGGCTGCCTTATAAAGCAAAACCAAAAACCGAAAAACCGAAACCGAAAGCCACGCCTCTCAAGCGAGGCGTGCTTCGGTGGTCACGTGATCCACAGGTGTAGCTCATTATACCCGCACGCGCGGCACGCTTTGGCGGTCACGTGACCAGCCACTCTGGCGCCGGGGATCCCCGCCAGTGACGTCACCGGCTGGAGCAAGGAGATTCTGATGCCGGTCTTGCTTGGGGGACCCATGGGTCGCTACAATATATATATATATATATTGTTGTGGATATGAGGATTGTTTTTTTAATTGTTTTATTGTGGACCCTCCTTCCTCCAGTTGTTGTGTATAAAGGTCAAAGGGCGTCCCGTAGTTAGGTCATATACAATCACGTTTAGCCAATCATAGATTCCCTGCTTGTTGGTAGTTATTTCCTTATTCTGTGTATTAGGTTAAGGCTCCGTTCCCACTAGTTGACATTCTCCATTGCACCAAGTGAAATAAGGTAGATCCCCTTTCATTTTCATTCCCAAAGCCCCATTCCCAAAAGCCTCTACTGCCAACTGCATTCGCCGCAGCTGCTGGGCGGTTTTCACCGCGACTCCATTAGCCACGAGGTAGGCTCGGAGAAGAAGGGGGAGGAGCCGCCGAATCCTGGGCGTGCCCGCCCATCGTCATCAAGGGTGGAGCCACAGAGCCCGTGCCGACCAATCAGGGCCGAGGCGAGCTCACCAATGGGCGTGTCCTGGAGGCCGGCGGCTTGATCGCCCGCGGCCTTATATAAGCGCGCGCGGAAGCCTTTGAGAAGGTTGCGTTAAAGAGAGAAGTCCAAATAGGTTCCAAGAAAGAGAGGAGTCCAAGTCCAAAGTGGTTGCGTTTAAGAAAGGAGTCCTGAGAAAGCACCCGACGTCCCCACGGCAGCATGGAGAGCGAACCATTGAGTTCTAAGAGTTCCACCAGAGGAACGTGAGAGAGACCGGAGCAGCTTTGGAGAGTGCCCGGTGCACCGGAGGAGCTTCGCCGCGCAGTTTGGAACCGCGGCGGTTTTGGCGATCGCAGCTCGAATATTGACGGCGGCTGTCCGCTTCCAGCCCGACCGATCCCCGCTGAACCTCCCTCTCCCGCCAAGCCATCGACCTCCAGCGATCCGTTCCTGCCTTCATTCCCCCATTCGTGTGAGTTTGCTCGTAGTCTGTTTCGTGTGTCTTGTCCTGGGTATTAATTAAGACTGTAATAGATAAGCTAGAATTTTCACTGTGTCCTTCTGGTCCGTCCCTCTTTCTGTCTTTATTTTATTATCTTTCCTTCTTCCTTGGTTTCTTTTGGTTGTAAATAGTAAATAAATCATATTCGTATTTCCTACCTCTTGTCTTCTTCTTCTTCACATCCGTGTAGTCTTTGTCTTTTCCCAATTGAATACCCGTGGCACGATTTGGCCAACGTTTCAGAATCGGGTCGAGTCATTGTTAACGGTTCGGGCCGCAGCTGCCATCCGCTCGGCAATCCAGTAACATCTTATCCGCGGTCGCGAACGAAGCTGCTCACCGGTCTTTTCGGAGGCCGCGGTGCAGCTTCAGGGACCACGTCGGTCAGTGACAGACGAGGGGCATAATCCCCCCTCGAAGGGGAACCATAGGCCGACGTTGGGTTCCGTAACAATATATATATATATATATATATATATATATATATATATATATACATACAGGGGCGTCGAGAGTGGGGGTCAGGGGGGTCACTGCCTTGGGGCCTGGGGTCTGTTGAAGTGCCTGAGCTTCTACTGTAATTTTTTTTTAAACAGTTCATTGAACCCCCTCATCGGCTCATCCTCATTTCCTCATTGTTACATTTAAACCCAGAAGCTGATTTTGCTTTCTTGCAGGAAACAAAACAACATTTACTGCTGTTAATGGTAAAGTTTCAAACTTTACAGAAAATGATTATTAACCAGAAATGTCTGTTACAAAGAAATGCGTTTGTATCCTCTTTGTCCAAAAGTTTTTATTAACCATCTTCTCACGTATTTTTTCCAATCTTATGGAGAAATAGACTTCAACAGTCGAGGGTGCAAATTGACTCGATCGGTCTAAACGTCCCACTATCTCCTTTATTTTCAATCATATGGCTAAATAAAAGTGACCATTTGTTTTTTTTTTTCATGTTTTTGTTTTTCATTAAATAATGTTCCTTAAAAAAGTTATAAAAGAGAGAAAGGGTGGGGGTGGGGGACCCGAGGTTGTTTGCCTCGTGGCCCGTGTTGGCCTTCAACGCACCTGTACATATAAATAAAACCGAAAAACACAGTCCGGGAAGCCGTGATGCTGTGTGATTATGTGTCTATTAATTATGGACTGTTTCGGTTTCGGTTGTGCTTTCTGGTTGTGATATATATGCAGCCCGATAAACGGGCTTTACAGAGTTCCCGAGTTGGTTTTTACAATAAACATCTTCTCGGACGAGTTTGTGTCTTGCCCGTCACTTCGTCCGTCTCAAGCAAGAGCCCTGCTCTTCACTGGTGACCCCGACTGCCCCCCGCATGGATGCGGGGGCTGCGAACGGACACGGCAAGCGCGCCCTAGCCAGGGAACCCACCTAGGTTGGTGACGCCGGCTTCTCCCACACGGCTTCGGGCGCAGTTTCGACCGCGGTTTCGACGTGCCGGAGTTTCGGTAACGACGACGGCCATGACTATGAGGTTCGCGCACCGCGCTCGGCTCCTCCTCTACGACCGGAGGGGCGATCCTATTCCAAGACCCTCCGAAGGCACGGCTGCTTCGTCACCTTCGAGCGCACTGGCGTTGGCGGAATGGCTGTTTCGTCACCTTCGCGCGTGCCGACGTTCGCGGCACGGCCGCTTCGTCACCCTCGTGCACCTACAACTACAACCGCAACTACTTCTCCGACCCTGCATCCTCGGGAGGCCCGCGAGGAACCTTGGCAGCCTCCCCCGAGGCCTTGACCAGCCCCTCGGTTGGCTCACCCGCTTTTCGCGTGCACCGCTCGAGCCTTCTCGGCACTGCACCCGCGACCTGCAACCTCGGGAGGCCCGCGAGGAACCTTGGCAGCCTCCCCCGAGGACTTGCCCGGCCCCTCGGCCGCGCCCCCGCCCACTGTCCGACCCTGCATCCTCGGGAGGCCCGCGAGGAACCTCGGCAGCCTCCCCCGAGGCCTTGACCAGCCCCTCGGTTGGCTCACCCGCTTTTCGCGTGCACCGCTCCAGCCTCCTCGGCACTGCACCCGCGAACTGCAACCTCGGGAGGCCCGCGAGGAACCTCGGCAGCCTCCCCCGAGGACTTGCCCAGCCCCTCGGCCGCCCCCCCCGTCCACTGCACCCCCCGTCCGACCACCCGCAACCACACCGGACCCCCCCCCCCCCCGCGACTGGCCAGGGGTCATTTCGGTCGGGTCATCCGGACCCCCCTCAGGTTGACCTTCCTGGATCAAGTCCATTCTGGGGGGGCGTGTGTAGCGATCCATGGGTCCCCCAAGCGAGACCAACAACAAAATCTCCTTGCTCCAGCCGGTGACGTAACTGGCGGGCAAACCACGGCGCCGGGATGGCCGGTCACGTGACCACCAAAGCGTGCCGTGCGTGCGGTTAGAATCCTTTGCACCTGTCGGTCACGTGACCACCAAAGCACGCCTCGCCTGAGGCGTGGCTTTCGGTTTCGGTTGTGCTTTCTGGTTGTGATATATATGCAGCCCGATAAACGGGCTTTACAGAGTTCCCGAGTTGGTTTTTACAATAAACATCTTCTCGGACGAGTTTGTGTCTTGCCCGTCACTTCGTCCGTCTCAAGCAAGAGCCCGGCTCTTCAAAGGGGTCTAAATACTTTCTGAATGCACTGTATTTCATAAAATCCATGATGTCGACAGGCTCTTAGTTAACATGGAAAGAGCAGTCACAAACTGCACTGTCCCCAGCTGGAGACTGCACATAAACAATTGTGTGTGATAACTGTGCACATCGGATTTTTATGTGAAAAAATAAAAAATATTTTTTCACATAAAACAGCTTTTTTGTGCGCAAAAAAATTATTTTGCTATTTTCGGAGAAAAAAAGAATTTCGCCCTTTTTCGGGAAAAATAAAATAAAATGCCCTTTTTGGTCGAAAATGTCTGGCAACACTAAAAAAATTAGGGAATTTTTCGAAATTTTTAACTGCGATCGAAATTTGTAACTGCGATCGAAATTTTTAACTGCGATCGATCTCAAAAACAAAACGTTGCGTCCACTTGTGTGCGTTGCGTCCCCAGCGTGTACAGCAGTGAGGCGGTGTACTACAGTGAGAGAGTGTACACAAAGTGTGAACAAGTCTCCTATCAAGATGAGTGCTGCTCTTCGTGACAAGTGGCTGAAGGAATTCAACGCTGGCGGCGATGGGGCCACCTTCAAGTACGTGTCGAGTGACACGGCTTTCTGTCGAGCTTGTGAAAAGACTTTCCGGGCGAAGCAGAAGTCTGAGCTGGCCCAACATGTCCGAGGAGACCGCCACAAGAGCAACTTGGCCTTGAAGAAGAAGAGGACAGTCACGCAAGCCACCATGGAGGACTTTGGTGGCGGAAAGAGGCACAAGTGCGACGTCGTGGCTCAGGAGCTGTGCCAGGCCATGCTGGCCGCTGGCATCCCATGGTCGAAATTGGAAAACCCTGCCCTCCGGTCGTTCCTGGAGAAGCACATCACTCTCCAGATCCCCGATGAAAGCTGGATTCGAAAGCACTACCTCGACAAGTGCTACGACGAGGCCTTGGCGGGGATCCGTGCCGACCTCGGACAGCAGCCCATCTGGCTGTCCGTCGATGAGACGACCGATTCGGCAGGTCGATATGTGGCCAACATCATCGCGGGATGCTTGTCCAAGGAGGGGTACTTTCGTCCCCACCTCGTCCAGTGCATGTTTCTGGAGAAGACCAACTCCGGGGAGATCGTGCGTGCAGTCAATGACACGCTGCGCTATCTTTGGCCTGATTTCAAGCCGGAGTGCCTCAAGGTCCTCGTCAGCGACGCCGCGGCCTATATGATCAAGGCCGGCCATGCCCTGAAGGAACTCTTCCCGGACTTGCTGCATGTGACTTGCGTTGCCCACGCGCTCCACCGTGTCTGCGAGACAGTCCGAGAAATGTTCAAGGACGTCAACGACCTGATTGCCACGACGAAGAAGGTGTTCGTCAAAGCCCCGTCGCGTGTTGTCTTTTGGAAGGAGCAGCAGCCCAATCTTTCTCTCCCCCCGGAGCCCATTCTGACTCGGTGGGGGACGTGGATCGACGCCGCGGTGTTTTACGCCGAGCACTTCGAGGCCGTCAAGGACATTGTGGACCAGCTGAACGATGACGATGCGATGGCAATCCGGAGTGCCAAGGACCTGTTCGGAAATGCGGACATCAAGCTCAGGTTGGTCTTCTTAAATGCCCACGTGTCGTTCATCCCGAAGATCCTTAAGCAGCTGGAGGAGGCCGGCATGGAGCTGGCCAAGGCCTTCCAGCTCCTTGATCAGGCCAAGGAGGAGCGTGAAAAGATCCGAGGCTGCCGTAAGGAGATCCTGCTCACCAAGTTCAAGGCAGTGCTGCAGCGCAATCCCGACATTGGTGTGCTGAGGACAGTGGCTTTGATCCTGGATGGAGATCAGCACGGATCTGAGGTTGGTGTGCCCGCTGGAGTCAAGCTTGCTGACATCCCCCTCTTGAGGTACTGCCCCATCGTCAGCGTCGACGTGGAAAGGTCCTTCTCCGTCTACAGAAACGTCCTCACCGACCGCCGACACCGCCTCACCAAGGAGAACATTACCAAGATAATGATTTCAAACACCTACTTTAACCGTTCCTAAAAGGGTCTTGTCAATTTCTTCTAGCCCTCTACTTATCAAACAATGCGGTTGCAATAAAGGTACCTGAACGTCATTTTTTACCTGTTTACTAGCCCAGAGTGCTTAATGTTGTGCAGGAATAAGCTTACCATTTTTTGTTCTTTTTTTGACTGATTTCTGAAAAACTTGGTAATAATAAAAAATGAATAAAACGGGGGAAAAAAATATTTCGGGATTTTTTCACATTAAAAAAAAAAAATTCCGCTTTTCAAAACATAAAAGGCCTATTTTCTTAACATAAAAATCCGTAGTCTTGATAAGGCATATCAGGAAAAGACTAATGAGACTGCATGTAAAATTGAGCAGTGAAGGAATGTAATTGCATTTCTAAAACCGGAAGCTAAACTGTTAATCCAGTCTGCCAGCACTACTCCAATAAAAAAAGGTTGGAAATGTTTTCCAACTTTCAAAAGTTATCCATTTTGTGGCACAAGCCATGAAAGCTGAAGGTGCATGGGGCTGCATTAATGGCCACCTTATTGGTACATGTATTTAAATATGGTTTTGTGGGAGCTGTGCTCGCACGATAAAATCGGACAAAATGGACGACGCCAGGAATTAGGTTTCTCTGAGATATTTATTCCCAGCTCACTCAAACGAACTCCAAAGCACTCAATCAGCCCATCGAACGGGCGGCAATATATATCAGAAACTCAACACACAAAAGCCACGCCTCTCAGGCGGGGTGTGGTATGCAAATAGATAAGCCACGCCTCTCAACGGGGCGTGGTATGCAAGGCAAGCGTTCGCCCGGTAAAGGCAAGTCTCAACACGCCCGGGCGAGTCCGGACACGTGACCGCTCACGTCATCAGCCGGTGCAGGGTAATTGTGTCATGCTACCGGTAACCGCGACACGCGCCCCCCCCAGAATTAACATGCACCGGGAGACTCAGTTTGAGGGGGGTCTTGATGACCCGGCCGAAACGACCCCTGACGAATCGTGTGGGGGTGGCAGGTGGCGGGGCGGTGGATGGTCGGGCGGGGGGCCTGGTTGACGGGGGATGGCCCTGACGTGGAGGAAGGGCCAACCGTGGAGGTTGGTCGAGGTCCAAATGGGCCGGCTTGAGGCGGTCCACGGAGATGCGGTCTGCCTTGCCGCCCATGCTGATGGTGAACGACTTGTCGTCCCTCTTCAGGACCCGGAAAGGTCCATCGTACGGCGGCCGGAGCGGTCCTCGGTGTGCGTCGTGCCGGATAAAAACGTACTCCACAGTGCGAAGTGCTGGGGTGACGTGGGGTTGGGGGCAGCCGTGGTGGGACGTGGGCACGGGGGCAAATCTCCTGGCGGCCTCCTGGAGGACCGAGCGTTGGCGAGCCGCGGACCAGGGGCCGGTGGCATCAGGGATGAATTCGCCCGGCACGCGCAGTGGCTGGCCGTAGACCAGCTTGGCGGTGGAAGCCTGGAGGTCCTCTTTAGGGGCCGTTCGGAGGCCCAATAGGACCCACGGGAGCCTGTCGGCCCAACCGTCGTCCTGGAGGCTGGCACTGAGAGCGGCCTTCATCGAGCGGTGGAACCGCTCGCACAAGCCGTTGGCTTGGGGGAGGTCGGCCGTGGTGCGGCGAAGCTTGACCCCCAAGGCCTGGGCGACCGCACCCCAAAGCTCGGACGTGAATTGCGGGCCTCTATCGGAGGAGATGTCCGAGGGGGCGCTGAAACGGGCAATCCAGGTGCCAATGAAGGCCTGCGCCACCTCGGCGGATGTTGTTGATGCCAGCGGGATGGCCTCCGGCCACCTGGTGGTCCTGTCCACCATTGTGAGGAGGTGGGTGAAGCCCCGCGAGGAGGGAAGGGATCCCACCAGGTCCACATTGACGTGGTCGAAGCGCCGCGCGGGCACGTCGAATGGTGCCAACGGGGTCTGGGTGTGCCGGTGGACCTTCGCGCGCTGGCAGGCGACACAGGCATTGGCCCAGTCACGGACGTCTTTACGGAGCCCGTGCCAGACTAATTTCGCTGCCACGAGCTTCTGTGATGCTTTCCGGCCCGGGTGGGAAAGGCTGTGGAGGGCGTCAAAAATGTGCCGCCGCCATCCGGTGGGCACGATGGGGCGAGGTTGGCCAGGGAGACGTCGCACAGGAGAACTGTGCCTGTGTCCTCGAAGGGGACGTCGGCCAACCGCAGGCCTGTGTCCGCTGTCCGGAGGGCTTGCACCGTGGGGTCGGAGGTCTGGTCGGCCGCCATGCGGGCGAAGTCCACACCCAGGTGGACGGCGTTCACGCCGGACCGGGAGAGGCAATCGGCCACAGCGTTGTCCTTGCCTGCGACGTGCCGGATGTCCGTCGTAAATTCGGACACGGTGGAGAGGTGGCGCTGCTGGCGGGCCGACCACGGCTCCGTAACCTTGGCCATGGCGAAGACCAGGGGTTTGTCGTCCACAAACGCCGTGAACGGGCGGCCCTCAAAAAGATGGCGGAAGTGGCGAACAGCCAGGTAAAGGCCGAGGAGCTCGCGGTCGAAAGCGCTATACTTGTGCTCGTTAGGGCGAAGCTGCCGGCTGAAGAAGGCCAGCGGTTGCCAAGCTCCGTTCACCCACTGTTCATGCACGGCGCCCACCGCGTAGTCGGAAGCGTCTGTGGTGAGGGCGATGGGTGCGTCGAGCACCGGGTGCGCCAGCATGGTCGCGTTGGCGAGGGCCAGCTTAGCGCCCGTGAATGCCGCGTCCATCTTTGTGGTCCAGGCGACGACATGCTTGGCCGGCTTGCCCCGGAGGGCTTCGTACAGGGGGCGCATGAGTTGGGCGGCGCGAGGCACGAACCGGTGGTATAAATTTACCATCCCCAAAAATTCTTGTAGGGCCTTGATGGAGCGGGGGCGCGGGAAACTTGTGACTGCCTCCACCTTGGTAGGCAGCGGGACGGCCCCGCGCTTCGTGATGCGTTGCCCCAGGAAGTCGACGCCCGTTACGGCAAACTGGCATTTCGCCGGGTTGATGATGAGGCCGTGCTGGCCGAGGCGCTCAAAAAGCATGCGCAGGTGGACGAGGTGCTCCGCCCGTGAAGTGCTGGCGATGAGAATGTCATCCAGGTAGACGAACAGAAAGGTGAGATCACGCAGCACACTGTCCATCAGCCGCTGGAAGGCCTGGGCCACGTTCTTAAGGCCGAATGGCATTCGGAGGAACTCGAAGAGGCCAAAAGGTGTAATTACAGCCGTCTTCGGAACGTCGGCCGGCCGGAGAGGTACCTGGTGGTAGCCCCGAATGAGGTCGACCTTGGAGAAGATCACCCGCCCCGCCAAACGGGCGGAAAAGTCCTGTATGTGTGGTATCGGGTACCGGTCGGGGGTGGTGGCGTCGTTGAGGCGCCGGTAATCGCCGCATGGTCGCCATCCGCCACCCGGTTTGGGCACGATGTGCAGGGGCGAGGCCCACGCGCTATTCGAGCGCCGCACAATTCCCAATCGCTCCAGCGCGTCGAATTCTGCCTTCGCTACGGCGAGTTTGGCCGGGTCGAGGTGGCGAGCCCTGGCGGAGACCTGTGGACCTGTGGTCGGGATGTGGTGTTCGACGCCGTGCTTGACAGCGACGGCCGAAAACGACGGCTGCGTGAGGGCGGGAAACTCGGCGAGTCGGCGGGTGAAATTGTCCATGGCCGGGAGCGCGCAGGCTAGCTTGGTCGGAGCGGAGCCACTCAATGAGCAAGCGAGCGAGCTGAAGGTCTCCGCATTGATGAGCCGACGCCTTTTGACGTCGACCAAAAGCCCATGCGCGCAAAGAAAATCTGCACCGAGCAAGGCCATGGGCACGTTCGCCGTGATGAAGTCCCACCTGAAACGCTGGCCCCCGAAGCAGAATGCGACGCTGCGCAAACCGAAGGTGCGGATGGAGGAACCGTTTGCGGCGACCAAAGCGGGGCCGCAAAGCGCGGCCTGTTTGTCCTCCACCGAGGCGGGTATCACGCTCAGTTGAGCGCCGGTGTCACACAAAAAACGCCGCCCGGACTCCGTGTCCGTGATAAACAGAAGGCTGCCTGAATGGCCGACGCTCATGGCAGGCAGCGAGCGCCGGCCTGGTCGTTACCCGACCCGCCGAAAGTGCACGGTTGGCGGCACGTTCTGGCCTTCTGCCCGAACCTGGCGTGGTAATAGCACATGGTCCGCTCTGGTGGAGGCTCCAGCGGTCGCGTCGGGTTCGGTCGACGGGGCGTCGCGGCGGCCGCTGCCGCCAGTGGCGCTGACTCGGCCGGTGGAGGCGCCGGTCGTGGCACGGGCGTTGCCTCGGTCGGCCCAGGGTCCCAGGCGGCCGCTCCGACGTGTCGCCTGGCCGAGCAAAATTTATCGGCCTCCTTGGCCAGGGCGCGAGGGTCCGTGATGGGCGAATTAGCCAAAGCTAACCGTACCTGCCCGGGTAGCCGCTGGAGGAACAGCTCGTGGAAGAGGAAGTCCGGGCTGTGGTGAACGAGAAGAGCAAGCATGTGGTCAATGCTTTCGGACGGACGGGCCTCGTCCAGCTCCGGGAGGTCGAGTAGTTGTCGTGCGCGTTCGGTCTCCGTGAGTCCAAACGCACCGAGGAGTAGGTCTTTGAGCGCGCCGTATTTGTCGGCGTCCGGCGGGTGCTGTGGGAAGCTCAGAACCCGGGAAGCGGAGGAGGCGTTGAGCGCGGAGACCACGTGGTGGTAGCGCGTCGTGTCCTCCGTAATGTTCCGCAGGGCGAATTGAGAATCCGCTTGAGCAAACCAAACGGCGGCGTGAGATTCCCAAAAGCCCGGGAGCTTCAAAGCTACAGCTGACTGCATCGCCGTGTTCGTAGAAAGGGGTCACCAATTGTGGGAGCTGTGCTCGCACGATAAAATCGGACAAAATGGACGACGCCAGGAATTAGGTTTCTCTGAGCTATTTATTCCCAGCTCACTCAAACGAACTCCAAAGCACTCAATCAGCCCATCGAACGGGCGGCAATATATATCAGAAACTCAACACACAAAAGCCACGCCTATCAGGCGGGGCGTGGTATGCAAATAGATAAGCCACGCCTCTCAACGGGGCGTGGTATGCAAGGCAAGCGTTCGCCCGGTAAAGGCAAGTCTCAACACGCCCGGGCGAGTCCGGACACGTGACCGCTCGCCGGTTGCGTCATCGGCCGGTGCAGGGTAATTATGTCATGCTACCGGTAATCGCTACAGTTTACTGCATATTTTAGCACTGTGTGATAATCATCTTGCAAAAGTCATGATGTGGTATCCAACAAGGTTTTCATCGATGTAACATTTAGTGCAATGCACCTTTGAAAGGAAAGGATATGGCTGGCGTTGTTGCTAAAATAAATGTCAACAGGTTCTGTATTTATGCAAAATCTTTCATCTTATCCCATGTTTTGTGTTCCATTTAAACGAGAACGAGCAACAGGGAGATTCCTTGCCTCCATTAATGGATTGCGTGCCCTGGGAAGGAGCGAGTCTGTTATAATTCTGCCTGGGGGTGAAGCGACCGCGTTTGCACCTGGGATATGCTGGATTTTTCAAGGTCGCTGCCGATGTGACATTTTCCATCATTTGGCTGTACAATGCCGGCCAACTTGCCATCGCCAGCAAAGTGGAATCCAGCATCGGAGGTGTACACCAGGAGACGAGTGTTGTCCCGCCAGCCAATCTTGTCCTGTTGCCAAAATCACAACATCACAAAGCGAGTGCATCAAAGTAAGTGCATCTCCCACATCATTGACTAACGTATAAATATTTATATGGCATAGCCCGTAGCGCAGAGCTGTCTAGAACTGTGTATATATATATATCTGTGCAGTATATATATCTTAGCTCTTTCACGAGCCTCGATTCGGCATACAAAAAAAAAAAGAAAAAAAAAAAGGTGTGTGTTGGTCTGTGTTGTCACTGAACTACTCCCTCAAACTTTTGTGAAATCGTACCAAACTTCTGGTATGCACATATCTCTCCCGTCGGTATGTCCAAAGGGTATTTTTCTGGAAAAGAAATTCCATATATATTTTTTTTTGGTAATTTTTTGGGGAATTTTTTTTTTTCCAGCTTAAGTTTTCAACTTCAATTGTTTATAAAATGTGATATCACGTATATTACAAATATATTTGTGCATTATGATTGTTTGAATTATGATTGGTGTAAACCATGACAAAACGGCAACTCGGGTACAGTCATTTATCTATTTTTAATATCGTGTTTTGTGGCTGTGAGGTGTTTTTAATTTCGTGGCTGTGAGGTGTTTTTAATATCGTGTTTTGTGGCTGTGATGTGTTTTTAATTTCGTGGCTGTGATGTGTTTTTAATTTCGTGGCTGTGATGTGTTTTTAATTTCGTGGCTGTGATGTGTTTTTAATTTCATGGCTGTGATGTGTTTTTAATTTCGTGGCTGTGAGGTGTTTTTAATTTCGTGGCTGTGAGGTGTTTTTAATTTCGTGGCTGTGATGTGTTTTTAATTTCATGGCTGTGATGTGTTTTTAATTTCATGGCTGTGATGTGTTTTTAATTTAGTGGCTGTGAGGTGTTTTTAATTTCGTGGCTGTGATGTGTTTTTAATTTCGTGGCTGTGATGTGTTTTTAATTTCGTGGCTGTGATGTGTTTTTAATTTAGTGGCTGTGAGGTGTTTTTAATTTCGTGGCTGTGAGGTGTTTTTAATTTCGTGGCTGTGATGTGTTTTTAATTTAGTGGCTGTGAGGTGTTTTTAATTTCGTGGCTGTGATGTGTTTTTAATTTCGTGGCTGTGAGGTGTTTTTAATTTTGTGGCTGTGAGGTGTTTTTAATTTCGTGGCTGTGATGTGTTTTTAATTTCGTGGCTGTGATGTGTTTTTAATTTCGTGGCTGTGATGTGTTTTTAATTTAGTGGCTGTGATGTGTTTTTAATTTCGTGGCTGTGATGTGTTTTTAATTTCGTGGCTGTGATGTGTTTTTAATTTCGTGGCTGTGATGTGTTTTTAATTTCGTGGCTGTGATGTGTTTTTAATTTAGTGGCTGTGATGTGTTTTTAATTTCGTGGCTGTGAGGTGTTTTTAATTTCGTGGCTGTGAGGTGTTTTTAATTTCGTGGCTGTGATGTGTTTTTAATTTCGTGGCTGTGATGTGTTTTTAATTTCATGGCTGTGATGTGTTTTTAATTTCGTGGCTGTGATGTGTTTTTAATTTCGTGGCTGTGATGTGTTTTTAATTTCGTGGCTGTGAGGTGTTTTTAATTTCGTGGCTGTGAGGTGTTTTTAATTTCGTGGCTGTGATGTGTTTTTAATTTAGTGGCTGTGATGTGTTTTTAATTTCGTGGCTGTGATGTGTTTTTAATTTCGTGGCTGTGATGTGTTTTTAATTTCGTGGCTGTGAGGTGTTTTTAATTTCGTGGCTGTGATGTGTTTTTAATTTCGTGGCTGTGATGTGTTTTTAATTTCATGGCTGTGATGTGTTTTTAATTTCGTGGCTGTGATGTGTTTTTAATTTTGTGGCTGTGATGTGTTTTTAATTTCATGGCTGTGATGTGTTTTTAATTTCGTGGCTGTGATGTGTTTTTAATTTCGTGGCTGTGATGTGTTTTTAATTTCGTGGCTGTGATGTGTTTTTAATTTAGTGGCTGTGATGTGTTTTTAATTTCGTGGCTGTGAGGTGTTTTTAATTTCGTGGCTGTGAGGTGTTTTTAATTTCGTGGCTGTGATGTGTTTTTAATTTCGTGGCTGTGAGGTGTTTTTAATTTTGTGGCTGTGAGGTGTTTTTAATTTCGTGGCTGTGATGTGTTTTTAATTTCGTGGCTGTGATGTGTTTTTAATTTCGTGGCTGTGATGTGTTTTTAATTTAGTGGCTGTGATGTGTTTTTAATTTCGTGGCTGTGATGTGTTTTTAATTTCGTGGCTGTGATGTGTTTTTAATTTCGTGGCTGTGATGTGTTTTTAATTTCGTGGCTGTGATGTGTTTTTAATTTAGTGGCTGTGATGTGTTTTTAATTTCGTGGCTGTGATGTGTTTTCAATTTCGTGGCTGTGAGGTGTTTTTAATTTTGTGGCTGTGAGGTGTTTTTAATTTCGTGGCTGTGATGTGTTTTTAATTTCGTGGCTGTGATGTGTTTTTAATTTTGTGGCTGTGAGGTGTTTTTAATTTCGTGGCTGTGATGTGTTTTTAATTTCGTGGCTGTGATGTGTTTTTAATTTAGTGGCTGTGAGGTGTTTTTAATTTCGTGGCTGTGATGTGTTTTTAATTTCGTGGCTGTGAGGTGTTTTTAATTTCGTGGCTGTGATGTGTTTTTAATTTCGTGGCTGTGAGGTGTTTTTAATTTCGTGGCTGTGATGTGTTTTTAATTTCGTGGCTGTGATGTGTTTTTAATTTAGTGGCTGTGATGTGTTTTTAATTTCGTGGCTGTGATGTGTTTTCAATTTCGTGGCTGTGAGGTGTTTTTAATTTTGTGGCTGTGAGGTGTTTTTAATTTCGTGGCTGTGATGTGTTTTTAATTTCGTGGCTGTGATGTGTTTTTAATTTTGTGGCTGTGAGGTGTTTTTAATTTCGTGGCTGTGATGTGTTTTTAATTTCGTGGCTGTGATGTGTTTTTAATTTAGTGGCTGTGAGGTGTTTTTAATTTCGTGGCTGTGATGTGTTTTCAATTTCGTGGCTGTGAGGTGTTTTTAATTTCGTGGCTGTGATGTGTTTTTAATTTCGTGGCTGTGAGGTGTTTTTAATTCGTGGCTGTGAGGTGTTTTTAATTTCGTGGCTGTGAGGTGTTTTTAATTTTGTGGCTGTGAGGTGTTTTTAATATCGTGTTTTGTGGCTGTGAGGTGTTTTTAATTTCGTGGCTGTGATGTGTTTTTAATTTCGTGGCTGTGATGTGTTTTTAATTTCGTGGCTGTGATGTGTTTTTAATTTCGTGGCTGTGACGTGTTTTTAATTTCGTGGCTGTGAGGTGTTTTTAATTTCGTGGCTGTGAGGTGTTTTTAATTTCGTGGCTGTGATGTGTTTTTAATTTCGTGGCTGTGATGTGTTTTTAATTTCGTGGCTGTGAGGTGTTTTTAATTTCGTGGCTGTGATGTGTTTTTAATTTCGTGGCTGTGATGTGTTTTTAATTTCGTGGCTGTGAGGTGTTTTTAATTTCGTGGCTGTGATGTGTTTTTAATTTCGTGGCTGTGACGTGTTTTTAATTTCGTGGCTGTGATGTGTTTTTAATTTCGTGGCTGTGATGTGTTTTTAATTTCGTGGCTGTGATGTGTTTTTAATTTCGTGGCTGTGATGTGTTTTTAATTTCGTGGCTGTGATGTGTTTTTAATTTCGTGGCTGTGATGTGTTTTTAATTTCGTGGCTGTGATGTGTTTTTAATTTCGTGGCTGTGATGTGTTTTTAATTTCGTGGCTGTGATGTGTTTTTAATTTCGTGGCTGTGATGTGTTTTTAATTTCGTGGCTGTGATGTGTTTTTAATTTCGTGGCTGTGAGGTGTTTTTAATTTCGTGGCTGTGATGTGTTTTCAATTTCGTGGCTGTGAGGTGTTTTTAATATCGTGGCTGTGATGTGTTTTCAATTTCGTGGCTGTGAGGTGTTTTCAATTTCGTGGCTGTGAGGTGTTTTTAATTTCGTGGCTGTGATGTGTTTTCAATTTCGTGGCTGTGAGGTGTTTTTAATTTCGTGGCTGTGATGTGTTTTTAATTTCGTGGCTGTGATGTGTTTTTAATTTCGTGGCTGTGAGGTGTTTTTAATTTCGTGGCTGTGATGTGTTTTTAATTTCGTGGCTGTGATGTGTTTTTAATTTCGTGGCTGTGAGGTGTTTTTAATTTCGTGGCTGTGACGTGTTTTTAATTTCGTGGCTGTGACGTGTTTTTAATTTCGTGGCTGTGAGGTGTTTTTAATTTCGTGGCTGTGAGGTGTTTTTAATTTCGTGGCTGTGAGGTGTTTTTAATTTCGTGGCTGTGATGTGTTTTTAATTTCGTGGCTGTGATGTGTTTTTAATTTCGTGGCTGTGATGTGTTTTTAATTTCGTGGCTGTGATGTGTTTTTAATTTCGTGGCTGTGATGTGTTTTTAATTTCGTGGCTGTGACGTGTTTTTAATTTCGTGGCTGTGAGGTGTTTTTAATTTCGTGGCTGTGAGGTGTTTTTAATTTCGTGGCTGTGATGTGTTTTTAATTTCGTGGCTGTGATGTGTTTTTAATTTCGTGGCTGTGATGTGTTTTTAATTTCGTGGCTGTGAGGTGTTTTTAATTTCGTGGCTGTGATGTGTTTTTAATTTCGTGGCTGTGAGGTGTTTTTAATTTCGTGGCTGTGATGTGTTTTTAATTTCGTGGCTGTGACGTGTTTTTAATTTCGTGGCTGTGAGGTGTTTTTAATTTCGTGGCTGTGAGGTGTTTTTAATTTCGTGGCTGTGAGGTGTTTTTAATTTCGTGGCTGTGATGTGTTTTTAATTTCGTGGCTGTGATGTGTTTTTAATTTCGTGGCTGTGATGTGTTTTTAATTTCATGGCTGTGAGGTGTTTTTAATTTCGTGGCTGTGAGGTGTTTTTAATTTCGTGGCTGTGATGTGTTTTTAATTTCGTGGCTGTGATGTGTTTTTAATTTCGTGGCTGTGAGGTGTTTTTAATTTCGTGGCTGTGATGTGTTTTTAATTTCGTGGCTGTGACGTGTTTTTAATTTCGTGGCTGTGAGGTGTTTTTAATTTCGTGGCTGTGACGTGTTTTTAATTTCGTGGCTGTGACGTGTTTTTAATTTCGTGGCTGTGATGTGTTTTTAATATCGTGTTTCGTGGCTGTGAGGTGTTTTTAATTTCGTGGCTGTGAGGTGTTTTTAATATCGTGTTTTGTGGCTGTGAGGTGTTTTTAATATCGTGTTTCGTGGCTGTGAGGTGTTTTTAATATCGTGTTTTGTGGCTGTGAGGTGTTTTTAATATCGTGTTTTGTGGCTATGAGGTGTTTTTAATATCGTGTTTTGTGGCTGTGAGGTGTTTTTAATATCGTGTTTCGTGGCTGTGAGGTGTTTTTAATATCGTGTTTTGTGGCTGTGAGGTGTTTTTAATATCGTGTTTTGTGGCTGTGAGGTGTTTTTAATATCGTGTTTTGTGGCTGTGAGGTGTTTTTAATATCGTGTTTTGTGGCTGTGAGGTGTTTTTAATATCGTGTTTCGTGGCTGTGAGGTGTTTTTAATATCGTGTTTTGTGGCTGTGAGGTGTTTTTAATATCGTGTTTTGTGGCTGTGAGGTGTTTTTAATATCGTGTTTTGTGGCTGAGGTGTTTTTAATATCGTGTTTTGTGGCTGTGAGGTGTTTTTAATATCGTGTTTTGTGGCTGAGGTGTTTTTAATATCGTGTTTTGTGGCTGTGAGGTGTTTTTAATATCGTGTTTTGTGGCTGAGGTGTTTTTAATATCGTGTTTTGTGGCTGTGAGGTGTTTTTAATATCGTGTTTTGTGGCTGTGAGGTGTTTTTAATATAGTGTTTTGTGGCTGAGGTGTTTTTAATATCGTGTTTTGTGGCTGTGAGGTGTTTTTAATATCGTGTTTTGTGGCTGAGGTGTTTTTAATATCGTGTTTTGTGGCTGAGGTGTTTTTAATATCGTGTTTTGTGGCTGTGAGGTGTTTTTAATATCGTGTTTTGTGGCTGTGAGGTGTTTTTAATATCGTGTTTTGTGGCTGTGAGGTGTTTTTAATATCGTGTTTTGTGGCTGAGGTGTTTTTAATATCGTGTTTTGTGGCTGAGGTGTTTTTAATATCGTGTTTTGTGGCTGTGAGGTGTTTTTAATATCGTGTTTTGTGGCTGTGAGGTGTTTTTAATATCGTGTTTTGTGGCTGAGGTGTTTTTAATATCGTGTTTTGTGGCTGTGAGGTGTTTTTAATATCGTGTTTTGTGGCTGAGGTGTTTTTAATATCGTGTTTTGTGGCTGAGGTGTTTTTAATATCGTGTTTTGTGGCTGAGGTGTTTTTAATATCGTGTTTTGTGGCTGAGGTGTTTTTAATATCGTGTTTTGTGGCTGAGGTGTTTTTAATATCGTGTTTTGTGGCTGTGAGGTGTTTTTAATATCGTGTTTTGTGGCTGAGGTGTTTTTAATATCGTGTTTTGTGGCTGTGAGGTGTTTTTAATATCGTGTTTTGTGGCTGAGGTGTTTTTAATATCGTGTTTTGTGGCTGAGGTGTTTTTAATATCGTGTTTTGTGGCTGTGGGGTGTTTTTAATATCGTGTTTTGTGGCTGAGGTGTTTTTAATATCGTGTTTTGTGGCTGAGGTGTTTTTAATATCGTGTTTTGTGGCTGTGAGGTGTTTTTAATATCGTGTTTTGTGGCTGAGGTGTTTTTAATATCGTGTTTTGTGGCTGAGGTGTTTTTAATATCGTGTTTTGTGGCTGAGGTGTTTTTAATATCGTGTTTTGTGGCTGTGA
The DNA here is from genome assembly GCF_964187855.1 of Myxine glutinosa. Lineage (NCBI taxonomy): Eukaryota > Metazoa > Chordata > Myxini > Myxiniformes > Myxinidae > Myxine > Myxine glutinosa. The sequence goes on along the minus strand of NC_136267.1, from coordinate 187,208,360 downwards.
GGTGTTTTTAATATCGTGTTTTGTGGCTGTGAGGTGTTTTTAATATCGTGTTTTGTGGCTGTGAGGTGTTTTTAATATAGTGTTTTGTGGCTGTGAGGTGTTTTTAATATCGTGTTTTGTGGCTGAGGTGTTTTTAATATCGTGTTTTGTGGCTGAGGTGTTTTTAATATCGTGTTTTGTGGCTGAGGTGTTTTTAATATCGTGTTTTGTGGCTGTGGGGTGTTTTTAATACCGTGTTTTGTGGCTGTGAGGTGTTTTTAATATCGTGTTTTGTGGCTGAGGTGTTTTTAATATCGTGTTTTGTGGCTGAGGTGTTTTTAATATCGTGTTTTGTGGCTGAGGTGTTTTTAATATCGTGTTTTGTGGCTGAGGTGTTTTTAATATCGTGTTTTGTGGCTGAGGTGTTTTTAATATCGTGTTTTGTGGCTGTGGGGTGTTTTTAATATCGTGTTTTGTGGCTGAGGTGTTTTTAATATCGTGTTTTGTGGCTGAGGTGTTTTTAATATCGTGTTTTGTGGCTGAGGTGTTTTTAATATCGTGTTTTGTGGCTGTGAGGTGTTTTTAATATCGTGTTTTGTGGCTGAGGTGTTTTTAATATCGTGTTTTGTGGCTGAGGTGTTTTTAATATCGTGTTTTGTGGCTGTGAGGTGTTTTTAATATCGTGTTTTGTGGCTGAGGTGTTTTTAATATCGTGTTTTGTGGCTGAGGTGTTTTTAATATCGTGTTTTGTGGCTGAGGTGTTTTTAATATCGTGTTTTGTGGCTGAGGTGTTTTTAATATCGTGTTTTGTGGCTGAGGTGTTTTTAATATCGTGTTTTGTGGCTGTGAGGTGTTTTTAATATCGTGTTTTGTGGCTGAGGTGTTTTTAATATCGTGTTTTGTGGCTGAGGTGTTTTTAATATCGTGTTTTGTGGCTGAGGTGTTTTTAATATCGTGTTTTGTGGCTGTGAGGTGTTTTTAATATCGTGTTTTGTGGCTGAGGTGTTTTTAATATCGTGTTTTGTGGCTGAGGTGTTTTTAATATCGAGTTTTGTGGCTGTGAGGTGTTTTTAATATCGAGTTTTGTGGCTGTGAGGTGTTTTTAATATCGTGTTTTGTGGCTGAGGTGTTTTTAATATCGTGTTTTGTGGCTGTGGGGTGTTTTTAATATCGTGTTTTGTGGCTGAGGTGTTTTTAATATCGTGTTTTGTGGCTGAGGTGTTTTTAATATCGTGTTTTGTGGCTGAGGTGTTTTTAATATCGTGTTTTGTGGCTGTCAGGTGTTTTTAATATCGTGTTTTGTGGCTGAGGTGTTTTTAATATCGTGTTTTGTGGCTGTGAGGTGTTTTTAATATCGTGTTTTGTGGCTGAGGTGTTTTTAATATCGTGTTTTGTGGCTGAGGTGTTTTTAATATCGTGTTTTGTGGCTGTGAGGTGTTTTTAATATTGTGTTTTGTGGCTGTGAGGTGTTTTTAATATCGTGTTTTATGGCTGTGAGGTGTTTTTAATATCGTGTTTTGTGGCTGAGGTGTTTTTAATATCGTGTTTTATGGCTGTGAGGTGTTTTTAATATCGTGTTTTGTGGCTGAGGTGTTTTTAATATCGTGTTTTGTGGCTGTGAGGTGTCTTTAATATCGTGTTTTGTGGCTGAGGTGTTTTTAATATCGTGTTTTGTGGCTGAGGTGTTTTTAATATCGTGTTTTGTGGCTGTGAGGTGTTTTTAATATCGTGTTTTGTGGCTGAGGTGTTTTTAATATCGTGTTTTGTGGCTGAGGTGTTTTTAATATCGTGTTTTGTGGCTGAGGTGTTTTTAATATCGTGTTTTGTGGCTGAGGTGTTTTTAATATCGTGTTTTGTGGCTGAGGTGTTTTTAATATCGTGTTTTGTGGCTGTGAGGTGTTTTTAATATCGTGTTTTGTGGCTGAGGTGTTTTTAATATCGTGTTTTGTGGCTGTGGTGTTTTTAATATCGTGTTTTGTGGCTGTGAGGTGTTTTTAATATCGTGTTTTGTGGCTGAGGTGTTTTTAATATCGTGTTTTGTGGCTGTGAGGTGTTTTTAATATCGTGTTTTGTGGCTGAGGTGTTTTTAATATCGTGTTTTGTGGCTGAGGTGTTTTTAATATCGTGTTTTGTGGCTGTGGGGTGTTTTTAATATCGTGTTTTGTGGCTGAGGTGTTTTTAATATCGTGTTTTGTGGCTGAGGTGTTTTTAATATCGTGTTTTGTGGCTGTGAGGTGTTTTTAATATCGTGTTTTGTGGCTGAGGTGTTTTTAATATCGTGTTTTGTGGCTGAGGTGTTTTTAATATCGTGTTTTGTGGCTGAGGTGTTTTTAATATCGTGTTTTGTGGCTGTGAGGTGTTTTTAATATCGTGTTTTGTGGCTGTGAGGTGTTTTTAATATCGTGTTTTGTGGCTGTGAGGTGTTTTTAATATCGTGTTTTGTGGCTGAGGTGTTTTTAATATCGTGTTTTGTGGCTGAGGTGTTTTTAATATCGTGTTTTGTGGCTGTGGGGTGTTTTTAATATCGTGTTTTGTGGCTGTGAGGTGGTTTTAATATCGTGTTTTGTGGCTGAGGTGTTTTTAATATCGTGTTTTGTGGCTGAGGTGTTTTTAATATCGTGTTTTGTGGCTGTGGGGTGTTTTTAATATCGTGTTTTGTGGCTGAGGTGTTTTTAATATCGTGTTTTGTGGCTGAGGTGTTTTTAATATCGTGTTTTGTGGCTGTGGGGTGTTTTTAATATCGTGTTTTGTGGCTGAGGTGTTTTTAATATCGTGTTTTGTGGCTGAGGTGTTTTTAATATCGTGTTTTGTGGCTGAGGTGTTTTTAATATCGTGTTTTGTGGCTGTGAGGTGTTTTTAATATCGTGTTTTGTGGCTGAGGTGTTTTTAATATCGTGTTTTGTGGCTGAGGTGTTTTTAATATCATGTTTTGTGGCTGTGAGGTGTTTTTAATATCGTGTTTTGTGGCTGAGGTGTTTTTAATATCGTGTTTTGTGGCTGAGGTGTTTTTAATATCGTGTTTTGTGGCTGAGGTGTTTTTAATATCGTGTTTTGTGGCTGAGGTGTTTTTAATATCGTGTTTTGTGGCTGTGAGGTGTTTTTAATATCGTGTTTTGTGGCTGAGGTGTTTTTAATATCGTGTTTTGTGGCTGAGGTGTTTTTAATATCGTGTTTTGTGGCTGAGGTGTTTTTAATATCGTGTTTTGTGGCTGTGAGGTGTTTTTAATATCGTGTTTTGTGGCTGAGGTGTTTTTAATATCGTGTTTTGTGGCTGAGGTGTTTTTAATATCGAGTTTTGTGGCTGTGAGGTGTTTTTAATATCGTGTTTTGTGGCTGTGGGGTGTTTTTAATATCGAGTTTTGTGGCTGTGAGGTGTTTTTAATATCGTGTTTTGTGGCTGTGAGGTGTTTTTAATATCGAGTTTTGTGGCTGTGAGGTGTTTTTAATATCGTGTTTTGTGGCTGTGAGGTGTTTTTAATATCGAGTTTTGTGGCTGTGAGGTGTTTTTAATATCGTGTTTTGTGGCTGAGGTGTTTTTAATTTTGAGTTTTGTGGCTGAGGTGTTTTTAATTTTGAGTTTTGTGGCTGTGAGGTGTTTTTAATATCGTGTTTTGTGGCTGTGAGGTGTTTTTAATATCGTGTTTTGTGGCTGTGAGGTGTTTTTAATATCGTGTTTTGTGGCTGTGAGGTGTTTTTAATATCGTGTTTTGTGGCTGAGGTGTTTTTAATTTTGAGTTTTGTGGCTGTGAGGTGTTTTTAATATCGTGTTTTGTGGCTGTGAGGTGTTTTTAATATCGTGTTTTGTGGCTGTGAGGTGTTTTTAATATCGTGTTTTGTGGCTGTGAGGTGTTTTTAATATCGTGTTTTGTGGCTGAGGTGTTTTTAATTTTGAGTTTTGTGGCTGAGGTGTTTTTAATATCGTGTTTTGTGGCTGAGGTGTTTTTAATTTTGAGTTTTGTGGCTGTGAGGTGTTTTTAATATCGTGTTTTGTGGCTGAGGTGTTTTTAATATCGTGTTTTGTGGCTGAGGTGTTTTTAATATCGAGTTTTGTGGCTGTGAGGTGTTTTTAATATCGTGTTTTGTGGCTGAGGTGTTTTTAATATCGTGTTTTGTGGCTGTGAGGTGTTTTTAATATCGTGTTTTGTGGCTGTGGTGTTTTTAATATCGTGTTTTGTGGCTGTGAGGTGTTTTTAATATCGTGTTTTGTGGCTGAGGTGTTTTTAATTTCGTGGCTGTGAGGTGTTTTTAATTTCGTGGCTATGAGGTGTTTTTAATTTCGTGGCTGTGATGTGTTTTTAATTTCGTGGCTGTGAGGTGTTTTTAATTTCGTGGCTGTGATGTGTTTTTAATTTCGTTGCTGTGATGTGTTTTTAATTTCATGGCTGTGAGGTGTTTTTAATTTCGTCGCTGTGAGGTGTTTTTAATTTCGTGGCTGTGAGGTGTTTTTAATTTCGTGGCTGTGATGTGTTTTTAATTTCGTGGCTGTGAGGTGTTTTTAATTTCGTGGCTGTGATGTGTTTTTAATTTAGTGGCTGTGAGGTGTTTTTAATTTCGTGGCTGTGAGGTGTTTTTAATTTCGTGGCTGTGAGGTGTTTTTAATTTTGTGGCTGTGAGGTGTTTTCAATTTCGTGGCTGTGAGGTGTTTTTAATTTCGTGGCTGTGAGGTGTTTTTAATTTCGTGGCTGTGAGGTGTTTTCAATTTCGTGGCTGTGATGTGTTTTTAATTTAGTGGCTGTGAGGTGTTTTTAATTTCGTGGCTGTGAGGTGTTTTTAATTTCGTGGCTGTGAGGTGTTTTTAATTTCGTGGCTGTGAGGTGTTTTCAATTTCGTGGCTGTGAGGTGTTTTTAATTTCGTGGCTGTGAGGTGTTTTTAATTTCGTGGCTGTGAGGTGTTTTTAATTTCGTGGCTGTGAGGTGTTTTTAATTTCGTGGCTGTGATGTGTTTTTAATTTCGTGGCTGTGATGTGTTTTTCATTTCGTGGCTGTGATGTGTTTTTAATTTAGTGGCTGTGAGGTGTTTTTTATTTCGTGGCTGTGAGGTGTTTTTAATTTCGTTGCTGTGATGTGTTTTTAATTTCATGGCTGTGATGTGTTTTCAATTTCGTGGCTGTGAGGTGTTTTTAATTTCGTGGCTGTGATGTGTTTTCAATTTCGTGGCTGTGAGGTGTTTTTAATTTCGTGGCTGTGATGTGTTTTTAATTTAGTGGCTGTGAGGTGTTTTTAATTTCATGGCTGTGATGTGTTTTTAATTTCATGGCTGTGAGGTGTTTTTAATTTCATGGCTGTGAGGTGTTTTTAATTTCATGGCTGTGATGTGTTTTTAATTTCATGGCTGTGAGGTGTTTTCAATTTCGTGGCTGTGATGTGTTTTTAATTTCGTGGCTGTGAGGTGTTTTTAATTTCGTGGCTGTGATGTGTTTTCAATTTCGTGGCTGTGAGGTGTTTTTAATTTCGTGGCTGTGAGGTGTTTTTAATTTCGTGGCTGTGATGTGTTTTTAATTTAGTGGCTGTGAGGTGTTTTTAATTTCGTGGCTGTGATGTGTTTTCAATTTCGTGGCTGTGATGTGTTTTTAATTTCGTGGCTGTGAGGTGTTTTTAATTTCGTGGCTGTGAGGTGTTTTTAATTTCGTGGCTGTGATGTGTTTTTAATTTAGTGGCTGTGAGGTGTTTTTAATTTCGTGGCTGTGAGGTGTTTTTAATTTCGTGGCTGTGATGTGTTTTTAATTTCGTGGCTGTGATGTGTTTTTAATTTAGTGGCTGTGAGGTGTTTTTAATTTCGTGGCTGTGATGTGTTTTCAATTTCGTGGCTGTGATGTGTTTTTAATTTCGTGGCTGTGAGGTGTTTTTAATTTCGTGGCTGTGATGTGTTTTTAATTTCGTGGCTGTGAGGTGTTTTTAATTTCGTGGCTGTGAGGTGTTTTTAATTTCATGGCTGTGATGTGTTTTTAATTTCGTGGCTGTGATGTGTTTTCAATTTCGTGGCTGTGATGTGTTTTTAATTTCGTGGCTGTGAGGTGTTTTTAATTTCATGGCTGTGATGTGTTTTCAATTTCGTGGCTGTGAGGTGTTTTTAATTTCGTGGCTGTGAGGTGTTTTTAATTTCGTGGCTGTGAGGTGTTTTTAATTTCGTGGCTGTGAGGTGTTTTTAATTTCGTGGCTATGAGGTGTTTTTAATTTCGTGGCTGTGATGTGTTTTTAATTTCGTGGCTGTGAGGTGTTTTTAATTTCGTGGCTGTGATGTATTTTCAATTTCGTGGCTGTGAGGTGTTTTTAATTTCGTGGCTGTGAGGTGTTTTTAAATTCGTGGCTGTGATGTGTTTTTAATTTCGTGGCTGTTATGTGTTTTTAATTTCGTGGCTGTGATGTGTTTTCAATTTCGTGGCTGTGAGGTGTTTTTAATTTTGTGGCTATGGTGTTTTTAATTTCGTGGCTGTGAGGTGTTTTTAATTTCGTGGCTGTGATGTGTTTTCAATTTCGTGGCTGTGAGGTGTTTTTAATTTCGTGGCTCTGATGTGTTTTTAATTTCGTGGCTGTGATGTGTTTTTAATTTCGTGGCTGTGAGGTGTTTTCAATTTCGTGGCTGTGAGGTGTTTTTAATTTCATGGCTGTGAGGTGTTTTTAAATTCGTGGCTGTGAGGTGTTTTTAATTTCGTGGCTGTGATGTGTTTTCAATTTCGTGGCTGTGAGGTGTTTTTAATTTCGTGGCTGTGATGTGTTTTCAATTTCGTGGCTGTGAGGTGTTTTTAAATTCGTGGCTGTGAGGTGTTTTTAATTTCGTGGCTGTGATGTGTTTTCAATTTCGTGGCTGTGAGGTGTTTTTAATTTCGTGGCTGTGATGTGTTTTCAATTTCGTGGCTGTGAGGTGTTTTTAAATTCGTGGCTGTGAGGTGTTTTTAATTTCGTGGCTGTGAGGTGTTTTTAATTTCGTAGCTGTGAGGTGTTTTTAATTTCGTGGCTGTGATGTGTTTTTAATTTCGTGGCTGTGAGGTGTTTTTAATTTCGTGGCTGTGATATGTTTTCAATTTCGTGGCTGTGATGTGTTTTTAATTTCGTGGCTGTGAGGTGTTTTTAATTTCGTGGCTGTGATGTGTTTTCAATTTCGTGGCTGTGAGGTGTTTTTAAATTCGTGGCTGTGAGGTGTTTTTAATTTCGTGGCTGTGATGTGTTTTCAATTTCGTGGCTGTGAGGTGTTTTTAATTTCGTGGCTGTGATGTGTTTTCAATTTCGTGGCTGTGAGGTGTTTTTAAATTCGTGGCTGTGAGGTGTTTTCAATTTCGTGGCTGTGAGGTGTTTTTAATTTCGTAGCTGTGAGGTGTTTTTAATTTCGTGGCTGTGATGTGTTTTTAATTTCGTGGCTGTGAGGTGTTTTTAATTTCGTGGCTGTGATATGTTTTCAATTTCGTAGCTGTGAGGTGTTTTTAATTTCGTGGCTGTGATGTGTTTTCAATTTCGTGGCTGTGAGGTGTTTTTAATTTCGTGGCTGTGATGTGTTTTCAATTTCGTGGCTGTGATGTGTTTTTAATTTCGTGGCTGTGAGGTGTTTAGTTTCGTGGCTGTGAGGTGTTTTTAATTTCGTGGCTGTGATGTGTTTTTAATTTCGTGGCTGTGAGGTGTTTTTAAATTCGTGGCTGTGATGTGTTTTCAATTTCGTGGCTGTGATGTGTTTTTAATTTCGTGGCTGTGAGGTGTTTTTAATTTCGTGGCTGTGATGTGTTTTTAATTTCGTGGCTGTGAGGTGTTTTTAATTTCGTGGCTGTGAGGTGTTTTTAATTTCGTGGCTGTGATGTGTTTTCAATTTCGTGGCTGTGATGTGTTTTCAATTTCGTGGCTGTGAGGTGTTTTTAATTTCGTGGCTGTGATATGTTTTCAATTTCGTGGCTGTGAGGTGTTTTTAATTTCGTGGCTGTGATGTGTTTTTAATTTCGTGGCTATGTGTTTTCAATTTCGTGGCTGTGAGGTGTTTTCAATTTCGTGGCTGTGATGTGTTTTTAATTTTGTGGCTGTGATGTGTTTTCAATTTCGTGGCTGTGAGGTGTTTTTAATTTTGTGGCTGTGATGTGTTTTCAATTTCGTGGCTGTGAGGTGTTTTTAATTTCGTGGCTGTGAGGTGTTTTTAATTTCGTGGCTGTGATGTGTTTTTAATATCGTGGCTGTGAGGTGTTTTTAATTTCGTGGCTGTGAGGTGTTTTTAATTTCGTGGCTGTGAGGTGTTTTTAATTTCGTGGCTGTGATGTGTTTTTAATTTCGTGGCTGTGATGTGTTTTCAATTTCGTGGCTGTGAGGTGTTTTTAATTTTGTGGCTGTGATGTGTTTTTAATTTCGTGGCTGTGATGTGTTTTTAATTTCGTGGCTGTGAGGTGTTTTCAATTTCGTGGCTGTGAGGTGTTTTTAATTTTGTGGCTGTGATGTGTTTTCAATTTCGTGGCTGTGAGGTGTTTTTAATTTTGTGGCTGTGATGTGTTTTCAATTTCGTGGCTGTGAGGTGTTTTTAAATTCGTGGCTGTGAGGTGTTTTTAATTTCGTGGCTGTGAGGTGTTTTTAATTTCGTGGCTGAGGTGTTTTTAATTTCGTGGCTGTGATGTGTTTTCAATTTCGTGGCTGTGAGGTGTTTTTAAATTCGTGGCTGTGATGTGTTTTTAATTTAGTGGCTGTGAGGTGTTTTTAATTTAGTGGCTGTGAGGTGTTTTTAATTTCGTGGCTGTGATGTGTTTTTAATTTCGTGGCTGTGATGTGTTTTCAATTTCGTGGCTGTGAGGTGTTTTTAATTTCGTGGCTGTGATGTGTTTTTAATTTAGTGGCTGTGAGGTGTTTTTAATTTAGTGGCTGTGAGGTGTTTTTAAATTCGTGGCTGTGATGTGTTTTTAATTTCGTGGCTGTGATGTGTTTTCAATTTCGTGGCTGTGAGGTGTTTTTAATTTCGTGGCTGTGATGTGTTTTTAATTTAGTGGCTGTGAGGTGTTTTTAAATTCGTGGCTGTGAGGTGTTTTTAACTTCGTGGCTGTGAGGTGTTTTTAATTTCGTGGCTGTGAGGTGTTTTTAATTTCGTGGCTGTGATGTGTTTTTAATTTCGTGGCTGTGAGGTGTTTTTATTTTCGTGGCTGTGAGGTGTTTTCAATTTCGTGGCTGTGAGGTGTTTTTAATTTCGTGGATGTGATGTGTTTTTAATTTCGTGGCTGTGAGGTGTTTGTAATTTCGTGGCTGTGAGGTGTTTTTAATTTCATGGCTGTGAGGTGTTTGTAATTTCGTGGCTGTGATGTGTTTTTAATTTCGTGGATGTGATGTGTTTTTAATTTCGTCGCTGTGAGGTGTTTTTAATTTCGTGGCTGTGATGTGTTTTTAATTTCGTGGCTGTGATGTGTTTTCAATTTCGTGGCTGTGAGGTGTTTTTAATTTCGTGGCTGTGAGGTGTTTTTAATTTTGTGGCTGTGATGTGTTTTCAATTTCGTGGCTGTGAGGTGTTTTTAATTTCGTGGCTGTGATGTGTTTTTAATTTCGTGGCTGTGAGGTGTTTTTAATTTCGTGGCTGTGAGGTGTTTTTAATTTCGTGGCTCTGATGTGTTTTTAATTTCGTGGCTGTGATGTGTTTTCAATTTCGTGGCTGTGAGGTGTTTTTAATTTCGTGGCTGTGATGTGTTTTCAATTTCGTGGCTGTGATGTGTTTTTAATTTCGTGGCTGTGAGGTGTTTTTAATTTCGTGGCTGTGATGTGTTTTCAATTTCGTGGCTGTGATGTGTTTTTAATTTCGTGGCTGTGAGGTGTTTTTAATTTCGTGGCTGTGAGGTGTTTTCAATTTCGTGGCTGTGAGGTGTTTTTAATTTTGTGGCTGTGATGTGTTTTCAATTTCGTGGCTGTGAGGTGTTTTTAATTTTGTGGCTGTGATGTGTTTTCAATTTCGTGGCTGTGAGGTGTTTTTAAATTCGTGGCTGTGAGGTGTTTTTAATTTCGTGGCTGTGAGGTGTTTTTAATTTCGTGGCTGAGGTGTTTTTAATTTCGTGGCTGTGATGTGTTTTCAATTTCGTGGCTGTGAGGTGTTTTTAAATTCGTGGCTGTGATGTGTTTTTAATTTAGTGGCTGTGAGGTGTTTTTAATTTAGTGGCTGTGAGGTGTTTTTAATTTCATGGCTGTGAGGTGTTTTTAATTTCGTGGCTGTGAGGTGTTTTTAAATTCGTGGCTGTGAGGTGTTTTTAATTTCGTGGCTGTGAGGTGTTTTTAATTTCGTGGCTGTGAGGTGTTTTTAAATTCGTGGCTGTGAGGTGTTTTTAATTTCGTGGCTGTGATGTGTTTTTAATTTTGTGGCTGTGAGGTGTTTTTAATTTCGTGGCTGTGAGGTGTTTTTATTTTCGTGGCTGTGAGGTGTTTTCAATTTCGTGGCTGTGAGGTGTTTTTAATTTCGTGGATGTGATGTGTTTTTAATTTCGTGGCTGTGAGGTGTTTGTAATTTCGTGGCTGTGAGGTGTTTTTAATTTCGTGGCTGTGAGGTGTTTGTAATTTCGTGGCTGTGATGTGTTTTTAATTTCGTGGCTGTGATGTGTTTTTAATTTCGTCGCTGTGAGGTGTTTTTAATTTCGTGGCTGTGATGTGTTTTTAATTTCGTGGCTGTGAGGTGTTTTTAATTTCGTGGCTGTGAGGTGTTTTTAATTTTGTGGCTGTGATGTGTTTTCAATTTCGTGGCTGTGAGGTGTTTTTAATTTTGTGGCTGTGAGGTGTTTTTAATTTCGTGGCTGTGATGTGTTTTCAATTTCGTGGCTGTGATGTGTTTTTAATTTCGTGGCTGTGAGGTGTTTTTAATTTCGTGGCTGTGAGGTGTTTGTAATTTCGTGGCTGTGAGGTGTTTTTAATTTCGTGGCTGTGAGGTGTTTGTAATTTCGTGGCTGTGATGTGTTTTTAATTTTGTGGCTGTGATGTGTTTTCAATTTCGTGGCTGTGATGTGTTTTTAATTTCGTGGCTGTGATGTGTATTTAATTTCGTGGCTGTGAGGTGTTTGTAATTTCGTGGCTGTGATGTGTTTTTAATTTTGTGGCTGTGATGTGTTTTCAATTTCGTGGCTGTGAGGTGTTTTCAATTTCGTGGCTGTGATGTGTTTTTAATTTCGTGGCTGTGATGTGTTTTTAATTTCGTCGCTGTGAGGTGTTTTTAATTTCGTGGCTGTGATGTGTTTTTAATTTCGTGGCTGTGAGGTGTTTTTAATTTCGTGGCTGTGAGGTGTTTTTAATTTTGTGGCTGTGATGTGTTTTCAATTTCGTGGCTGTGAGGTGTTTTTAATTTCGTGGCTGTGAGGTGTTTTTAATTTCGTGGCTGTGATGTGTTTTCAATTTCGTGGCTGTGATATGTTTTTAATTTCGTGGCTGTGAGGTGTTTTTAATTTTGTGGCTGTGAGGTGTTTGTAATTTCGTGGCTGTGAGGTGTTTTTAATTTCGTGGCTGTGAGGTGTTTGTAATTTCGTGGCTGTGATGTGTTTTTAATTTTGTGGCTGTGATGTGTTTTCAATTTCGTGGCTGTGATGTGTTTTTAATTTCGTGGCTGTGATGTGTTTTTAATTTCGTGGCTGTGAGGTGTTTGTAATTTCGTGGCTGTGATGTGTTTTTAATTTCGTGGCTGTGATGTGTTTTTAATTTCGTGGCTGTGAGGTGTTTTTAATTTCGTGGCTGTGATGTGTTTTTAATTTCGTCGCTGTGAGGTGTTTTTAATTTCGTGGCTGTGATGTGTTTTTAATTTCGTGGCTGTGAGGTGTTTTTAATTTCGTGGCTGTGAGGTGTTTTTAATTTTGTGGCTGTGATGTGTTTTCAATTTCGTGGCTGTGATGTGTTTTTAATTTCGTGGCTGTGAGGTGTTTTTAATTTCGTGGCTGTGATGTGTTTTCAATTTCGTGGCTGTGATGTGTTTTTAATTTCGTGGCTGTGATGTGTTTTCAATTTCATGGCTGTGAGGTGTTTTTAATTTCGTGGCTGTGATGTGTTTTTAATTTCGTGGCTGTGATGTGTTTTCAATTTCGTGGCTGTGATGTGTTTTCAATTTCGTGGCTGTGAGGTGTTTTTAATTTCGTGGCTGTGATGTGTTTTCAATTTCGTGGCTGTGATGTGTTTTTAATTTCGTGGCTGTGATGTGTTTTCAATTTCATGGCTGTGAGGTGTTTTTAATTTTGTGGCTGTGATGTGTTTTTAATTTCGTGGCTGTGAGGTGTTTTTAATTTTGTGGCTGTGATGTGTTTTCAATTTCATGGCTGTGAGGTGTTTTTAATTTCGTGGCTGTGATGTGTTTTTAATTTCGTGGCTGTGAGGTGTTTTTAATTTCGTGGCTGTGATGTGTTTTTAATTTCGTGGCTGTGATGTGTTTTCAATTTCATGGCTGTGAGGTGTTTTTAATTTCGTGGCTGTGATGTGTTTTCAATTTCGTGGCTGTGAGGTGTTTTTAATTTCGTGGCTGTGATGTGTTTTTAATTTCGTGGCTGTGATGTGTTTTCAATTTCGTAGCTGTGAGGTGTTTTTAATTTCGTGGCTGTGATGTGTTTTTAATTTCGTGGCTGTGATGTGTTTTCAATTTCGTGGCTGTGATGTGTTTTCAATTTCGTGGCTGTGAGGTGTTTTTAATTTCGTGGCTGTGATGTGTTTTCAATTTCGTAGCTGTGAGGTGTTTTTAATTTCGTGGCTGTGATGTGTTTTTAATTTCGTGGCTGTGATGTGTTTTCAATTTCGTGGCTGTGATGTGTTTTCAATTTCGTGGCTGTGAGGTGTTTTTAATTTCGTGGCTGTGAGGTGTTTTTAATTTCGTGGCTGTGAGGTGTTTGTAATTTCGTGGCTGTGAGGTGTTTTTAATTTCGTGGCTGTGAGGTGTTTTTAATATCGTGTTTTGTGGCTGAGGTGTTTTTAATTTCGTGGCTGTGATGTGTTTTCAATTTCGTGGCTGTGATGTGTTTTCAATTTCGTGGCTGTGAGGTGTTTTTAATTTCGTGGCTGTGATGTGTTTTCAATTTCGTGGCTGTGAGGTGTTTTTAATTTCGTGGCTGTGAGGTGTTTTTAATATCGTGTTTTGTGGCTGAGGTGTTTTTAATTTCGTGGCTGTGATGTGTTTTCAATTTCGTGGCTGTGATGTGTTTTCAATTTCGTGGCTGTGATGTGTTTTCAATTTCGTGGCTGTGAGGTGTTTTCAATTTCGTGGCTGTGAGGTGTTTTTAATTTCGTGGCTGTGATGTGTTTTTAATTTCGTGGCTGTGATGTGTTTTCAATTTCGTGGCTGTGAGGTGTTTTTAATTTCGTGGCTGTGAGGTGTTTTCAATTTCGTGGCTGTGAGGTGTTTTTAATATCGTGTTTTGTGGCTGAGGTGTTTTTAATTTTGAGTTTTGTGGCTGTGAGGTGTTTTTAATATCGTGTTTTGTGGCTGTGAGGTGTTTTTAATATCGTGTTTTGTGGCTGTGAGGTGTTTTTAATATCGTGTTTTGTGGCTGTGAGGTGTTTTTAATATCGTGTTTTGTGGCTGTGAGGTGTTTTTAATATCGTGTTTTGTGGCTGTGAGGTGTTTTTAATATCGTGTTTTGTGGCTGAGGTGTTTTTAATTTTGAGTTTTGTGGCTGAGGTGTTTTTAATTTTGAGTTTTGTGGCTGTGAGGTGTTTTTAATATCGTGTTTTGTGGCTGAGGTGTTTTTAATATCGTGTTTTGTGGCTGTGAGGTGTTTTTAATATCGTGTTTTGTGGCTGTGAGGTGTTTTTAATATCGTGTTTTGTGGCTGAGGTGTTTTTTATTTTGAGTTTTGTGGCTGAGGTGTTTTTAATTTTGAGTTTTGTGGCTGTGAGGTGTTTTTAATATCGTGTTTTGTGGCTGAGGTGTTTTTAATATCGTGTTTTGTGGCTGTGAGGTGTTTTTAATATCGTGTTTTGTGGCTGTGAGGTGTTTTTAATATCGTGTTTTGTGGCTGTGAGGTGTTTTTAATATCGTGTTTTGTGGCTGTGAGGTGTTTTTAATATCGTGTTTTGTGGCTGTGGTGTTTTTAATATCGTGTTTTGTGGCTGTGAGGTGTTTTTAATATCGTGTTTTGTGGCTGAGGTGTTTTTAATTTCGTGGCTGTGAGGTGTTTTTAATTTAGTGGCTGTGATGTGTTTTCAATTTCGTGGCTGTGAGGTGTTTTTAATATCGTGTTTTGTGGCTGAGGTGTTTTTAATTTCGTGGCTGTGAGGTGTTTTTAATTTCGTGGCTGTGATGTGTTTTTAATTTCGTGGCTGTGATGTGTTTTTAATATCGTGGCTGTGAGGTGTTTTTAATTTCGTGTTTTGTGGCTGAGGTGTTTTTAATTTCGTGGCTGTGATGTGTTTTTAATTTCGTGGTTGTGATGTGTTTTTAATATCGTGGCTGTGAGGTGTTTTTAATTTCGTGTTTTGTGGCTGAGGTGTTTTTAATTTCGTGGCTGTGATGTGTTTTTAATTTCGTGGCTGTGATGTGTTTTTAATTTCGTGGCTGTGAGGTGTTTTTAATATCGTGTTTTGTGGCTGAGGTGTTTTTACTTTCGTGGCTGTGAGGTGTTTTTAATTTCGTGGCTGTGATGTGTTTTCAATTTCGTGGCTGTGAGGTTTTTTTTTAATTTCGTGGCTGTGAGGTGTTTTTAATTTCGTGGCTGTGATGTGTTTTCAATTTCGTGGCTGTGATGTGTTTTTAATTTCGTGGCTGTGAGGTGTTTTTAATTTCGTGGCTGTGAGGTGTTTTTAATTTCGTGGCTGTGATGTGTTTTTAATTTCGTGGCTGTGATGTGTTTTTAATTTCGTGGCTGTGAGGTGTTTTTAATTTCGTGGCTGTGATGTGTTTTCAATTTCGTGGCTGTGAGGTGTTTTTAATTTCGTGGCTGTGAGGTGTTTTTAATTTCGTGGCTGTGATGTGTTTTCAATTTCGTGGCTGTGAGGTGTTTTTAATTTCGTGGCTGTGAGGTGTTTTTAATTTCGTGGCTGTGATGTGTTTTCAATTTCGTGGCTATGAGGTGTTTTTAATTTCGTGGCTGTGAGGTGTTTTTAATTTCGTGGCTATGAGGTGTTTTTAATTTCGTGGCTGTGAGGTGTTTTTAATTTCGTGGCTGTGATGTGTTTTTAATTTCGTGGCTGTGAGGTGTTTTTAATTTCGTGGCTGTGAGGTGTTTTTAATTTTGTGGCTGTGAGGTGTTTTTAATTTCGTGGCTGTGAGGTGTTTTTAATTTCGTGGCTGTGATGTGTTTTCAATTTCGTGGCTGTGAGGTGTTTTTAATTTTGTGGCTGTGAGGTGTTTTTAATTTCATGGCTGTGATGTGTTTTCAATTTCGTGGCTGTGATGTGTTTTCAATTTCGTGGCTGTGATGTGTTTTTAATTTCGTGGCTGTGAGGTGTTTTTAATTTCGTGGCTGTGATGTGTTTTCAATTTCGTGGCTGTGAGGTGTTTTTAATTTCGTCGCTGTGAGGTGTTTTTAATTTCGTGGCTGTGATGTGTTTTCAATTTCGTGGCTGTGAGGTGTTTTTAATTTTGTGGCTGTGATGTGTTTTTAATTTCGTGGCTGTGATGTGTTTTCAATTTCGTGGCTGTGATGTGTTTTTAATTTCGTGGCTGTGAGGTGTTTTTAATTTCGTGGCTGTCATGTGTTTTTAATTTTGTGGCTGTGAGGTGTTTTTAATTTTGTGGCTGTGATGTGTTTTTAATTTCGTGGCTGTGAGGTGTTTTTAATTTCGTGGCTGTGATGTGTTTTTAATTTCGTGGCTGTGATGTGTTTTTAATTTCGTGGCTGTCATGTGTTTTTAATTTTGTGGCTGTGAGGTGTTTTTAATTTTGTGGCTGTGAGGTGTTTTTAATTTCGTGGCTGTGAGGTGTTTTTAATTTCGTGGCTATGATGTGTTTTTAATTTTGTGGCTGTGAGGTGTTTTTAATTTCGTGGCTGTGAGGTGTTTTTAATTTCGTGGCTGTGATGTGTTTTTAATTTCGTGGCTGTGAGGTGTTTTTAATTTCGTGGCTGTGATGTGTTTTCAATTTCGTGGCTGTGAGGTGTTTTTAATTTCGTGGCTGTGATGTGTTTTTAATTTCGTGGCTGTGAGGTGTTTTTAATTTCGTGGCTGTGATGTGTTTTTAATTTCGTGGCTGTGAGGTGTTTTTAATTTCGTGGCTGTGATGTGTTTTCAATTTCGTGGCTGTGAGGTGTTTTTAATTTTGTGGCTGTGAGGTGTTTTTAATTTCATGGCTGTGAGGTGTTTTTAATTTCGTGGCTGTGATGTGTTTTCAATTTCGTGGCTGTGAGGTGTTTTTAATTTCGTGGCTGTGAGGTGTTTTTAATTTCGTGGCTGTGATGTGTTTTTAATTTCGTGGCTGTGAGGTGTTTTTAATTTCGTGGCTGTGAGGTGTTTTTAATTTCGTGGCTGTGATGTGTTTTCAATTTCGTGGCTGTGATGTGTTTTTAATTTCGTGGCTGTGATGTGTTTTTAATTTCGTGGCTGTGATGTGTTTTTAATTTCGTGGCTGTGAGGTGTTTTTAATTTCATGGCTGTGAGGTGTTTTTAATTTCGTGGCTGTGATGTGTTTTCAATTTTGTGGCTGTGAGGTGTTTTTAATTTCGTGGCTGTGATGTGTTTTTAATTTCGTGGCTGTGAGGTGTTTTTAATTTCGTGGCTGTGAGGTGTTTTTAATTTCGTGGCTGTGATGTGTTTTTAATTTCGTGGCTGTGAGGTGTTTTTAATTTCGTGGCTGTGAGGTGTTTTTAATTTCGTGGCTGTGATGTGTTTTCAATTTCGTGGCTGTGATGTGTTTTTAATTTCGTGGCTGTGATGTGTTTTTAATTTCGTGGCTGTGATGTGTTTTTAATTTCGTGGCTGTGAGGTGTTTTCAATTTCGTGGCTGTGAGGTGTTTTTAATTTCGTGGCTGTGATGTGTTTTTAATTTCGTGGCTGTGAGGTGTTTTTAAATTCGTGGCTGTGAGGTGTTTTTAATTTCGTGGCTGTGATGTGTTTTTAATTTCGTGGCTGTGAGGTGTTTTTAATTTAGTGGCTGTGAGGTGTTTTTAATTTCATGGCTGTGATGTGTTTTTAATTTAGTGGCTGTGAGGTGTTTTTAATTTCGTGGCTGTGATGTGTTTTTAATTTAGTGGCTGTGAGGTGTTTTTAATTTCGTGGCTGTGATGTGTTTTTAATTTCGTGGCTGTGAGGTGTTTTTAATTTCGTGGCTGTGATGTGTTTTTAATTTCGTGGCTGTGATGTGTTTTCAATTTCGTGGCTGTGATGTGTTTTCAATTTCGTGGCTGTGAGGTGTTTTTAATTTCGTGGCTGTGAGGTGTTTTTAATTTCGTGGCTGTGAGGTGTTTTTAATTTCGTGGCTGTGATGTGTTTTTAATTTCGTGGCTGTGAGGTGTTTTTAATTTCGTGGCTGTGATGTGTTTTTAATTTCGTGGCTGTGATGTGTTTTCAATTTCGTGGCTGTGATGTGTTTTTAATTTCGTGGCTCTGATGTGTTTTTAATTTCGTGGCTGTGAGGTGTTTTTAATTTCGTGGCTGTGATGTGTTTTTAATTTCGTGGCTGTGATGTGTTTTCAATTTCGTGGCTGTGAGGTGTTTTTAATTTCGTGGCTCTGATGTGTTTTTAATTTCGTGCCTGTGATGTGTTTTCAATTTTGTGGCTGTGAGGTGTTTTTAAATTCGTGGCTGTGAGGTGTTTTTAATTTCGTGGCTGTGATGTGTTTTTTATTTCGTGGCTGTGATGTGTTTTCAATTTCGTGGCTGTGATGTGTTTTTAATTTAGTGGCTGTGAGGTGTTTTCAATTTCGTGGCTGTGAGGTGTTTTTAATTTCGTGGCTGTGAGGTGTTTTTTATTTCGTGGCTGTGATGTGTTTTCAATTTCGTGGCTGTGAGGTGTTTTTAATTTCGTGGCTGTGAGGTGTTTTTAATTTCGTGGCTGTGATGTGTTTTTTATTTCGTGGCTGTGATGTGTTTTCAATTTCGTGGCTGTGATGTGTTTTTAATTTAGTGGCTGTGAGGTGTTTTCAATTTCGTGGCTGTGAGGTGTTTTTAATTTCGTGGCTGTGATGTGTTTTCAATTCCGTGGCTGTGAGGTGTTTTTAATTTCATCGCTGTGAGGTGTTTTTAATTTCGTGGCTGTGATGTGTTTTCAATTTCGTGGCTGTGAGGTGTTTTTAATTTCGTGGCTGTGATGTGTTTTCAATTTCGTGGCTATGAGGTGTTTTTAATTTCGTGGCTGTGAGGTGTTTTTAATTTCGTGGCTATGAGGTGTTTTTAATTTCGTGGCTGTGATGTGTTTTTAATTTCGTGGCTGTGAGGTGTTTTTAATTTCGTGGCTGTGAGGTGTTTTTAATTTCGTGGCTGTGAGGTGTTTTTAATTTCGTGGCTATGAGGTGTTTTTAATTTCGTGGCTAT
The DNA here is from genome assembly GCF_964187855.1 of Myxine glutinosa. Taxonomy (NCBI): domain Eukaryota; kingdom Metazoa; phylum Chordata; class Myxini; order Myxiniformes; family Myxinidae; genus Myxine; species Myxine glutinosa. Next base: position 187,190,024 of record NC_136267.1, on the reverse strand, counting down.
GAGGTGTTTTTAATTTCGTGGCTATGAGGTGTTTTTAATTTCGTGGCTGTGAGGTGTTTTTAATTTCGTGGCTATGAGGTGTTTTTAATTTCGTGGCTGTGATGTGTTTTTAATTTCGTGGCTATGAGGTGTTTTTAATTTCGTGGATGTGAGGTGTTTTTAATTTCGTGGCTATGAGGTGTTTTTAATTTCGTGGCTGTGATGTGTTTTTAATTTCGTGGCTGTGAGGTGTTTTTAATTTCGTGGCTGTGATGTGTTTTTAATTTCGTGGCTGTGATGTGTTTTCAATTTCGTGGCTGTGATGTGTTTTTAATTTCGTGGCTGTGAGGTGTTTTTAATTTTGTGGCTGTGATGTGTTTTCAATTTCGTGGCTGTGAGGTTTTTTTTAATTTCGTGGCTGTGATGTGTTTTTAATTTCGTGGCTGTGAGGTGTTTTTAATTTCGTGGCTGTGATGTGTTTTTAATTTCGTGGCTGTGAGGTGTTTTTAATTTCGTGGCTGTGAGGTGTTTTTAATTTCGTGGCTGTGAGGTGTTTTTAATTTCGTGGCTGTGAGGTGTTTTTAATTTCGTGGCTGTGAGGTGTTTTTAATTTCGTGGCTGTGATGTGTTTTTAATTTCGTGGCTGTGATGTGTTTTCAATTTCGTGGCTGTGAGGTGTTTTTAATTTCGTGGCTGTGAGGTGTTTTTAATTTCGTGGCTGTGAGGTGTTTTTAATTTCGTGGCTGTGAGGTGTTTTTAATTTCGTGGCTGTGAGGTGTTTTTAATTTCGTGGCTGTGATGTGTTTTCAATTTCGTGGCTGTGAGGTGTTTTTAATTTCGTGGCTGTGAGGTGTTTTTAATTTCGTGGCTGTGATGTGTTTTTAATTTCGTGGCTGTGAGGTGTTTTTAATTTCGTGGCTGTGATGTGTTTTCAATTTCGTGGCTGTGAGGTGTTTTTAATTTTGTGGCTGTGAGGTGTTTTTAATTTCGTGGCTGTGAGGTGTTTTTAATTTCGTGGCTGTGATGTGTTTTTAATTTCATGGCTGTGAGGTGTTTTTAATTTCGTGGCTGTGATGTGTTTTCAATTTCGTGGCTGTGAGGTGTTTTTAATTTCGTGGCTGTGATGTGTTTTTAATTTCGTGGCTGTGAGGTGTTTTTAATTTCGTGGCTGTGATGTGTTTTTAATTTCGTGGCTGTGATGTGTTTTCAATTTCGTGGCTGTGAGGTGTTTTTAATTTCGTGGCTGTGATGTGTTTTCAATTTCGTGGCTGTGAGGTGTTTTTAAATTCGTGGCTGTGAGGTGTTTTTAATTTCGTGGCTGTGAGGTGTTTTTAATTTCGTGGCTGTGAGGTGTTTTTAATTTCGTGGCTGTGAGGTGTTTTTAATTTCGTGGCTGTGAGGTGTTTTTAATTTCGTGGCTGTGAGGTGTTTTTAATTTCGTGGCTGTGAGGTGTTTTTAATTTCGTGGCTGTGAGGTGTTTTTTATTTCGTGGCTGTGATGTGTTTTCAATTTCGTGGCTGTGATGTGTTTTTAATTTAGTGGCTGTGAGGTGTTTTCAATTTCGTGGCTGTGAGGTGTTTTTAATTTCGTGGCTGTGAGGTGTTTTTAATTTCGTGGCTCTGATGTGTTTTTAATTTCGTGGCTGTGATGTGTTTTCAATTTCGTGGCTGTGAGGTGTTTTTAATTTCGTGGCTGTGAGGTGTTTTTAATTTCGTGGCTGTGAGGTGTTTTTAATTTCGTGGCTGTGAGGTGTTTTCAATTTCGTGGCTGTGAGGTGTTTTTAATTTCGTGGCTGTGATGTGTTTTTAATTTCGTGGCTGTGATGTGTTTTTAATTTCGTGGCTGTGATGTGTTTTTACTTTTGTGGCTGTGAGGTGTTTTTAATTTCGTGGCTGTGAGGTGTTTTTAATTTCGTTGCTGTGATGTGTTTTTAATTTCATGGCTGTCATGTGTTTTTAATTTCGTGGCTGTGATGTGTTTTTAATTTCGTGGCTGTGAGGTGTTTTTAATTTCGTGGCTGTGAGGTGTTTTTAATTTCGTGGCTGTGAGGTGTTTTCAATTTCGTGGCTGTGAGGTGTTTTTAATTTCGTGGCTGTGAGGTGTTTTTAATTTCGTGGCTGTGAGGTGTTTTTAATTTCGTGGCTGTGAGGTGTTTTTAATTTCGTGGCTGTGAGGTGTTTTTAATTTTGTGGCTGTGATGTGTTTTTAATTTCGTGGCTGTGATGTGTTTTTAATTTCGTGGCTGTGATGTGTTTTTAATTTCGTGGCTGTGAGGTGTTTTTAATTTCGTGGCTGTGAGGTGTTTTTAATTTCGTTGCTGTGATGTGTTTTTAATTTCGTGGCTGTGATGTGTTTTCAATTTCGTGGCTGTGATGTGTTTTTAATTTAGTGGCTGTGAGGTGTTTTTAATTTCGTTGCTGTGATGTGTTTTTAATTTCATGGCTGTGATGTGTTTTCAATTTCGTGGCTGTGAGGTGTTTTTAATTTCGTGGCTTTGAGGTGTTTTTAATTTCGTGGCTGTGAGGTGTTTTTAATTTCGTGGCTGTGAGGTGTTTTTAATTTCGTGGCTGTGTGGTGTTTTCAATTTCGTGGCTGTGAGGTGTTTTTAATTTCGTGGCTGTGATGTGTTTTTAATTTCGTGGCTGTGATGTGTTTTTAATTTCGTGGCTGTGATGTGTTTTTAATTTCGTGGCTGTGATCTGTTTTTAATTTCGTTGCTGTGATGTGTTTTTAATTTCATGGCTGTGAGGTGTTTTTAATTTCATGGCTGTGATGTGTTTTTAATTTCATGGCTGTGAGGTGTTTTTAATTTCATGGCTGTGAGGTGTTTTTAATTTCATGGCTGTGATGTGTTTTTAATTTCATGGCTGTGAGGTGTTTTCAATTTCGTGGCTGTGATGTGTTTTTAATTTCGTGGCTGTGAGGTGTTTTTAATTTCGTGGCTGTGAGGTGTTTTTAATTTCGTGGCTGTGAGGTGTTTTTAATTTCGTGGCTGTGATGTGTTTTTAATTTAGTGGCTGTGAGGTGTTTTTAATTTCGTGGCTGTGATGTGTTTTTAATTTTGTGGCTGTGAGGTGTTTTTAATTTTGTGGCTGTGATGTGTTTTCAATTTCGTGGCTGTGAGGTGTTTTTAATTTCGTGGCTGTGAGGTGTTTTTAATTTTGTGGCTGTGATGTGTTTTCAATTTCGTGGCTGTGATGTGTTTTTAATTTCGTGGCTGTGAGGTGTTTTTAATTTCGTGGCTGTGATGTGTTTTTAATTTCGTGGCTGTGAGGTGTTTTTAATTTCATGGCTGTGATGTGTTTTTAATTTCGTGGCTGTGATGTGTTTTCAATTTCGTGGCTGTGATGTGTTTTTAATTTCGTGGCTGTGAGGTGTTTTTAATTTCGTGGCTGTGATGTGTTTTCAATTTCGTGGCTGTGAGGTGTTTTTAATTTCGTGGCTGTGAGGTGTTTTTAATTTCGTGGCTGTGATGTGTTTTTAATTTCGTGGCTGTGAGGTGTTTTTAATTTCGTGGCTGTGATGTGTTTTCAATTTCGTGGCTGTGAGGTGTTTTTAATTTCGTGGCTGTGAGGTGTTTTTAATTTCGTGGCTGTGATGTGTTTTTAATTTCGTGGCTGTGAGGTGTTTTTAATTTCGTGGCTGTGATGTGTTTTCAATTTCGTGGCTGTGAGGTGTTTTTAATTTTGTGGCTGTGAGGTGTTTTTAATTTCGTGGCTGTGAGGTGTTTTTAATTTCGTGGCTGTGATGTGTTTTTAATTTCATGGCTGTGAGGTGTTTTTAATTTCGTGGCTGTGATGTGTTTTCAATTTCGTGGCTGTGAGGTGTTTTTAATTTCGTGGCTGTGATGTGTTTTTAATTTCGTGGCTGTGAGGTGTTTTTAATTTCGTGGCTGTGATGTGTTTTTAATTTCGTGGCTGTGATGTGTTTTCAATTTCGTGGCTGTGAGGTGTTTTTAATTTCGTGGCTGTGATGTGTTTTCAATTTCGTGGCTGTGAGGTGTTTTTAAATTCGTGGCTGTGAGGTGTTTTTAATTTCGTGGCTGTGAGGTGTTTTTAATTTCGTGGCTGTGAGGTGTTTTTAATTTCGTGGCTGTGAGGTGTTTTTAATTTCGTGGCTGTGAGGTGTTTTTAATTTCGTGGCTGTGAGGTGTTTTTAATTTCGTGGCTGTGAGGTGTTTTTAATTTCGTGGCTGTGAGGTGTTTTTTATTTCGTGGCTGTGATGTGTTTTCAATTTCGTGGCTGTGATGTGTTTTTAATTTAGTGGCTGTGAGGTGTTTTCAATTTCGTGGCTGTGAGGTGTTTTTAATTTCGTGGCTGTGAGGTGTTTTTAATTTCGTGGCTCTGATGTGTTTTTAATTTCGTGGCTGTGATGTGTTTTCAATTTCGTGGCTGTGAGGTGTTTTTAATTTCGTGGCTGTGAGGTGTTTTTAATTTCGTGGCTGTGAGGTGTTTTTAATTTCGTGGCTGTGAGGTGTTTTCAATTTCGTGGCTGTGAGGTGTTTTTAATTTCGTGGCTGTGATGTGTTTTTAATTTCGTGGCTGTGATGTGTTTTTAATTTCGTGGCTGTGATGTGTTTTTACTTTTGTGGCTGTGAGGTGTTTTTAATTTCGTGGCTGTGAGGTGTTTTTAATTTCGTTGCTGTGATGTGTTTTTAATTTCATGGCTGTCATGTGTTTTTAATTTCGTGGCTGTGATGTGTTTTTAATTTCGTGGCTGTGAGGTGTTTTTAATTTCGTGGCTGTGAGGTGTTTTTAATTTCGTGGCTGTGAGGTGTTTTCAATTTCGTGGCTGTGAGGTGTTTTTAATTTCGTGGCTGTGAGGTGTTTTTAATTTCGTGGCTGTGAGGTGTTTTTAATTTCGTGGCTGTGAGGTGTTTTTAATTTCGTGGCTGTGAGGTGTTTTTAATTTTGTGGCTGTGATGTGTTTTTAATTTCGTGGCTGTGATGTGTTTTTAATTTCGTGGCTGTGATGTGTTTTTAATTTCGTGGCTGTGAGGTGTTTTTAATTTCGTGGCTGTGAGGTGTTTTTAATTTCGTTGCTGTGATGTGTTTTTAATTTCGTGGCTGTGATGTGTTTTCAATTTCGTGGCTGTGATGTGTTTTTAATTTAGTGGCTGTGAGGTGTTTTTAATTTCGTTGCTGTGATGTGTTTTTAATTTCATGGCTGTGATGTGTTTTCAATTTCGTGGCTGTGAGGTGTTTTTAATTTCGTGGCTTTGAGGTGTTTTTAATTTCGTGGCTGTGAGGTGTTTTTAATTTCGTGGCTGTGAGGTGTTTTTAATTTCGTGGCTGTGTGGTGTTTTCAATTTCGTGGCTGTGAGGTGTTTTTAATTTCGTGGCTGTGATGTGTTTTTAATTTCGTGGCTGTGATGTGTTTTTAATTTCGTGGCTGTGATGTGTTTTTAATTTCGTGGCTGTGATCTGTTTTTAATTTCGTTGCTGTGATGTGTTTTTAATTTCATGGCTGTGAGGTGTTTTTAATTTCATGGCTGTGATGTGTTTTTAATTTCATGGCTGTGAGGTGTTTTTAATTTCATGGCTGTGAGGTGTTTTTAATTTCATGGCTGTGATGTGTTTTTAATTTCATGGCTGTGAGGTGTTTTCAATTTCGTGGCTGTGATGTGTTTTTAATTTCGTGGCTGTGAGGTGTTTTTAATTTCGTGGCTGTGAGGTGTTTTTAATTTCGTGGCTGTGAGGTGTTTTTAATTTCGTGGCTGTGATGTGTTTTTAATTTAGTGGCTGTGAGGTGTTTTTAATTTCGTGGCTGTGATGTGTTTTTAATTTTGTGGCTGTGAGGTGTTTTTAATTTTGTGGCTGTGATGTGTTTTCAATTTCGTGGCTGTGAGGTGTTTTTAATTTCGTGGCTGTGAGGTGTTTTTAATTTTGTGGCTGTGATGTGTTTTCAATTTCGTGGCTGTGATGTGTTTTTAATTTCGTGGCTGTGAGGTGTTTTTAATTTCGTGGCTGTGATGTGTTTTTAATTTCGTGGCTGTGAGGTGTTTTTAATTTCATGGCTGTGATGTGTTTTTAATTTCGTGGCTGTGATGTGTTTTCAATTTCGTGGCTGTGATGTGTTTTTAATTTCGTGGCTGTGAGGTGTTTTTAATTTCCTGGCTGTGATGTGTTTTCAATTTCGTGGCTGTGAGGTGTTTTTAATTTCGTGGCTGTGAGGTGTTTTTAATTTCGTGGCTGTGATGTGTTTTTAATTTCGTGGCTGTGAGGTGTTTTTAATTTCGTGGCTGTGATGTGTTTTCAATTTCGTGGCTGTGAGGTGTTTTTAATTTCGTGGCTGTGAGGTGTTTTTAAATTCGTGGCTGTGATGTGTTTTTAATTTCGTGGCTGTTATGTGTTTTTAATTTCGTGGCTGTGATGTGTTTTTAATTTCGTGGCTGTGATGTGTTTTCAATTTCGTGGCTGTGAGGTGTTTTTAATTTTGTGGCTCTGATGTGTTTTTAATTTCGTGGCTGTGATGTGTTTTCAATTTCGTGGCTGTGAGGTGTTTTTAATTTCGTGGCTGTGAGGTGTTTTTAATTTCGTGGCTGTGATGTGTTTTCAATTTCGTGGCTGTGAGGTGTTTTTAATTTCGTGGCTGTGAGGTGTTTTTAATTTCGTGGCTGTGAGGTGTTTTCAATTTCGTGGCTGTGATGTGTTTTCAATTTCGTGGCTGTGAGGTGTTTTTAATTTCGTGGCTGTGAGGTGTTTTTAATTTCGTGGCTGTGATGTGTTTTCAATTTCGTGGCTGTGAGGTGTTTTTAAATTTGTGGCTGTGAGGTGTTTTTAATTTCGTGGCTGTGATGTGTTTTCAATTTCGTGGCTGTGAGGTGTTTTTAATTTCGTGGCTGTGATGTGTTTTCAATTTCGTGGCTGTGAGGTGTTTTTAAATTCGTGGCTGTGAGGTGTTTTTAATTTCGTGGCTGTGATGTGTTTTCAATTTCGCGGCTGTGAGGTGTTTTTAATTTCGTGGCTGTGATGTGTTTTCAATTTCGTGGCTGTGAGGTGTTTTTAAATTCGTGGCTGTGAGGTGTTTTTAATTTCGTGGCTGTGAGGTGTTTTTAATTTCGTGGCTGTGAGGTGTTTTTAATTTCGTGGCTGTGATGTGTTTTAATTTCGTGGCTGTGAGGTGTTTTTAATTTCGTGGCTGTGAGGTGTTTTTAATTTCGTGGCTGTGAGGTGTTTTTAATTTCGTGGCTGTGATGTGTTTTCAATTTCGTGGCTGTGATGTGTTTTTAATTTAGTGGCTGTGAGGTGTTTTTAATTTCGTGGCTGTGATGTGTTTTTAATTTCGTGGCTGTGAGGTGTTTTTAAATTCGTGGCTGTGATGTGTTTTCAATTTCGTGGCTGTGAGGTGTTTTTAATTTCGTGGCTGTGAGGTGTTTTTAATTTCGTGGCTGTGAGGTGTTTTTAATTTCGTGGCTGTGAGGTGTTTTTAATTTCGTGGCTGTGAGGTGTTTTTAATTTCGTGGCTGTGATGTGTTTTTAATTTCGTGGCTGTGAGGTGTTTTTAAATTCGTGGCTGTGAGGTGTTTTTAATTTCGTGGCTGTGATGTGTTTTCAATTTCGTGGCTGTGAGGTGTTTTTAATTTCGTGGCTGTGATGTGTTTTTAATTTCGTGGCTGTGATGTGTTTTCAATTTCGTGGCTGTGAGGTGTTTTTAATTTTGTGGCTGTGATGTGTTTTTAATTTCGTGGCTGTGATGTGTTTTTAATTTCGTGGCTGTGATGTGTTTTCAATTTCGTGGCTGTGAGGTGTTTTTAATTTTGTGGCTGTGATGTGTTTTTAATTTCGTGGCTGTGAGGTGTTTTTAATTTCGTGGCTGTGATGTGTTTTCAATTTCGTGGCTGTGAGGTGTTTTTAATTTCGTGGCTGTGATGTGTTTTTAATTTCGTGGCTGTGATGTGTTTTCAATTTCGTGGCTGTGAGGTGTTTTTAATTTTGTGGCTGTGATGTGTTTTTAATTTCATGGCTGTGAGGTGTTTTCAATTTCGTGGCTGTGATGTGTTTTTAATTTCGTGGCTGTGAGGTGTTTTTAATTTCGTGGCTGTGAGGTGTTTTTAATTTCGTGGCTGTGAGGTGTTTTTAATTTCGTGGCTGTGATGTGTTTTTAATTTAGTGGCTGTGAGGTGTTTTTAATTTCGTGGCTGTGATGTGTTTTCAATTTCGTGGCTGTGATGTGTTTTTAATTTCGTGGCTGTGAGGTGTTTTTAATTTCGTGGCTGTGATGTGTTTTTAATTTCGTGGCTGTGAGGTGTTTTTAATTTCATGGCTGTGATGTGTTTTTAATTTCGTGGCTGTGATGTGTTTTTAATTTCGTGGCTGTGATGTGTTTTTAATTTCGTGGCTGTGAGGTGTTTTTAATTTCGTGGCTGTGATGTGTTTTCAATTTCGTGGCTGTGATGTGTTTTCAATTTCGTGGCTGTGATGTGTTTTCAATTTCGTGGCTGTGAGGTGTTTTTAATTTCGTGGCTGTGAGGTGTTTTTAATTTCGTGGCTGTGATGTGTTTTTAATTTCGTGGCTATGAGGTGTTTTTAATTTCGTGGCTGTGATGTGTTTTCAATTTCGTGGCTGTGAGGTGTTTTTAATTTCGTGGCTGTGAGGTGTTTTTAAATTCGTGGCTGTGATGTGTTTTTAATTTCGTGGCTGTGATGTGTTTTTAATTTCGTGGCTGTGAGGTGTTTTTAAATTCGTGGCTGTGATGTGTTTTTAATTTCGTGGCTGTGAGGTGTTTTTAATTTCGTGGCTGTGAGGTGTTTTTAATTTCGTGGCTGTGATGTGTTTTTAATTTCGTGGCTGTGAGGTGTTTTTAATTTCGTGGCTGTGATGTGTTTTCAATTTCGTGGCTGTGAGGTGTTTTTAATTTCGTGGCTGTGAGGTGTTTTTAATTTCGTGGCTGTGATGTGTTTTTAATTTCGTGGCTGTGAGGTGTTTTTAATTTCGTGGCTGTGATGTGTTTTCAATTTCGTGGCTGTGAGGTGTTTTCAATTTCGTGGCTGTTATGTGTTTTTAATTTCGTGGCTGTGATGTGTTTTTAATTTCGTGGCTGTGATGTGTTTTCAATTTCGTGGCTGTGAGGTGTTTTTAATTTCGTGGCTCTGATGTGTTTTTAATTTCGTGGCTGTGATGTGTTTTCAATTTCGTGGCTGTGAGGTGTTTTTAATTTCGTGGCTGTGAGGTGTTTTTAATTTCGTGGCTGTGATGTGTTTTCAATTTCGTGGCTGTGAGGTGTTTTTAATTTCGTGGCTGTGAGGTGTTTTTAATTTCGTGGCTGTGAGGTGTTTTCAATTTCGTGGCTGTGATGTGTTTTCAATTTCGTGGCTGTGAGGTGTTTTTAATTTCGTGGCTGTGATGTGTTTTCAATTTCGTGGCTGTGAGGTGTTTTTAAATTTGTGGCTGTGAGGTGTTTTTAATTTCGTGGCTGTGATGTGTTTTCAATTTCGTGGCTGTGAGGTGTTTTTAATTTCGTGGCTGTGATGTGTTTTCAATTTCGTGGCTGTGAGGTGTTTTTAAATTCGTGGCTGTGAGGTGTTTTTAATTTCGTGGCTGTGATGTGTTTTCAATTTCGTGGCTGTGAGGTGTTTTTAATTTCGTGGCTGTGATGTGTTTTCAATTTCGTGGCTGTGAGGTGTTTTTAAATTCGTGGCTGTGAGGTGTTTTTAATTTCGTGGCTGTGAGGTGTTTTTAATTTCGTGGCTGTGAGGTGTTTTTAATTTCGTGGCTGTGATGTGTTTTTAATTTCGTGGCTGTGAGGTGTTTTTAATTTTGTGGCTGTGAGGTGTTTTTAATTTCGTGGCTGTGAGGTGTTTTTAATTTCGTGGCTGTGATGTGTTTTCAATTTCGTGGCTGTGATGTGTTTTTAATTTAGTGGCTGTGAGGTGTTTTTAATTTCGTGGCTGTGATGTGTTTTTAATTTCGTGGCTGTGAGGTGTTTTTAAATTCGTGGCTGTGATGTGTTTTCAATTTCGTGGCTGTGAGGTGTTTTTAATTTCGTGGCTGTGAGGTGTTTTTAATTTCGTGGCTGTGAGGTGTTTTTAATTTCGTGGCTGTGATGTGTTTTTAATTTCGTGGCTGTGAGGTGTTTTTAAATTCGTGGCTGTGAGGTGTTTTTAATTTCGTGGCTGTGATGTGTTTTCAATTTCGTGGCTGTGAGGTGTTTTTAATTTCGTGGCTGTGATGTGTTTTTAATTTCGTGGCTGTGATGTGTTTTCAATTTCGTGGCTGTGAGGTGTTTTTAATTTTGTGGCTGTGATGTGTTTTTAATTTCGTGGCTGTGATGTGTTTTTAATTTCGTGGCTGTGATGTGTTTTCAATTTCGTGGCTGTGAGGTGTTTTTAATTTTGTGGCTGTGATGTGTTTTCAATTTCGTGGCTGTGAGGTGTTTTTAATTTCGTGGCTGTGAGGTGTTTTTAATTTCGTGGCTGTGATGTGTTTTCAATTTCGTGGCTGTGAGGTGTTTTTAATTTCGTGGCTGTGATGTGTTTTTAATTTCGTGGCTGTGATGTGTTTTCAATTTCGTGGCTGTGAGGTGTTTTTAATTTTGTGGCTGTGATGTGTTTTCAATTTCGTGGCTGAGGTGTTTTTAAATTCGTGGCTGTGAGGTGTTTTTAATTTCGTGGCTGTGAGGTGTTTTTAATTTTGTGGCTGAGGTGTTTTTAATTTCGTGGCTGTGAGGTGTTTTTAAATTCGTGGCTGTGATGTGTTTTTAATTTAGTGGCTGTGAGGTGTTTTTAAATTCGTGGCTGTGAGGTGTTTTTAATTTCGTGGCTGTGATGTGTTTTTAATTTAGTGGCTGTGAGGTGTTTTTAAATTCGTGGCTGTGAGGTGTTTTTAATTTCGTGGCTGTGAGGTGTTTTTAATTTCGTGGCTGTGAGGTGTTTTTAATTTCATGGCTGTGATGTGTTTTTAATTTCGTGGCTGTGATGTGTTTTCAATTTCGTGGCTGTGATGTGTTTTTAATTTCGTGGCTGTGAGGTGTTTTTAATTTCGTGGCTGTGATGTGTTTTCAATTTCGTGGCTGTGAGGTGTTTTTAATTTCGTGGCTGTGAGGTGTTTTTAATTTCGTGGCTGTGATGTGTTTTTAATTTCGTGGCTGTGAGGTGTTTTTAATTTCGTGGCTGTGATGTGTTTTCAATTTCGTGGCTGTGAGGTGTTTTTAATTTCGTGGCTGTGAGGTGTTTTTAAATTCGTGGCTGTGATGTGTTTTTAATTTCGTGGCTGTTATGTGTTTTTAATTTCGTGGCTGTGATGTGTTTTTAATTTCGTGGCTGTGATGTGTTTTCAATTTCGTGGCTGTGAGGTGTTTTTAATTTTGTGGCTCTGATGTGTTTTTAATTTCGTGGCTGTGATGTGTTTTCAATTTCGTGGCTGTGAGGTGTTTTTAATTTCGTGGCTGTGAGGTGTTTTTAATTTCGTGGCTGTGATGTGTTTTCAATTTCGTGGCTGTGAGGTGTTTTTAATTTCGTGGCTGTGAGGTGTTTTTAATTTCGTGGCTGTGAGGTGTTTTCAATTTCGTGGCTGTGATGTGTTTTCAATTTCGTGGCTGTGAGGTGTTTTTAATTTCGTGGCTGTGAGGTGTTTTTAATTTCGTGGCTGTGATGTGTTTTCAATTTCGTGGCTGTGAGGTGTTTTTAAATTTGTGGCTGTGAGGTGTTTTTAATTTCGTGGCTGTGATGTGTTTTCAATTTCGTGGCTGTGAGGTGTTTTTAATTTCGTGGCTGTGATGTGTTTTCAATTTCGTGGCTGTGAGGTGTTTTTAAATTCGTGGCTGTGAGGTGTTTTTAATTTCGTGGCTGTGATGTGTTTTCAATTTCGCGGCTGTGAGGTGTTTTTAATTTCGTGGCTGTGATGTGTTTTCAATTTCGTGGCTGTGAGGTGTTTTTAAATTCGTGGCTGTGAGGTGTTTTTAATTTCGTGGCTGTGAGGTGTTTTTAATTTCGTGGCTGTGAGGTGTTTTTAATTTCGTGGCTGTGATGTGTTTTAATTTCGTGGCTGTGAGGTGTTTTTAATTTCGTGGCTGTGAGGTGTTTTTAATTTCGTGGCTGTGAGGTGTTTTTAATTTCGTGGCTGTGATGTGTTTTCAATTTCGTGGCTGTGATGTGTTTTTAATTTAGTGGCTGTGAGGTGTTTTTAATTTCGTGGCTGTGATGTGTTTTTAATTTCGTGGCTGTGAGGTGTTTTTAAATTCGTGGCTGTGATGTGTTTTCAATTTCGTGGCTGTGAGGTGTTTTTAATTTCGTGGCTGTGAGGTGTTTTTAATTTCGTGGCTGTGAGGTGTTTTTAATTTCGTGGCTGTGAGGTGTTTTTAATTTCGTGGCTGTGAGGTGTTTTTAATTTCGTGGCTGTGATGTGTTTTTAATTTCGTGGCTGTGAGGTGTTTTTAAATTCGTGGCTGTGAGGTGTTTTTAATTTCGTGGCTGTGATGTGTTTTCAATTTCGTGGCTGTGAGGTGTTTTTAATTTCGTGGCTGTGATGTGTTTTTAATTTCGTGGCTGTGATGTGTTTTCAATTTCGTGGCTGTGAGGTGTTTTTAATTTTGTGGCTGTGATGTGTTTTTAATTTCGTGGCTGTGATGTGTTTTTAATTTCGTGGCTGTGATGTGTTTTCAATTTCGTGGCTGTGAGGTGTTTTTAATTTTGTGGCTGTGATGTGTTTTTAATTTCGTGGCTGTGAGGTGTTTTTAATTTCGTGGCTGTGATGTGTTTTCAATTTCGTGGCTGTGAGGTGTTTTTAATTTCGTGGCTGTGATGTGTTTTTAATTTCGTGGCTGTGATGTGTTTTCAATTTCGTGGCTGTGAGGTGTTTTTAATTTTGTGGCTGTGATGTGTTTTTAATTTCATGGCTGTGAGGTGTTTTCAATTTCGTGGCTGTGATGTGTTTTTAATTTCGTGGCTGTGAGGTGTTTTTAATTTCGTGGCTGTGAGGTGTTTTTAATTTCGTGGCTGTGAGGTGTTTTTAATTTCGTGGCTGTGATGTGTTTTTAATTTAGTGGCTGTGAGGTGTTTTTAATTTCGTGGCTGTGATGTGTTTTCAATTTCGTGGCTGTGATGTGTTTTTAATTTCGTGGCTGTGAGGTGTTTTTAATTTCGTGGCTGTGATGTGTTTTTAATTTCGTGGCTGTGAGGTGTTTTTAATTTCATGGCTGTGATGTGTTTTTAATTTCGTGGCTGTGATGTGTTTTTAATTTCGTGGCTGTGATGTGTTTTTAATTTCGTGGCTGTGAGGTGTTTTTAATTTCGTGGCTGTGATGTGTTTTCAATTTCGTGGCTGTGATGTGTTTTCAATTTCGTGGCTGTGATGTGTTTTCAATTTCGTGGCTGTGAGGTGTTTTTAATTTCGTGGCTGTGAGGTGTTTTTAATTTCGTGGCTGTGATGTGTTTTTAATTTCGTGGCTATGAGGTGTTTTTAATTTCGTGGCTGTGATGTGTTTTCAATTTCGTGGCTGTGAGGTGTTTTTAATTTCGTGGCTGTGAGGTGTTTTTAAATTCGTGGCTGTGATGTGTTTTTAATTTCGTGGCTGTGATGTGTTTTTAATTTCGTGGCTGTGAGGTGTTTTTAAATTCGTGGCTGTGATGTGTTTTTAATTTCGTGGCTGTGAGGTGTTTTTAATTTCGTGGCTGTGAGGTGTTTTTAATTTCGTGGCTGTGATGTGTTTTTAATTTCGTGGCTGTGAGGTGTTTTTAATTTCGTGGCTGTGATGTGTTTTCAATTTCGTGGCTGTGAGGTGTTTTTAATTTCGTGGCTGTGAGGTGTTTTTAATTTCGTGGCTGTGATGTGTTTTTAATTTCGTGGCTGTGAGGTGTTTTTAATTTCGTGGCTGTGATGTGTTTTCAATTTCGTGGCTGTGAGGTGTTTTCAATTTCGTGGCTGTTATGTGTTTTTAATTTCGTGGCTGTGATGTGTTTTTAATTTCGTGGCTGTGATGTGTTTTCAATTTCGTGGCTGTGAGGTGTTTTTAATTTTGTGGCTCTGATGTGTTTTTAATTTCGTGGCTGTGATGTGTTTTCAATTTCGTGGCTGTGAGGTGTTTTTAATTTCGTGGCTGTGAGGTGTTTTTAATTTCGTGGCTGTGATGTGTTTTCAATTTCGTGGCTGTGAGGTGTTTTTAATTTCGTGGCTGTGAGGTGTTTTTAATTTCGTGGCTGTGAGGTGTTTTCAATTTCGTGGCTGTGATGTGTTTTCAATTTCGTGGCTGTGAGGTGTTTTTAATTTCGTGGCTGTGATGTGTTTTCAATTTCGTGGCTGTGAGGTGTTTTTAAATTTGTGGCTGTGAGGTGTTTTTAATTTCGTGGCTGTGATGTGTTTTCAATTTCGTGGCTGTGAGGTGTTTTTAATTTCGTGGCTGTGATGTGTTTTCAATTTCGTGGCTGTGAGGTGTTTTTAAATTCGTGGCTGTGAGGTGTTTTTAATTTCGTGGCTGTGATGTGTTTTCAATTTCGTGGCTGTGAGGTGTTTTTAATTTCGTGGCTGTGATGTGTTTTCAATTTCGTGGCTGTGAGGTGTTTTTAAATTCGTGGCTGTGAGGTGTTTTTAATTTCGTGGCTGTGAGGTGTTTTTAATTTCGTGGCTGTGAGGTGTTTTTAATTTCGTGGCTGTGATGTGTTTTTAATTTCGTGGCTGTGAGGTGTTTTTAATTTTGTGGCTGTGAGGTGTTTTTAATTTCGTGGCTGTGAGGTGTTTTTAATTTCGTGGCTGTGATGTGTTTTCAATTTCGTGGCTGTGATGTGTTTTTAATTTAGTGGCTGTGAGGTGTTTTTAATTTCGTGGCTGTGATGTGTTTTTAATTTCGTGGCTGTGAGGTGTTTTTAAATTCGTGGCTGTGATGTGTTTTCAATTTCGTGGCTGTGAGGTGTTTTTAATTTCGTGGCTGTGAGGTGTTTTTAATTTCGTGGCTGTGAGGTGTTTTTAATTTCGTGGCTGTGATGTGTTTTTAATTTCGTGGCTGTGAGGTGTTTTTAAATTCGTGGCTGTGAGGTGTTTTTAATTTCGTGGCTGTGATGTGTTTTCAATTTCGTGGCTGTGAGGTGTTTTTAATTTCGTGGCTGTGATGTGTTTTTAATTTCGTGGCTGTGATGTGTTTTCAATTTCGTGGCTGTGAAGTGTTTTTAATTTTGTGGCTGTGATGTGTTTTTAATTTCGTGGCTGTGATGTGTTTTTAATTTCGTGGCTGTGATGTGTTTTCAATTTCGTGGCTGTGAGGTGTTTTTAATTTTGTGGCTGTGATGTGTTTTCAATTTCGTGGCTGTGAGGTGTTTTTAATTTCGTGGCTGTGAGGTGTTTTTAATTTCGTGGCTGTGATGTGTTTTCAATTTCGTGGCTGTGAGGTGTTTTTAATTTCGTGGCTGTGATGTGTTTTTAATTTCGTGGCTGTGATGTGTTTTCAATTTCGTGGCTGTGAGGTGTTTTTAATTTTGTGGCTGTGATGTGTTTTCAATTTCGTGGCTGAGGTGTTTTTAAATTCGTGGCTGTGAGGTGTTTTTAATTTCGTGGCTGTGAGGTGTTTTTAATTTTGTGGCTGAGGTGTTTTTAATTTCGTGGCTGTGAGGTGTTTTTAAATTCGTGGCTGTGATGTGTTTTTAATTTAGTGGCTGTGAGGTGTTTTTAAATTCGTGGCTGTGAGGTGTTTTTAATTTCGTGGCTGTGATGTGTTTTTAATTTAGTGGCTGTGAGGTGTTTTTAAATTCGTGGCTGTGAGGTGTTTTTAATTTCGTGGCTGTGAGGTGTTTTTAATTTCGTGGCTGTGAGGTGTTTTTAAATTCGTGGCTGTGAGGTGTTTTTAATTTCGTGGCTGTGATGTGTTTTTAATTTCGTGGCTGTGAGGTGTTTTTAATTTCGTGGCTGTGAGGTGTTTTTATTTTCGTGGCTGTGAGGTGTTTTCAATTTCGTGGCTGTGAGGTGTTTTTAATTTCGTGTATGTGATGTGTTTTTAATTTCGTGGCTGTGAGGTGTTTGTAATTTCGTGGCTGTGAGGTGTTTTTAATTTCGTGGCTGTGATGTGTTTTTAATTTCGTGGATGTGATGTGTTTTTAATTTCGTGGCTGTGAGGTGTTTTTAATTTTGTGGCTGTGATGTGTTTTCAATTTCGTGGCTGTGAGGTGTTTTTAATTTCGTGGCTGTGAGGTGTTTTTAATTTCGTGGCTGTGAGGTGTTTTTAATTTCGTGGCTGTGATGTGTTTTCAATTTCGTGGCTGTGATGTGTTTTTAATTTCGTGGCTGTGAGGTGTTTTCAATTTCATGGCTGTGAGGTGTTTTTGATTTCGTTGCTGTGATGTGTTTTTAATTTCGTGGCTGTGATGTGTTTTCAATTTCATGGCTGTGAGGTGTTTTTAATTTCGTGGCTGTGATGTGTTTTTAATTTTGTGGCTGTGATGTGTTTTTAATTTCGTGGCTGTGATGTGTTTTCAATTTCGTGGCTGTGAGGTGTTTTTAATTTTGTGGCTGTGAGGTGTTTTTAATTTCGTGGCTGTGATGTGTTTTTAATTTCGTGGCTGTGAGGTGTTTTTAATTTTGTGGCTGTGATGTGTTTTTAATTTCGTGGCTGTGAGGTGTTTTTAATTTCGTGGCTGTGAGGTGTTTTTAATTTCGTGGCTGTGAGGTGTTTTTAATTTCGTGGCTGTGATGTGTTTTTAATTTCGTGGCTGTGAGGTGTTTTTAATTTCGTGGCTGTGAGGTGTTTTTAATTTCGTGGCTGTGAGGTGTTTTTAATTTCGTGGCTGTGAGGTGTTTTTAATTTCGTGGCTGTGATGTGTTTTTAATTTCGTGGCTGTGATGTGTTTTCAATTTCGTGGCTGTGAGGTGTTTTCAATTTCGTGGCTGTGAGGTGTTTTTAATTTCGTGGCTGTGAGGTGTTTTTAATATCGTGGCTGTGATGTGTTTTCAATTTCGTGGCTGTGATGTGTTTTTAATATCGTGGCTGTGAGGTGTTTTCAATTTCGTGGCTGTGATGTGTTTTCAATTTCGTGGCTGTGAGGTGTTTTTAATTTCGTGGCTGTGATGTGTTTTTAATTTCGTGGCTGTGATGTGTTTTTAATATCGTGGCTGTGAGGTGTTTTCAATTTCGTGGCTGTGATGTGTTTTTAATATCGTGGCTGTGAGGTGTTTTCAATTTTGTGGCTGTGATGTGTTTTCAATTTCGTGGCTGTGATGTGTTTTTAATTTCGTGGCTGTGATGTGTTTTTAATTTCGTGGCTGTGATGTGTTTTTAATTTCGTGGCTGTGATGTGTTTTTAATTTCGTGGCTGTGATGTGTTTTTAATTTCGTGGCTGTGAGGTGTTTTTAATTTCGTGGCTGTGATGTGTTTTTAATTTCGTGGCTGTGAGGTGTTTTTAATTTCGTGGCTGTGATGTGTTTTTAATTTTGTGGCTGTGATGTGTTTTTAATTTCGTGGCTGTGATGTGTTTTTAATTTCGTGGCTGTGATGTGTTTTCAATTTCGTGGCTGTGAGGTGTTTTTAATTTCGTGGCTGTGATGTGTTTTTAATTTCGTGGCTGTGATGTGTTTTCAATTTCGTGGCTGTGAGATGTTTTTAATTTCGTGGCTGTGATGTGTTTTTAATTTCGTGGCTGTGATGTGTTTTTAATATCGTGGCTGTGAGGTGTTTTCAATTTCGTGGCTGTGATGTGTTTTTAATATCGTGGCTGTGAGGTGTTTTCAATTTTGTGGCTGTGATGTGTTTTCAATTTCGTGGCTGTGATGTGTTTTTAATTTCGTGGCTGTGATGTGTTTTTAATTTTGTGGCTGTGATGTGTTTTCAATTTCGTGGCTGTGAGGTGTTTTTAATTTCGTGGCTGTGAGGTGTTTTTAATATCGTGGCTGTGAGGTGTTTTCAATTTCGTGGCTGTGATGTGTTTTTAATTTCGTGGCTGTGATGTGTTTTCAATTTCGTGGCTGTGATGTGTTTTTAATTTCGTGGCTGTGATGTGTTTTTAATATCGTGGCTGTGAGGTGTTTTCAATTTCGTGGCTGTGAGGTGTTTTTAATTTCGTGGCTGTGATGTGTTTTTAATTTCGTGGCTGTGAGGTGTTTTTAATATCGTGGCTGTGAGGTGTTTTCAATTTCGTGGCTGTGAGGTGTTTTTAATTTCGTGGCTGTGAGGTGTTTTCAATTTCGTGGCTGTGATGTGTTTTTAATTTCGTGGCTGTGATGTGTTTTCAATTTCGTGGCTGTGATGTGTTTTTAATTTCGTGGCTGTGAGGTGTTTTTAATTTCGTGGCTGTGAGGTGTTTTTAATATCGTGGCTGTGAGGTGTTTTCAATTTCGTGGCTGTGATGTGTTTTTAATTTCGTGGCTGTGATGTGTTTTCAATTTCGTGGCTGTGATGTGTTTTTAATTTCGTGGCTGTGAGGTGTTTTTAATTTCGTGGCTGTGATGTGTTTTCAATTTCGTGGCTGTGAGGTGTTTTTAATTTCGTGGCTGTGAGGTGTTTTTAATTTCATGGCTGTGAGGTGTTTTTAATTTCGTGGCTGTGATGTGTTTTCAATTTCGTGGCTGTGAGGTGTTTTTAATTTCGTGGCTGTGAGGTGTTTTTAATTTCGTGGCTGTGATGTGTTTTCAATTTCGTGGCTGTGAGGTGTTTTTAATTTCGTGGCTGTGAGGTGTTTTTAATTTCATGGCTGTGAGGTGTTTTTAATTTCGTGGCTGTGATGTGTTTTCAATTTCGTGGCTGTGAGGTGTTTTTAATTTCGTGGCTGTGAGGTGTTTTTAATATCGTGGCTGTGAGGTGTTTTCAATTTCGTGGCTGTGATGTGTTTTTAATTTCGTGGCTGTGATGTGTTTTCAATTTCGTGGCTGTGAGGTGTTTTTAATTTCGTGGCTGTGATGTGTTTTTAATTTCGTGGCTGTGATGTGTTTTTAATATCGTGGCTGTGAGGTGTTTTCAATTTCGTGGCTGTGAGGTGTTTTTAATTTCGTGGCTGTGATGTGTTTTTAATTTCGTGGCTGTGATGTGTTTTTAATATCGTGGCTGTGAGGTGTTTTTAATTTCGTGGCTGTGAGGTGTTTTCAATTTCGTGGCTGTGAGGTGTTTTCAATTTCGTGGCTGTGATGTGTTTTTAATTTCGTGGCTGTGAGGTGTTTTTAATTTCGTGGCTGTGAGGTGTTTTTAATTTCGTGGCTGTGAGGTGTTTTTAATTTCGTGGCTGTGAGGTGTTTTTAATTTCGTGGCTGTGAGGTGTTTTCAATTTCGTGGCTGTGATGTGTTTTTAATTTCGTGGCTGTGATGTGTTTTCAATTTCGTGGCTGTGATGTGTTTTTAATTTCGTGGCTGTGATGTGTTTTTAATATCGTGGCTGTGAGGTGTTTTCAATTTCGTGGCTGTGAGGTGTTTTTAATTTCGTGGCTGTGATGTGTTTTCAATTTCGTGGCTGTGAGGTGTTTCTAATTTCGTGGCTGTGAGGTGTTTTTTATTTCGTGGCTGTGAGGTGTTTTTTATTTCGTGGCTGTGATGTGTTTTCAATTTCGTGGCTGTGATGTGTTTTTAATTTAGTGGCTGTGATGTGTTTTCAATTTCGTGGCTGTGAGGTGTTTTTAATTTCGTGGCTGTGAGGTGTTTTTAATTTCATGGCTGTGAGGTGTTTTTAATTTCGTGGCTGTGATGTGTTTTTAATTTCGTGGCTGTGATGTGTTTTCAATTTCGTGGCTGTGATGTGTTTTTAATTTCGTGGCTGTGATGTGTTTTTAATATCGTGGCTGTGAGGTGTTTTCAATTTCGTGGCTGTGAGGTGTTTTTAATTTCGTGGCTGTGATGTGTTTTCAATTTCGTGGCTGTGAGGTGTTTTTAATTTCGTGGCTGTGAGGTGTTTTTTATTTCGTGGCTGTGAGGTGTTTTTTATTTCGTGGCTGTGATGTGTTTTCAATTTCGTGGCTGTGATGTGTTTTTAATTTAGTGGCTGTGAGGTGTTTTCAATTTCGTGGCTGTGAGGTGTTTTTAATTTCGTGGCTGTGAGGTGTTTTTTATTTCGTGGCTGTGATGTGTTTTCAATTTCGTGGCTGTGAGGTGTTTTTAATTTCGTGGCTGTGAGGTGTTTTTAATTTCATGGCTGTGAGGTGTTTTTAATTTCGTGGCTGTGATGTGTTTTCAATTTCGTGGCTGTGAGGTGTTTTTAATTTCGTGGCTGTGAGGTGTTTTTAATTTCGTGGCTTTGATGTGTTTTTAATTTCGTGGCTGTGATGTGTTTTTAATTTCGTGGCTGTGATGTGTTTTTAATTTCATGGCTGTGATGTGTTTTTAATTTCGTGGCTGTGATGTGTTTTTAATTTCGTGGCTGTGAGGTGTTTTTAATATCGTGGCTGTGAGGTGTTTTTAATATCGTGGCTGTGAGGTGTTTTTAATATCGTGGCTGTGAGGTGTTTTCAATTTCGTGGCTGTGATGTGTTTTTAATTTCGTGGCTGTGATGTGTTTTCAATTTCGTGGCTGTGAGGTGTTTTTAATTTCATGGCTGTGATGTGTTTTTAATTTCGTGGCTGTGATGTGTTTTTAATATCGTGGCTGTGAGGTGTTTTCAATTTCGTGGCTGTGAGGTGTTTTTAATTTCGTGGCTGTGATGTGTTTTTAATTTCGTGGCTGTGATGTGTTTTTAATATCGTGGCTGTGAGGTGTTTTCAATTTCGTGGCTGTGATGTGTTTTTAATTTCGTGGCTGTGAGGTGTTTTTAATTTCGTGGCTGTGAGGTGTTTTTAATTTCGTGGCTGTGAGGTGTTTTTAATTTCGTGGCTGTGAGGTGTTTTTAATTTCGTGGCTGTGAGGTGTTTTCAATTTCGTGGCTGTGATGTGTTTTCAATTTCGTGGCTGTGATGTGTTTTCAATTTCGTGGCTGTGATGTGTTTTTAATTTCGTGGCTGTGATGTGTTTTTAATATCGTGGCTGTGAGGTGTTTTCAATTTCGTGGCTGTGAGGTGTTTTTAATTTCGTGGCTGTGATGTGTTTTCAATTTCGTGGCTGTGAGGTGTTTTTAATTTCGTGGCTGTGAGGTGTTTTTTATTTCGTGGCTGTGAGGTGTTTTTTATTTCGTGGCTGTGATGTGTTTTCAATTTCGTGGCTGTGATGTGTTTTTAATTTAGTGGCTGTGAGGTGTTTTCAATTTCGTGGCTGTGAGGTGTTTTTAATTTCGTGGCTGTGAGGTGTTTTTTATTTCGTGGCTGTGATGTGTTTTCAATTTCGTGGCTGTGAGGTGTTTTTAATTTCGTGGCTGTGAGGTGTTTTTAATTTCATGGCTGTGAGGTGTTTTTAATTTTGTGGCTGTGATGTGTTTTTAATTTCGTGGCTGTGATGTGTTTTCAATTTCGTGGCTGTGATGTGTTTTTAATTTCGTGGCTGTGATGTGTTTTTAATATCGTGGCTGTGAGGTGTTTTCAATTTCGTGGCTGTGATGTCTTTTCAATTTCGTGGCTGTGAGGTGTTTTCAATTTCGTGGCTGTGATGTGTTTTTAATTTCGTGGCTGTGATGTGTTTTTAATATCGTGGCTGTGAGGTGTTTTCAATTTCGTGGCTGTGATGTGTTTTCAATTTCGTGGCTGTGATGTGTTTTCAATTTCGTGGCTGTGATGTGTTTTTAATTTCGTGGCTGTGATGTGTTTTTAATATCGTGGCTGTGAGGTGTTTTCAATTTCGTGGCTGTGATGTGTTTTCAATTTCGTGGCTGTGATGTGTTTTCAATTTCGTGGCTGTGATGTGTTTTCAATTTCGTGGCTGTGATGTGTTTTTAATTTCGTGGCTGTGAGGTGTTTTTTATTTCGTGGCTGTGAGGTGTTTTTTTATTTCGTGGCTGTGATGTGTTTTCAATTTCGTGGCTGTGATGTGTTTTTAATTTAGTGGCTGTGAGGTGTTTTCAATTTCGTGGCTGTGAGGTGTTTTTAATTTCGTGGCTGTGAGGTGTTTTTTATTTCGTGGCTGTGATGTGTTTTCAATTTCGTGGCTGTGAGGTGTTTTTAATTTCGTGGCTGTGAGGTGTTTTTAATTTCATGGCTGTGAGGTGTTTTTAATTTCGTGGCTGTGATGTGTTTTCAATTTCGTGGCTGTGAGGTGTTTTTAATTTCGTGGCTGTGAGGTGTTTTTAATTTCGTGGCTTTGATGTGTTTTTAATTTCGTGGCTGTGATGTGTTTTTAATTTCGTGGCTGTGATGTGTTTTTAATTTCATGGCTGTGAGGTGTTTTTAATTTCGTGGCTGTGATGTGTTTTCAATTTCGTGGCTGTGAGGTGTTTTTAATTTCATGGCTGTGAGGTGTTTTTAATTTCGTGGCTGTGATGTGTTTTTAATTTCATGGCTGTGAGGTGTTTTTAATTTCGTGGCTGTGATGTGTTTTCAATTTCGTGGCTGTGAGGTGTTTTTAATTTCATGGCTGTGAGGTGTTTTTAATTTCGTGGCTGTGATGTGTTTTTAATTTCGTGGCTGTGAGGTGTTTTTAATTTCGTGGCTGTGAGGTGTTTTTAATTTCGTGGCTGTGATGTGTTTTTAATTTCGTGGCTGTGATGTGTTTTCAATTTCGTGGCTGTGAGGTGTTTTTAATTTCGTGGCTGTGATGTGTTTTTAATTTCGTGGCTGTGAGGTGTTTTTAATTTCGTGGCTGTGAGGTGTTTTTAATTTCATGGCTGTGAGGTGTTTTTAATTTCATGGCTGTGAGGTGTTTTCAATTTCGTGGCTGTGAGGTGTTTTTAATTTCATGGCTGTGAGGTGTTTTTAATTTCGTGGCTGTGATGTGTTTTTAATTTCGTGGCTGTGAGGTGTTTTTAATTTCGTGGCTGTGAGGTGTTTTTAATTTCGTGGCTGTGATGTGTTTTTAATTTCATGGCTGTGAGGTGTTTTTAATTTCGTGGCTGTGATGTGTTTTCAATTTCGTGGCTGTGAGGTGTTTTTAATTTCATGGCTGTGAGGTGTTTTTAATTTCGTGGCTGTGAGGTGTTTTTAATTTCGTGGCTGTGATGTGTTTTTAATTTCGTGGCTGTGAGGTGTTTTTAATTTCGTGGCTGTGAGGTGTTTTTAATTTCGTGGCTGTGATGTGTTTTTAATTTCATGGCTGTGAGGTGTTTTTAATTTCGTGGCTGTGATGTGTTTTCAATTTCGTGGCTGTGAGGTGTTTTTAATTTCATGGCTGAGGTGTTTTTAATTTCATGGCTGTGAGGTGTTTTCAATTTCGTGGCTGTGAGGTGTTTTTAATTTCGTGGCTGTGATGTGTTTTTAATTTCGTGGCTGTGATGTGTTTTTAATTTCGTGGCTGTGAGGTGTTTTTAATTTCGTGGCTGTGAGGTGTTTTTAATTTCGTGGCTGTGATGTGTTTTTAATTTCATGGCTGTGAGGTGTTTTTAATTTCGTGGCTGTGATGTGTTTTCAATTTCGTGGCTGTGAGGTGTTTTTAATTTCATGGCTGAGGTGTTTTTAATTTCATGGCTGTGAGGTGTTTTCAATTTCGTGGCTGTGAGGTGTTTTTAATTTCATGGCTGTGAGGTGTTTTCAATTTCGTGGCTGTGATGTGTTTTTAATTTCGTGGCTGTGAGGTGTTTTTAATTTCGTGGCTGTGAGGTGTTTTTAATTTCGTGGCTGTGATGTGTTTTTAATTTCGTGGCTGTGATGTGTTTTCAATTTCGTGGCTGTGAGGTGTTTTTAATTTCGTGGCTGTGATGTGTTTTTAATTTCGTGGCTGTGAGGTGTTTTTAATTTCGTGGCTGTGAGGTGTTTTTAATTTCGTGGCTGTGATGTGTTTTTAATGTAGTGGCTGTGAGGTGTTTTTAAATTTGTGGCTGTGAGGTGTTTTTAATTTCATGGCTGTGAGGTGTTTTTAATTTCGTGGCTGTGAGGTGTTTTTATTTTCGTGGCTGTGAGGTGTTTTCAATTTTGTGGCTGTGAGGTGTTTTTAATTTCGTGGATGTGAGGTGTTTTTAATTTCGTGGCTGTGAGGTGTTTTTAATTTCGTGGCTGTGAGGTGTTTGTAATTTCGTGGCTGTGATGTGTTTTCAATTTCGTGGCTGTGATGTGTTTTCAATTTCGTGGCTGTGATGTGTTTTCAATTTCGTGGCTATGAGGTGTTTTTAAATTCGTAGCTGTGAGGTGTTTTTAATTTCGTGGCTGTGATGTGTTTTTAATTTCGTGGCTGTGAGGTGTTTTTAATTTCGTGGCTGTGAGGTGTTTTTAATTTCGTGGCTGTGAGGTGTTTTCAATTTCGTGGCTGTGAGGTGTTTTTAATTTTGTGGCTGTGAGGTGTTTTTAATTTTGTGGCTGTGATGTGTTTTTAATTTTGTGGCTGTGATGTGTTTTTAATTTCGTGGCTGTGATGTGTTTTTAATTTCGTGGCTGTGATGTGTTTTTAATTTCGTGGCTGTGAGGTGTTTTTAATTTCATGGCTGTGAGGTGTTTTTAATTTCGTGGCTGTGAGGTGTTTTTAATTTCGTGGCTGTGAGGTGTTTTTAATTTCGTGGCTGTGAGGTGTTTAGTTTCGTGGCTGTGAGGTGTTTTTAATTTCGTGGCTGTGATGTGTTTTCAATTTCGTGGCTGTGAGGTGTTTTTAATTTCGTGGCTGTGATGTGTTTTCAATTTCGTGGCTGTGAGGTGTTTTTAATTTCGTGGCTGTGAGGTGTTTTTAATTACTTGGTGGTAAGGTAAAGTATTTAACACACAACACAACACAACAACTCAAGTACAGTCATTATCCTCAGTTAAAATAAGCCTGCTCCTCAGTAACGACGCTTGGTGAGGGGAGCATATTGAGCCGAGCCAAGCTCGTATTGTGGCGGACACGATGGCTCGCGGGCGCAGTGACATAATTCCGCGCACCAGTGGGTCTCCGCCACGCCCCAGGTGAGGCGTGGCCTCCGGATATACACGCGGGCTCGCAGCCCCGAGCACGGCAGTGCTGACGAGTGAGCATCGAATAAAGAGCTCGACCTAACCTAAAGCGTTGTGGCCTACCTTTGTTTAACGTGTGTGCCCAGCACCCACACTGGTGACCCCCACTGGTTCAGCCGTTGCTGTCCCCCGAACGCGCCATGGCCATCAACGCTGTCGCGATAAAGCTCCCGGAGTTCTGGGAAGCGCAGGCCGACACCTGGTTTCTACAGGCCGAGGTCCAATTCCAGCTCCGGGGCGTCACGGTGGACGACACGAGGTACTTTTACGTGGTTTCTGCCCTTGGATCTGGCACGGCCGCCCGAGTCGTGTCCTTCCTCCGGCACCCGCCGGACGAGGGCAAGTACGCGGCGCTCAAGCGACTTCTCCTCGACACGTTTGGCCTCACAGAGGCCGACCACGCTGACCGTCTTTTGGACCTTCCCGTCCTCGGCGACACACGACCGTCCGCCCGCATGGATGGATTACATGCTGTCCCTGCTCGGCGACGGCCGCGCGGATTTCCTTTTCTGTGCTCTCTTCCTCCGCCAGCTACCTGTACAGGTATGGCTCATGCTGGCCGGGTCGACCATTACGGAACCGCGTGCCCTGGCCAGGGAGGCGGACAAGTTTTTTGCAGCCCACGACGCATGGCCGGCATATAGCACGGCCGTCGTGGATCCCGGCGCCGCGCATGGCGCGAGTGGTTCGGATCGCCACGTGGCATGGCATTCGGATCCTCCCGAACACGGCGCAGGTTTTTCGGATCCGCGCGTGGCCGCCGCCACACCCCGCCCACCACCGTCGTCACAACCGGCGCGACAACCACCACCGGGCCAGACCTGGTGCCACTTCCATACCAGGTTCGGCCACAAGGCCAGGTCCTGCCGCCCGCCTTGTACTTTTGGCAGGTCGGGAAACGGCCAGGCTGGCGCTCGCTTCCTGCTATGAGCGTCGGCCATACGGGCAGCCTTCTGTTCATAACAGACACCTCCTCGGGTCGTCGCTTCCTGTGCGACACGGGAGGCAGGTGAGCGTCCACCCTGCCTCCGCGTCCGACAAGCAGGCTGAGGGCCGGGGCCCCGCTTTGCTTGCCGCCAACGGCACGCCCATCCGCACGTTCGGGAAGCGTTGTCTCTCGCTGCGGTTCGGGGGGCAGCGCTTTCAGTGGTCGTTCGTTACCGCTAGTGTCCCCATGGGCCTACGCGGAGCGGACTTCCTCTGTGCGCATGGGCTGTTGGTGGACGTGAGGCACAGATGCCTTGTCCAAGCCGAAACCTTCAGCTCGCTTGCTTGCGCGCTGAGCAGTTCGTTGAGCAGCTCCCTGGGCGGCTCACCGAGCGGCTCGCCAAGCGGCTTGCTGAGCGGTTTAGTCCCGGCGAGGTTGGTCGGCACGCTTCCGGCAGCGGACGTGTTTACCCGCCTCCTCGCCAGTTTCCCGGCCCTCACGCGGCCCACCTTCTCGGCGGTGGCCATCAAGCACGGGGTGGAGCATCACATCCCCACCGTCGGGCCACCGGTCTACGCCCGGGCTCGCCGCCTCGACCCGGCGAAGCTCGCCATGGCGCAGAAGGAGTTCGCCACGCTGGAGCGACTGGGCATCGTCCAGCGCTCCAACAGTGCATGGGCATCACCGCTGCACATTGTGCCCAAGCCCGGCGGCGGATGGCGGCCGTGCGGAGACTACTGCCGCCTCAACGATGCTACCACCCCCGACCGCTACCCGGTCCCTCACATCCAGGACTTTTCCGCCCGGTTGGCGAAAATGTCCCTCTTCTCCAAGGTGGACCTCATCCGCGGATACCACCAGGTCCCCGTCAGGCCAGAGGACATACCAAAGACGGCCGTCATCACACCATTCGGCCTCTTCGAGTTTCTGCGGATGCCCTTCGGGTTGAAGAATGCGGCCCAGGCGTTCCAGCGGCTTCTGGACAGCGTCTTGCGCGACTTGGACTTCGTGTACGTCTACCTGGACGACATCCTCATCGCAAGCGCGTCCCGTGAGGAGCACCTCCGCCATCTCCGCACGCTCTTCGAACGCCTGGGCCGGCATGGCCTGATCATCAACCCCACCAAGTGCCGGTTCGGCGTCACCGAAATCGACTTTTTGGGGCACCGTGTCACCAGGCATGGGGCCATCCCCTTACCGGCCAAGGTGGAGGCGGTCAGGGGTTTTCGGCGCCCCCGCACGATCAAGGGGCTCCAGGAGTTCCTGGGCATGGTGAACTTTTATCACCGTTTCCTGCCCGCATCGCCCAGCTCCTGCGTCCCCTGCACGAGGCCCTCCGGGGGAAGCCGGGCAAAGGCGACGTTGCCTGGACCGAGCAGATGGACGCAGCATTCGCGGGCATGAAGCTCGCCTTGGCTAACGCCACCATGCTCGCGCACCCGGCGCCCGATGCACCGATCGCCCTCACCACCGACGCGTCGGACTACGCGGTGGGCGCGGTGCACGAGCAATGGGTGAAGGGAGCTTGGCAGCCGCTGGCGTTGTTTAGCCGGCAACTCCGCCCGCACGAACGGCGGTACAGTACCTTCGACCGCGAGCTGCTCGGGCTCCACCTGGCGGGCCGGCACTTTCGCCATCTGCTCGAGGGCCGCCCGTTCGCGGCCTTCGTCGACCACAAGCCCCTGGTCTTCGTGATGGCCAAGGTCGCCGAGCCGTGGTCGGCCGGCAGCAGCGTCACCTCTCGGCCGTGTCCGAGTACACGACGGACATCCGGCACGTCGCGGGGAAGGACAACCCAGTGGCGGATTGCCTTTCCCGGTCCGTCACCCACGCGGTCCACCTGGGGATCGACTATGCCCGGATGGCGGCGGACCAGTCCGCCGACCCCGCCGTCCAGGCTTTTCGGACCGCCGTCATGGGCCTCCGCGTCACCGAGGTGCCGTTCGACGGCGCGGGCACGGCCCTCTTGTGCGACGTCTCCCTCGGCCGGCCTCGCCCCATCGTGCCCGCTGGCTGGCAGCGCCGGGTTTTTGACGCCATCCACGGCCTGTCCCACCCGGGCACGAAGGCCTCCAAGAAGCTGGTCGCCGACAAGTTCGTCTGGCATGGCCTCCGGAAGGCCATCCGTGCTTGGGCCAGGACGTGCCTCGCGTGCCAGCGCGCGAAGGTTCATCGCCACACCCAGGCCCCGTTGGCCCCGTTTACTGTGCCCGAACGTCGGTTCGACCACGTTCACGTGGACTTGGTGGGACCTCTGCCCCCCTCGCGGGGTTTCACTCACGACCTCACCATGGTGGACCGCACCACCTGGTGGCCGGAGGCCGTGCCTTTGACAGCAACGATGGCGGCGGACGTCGCGCAGGCGTTCATCGCCACTTGGGTTGCCCGGTTCGGCGCCCCCTCGGACATCTCGTCCGACCGCGGCCCCCAGTTCACCTCGGAGCTCTGGGTGGCGGTAGCGCGGGGGCTTGGCGTCCAGCTGCACCGCACCACGGCCTACCACCCCCAGGCCAACGGCCTGTGCGAGCACTTCCATTGCGCCATGAAGGCCGCGCTCCGGGCCAGCCTCCGCGATGGCGGCTGGGTCGACAGGCTCCCCTGGGTCCTGCTGGGCCTCAGGACGGCGCCCAAGGACGACCTGCGCGCATCCGCAGCGAAGTTGGTCTTCGGACAACCGCTGCGGGTGCCGGGCGAGTTCCTGCCCGACTCCACGGCACCATGGCCCGCGGTGCAGCAGCACTCCGCCCTGCAGGAGACCGCCCAGAGGTTCGCCCCGTTGCCGACGGCGCACCACGGTTGCCCGCCAACGCACGTCGCCCCGGAGCTTCGCACGGCGGAGTACGTGTTCATCCGCCACGATGCCCACCGGACACCGCTGCGGCCCCTGTACGACGGGCCCTTCCGCGTGCTGGAGACCGGGGTGAAGCATTTCACCCTGGACATCGGCGGTACTCCTGACCGCGTCTCCGTGGACCGCCTCAAGCCGGCCCACCTCGACTTGGACCACCCCCCGCCAGCGGCTCTGCCCCCGCGTCGGGGCCGCCCCCCAGCGGGCGGACCCCCGGCACCGCCCAACCCCGCCGTCACGCCACCCCCCTGCCCTGCACCCATCCCAGATGCCGCCAGAGGCATCCCAGATGGCATCCCGGCACCCCAGCCGCAGCCAGCCGCCAGGGGGCGCTTCGGCCGGGTCATCCGGTTGCCCCGCAAGCTGACCCTTCAGGTGCGCGGGAATTCTGGGGGGGCGCGTGTGGCGGACACGATGGCTCGCTGGCGCAGTGACATAATTCCGCGCACCAGTGGGTCTCGGCCACGCCCCAGGTGAGGCGTGGCCTCCGGATATACACGCGGGCTCGCAGCCCCGAGCACGGCAGTGCTGACGAGTGAGCATCGAATAAAGAGCTCGACCTAACCTAAAGCGTTGTGGCCTACCTTTGTTTAACGTGTGTGCCCAGCACCCACAGTATATATATATATATATATATATATATATATATATATATATATATATATATATATATATATATATATGTGGCGGACACAAAAGCCCACTGGCGTGGTGACATCATTCCACGCACCAAGTGGGCGGTGGCCACGTCCGAGGGGTAGGCGTGGCCTCATGGTATACACCGGGCGCCCAGCCCGGAGCGGTAGAGTGTTACAGTGTAGTCTTACAATAAAGACGTTTGTATGTTACCGCTTGTCCGCTTCCTCCTTGCTCACAAGCAGCGCGCGTAACGCCGCGCTTTACTGGTGACCCTCGACGTTGGATCTGCCGTAGCGATCCTTCCGAACACGACGCCATTGCAATGGCCAACGACAAGTCAATGGCGATTAAACTTCCCGAATTTTGGGAGGCCCAGGCCGAGGTCTGGTTCGTTCAAGCCGAAGCCCAATTTCAGCTTCGGCGCCTCACCAATGACGACCTGCGCTACTGCCATGTCGTCGCCTCCCTCGGGCCCGGCACGGCCGCTCGAGTTGTGTCCGTCCTTCGCCACCCACCGGACGGCCACAAGTACGAGGCGCTCAAGCGGCTACTCCTAGCCACGTTCGGCCTCACGGATGACGCACGGGCCGATCGCCTCCTGGACCTCCCCGAGC
This sequence comes from Myxine glutinosa, assembly GCF_964187855.1. NCBI lineage: Eukaryota > Metazoa > Chordata > Myxini > Myxiniformes > Myxinidae > Myxine > Myxine glutinosa. The sequence goes on along the minus strand of NC_136267.1, from coordinate 187,160,184 downwards.
TCGGTGAGACGCGCCCGTCGGTCCGAATGGACCATATGCTGTCACTGTTGGGCGACGAAGCCCCCGGTTCGCTATTCCGGGCGCTTTTCCGTCGCCAACTTCCAGCGCAGGTTCGCCTCGCGTTGGCCGGGACCGGGCTAACGGAACCCCGGCAATTGGCGGCCGAGGCGGACAAGTACTTTGCCGCTTCGGACACGCGGGCGAGCGTTGGCGTGGCCGTCACGGCCTCCGACGCTGCTGTTGCTGTTCCACAGCATCATCTTCTACAGCACGCTGCGTTTCAGCAGCATGCTGATACGCACCTCGTGAACGCCGCCACGCCCCGCCCACCGCCGCGGCGAAAACCGCCACCGCGGGGAAACCCGTCGACTCCACCGGCCTGGCGGAGCCAGCCGCGCTCCTCCGGCTCCACCACCTGGTGCTGGTTCCACGCCAAGTTCGGCCACGAAGCTCGGCGGTGTCATCCGCCGTGCTCCTTCGACGGGTCGGGAAACGCCCGGGCCGGCGCTCCATTGTGGCGATGAGCGCCGGCCGTTCGAGCAGCCTGCTGTTCATAACGGACACCTTCTCCGGGCGCCGTTACCTGTGCGACACGGGAGCACAGGTGAGTGTCATTCCCGCCGGCACGTCAGACAAGCACGCCGCGGGTGGGGGCCCCGCGCTGCTTGCCGCGAACGGGACGCCCATCCGTACGTACGGAAAACGATGCCTCTCTCTGCGGTTTGGAGGGCAGGTTTTCCGATGGACGTTCGTCACCGCCGACGTGCCCATGGCACTGCTTGGCGCGGACTTCCTGTGCGCTAATGGGCTCCTGGTCGACGTCAAGCGCAGACGGCTTGTCCAGGCCGAGACGTTCAGCTCGCTCGCATGTGCGTTGCCCAGCTCAACGAGCGGCTTGCCAAGCGGCTTGCCGAACGATTCGGTTCCGGCCACGTTGGTCTGTACGCTTCCGGCAGCGGACGCATTCACCCGCCTCCTCGCCGGCTTCCCGGCCCTCACGCGGCCCACCTTCTCGGCGGGGGCCGTCAAGCACGGGGTGGCCCATCACATCCCCACCGTCGGGCCACTGGTCTACGCCCGGGCACGCCGCCTCGAGCCGACGAAGCTGGCGGTGGCAAAAGCGGAGTTTGCTACCCTGGAGCGACTCGGCATCGTTCGGCGCTCAGAGAGCGCTTGGGCGTCGCCGCTGCACATCGTGCCGAAGCCCGGCGGGGGATGGCGACCGTGCGGGGACTATCGCCGTCTCAATGACGCCACGACTCCCGACCGCTACCCCGTCCCCCACATTCAGGACTTTTCCGCCCGTTTGGCGGGCAGGTCCTTCTTCTCGAAGGTGGACCTCATACGCGGCTACCATCAGGTCCCCGTCAGGCCGGAGGACGTCCCGAAGACGGCGGTCATCACGCCATTCGGACTCTTCGAGTTCCTGCGCATGCCCTTCGGTCTGAAGAATGCGGCTCAGGCGTTCCAGCGACTGATGGACAGCGTCCTGCGCGACTTGGATTTTGTCTACGTCTACCTGGACGATATCCTCGTCGCCAGCGCGTCCCGCGAAGAGCACCTACGCCACCTCCGCACGCTCTTCGAACGCCTGGGCCAGCATGGCCTGATTGTGAACCCCGCAAAGTGCCGGTTCGGCGCCGCCACAATCGATTTTCTGGGGCACCGTGTCACCAGGCACGGAGCCGTCCCCCTGCCGGCCAAGGTGGAGGCGGTGAAGGGGTTTCCGCGCCCCCGCACGATCAGAGGGCTGCAGGAGTTCCTGGGCATGGTGAACTTTTACCATCGGTTCCTGCCCCGTATCGCCCAGCTCCTGCGCCCCCTGCACGAAGCTCTCCGAGGTAAGCCGGGCAAAGGCGACGTTACCTGGACCGAGCAGATGGACACGGCGTTCACGGGCGCGAAGCTCGCCTTGGCTAACGCCACCATGCTCGCGCACCCGGCGCCCGATGCACCGATCGCCCTCACCACCGATGCCTTGGACTACGCGGTGGGCGCGGTGCACGAGCAATGGGTGCGTGGAGCTTGGCAACCGCTGGCGTTCTTTAGCCGGCAGCTTCGCCCGCCCGAACGCCGTTACAGTACCTTCGACCGCGAGTTGCTCGGACTTCACTTGGCGGTCAGGCACTTCCGCCATCTGCTCGAGGGCCGGGCGTTCACTGCCTTCGTCGACCACAAGCCGCTGATCTTCGCGATGGGCAAGGTCACCGAGCCGTGGTCGGCCCGGCAGCAGCGTCACCTCTCGGCCGTGTCCGAGTACACGACGGACATCCAGCACGTCGCGGGGAAGGACAACCCGGTGGCGGATTGCCTTTCCCGGGCCGTCGCCCACGCAGTCCACCTCGGCATCGACTATGCCCGGATGGCAGCGGACCAGGCCGCTGACCCCGACGTCCAGGCCTTGCGGACCGCCGTCACGGGCCTCCGCGTCACCGAGGTGCCGTTCGACGGCGCGGGCGCGGCCCTCTTGTGCGACGTCTCCCTCGGGCGTCCTCACCCCATTGTGCCCGCGGGCTGGCAGCGCCAGGTGTTTGACGCCATCCACGGCCTGTCCCACCCGGGCGCGAGGGCCTCCCAAAGGCTGATCGCCGACAAGTTCGTCTGGCATGGCCTCCGGAAGGCCGTCCGCGGCTGGGCCAGGACATGCCTCGCGTGCCAGCGCGCCAAGGTGCACCGGCACACCCAGGCCCCGTTGGCCCCGTTCACGGTGCCGGAACGCCGGTTTGACCACGTCCACGTGGACCTGGTGGGACCTCTGCCCCCCTCGCGGGGTTTCACCCACGTCCTCACCATGGTGGACCGCACCACCCGGTGGCCGGAGGCCGTGCCCTTGGCGTCGACAACGGCGGCCGATGTCGCGCAGGCTTTCATCGCCACCTGGGTCGCCCGGTTCGGCGCCCCCTCAGACATCTCATCCGACCGCGGCCCCCAGTTCACCTCGGAGCTCTGGGGGGCGGTTGCGCAGGGGCTCGGGGTCCGGCTGCACCGAACCACGGCCTACCACCCCCAGGCCAACGGCCTGTGTGAGCGATTTCACCGCTCATTGAAGGCCGCGCTCCGGGCCACCCTCCGCGACGGCGGCTGGGTCGACAGGCTCCCCTGGGTCCTGCTGGGCCTCCGGACGGCGCCCAAGGAGGACCTGCGCGCATCCGCGGCGGAGTTGGTCTTCGGGCAACCGCTGCGGGTGCCGGGCGAGTTCCTCCCCGACTCCACGGCACCATGGTCCGCGGCACAGCAGCGCTCCGCTCTGCAGGAGACCGCCCAGAGGTTCGCCCCGGTGCCAACGGCATGCCACGGGCACCCACCGACGCACGTCGCCCCGGAGCTTCGCACGGCGGAGTACGTCTTCGTCCGCCACGATGCCCATCGGACACCACTGCGGCCCCCGTACGACGGGCCTTTCCGCGTGCTGGAGACCGGGGCGAAGCACTTCACCCTGGACATCGGCGGTACTCCTGACCGCGTTTCGGTAGACCGCCTCAAGCCGGCCCACCTCGATGTGGACCATCCACCGCCAGTGGCCCGACCCCCACGTCGGGGCCGCCCTCCTGCGGGCGGACCCCCGGCACCGCCCAGCTCCGCCGCCACGCCGCCCCCCGGTCCTGCACCCATCCCAGGAGCAGCCAGGGGCATCCCACCTGGCATCCCTGCACCCCGGACGCCGCCGATCGCCAGGGGGCGCTTCGGCCGGGTCATTCGTCTGCCCCGCAAACTGGCCCTCCAGGTGCGCGGGAATTCTGGGGGGGCGCGTGTGGCGGACACAAAAGCCCACTGGCGTGGTGACATCATTCCACGCACCAAGTGGGCGGTGGCCACGTCCGAGGGGTAGGCGTGGCCTCATGGTATACACCGGGCGCCCAGCCCGGAGCGGTAGAGTGTTACAGTGTAGTCTTACAATAAAGACGTTTGTATGTTACCGCTTGTCCGCTTCCTCCTTGCTCACAAGCAGCGCGCGTAACGCCGCGCTTTATATATATATATATATATATATATATATATATATATATATATATATATATATATATATATATATCTCTAGTATATATATTGATGCGGAGACTTGTTGATTGCCCCGTGGTAGTGTTTGGTGGAAGGCCTCGGGTGGGATATGGTGGAAGACCTCGAGATGGATATTGATATAAACCCAGGCTGAGATTAATAAAAATCCAAGGGAAAGCATAGCAGGATGATCAGAGTCTGTGTTGGATGGACTTCAAGATACAGCGTAAAAGACAGATGTGGTTGTTAGAGACAGATGTGCTTGGTGGAGCCAGATGTGGTTGTTAGAGACAGATGTGCTTGGTGGAGCCAGATGTGGTTGTTAGAGACAGATGTGCTTGGTGGAGCCAGATGTGGTTGTTAGAGACAGATGTGGTTGTTCGGGACAGATGTGGTTGTTAGAGACAGATGTGGTTGTTAGAGACAGATGTGGTTGTTAGAGACAGATGTGGTTGTTAGAGACAGATGTGGTTGTTAGAGACAGATGTGGTTGTTAGAGACAGATGTGGTTGTTAGAGACAGATGTGGTTGTTAGAGACAGATGTGGTTGTTAGAGACAGATGTGGTTGTTAGAGACAGATGTGGTTGTTAGAGACAGATGTGCTTGGTGGAGCCAGATGTGGTTGGTGGAGCCAGATGTGGTTGTTAGAGACAGATGTGCTTGGTGGAGCCACATGTGGTTGTTAGAGCCAGATGTGGTTGTTCGAGCAGATGTGGTTGTTCGAGCAGATGTGGTTGTTAGAGCCAGATGTGGTTGTTAGAGACAGATGTGGTTGTTAGACACAGATGTGGTTGTTAGACACAGATGTGGTTGTTAGACACAGATGTGCTTGGTGGAGCCAGATGTGGTTGTTAGAGCCAAACATGGTTGTTATAGCCAGATGTGGTTGTTAGAGCCAGATGCGGTTGGTGGAGCCAGATGTGGTTGTTAGAGCCAGATGCTGTTGGTGGAGTCAGATGTGGTTCTTAGATCCAAACATGGTTGTTATAGCCAGATGTGGTTGGTGGAGCCAGATGTAGTTGTTATCTAGCCAGATGTGGTTGGTGGAGCCAGATGTGGTTGGTGGAGCCAGATGTGGCGGGTGGAGCCAGAGGTAGTTGGTGGAGCCAGATGTGGTTGGTGGATCCAGATGTGGTTGGTGGAGCCAGATGTGGTTGTTTCAGCCAGATGTGGTTGTTAGAGACAGATGTGGTTGTTAGAGACAGATGTGGTTGTTAGAGACAGATGTGGTTGTTAGAGCCAGATGCGGTTGGTGGAGCCAGATATGATTGTTGCAAGAGACAGCCTCTTCGACTAGACACCTTTGCCTGGCGTCATCTTTGCCCACCTATCACTCGGCCCACGGTGGTTGTAGACCCACCTGACGCTGCTATATATTTTCGGCCCTGCCTGCTTATGTGAGTGAGTGTGTGTTTGGTGCCCAAGGGGAAATCTTTTTCATTTGGGGGTTGATATGTTGTGGCTTATTATCGTGTTTTGAGCAATTCTTGTCCCCCGTCGCACCGCGGAGCGAAAGGGGGACGATGGTTTTCCCCTCCGTCCGTGTGTTCGTCCGTGCGTGCGTGCGTGCATGCATACGTGCATGCGTGCGTGTGTAAGCGAAGGACCGCATTCGAATTTGGTGTGTGGGTGCAACCCACATCAAAATCCAAGATGGCCGCCGCCATGTATGTCTGATGCCATGTATGTCTGAACCTTGTGAGCGGAATATCTTGAAAAATAAGCGAAGTACCAACTTATAATCTGGTGTGTGGGTGTATCTAGGCCTAAGGAAGAACCGTATTGAAAATTGGGTCGCCACGTCAAAATCTAAGATGGCCGCCACCATATATATGTCTGAACCTTGTGAACGAAATATCTTGAAAAATAAGCGAAGTACCAACTTCTAATCTGGTGTGTGGGTGGATCTAGGCACAAGGGAGAAAACTATTGAAAATTGGGTCGCCACGTCAAAATCCAAGATGGCCGCCACCATATATATGTCTGAACCCTGTTAACGAAATATCTTGAAAAATAAGCGAAGTACCAACTTCTAATCTGGTGTGTGGGTGTATCTAGGCATAAGGAAGAACGCTATTGAAAATTGGGTCGCCACGTCAAAATCCAAGATGGCTGCCACCATATACATGTCTGAACCTTGTGAGCGAAATATCTTGAAAAATAAACGAACTACTAACTTCTAATCTGGTGTGTGGGTGTATCTATGCATAAGGAAGAACGCTATTGAAAATGGAGTCGCCACGTCAAAATCCAAGATGGCCGCCGCCATGTATGTCTGAACCCTGTGAGATGAATATCTTGAAAAATAAGCGAAGTACCAACTTCTAATCTGGTGTGTGGGTGTATCTAGGCATAAGGAAGCACGCTATTGAAAATTGGGTCGCCACGTCAAAATCCAAGATGGCCGCCTCCATGTATGTCTGAACCTTGTGAGCGAAATATCTTATCATAGCATGTTTTCTGCATCTTAAACTTTGTCAACTCACATCACTTCCCCGACGGGGGACCTCGGCATAACGCTTGTTAATTTATTTATTAGAAACAGCTGGCCTTGTGATGCTGCCATTTTCTTACGTGGACATTGTTTGTGCCCCAGAAGAGTAAAATTATTGTTACTATATTTGATAAATAGCACGGGAATAGCCACAATCGGTTAACAGGCCGCATAAACTATTCAATGCGGAGACCGGTGCATAAAGGTTTTCATTTGGCCATCCTTGAGGCTCAGGCTGTGGCGTGCGACGATGACTGTCTGATGTGGTTGTTTCCTGTCTGGAGGATACTCACCACTCGACCACACCAACAGGAATTTCCCTGACTATACAGTTGAAAATCTTACAAAGCAACATTAATGTAAATCGATTGAAGAGCAAAACGTAATAAAACAAATAAAAACACAACACAAACACAAATAAAAACAAAAGATTGTTTATGGAGTAATTTCTACTTGAAAAATTATAAATTAAGGTGGATTTATTAACAGAATGGAGCAAGGATTTACCACAAGGATTCACATTTCAATTTTGTAGTCGATAGTAAGAAGGTAACAAATGTTTAATAATAATCATGCGTGGCGACTATACCGTCGGTGCGGCGTAAAGTGACGTTAGATTCGTGTATGTGGTCATACTGCTGGCAAACTATTCAATGCGGAGACCGGTGCATAAAGGTTTTCATTTGGCCATCCTTGAGGCTCAGGCTGTGGCGTGCGACGATGACTGTCTGATGTGGTTGTTTCCTGTCTGGAGGATACTCACCACTCGACCACACCAACAGGAATTTCCCTGACTATACAGTTGAAAATCTTACAAAGCAACATTAATGTAAATCGATTGAAGAGCAAAACGTAATAAAACAAATAAAAACACAACCAATCTGATTTTAATGAAACTTTCAAACCAAATCCAATGCAAGACCTTTGAGGACATACCCACCCCACAAACAGCAGCCTGCATGATGGCATCGAATCCACCTTCAGGAGAGTCAAGGTTGCCTGAAATGATCATGTTTCCCACCTGAGGACAAAAGTGAAGGGGTGCACAGTCTGCCTCCATTTTCTCCACTTATTGTGAAACAATAAATAAATAAATAAATACACTCGTGCTCTTATCTTCAAAATGACAACAAATAATCCGGTAGCAAATGGGAAAAGAATCATTTACTTATTTAGTGGAGAATGCAAAATTCCAGAGGATTCTGAAATCGATGAATAAACGACTACATATTATTACATTAATAAGAACATTGGTGATGTTTATGGGATTTTAACCTGGGGAATGTGTTAACTCACAATAAATGAGATAACAATAAACAAGCCTCGCTATAAAGCCTGAATTGGTGATGTTTATGGGATTTTAACCTGGGGAATATGTTAACTCACAAACAATGAGGTAACAATAGACAAGCCTCGCTATAAAGCCTGAATTGGTGATGTTTATGGGATTTTAACCTGGGGAATGTGTTAACTCACAAACAATGAGGTAACAATAGACAAGCCTCGCTATAAAGCCTGAATTGGTGATGTTTATGGGATTTTAACCTGGGGAATATGTTAACTCACAAACAATGAGGTAACAATAAACAAGCCTGACTATAAAGCCTGAATTGGTGATGTTTATGGGATTTTAACCTGGGGAATGTGTTAACTCACAAACAATGAGGTAACAATAGACAAGCCTCGCTATAAAGCCTGAATTGGTGATGTTTATGGGATTTTAACCTGGGGAATGTGTTAACTCACAAACAATGAGGTAACAATAGACAAGCCTCGCTATAAAGCCTGAATTGGTGATGTTTATGGGATTTTAACCTGGGGAATATGTTAACTCACAAACAATGAGGTAACAATAAACAAGCCTCACTATAAAGCCTGAATTGGTGATGTTTATGGGATTTTGACCTGGGGAATGTGTTAACTCACAATCAATGAGGTAACAATAGACAAGCCTCGCTATAAAGCCTGAATTGGTGATGTTTATGGGATTTTAACCTGGGGAATATGTTAACTCACAAACAATGAGGTAACAATAAACAAGCCTGACTATAAAGCCTGAATTGGTGATGTTTATGGGATTTTAACCTGGGGAATGTGTTAACTCACAATAAATGAGATAACAATAAACAAGCCTCGCTATAAAGCCTGAATTGGTGATGTTTATGGGATTTTAACCTGGGGAATATGTTAACTCACAATCAATGAGATAACAATAAACAAGCCTGGCTATAAAGCCTGAATTGGTGATGTTTATGGGATTTTAACCTGGGGAATGTGTTAACTCACAATAAATGAGATAACAATAAACAAGCCTCGCTATAAAGCCTGAATTGGTGATGTTTATGGGATTTTAACCTGGGGAATGTGTTAACTCACAAACAATGAGATAACAATAAACAAGCCTGGCTATAAAGCCTGAATTGGTGATGTTTATGGGATTTTAACCTGGGGAATGTGTTAACTCACAAACAATGCGATAACAATAAACAAGCCTCGCTATGAAGCCTGAATTGGTGATGTTTATGGGATTTTAACCTGTGGAATGTGTTAACTCACAAACAATGAGATAACAATAAACAAGCCTCGCTATAAAGCCTGAATTGGTGATGTTTATGGGATTTTAACCTGGGGAATGTGTTAACTCACAAACAATGCGATAACAATAAACAAGCCTCACTATAAAGCCTGAATTGGTGATGTTTATGGGATTTTGACCTGGGGAATGTGTTAACTCACAAACAATGAGGTAACAATAGACAAGCCTCGCTATAAAGCCTGAATTGGTGATGTTTATGGGATTTTGACCTGGGGAATGTGTTAACTCACAATCAATGAGATAACAATAAACAAGCCTGACTATAAAGCCTGAATTGGTGATGTTTATGGGATTTTAACCTGGGCAATGTGTTAACTCACAAACAATGAGATAACAAAAAACAAGCCTCGCTATAAAGCCTGAATTGGTGATGTTTATGGGATTTTAACCTGGGGAATGTGTTAACTCACAAACAATGAGATAGCAATAAACAAGCCTCGCTATAAAGCCTGAATTGGTGATGTTTATGGGATTTTAACCTGGGGAATGTGTTAACTCAAAATCAATGAGGTAACAATAAACAAGCCGGACTATAAAGCCTGAATTGGTGATGTTTATGGGATTTTAACCTGGGGAATGTGTTAACTCACAATCAATGAGATAACAATAAACAAGCCTCGCTATAAAGCCTGAATTGGTGATGTTTATGGGATTTTAACCTGGGGGATGTGTTAACTCACAAACAATGAGATAACAATTAACAAGCCTCGCTATAAAGCCTGAATTGGTGATGTTTCTGGGATTTTAACCTGGGGAATGTGATAACTCACAATCAATGAGATAACAATAAACAAGCCTCGCTATGAAGCCTGAATTGGTGATGTTTATGGGATTTTAACCTGGGCAATGTGTTAACTCACAAACAATGAGATAACAATAAACAAGCCTCGCTATAAAGCCTGAATTGGTGATGTTTATGGGATTTTCACCTGGGGAATGTGTTAACTCACAAACAATGAGATAGCAATAAACAAGCCTCGCTATAAAGCCTGAATTGGTGATGTTTATGGGATTTTAACCTGGGGAATGTGATAACTCACAAACAATGAGATAACAATAAACAAGCCTCGCTATAAAGCCTGAATTGGTGATGTTTATGGGATTTTAACCTGGGGAATGTGTAAACTCACAAACAATGAGATAACAATAAACAAGCCTCGCTATAAAGCCTGAATTGGTGATGTTTATGGGATTTTAACCTGGGCAATGTGTTAACTCACAAACAATGAGATAACAATAAACAAGCCTCGCTATAAAGCCTGAATTGGTGATGTTTATGGGATTTTAACCTGGGGAATGTGTTAACTCACAAACAATGAGATAACAATAAACAAGCCTCGCTATAAAGCCTGAATTGGTGATGTTTATGGGATTTTAACCTGGGGAATGTGTTAACTCACAAACAATGAGATAACAATAAACAAGCCTCGCTATAAAGCCTGAATTGGTGATGTTTATGGGATTTTAACCTGGGGAATGTTTTAACTCACAAACAATGAGATAACAATAAACAAGCCTTGTTATAAAGCCTGAATTGGTGATGTTTATGGGATTTTAACCTGGGGAATGTGTTAACTCACAAACAATGAGATAACAATAAACACGCCTGGCTATAAAGCCTGAATTGGTGATGTTTATGGGATTTTAAACTGGGCAATGTGTTAACTCACAAACAATGAGATAACAATAAACAAGCCTGGCTACAAAGCCTGAATTGGTGATGTTTATGGGATTTTAACCTGGGGAATGTTTTAACTCACAAACAATGAGATAACAATAAACAAGCCTTGCTATAAAGCCTGAATTGGTGATGTTTATGGGATTTTAACCTGGGGAATGTGTTAACTCACAAACAATGAGATAACAATAAACACGCCTGGCTATAAAGCCTGAATTGGTGATGTTTATGGGATTTTAACCTGGGCAATGTGTTAACTCACAAACAATGAGATAACAATAAACAAGCCTGGCTACAAAGCCTGAATTGTTGATGTTTATGGGATTTTAACCTGGGCAATGTGTTAACTCACAAACAATGAGATAACAATAAACACGCCTCGCTATAAAGCCTGAATTGGTGATGTTTATGGGATTTTAACCTGGGCAATGTGTTAACTCACAAACAATGAGATAACAATAAACAAGCCTCGCTATAAAGCCTGAGTTGGTGATGTTTATGGGATTTTAACCTGGGCAATGTGTTAACTCACAAACAATGAGATAACAATAAACAAGCCTCGCTATAAAGCCTGAATTGGTGATGTTTATGGGATTTTAACCTGGGCAATGTGTTAACTCACAAACAATGAGATAACAATAAACAAGCCTCGCTATAAAGCCTGAATTGGTGATGTTTATGGGATTTTAACCTGGGCAATGTGTTAACTCACAAACAATGAGATAACAATAAACAAGCCTCGCTATAAAGCCTGAATTGGTGATGTTTATGGGATTTTAACCTGGGCAATGTGTTAACTCACAAACAATGAGATAACAATAAACAAGCCTCGCTATAAAGCCTGAATTGGTGATGTTTATGGGATTTTAACCTGGGCAATGTGTTAACTCACAAACAATGAGATAACAATAAACAAGCCTCGCTATAAAGCCTGAATTGGTGATGTTTATGGGATTTTAACCTGGGCAATGTGTTAACTCACAAACAATGAGATAACAATAAACAAGCCTCGCTACAAAGCCTGAATTGGTGATGTTAATGGGATTTTAACCTGGGGAATGTTTTAACTCACAAACAATGAGATAACAATAAACAAGCCTCGCTATAAAGCCTGAATTGGTGATGTTTATGGGATTTTAACCTGGGCAATGTGTTAACTCACAAACAATGAGATAACAATAAACAAGCCTCGCTATAAAGCCTGAATTGGTGATGTTTATGGGATTTTAACCTGGGGAATGTGTTAACTCACAATCAATGAGATAACAATAAACAAGCCTCGCTATAAAGCCTGAATTGGTGATGTTAATGGGATTTTAACCTGGGGAATGTTTTAACTCACAAACAATGAGATAACAATAAACAAGCCTCGCTATAAAGCCTGAATTGGTGATGTTTATGGGATTTTAACCTGGGGAATGTGTTAACTCACAATCAATGAGATAACAATAAACAAGCCTCGCTATAAAGCCTGAATTGGTGATGTTAATGGGATTTTAACCTGGGGAATGTTTTAACTCACAAACAATGAGATAACAATAAACAAGCCTCACTATAAAGCCTGAATTGGTGATGTTTATGGGATTTTAACCTGGGGAATGTGTTAACTCACAAACAATGAGATAACAATAAACAAGCCTCACTATAAAGCCTGAATTGGTGATGTTTATGGGATTTTAACCTGGGCAATGTGTTAACTCACAAACAATGAGATAACAATAAACAAGCCTCGCTATAAAGCCTGAATTGGTGATGTTTATGGGATTTTAACCTGGGGAATGTGTTAACTCACAATCAATGAGATAACAATAAACAAGCCTGGCTACAAAGCCTGAATTGGTGATGTTTATGGGATTTTAACCTGGGCAATGTGTTAACTCACAAACAATGAGATAACAATAAACATGCCTGGCTATAAAGCCTGAATTGGTGATGTTTATGGGATTTTAACCTGGGCAATGTGTTAACTCACAAACAATGAGATAACAACAAACATGCCTGGCTATAAAGCCTGAATTGGTGATGTTTATGGGATTTTAACCTGGGCAATGTGTTAACTCACAAACAATGAGATAACAATAAACATGCCTGGCTATAAAGCCTGAATTGGTGATGTTTATGGGATTTTAACCTGGGGAATGTGTTAACTCACAATCAATGAGATAACAATAAACAAGCCTCGCTATAAAGCCTGAATTGGTGATGTTAATGGGATTTTAACCTGGGGAATGTTTTAACTCACAAACAATGAGATAACAATAAACAAGCCTCACTATAAAGCCTGAATTGGTGATGTTTATGGGATTTTAACCTGGGGAATGTGTTAACTCACAATCAATGAGATAACAATAAACAAGCCTCGCTACAAAGCCTGAATTGGTGATGTTAATGGGATTTTAACCTGGGGAATGTTTTAACTCACAAACAATGAGATAACAATAAACAAGCCTCACTATAAAGCCTGAATTGGTGATGTTTATGGGATTTTAACCTGGGCAATGTGTTAACTCACAAACAATGAGATAACAATAAACAAGCCTCGCTATAAAGCCTGAATTGGTGATGTTTATGGGATTTTAACCTGGGGAATGTGTTAACTCACAATCAATGAGATAACAATAAACAAGCCTGGCTACAAAGCCTGAATTGGTGATGTTTATGGGATTTTAACCTGGGCAATGTGTTAACTCACAAACAATGAGATAACAATAAACATGCCTGGCTATAAAGCCTGAATTGGTGATGTTTATGGGATTTTAACCTGGGGAATGTGTTAACTCACAATCAGTGAGATAACAATAAACAAGCCTCGCTATAAAGCCTGAATTGGTGATGTTTATGGGATTTTGACCTGGGGAATGTGTTAACTCACAAACAATGAGATAACAATAAACAAGCCTCGCTATAAAGCCTGAATTGGTGATGTTTATGGGATTTTGACCTGGGGAATGTGTTAACTCACAAACAATGAGATAACAATAAACAAGCCTCGCCATAAAGCCTGAATTGGTGATGTTTATGGGATTTTGAACTGGGGAATGTGTTAACTCACAAACAATGAGATAACAATAAACAAGCCTCGCTATAAAGCCTGAATTGGTGATGTTTATGGGATTTTGACCTGGGGAATGTGTTAACTCACAAACAATGAGATAACAATAAACAAGCCTGGCTATGAAGCCTGAATTGGTGATGATTATGGGATTTTAACCTGGGGAATGTGTTAACTCACAATCAATGAGATAACAATAAACAAGCCTCGCTATGAAGCCTGAATTGGTGATGATTATGGGATTTTAACCTGGGGAATGTGTTAACTCACAATCAATGAGATAACAATAAACACGCCTGGCTATAAAGCCTGAATTGGTGATGTTTATGGGATTTTAACCTGGGCAATGTGTTAACTCACAAACAATGAGATAACAATAAACAAGCCTGGCTACAAAGCCTGAATTGGTGATGTTTATGGGATTTTAACCTGGGGAATGTTTTAACTCACAAACAATGAGATAACAATAAACAAGCCTCGCTATAAAGCCTGAATTGGTGATGTTTATGGGATTTTAACCTGGGGAATGTGTTAACTCACAAACAATGAGATAACAATAAACACGCCTGGCTATAAAGCCTGAATTGGTGATGTTTATGGGATTTTAACCTGGGCAATGTGTTAACTCACAAACAATGAGATAACAATAAACAAGCCTGGCTACAAAGCCTGAATTGGTGATGTTTATGGGATTTTAACCTGGGCAATGTGTTAACTCACAAACAATGAGATAACAATAAACACGCCTCGCTATGAAGACTGAATTGGTGATGATTATGGGATTTTAACCTGGGGAATGTGTTAACTCACAATCAATGAGATAACAATAAACAAGCATGGCTACAAAGCCTGAATTGGTGATGTTTATGGGATTTTAACCTGGGCAATGTGTTAACTCACAAACAATGAGATAACAATAAACACGCCTGGCTATAAAGCCTGAATTGGTGATGTTTATGGGATTTTGACCTGGGGAATGCGTTACCTCACAAACAATGAGATAACAATAAACAAGCCTCGCTATAAAGCCTGAATTGGTGATGATTATGGGATTTTAACCTGGGGAATGTGTTAACTCACAAACAATGAGATAACAATAAACAAGCCTGGCTACAAAGCCTGAATTGGTGATGTTTATGGGATTTTAACCAGGGCAATGTGTTAACTCACAAACAATGAGATAACAATAAACAAGCCTCGCTATAAAGCCTGAATTGGTGATGTTTATGGGATTTTAACCTGGGGAATGTGTTAATTCACAAACAATACGATAACAATAAACAAGCCGGACTATAAAGCCTGAATTGGTGATGTTTATGGGATTTTGACCTGGGGAATGTGTTAACACACAAACAATGAGATAACAATAAACAAGCCTGGCTACAAAGCCTGAATTGGTGATGTTTATGGGATTTTAACCTGGGCAATGTGTTAACTCACAAACAATGAGATAACAATAAACACGCCTGGCTATAAAGCCTGAATTGGTGATGTTTATGGGATTTTAACCTGGGCAATGTGTTAACTCACAAACAATGAGATAACAATAAACAAGCCTGGCTACAAAGCCTGAATTGGTGATGTTTATGGGATTTTAACCAGGGCAATGTGTTAACTCACAAACAATGAGATAACAATAAACAAGCCTCGCTATAAAGCCTGAATTGGTGATGTTTATGGGATTTTAACCTGGGGAATGTGTTAATTCACAAACAATACGATAACAATAAACAAGCCGGACTATAAAGCCTGAATTGGTGATGTTTATGGGATTTTGACCTGGGGAATGTGTTAACTCACAAACAATGAGGTAACAATAGACAAGCCTCGCTATAAAGCCTGAATTGGTGATGTTTATGGGATTTTGACCTGGGCAATGTGTTAACTCACAAACAATGAGATAACAATAAACACGCCTCGCTATAAAGCCTGAATTGGTGATGATTATGGGATTTTAACCTGGGGAATGTGTTAACTCACAAACAATGAGATAACAATAAACACGCCTGGCTATAAAGCCTGAATTGGTGATGTTTATGGGATTTTAACCTGGGCAATGTGTTAACTCACAAACAATGAGATAACAATAAACAAGCCTGGCTACAAAGCCTGAATTGGTGATGTTTATGGGATTTTAACCAGGGCAATGTGTTAACTCACAAACAATGAGATAACAATAAACAAGCCTCGCTATAAAGCCTGAATTGGTGATGTTTATGGGATTTTAACCTGGGGAATGTGTTAATTCACAAACAATACGATAACAATAAACAAGCCTGACTATAAAGCCTGAATTGGTGATGTTTATGGGATTTTAACCTGGGGAATGTGTTAACTCACAATCAATGAGATAACAATAAACAAGCCTGACTATAAAGCCTGAATTGGTGATGTTTATGGGATTTTAACCTGGGCAATGTGTTAACTCACAAACAATGAGATAACAAAAAACATGCCTCGCTATAAAGCCTGAATTGGTGATGTTTATGGGATTTTAACCTGGGGAATGTGTTAACTCACAAACAATGAGATAGCAATAAACAAGCCTCGCTATAAAGCCTGAATTGGTGATGTTTATGGGATTTTAACCTGGGGAATGTGTTAACTCACAAACAATGAGATAGCAATAAACAAGCCTCGCTATAAAGCCTGAATTGGTGATGTTTATGGGATTTTAACCTGGGGAATGTGTTAACTCACAATCAATGAGGTAACAATAAACAAGCCGGACTATAAAGCCTGAATTGGTGATGTTTATGGGATTTTGACCTGGGGAATGTGTTAACTCACAATCAATGAGATAACAATAAACAAGCCTCGCTATAAAGCCTGAATTGGTGATGTTTATGGGATTTTAACCTGGGAAATGTGTAATCTCACAAACAATGAGATAACAATAAACACGCCTGGCTATAAAGCCTGAATTGGTGATGTTTATGGGATTTTAACCTGGGGAATGTGTAAACTCACAAACAATGTGATAACAATAAACACGCCTGGCTATAAAGCCTGAATTGGTGATGTTTATGGGATTTTAACCTGGGGAATGTGTTAACTCACAAACAATGAGATAACAATAAACAAGCCTGGCTACAAAGCCTGAATTGGTGATGTTTATGGGATTTTAACCTGGGGAATGTTTTAACTCACAAACAATGAGATAACAATAAACAAGCCTTGCTATAAAGCCTGAATTGGTGATGTTTATGGGATTTTAACCTGGGGAATGTGTTAACTCACAAACAATGAGATAACAATAAACACGCCTGGCTATAAAGCCTGAATTGGTGATGTTTATGGGATTTTAACCTGGGCAATGTGTTAACTCACAAACAATGAGATAACAATAAACAAGCCTGGCTACAAAGCCTGAATTGGTGATGTTTATGGGATTTTAACCTGGGCAATGTCTTAACTCACAAACAATGCGATAACAATAAACACGCCTGGCTATAAAGCCTGAATTGGTGATGTTAATGGGATTTTAACCTGGGGAATGTGTTAACTCACAATCAATGAGATAACAATAAACAAGCCTGGCTACAAAGCCTGAATTGGTGATGTTTATGGGATTTTAACCTGGGGAATGTTTTAACTCACAAACAATGAGATAACAATAAACAAGCCTCGCTATAAAGCCTGAATTGGTGATGTTTATGGGATTTTAACCTGGGGAATGTGTTAACTCACAAACAATGAGATAACAATAAACAAGCCTCGCTATAAAGCCTGAATTGGTGATGTTTATGGGATTTTAACCTGGGGAATGTGTTAACTCACAAACAATGAGATAACAATAAACACGCCTGGCTATAAAGCCTGAATTGGTGATGTTTATGGGATTTTAACCTGGGCAATGTGTTAACTCACAAACAATGAGATAACAATAAACAAGCCTGGCTACAAAGCCTGAATTGGTGATGTTTATGGGATTTTAACCTGGGCAATGTGTTAACTCACAAACAATGAGATAACAATAAACACGCCTGGCTATAAAGCCTGAATTGGTGATGTTTATGGGATTTTAACCTGGGCAATGTGTTAACTCACAAACAATGAGATAACAATAAACAAGCCTCGCTACAAAGCCTGAATTGGTGATGTTAATGGGATTTTAACCTGGGGAATGTGTTAACTCACAATCAATGAGATAACAATAAACAAGCCTGGCTACAAAGCCTGAATTGGTGATGTTTATGGGATTTTAACCTGGGGAATGTTTTAACTCACAAACAATGAGATAACAATAAACAAGCCTCGCTATAAAGCCTGAATTGGTGATGTTTATGGGATTTTAACCTGGGGAATGTGTTAACTCACAAACAATGAGATAACAATAAACAAGCCTCGCTATAAAGCCTGAATTGGTGATGTTTATGGGATTTTAACCTGGGGAATGTGTTAGCTCACAAACAATGCGATAACAATAAACAAGCCTCGCTATGAAGCCTGAATTGGTGATGTTTATGGGATTTTAACCTGGGGAATGTTTTAACTCACAAACAATGAGATAACAATAAACAAGCCTCGCTATAAAGCCTGAATTGGTGATGTTTATGGGATTTTAACCTGGGGAATGTGTTAACTCACAATCAATGAGATAACAATAAACAAGCCTGGCTACAAAGCCTGAATTGGTGATGTTTATGGGATTTTAACCTGGGCAATGTGTTAACTCACAAACAATGAGATAACAATAAACACGCCTGGCTATAAAGCCTGAATTGGTGATGTTTATGGGATTTTGACCTGGGGAATGTGTTAACTCACAATCAATGAGATAACAATAAACAAGCCTCGCTATAAAGCCTGAATTGGTGATGTTTATGGGATTTTAACCTGGGGAATGTGTTAACTCACAATCAGTGAGATAACAATAAACAAGCTTTGCAATGAAGCCTGAATTGGTGATGTTTATGGGATTTTGACCTGGGGAATGTGTTAACTCACAAACAATGAGATAACAATAAACAAGCCTCGCTATAAAGCCTGAATTGGTGATGTTTATGGGATTTTCACCTGGGGAATGTGTTAACTCACAAACAATGAGATAACAACAAACAAGCCTCGCCATAAAGCCTGAATTGGTGATGTTTATGGGATTTTGAACTGGGGAATGTGTTAACTCACAAACAATGAGATAACAATAAACAAGCCTCGCTATAAAGCCTGAATTGGTGATGTTTATGGGATTTTGACCTGGGGAATGTGTTAACTCACAAACAATGAGATAACAATAAACAAGCATGGCTACAAAGCCTGAATTGGTGATGTTTATGGGATTTTAACCTGGGCAATGTGTTAACTCACAAACAATGAGATAACAATAAACAAGCCTGGCTACAAAGCCTGAATTGGTGATGTTTATGGGATTTTAACCAGGGCAATGTGTTAACTCACAAACAATGAGATAACAATAAACAAGCCTCGCTATAAAGCCTGAATTGGTGATGTTTATGGGATTTTAACCTGGGGAATGTGTTAACTCACAAACAATGAGATAACAATAAACAAGCCTCGCTATAAAGCCTGAATTGGTGATGTTTATGGGATTTTAACCTGGGGAATGTGTTAATTCACAAACAATACGATAACAATAAACAAGCCGGACTATAAAGCCTGAATTGGTGATGTTTATGGGATTTTGACCTGGGGAATGTGTTAACTCACAAACAATGAGGTAACAATAGACAAGCCTCGCTATAAAGCCTGAATTGGTGATGTTTATGGGATTTTGACCTGGGGAATGTGTTAACTCACAATCAATGAGATAACAATAAACAAGCCTGACTATAAAGCCTGAATTGGTGATGTTTATGGGATTTTAACCTGGGCAATGTGTTAACTCACAAACAATGAGATAACAAAAAACAAGCCTCGCTATAAAGCCTGAATTGGTGATGTTTCTGGGATTTTAACCTGGGGAATGTGTTAACTCACAAACAATGAGATAGCAATAAACAAGCCTCGCTATAAAGCCTGAATTGGTGATGTTTATGGGATTTTAACCTGGGGAATGTGTTAACTCACAAACAATGAGATAGCAATAAACAAGCCTCGCTATAAAGCCTGAATTGGTGATGTTTATGGGATTTTAACCTGGGGAATGTGTTAACTCACAATCAATGAGGTAACAATAAACAAGCCGGACTATAAAGCCTGAATTGGTGATGTTTATGGGATTTTGACCTGGGGAATGTGTTAACTCACAATCAATGAGATAACAAAAAACAAGCCTCGCTATAAAGCCTGAATTGGTGATGTTTATGGGATTTTAACCTGGGAAATGTGTAAACTCACAAACAATGAGATAACAATAAACACGCCTGGCTATAAAGCCTGAATTGGTGATGTTTATGGGATTTTAACCTGGGGAATGTGTAAACTCACAAACAATGAGATAACAATAAACACGCCTGGCTATAAAGCCTGAATTGGTGATGTTTATGGGATTTTAACCTGGGCAATGTGTTAACTCACAAACAATGAGATAACAATAAACAAGCCTGGCTACAAAGCCTGAATTGGTGATGTTTATGGGATTTTAACCTGGGGAATGTTTTAACTCACAAACAATGAGATAACAATAACCAAGCCTTGCTATAAAGCCTGAATTGGTGATGTTTATGGGATTTTAACCTGGGGAATGTGTTAACTCACAAACAATGAGATAACAATAAACACGCCTGGCTATAAAGCCTGAATTGGTGATGTTTATGGGATTTTAACCTGGGCAATGTGTTAACTCACAAACAATGAGATAACAATAAACAAGCCTGGCTACAAAGCCTGAATTGGTGATGTTTATGGGATTTTAACGTGGGCAATGTGTTAACTCACAAACAATGAGATAACAATAAACACGCCTGGCTATAAAGCCTGAATTGGTGATGTTTATGGGATTTTAACCTGGGCAATGTGTTAACTCACAAACAATGAGATAACAATAAACAAGCCTCGCTACAAAGCCTGAATTGGTGATGTTAATGGGATTTTAACCTGGGGAATGTGTTAACTCACAATCAATGAGATAACAATAAACAAGCCTGGCTACAAAGCCTGAATTGGTGATGTTTATGGGATTTTAACCTGGGGAATGTTTTAACTCACAAACAATGAGATAACAATAAACAAGCCTCGCTATAAAGCCTGAATTGGTGATGTTTATGGGATTTTAACCTGGGGAATGTGTTAACTCACAAACAATGAGATAACAATAAACAAGCCTCGCTATAAAGCCTGAATTGGTGATGTTTATGGGATTTTAACCTGGGGAATGTTTTAACTCACAAACAATGAGATAACAATAAACAAGCCTCGCTATAAAGCCTGAATTGGTGATGTTTATGGGATTTTAACCTGGGGAATGTGTTAGCTCACAAACAATGCGATAACAATAAACAAGCCTCGCTATGAAGCCTGAATTGGTGATGTTTATGGGATTTTAACCTGGGGAATGTTTTAACTCACAAACAATGAGATAACAATAAACAAGCCTCGCTATAAAGCCTGAAATGGTGATGTTTATGGGATTTTAACCTGGGGAATGTGTTAACTCACAATCAATGAGATAACAATAAACAAGCCTGGCTACAAAGCCTGAATTGGTGATGTTTATGGGATTTTAACCTGGGCAATGTGTTAACTCACAAACAATGAGATAACAATAAACACGCCTGGCTATAAAGCCTGAATTGGTGATGTTTATGGGATTTTGACCTGGGGAATGTGTTAACTCACAATCAATGAGATAACAATAAACAAGCCTCGCTATAAAGCCTGAATTGGTGATGTTTATGGGATTTTAACCTGGGGAATGTGTTAACTCACAATCAGTGAGATAACAATAAACAAGCTTTGCAATGAAGCCTGAATTGGTGATGTTTATGGGATTTTGACCTGGGGAATGTGTTAACTCACAAACAATGAGATAACAATAAACAAGCCTCGCTATAAAGCCTGAATTGGTGATGTTTATGGGATTTTCACCTGGGGAATGTGTTAACTCACAAACAATGAGATAACAATAAACAAGCCTCGCCATAAAGCCTGAATTGGTGATGTTTATGGGATTTTGAACTGGGGAATGTGTTAACTCACAAACAATGAGATAACAATAAACAAGCCTCGCTATAAAGCCTGAATTGGTGATGTTTATGGGATTTTGACCTGGGGAATGTGTTAACTCACAAACAATGAGATAACAATAAACAAGCCTCGCTATGAAGCCTGAATTGGTGATGATTATGGGATTTTAACCTGGGGAATGTGTTAACTCACAATCAATGAGATAACAATAAACAAGCATGGCTACAAAGCCTGAATTGGTGATGTTTATGGGATTTTGACCTGGGGAATGTGTTACCTCACAAACAATGAGATAACAATAAACAAGCCTCGCTATGAAGCCTGAATTGGTGATGATTATGGGATTTTAACCTGGGGAATGTGTTAACTCACAATCAATGAGATAACAATAAACAAGCATGGCTACAAAGCCTGAATTGGTGATGTTTATGGGATTTTAACCTGGGCAATGTGTTAACTCACAAACAATGAGATAACAATAAACACGCCTGGCTATAAAGCCTGAATTGGTGATGTTTATGGGATTTTAACCTGGGCAATGTGTTAACTCACAAACAATGAGATAACAATAAACAAGCCTGGCTACAAAGCCTGAATTGGTGATGTTTATGGGATTTTAACCTGGGGAATGTTTTAACTCACAAACAATGAGATAACAATAAACAAGCCTCGCTATAAAGCCTGAATTGGTGATGTTTATGGGATTTTAACCTGGGGAATGTGTTAACTCACAAACAATGAGATAACAATAAACACGCCTGGCTATAAAGCCTGAATTGGTGATGTTTATGGGATTTTAACCTGGGCAATGTGTTAACTCACAAACAATGAGATAACAATAAACAAGCCTGGCTACAAAGCCTGAATTGGTGATGTTTATGGGATTTTAACCTGGGCAATGTGTTAACTCACAAACAATGAGATAAAAAATAAACAAGCCTCGCTATGAAGACTGAATTGGTGATGATTATGGGATTTTAACCTGGGGAATGTGTTAACTCACAATCAATGAGATAACAATAAACAAGCATGGCTACAAAGCCTGAATTGGTGATGTTTATGGGATTTTAACCTGGGCAATGTGTTAACTCACAAACAATGAGATAACAATAAACAAGCCTCGCTATAAAGCCTGAATTGGTGATGATTATGGGATTTTAACCTGGGGAATGTGTTAACTCACAATCAATGAGATAACAATAAACACGCCTGGCTACAAAGCCTGAATTGGTGATGTTTATGGGATTTTAACCTGGGCAATGTGTTAACTCACAAACAATGAGATAACAATAAACACGCCTGGCTATAAAGCCTGAATTGGTGATGTTTATGGGATTTTAACCTGGGCAATGTGTTAACTCACAAACAATGAGATAACAATAAATAAGCCTCGCTATAAAGCCTGAATTGGTGATGTTTATGGGATTTTAACCTGGGGAATGTGTTAACTCACAAACAATGCGATAACAATAAACAAGCCTCGCTATGAAGCCTGAATTGGTGATGTTTATGGGATTTTGACCTGGGGAATGTGTTTACTCACAAACAATGAGGTAACAACAGACAAGCCTCGCTATAAAGCCTGAATTGGTGATGTTTATGGGATTTTAACCTGGGGAATGTGTTAACTCACAATCAATGAGATAACAATAAACAAGCCTGACTATAAAGCCTGAATTGGTGATGTTTATGGGATTTTAACCTGGGCAATGTGTTAACTCACAAACAATGAGATAACAATAAACAAGCCTCGCTATAAAGCCTGAATTGGTGATGTTTATGGGATTTTAACCTGGGCAATGTGTTAACTCACAAACAATGAGATAACAATAAACAAGCCTCGCTATAAAGCCTGAATTGGTGATGTTTATGGGATTTTAACCTGGGGAATGTGTTAACTCACAAACAATGCGATAACAATAAACAAGCCTCGCTATAAAGCCTGAATTGGTGATGTTTATGGGATTTTAACCTGGGGAATGTGTTAACTCACAATCAATGAGATAACAATAAACAAGCCTGACTATAAAGCCTGAATTGGTGATGTTTATGGGATTTTAACCTGGGGAATGTGTTAACTCACAAACAATGAGGTAACAACAGACAAGCCTCGCTATAAAGCCTGAATTGGTGATGTTTATGGGATTTTAACCTGGGGAATGTGTTAACTCACAATCAATGAGATAACAATAAACAAGCCTGACTATAAAGCCTGAATTGGTGATGTTTATGGGATTTTAACCTGGGCAATGTGTTAACTCACAAACAATGAGATAACAAAAAACAAGCCTCGCTATAAAGCCTGAATTGGTGATGTTTATGGGATTTTAACCTGGGGAATGTGTTAACTCACAAACAATGAGATAGCAATAAACAAGCCTCGCTATAAAGCCTGAATTGGTGATGTTTATGGGATTTTAACCTGGGGAATGTGTTAACTCACAAACAATGAGATAGCAATAAACAAGCCTCGCTATAAAGCCTGAATTGGTGATGTTTATGGGATTTTAACCTGGGGAATGTGTTAACTCACAATCAATGAGGTAACAATAAACAAGCCTCGCCATAAAGCCATAATTGGTGATGTTTATGGGATTTTAACCTGGGGAATGTGTTAACTCACAAACAATGAGATAACAATAAACAAGCCTCGCTATAAAGCCTGAATTGGTGATGTTTATGGGATTTTAACCTGGGGAATGTGTTAACTCACAAACAATGAGATAACAATAAACAAGCCTCGCTATGAAGCCTGAATTGGTGATGTTTATGGGATTTTAACCTGGGCAATGTGTTAACTCACAAACAATGAGATAACAATAAACAAGCCTCGCTATAAAGCCTGATTTGGTGATGTTTAAGGGATTTTAACCTGGGGAATGTGATAACTCACAATCAATGAGATAACAATAAACAAGCCTAACTATAAAGCCTGAATTGGTGATGTTTATGGGATTTTGACCTGGGGAATGTGTTAACTCACAATCAATGAGATAACAATAAACAAGCCTCGCTATTAAGCCTGAATTGGTGATGTTTATGGGATTTTAAACTGGGGAATGTGTTAACTCACAAACAATGAGATAACAATAAACAAGCCTGGCTATAAAGCCTGAATTGGTGATGTTTATGGGATTTTAACCTGGGGAATGTGTTAACTCACAAACAATGAGATAGCAATAAACAAGCCTCGCTATAAAGCCTGAATTGGTGATGTTTATGGGATTTTAACCTGGGGAATGTGTTAACTCACAAACAATGAGATAACAATAAACAAGCCTCGCTATGAAGCCTGAATTGGTGATGTTTATGGGATTTTAACCTGGGCAATGTGTTAACTCACAAACAATGAGATAACAATAAACAAGCCTCGCTATAAAGCCTGATTTGGTGATGTTTATGGGATTTTAAACTGGGGAATGTGTTAACTCACAAACAATGAGATAACAATAAACAAGCCTGGCTATAAAGCCTGAATTGGTGATGTTTATGGGATTTTAACCTGGGGAATGTGTTAACTCACAAACAATGAGATAACAATAAACAAGCCTCGCTATGAAGCCTGAATTGGTGATGTTTATGGGATTTTAACCTGGGCAATGTGTTAACTCACAAACAATGAGATAACAATAAACAAGCCTCGCTATAAAGCCTGAATTGGTGATGTTTATGGGATTTTAACCTGGGGAATGTGTTAACTCACAAACAATGAGATAACAATAAACAAGCCTCGCTATAAAGCCTGAATTGGTGATGTTTATGGGATTTTAACCTGGGGAATGTGTTAACTCACAAACAATGAGATAACAATAAACAAGCCTCGCTATAAAGCCTGAATTGGTGATGTTTATGGGATTTTAACCTGGGGAATGTGTTAACTCACAAACAATGAGATAACAATAAACAAGCCTGGCTATAAAGCCTGAATTGGTGATGTTTATGGGATTTTAACCTGGGGAATGTGTTAACTCATAAACAATGAGATAACAATAAACAAGCCTCGCTATGAAGCCTGAATTGGTGATGTTTATGGGATTTTAACCTGGGGAATGTGTAAACTCACAAACAATGAGATAACAATAAACACACCTGGCTATAAAGCCTGAATTGGTGATGTTTATGGGATTTTAACCTGGGGAATGTGTAAACTCACAAACAATGAGATAACAATAAACACGCCTGGCTATAAAGCCTGAATTGGTGATGTTTATGGGATTTTAACCTGGGCAATGTGTTAACTCACAAACAATGAGATAACAATAAACAAGCCTGGCTACAAAGCCTGAATTGGTGATGTTTATGGGATTTTAACCTGGGGAATGTTTTAACTCACAAACAATGAGATAACAATAAACAAGCCTTGCTATAAAGCCTGAATTGGTGATGTTTATGGGATTTTAACCTGGGGAATGTGTTAACTCACAAACAATGAGATAATAATAAACAAGCCTCGCTTTAAAGCCTGAATTGGTGATGGTTATGGGATTTTAACCTGGGGAATGTGTTAACTCATAAACAATGAGATAACAATAAACAAGCCTCGCTATAAAGCCTGAATTGGTGATGTTTATGGGATTTTAACCTGGGGAATGTGTTAACTCACAAACAATGAGATAACAATAAACAAGCCTCGCTATAAAGCCTGAATTGGTGATGTTTATGGGATTTTAACCTGGGGAATGTGTTAACTCACAAACAATGAGATAACAATAAACAAGCCTCGCTATAAAGCCTGAATTGGTGATGTTTATGGGATTTTAACCTGGGGAATGTGTTAACTCACAAACAATGAGATAACAATAAACAAGCCTCGCTATAAAGCCTGAATTGGTGATGTTTATGGGATTTTAACCTGGGGAATGTGTTAACTCACAAACAATGAGATAACAATAAACAAGCCTCGCTATAAAGCCTGAATTGGTGATGTTTATGGGATTTTAACCTGGGGAATGTTTTAACTCACAATCAATGAGATAACAATAAACAAGCCTCGCTATAAAGCCTGAATTGGTGATGTTTATGGGATTTTAACCTGGGGAATGTGTTAACTCACAATCAATGAGATAACAATAAACAAGCCTGGCTACAAAGCCTGAATTGGTGATGTTTATGGGATTTTAACCTGGGCAATGTGTTAACTCACAAACAATGAGATAACAATAAACACGCCTGGCTATAAAGCCTGAATTGGTGATGTTTATGGGATTTTGACCTGGGGAATGTGTTAACTCACAATCAATGAGATAACAATAAACATGCCTCGCTATAAAGCCTGAATTGGTGATGTTTATGGGATTTTAACCTGGGGAATGTGTTAACTCACAATCAGTGAGATAACAATAAACAAGCTTTGCAATGAAGCCTGAATTGGTGATGTTTATGGGATTTTGACCTGGGGAATGTGTTAACTCACAAACAATGAGATAACAATAAACAAGCCTCGCTATAAAGCCTGAATTGGTGATGTTTATGGGATTTTGACCTGGGGAATGTGTTAACTCACAAACAATGAGATAACAATAAACAAGCCTCGCCATAAAGCCTGAATTGGTGATGTTTATGGGATTTTGAACTGGGGAATGTGTTAACTCACAAACAATGAGGTAACAACAGACAAGCCTCGCTATAAAGCCTGAATTGGTGATGTTTATGGGATTTTAACCTGGGGAATGTGTTAACTCACAATCAATGAGATAACAATAAACAAGCATGGCTACAAAGCCTGAATTGGTGATGTTTATGGGATTTTAACCTGGGGAATGTGTTAACTCACAAACAATGCGATAACAATAAACAAGCCTCGCTATGAAGCCTGAATTGGTGATGTTTATGGGATTTTGACCTGGGGAATGTGTTAACTCACAAACAATGAGGTAACAACAGACAAGCCTCGCTATAAAGCCTGAATTGGTGATGTTTATGGGATTTTAACCTGGGGAATGTGTTAACTCACAATCAATGAGATAACAATAAACAAGCCTGACTATAAAGCCTGAATTGGTGATGTTTATGGGATTTTAACCTGGGCAATGTGTTAACTCACAAACAATGAGATAACAAAAAACAAGCCTCGCTATAAAGCCTGAATTGGTGATGTTTATGGGATTTTAACCTGGGGAATGTGTTAACTCACAAACAATGAGATAGCAATAAACAAGCCTCGCTATAAAGCCTGAATTGGTGATGTTTATGGGATTTTAACCTGGGGAATGTGTTAACTCACAATCAATGAGATAACAATAAACAAGCATGGCTACAAAGCCTGAATTGGTGATGTTTATGGGATTTTAACCTGGGCAATGTGTTAACTCACAAACAATGAGATAACAATAAACACGCCTGGCTATAAAGCCTGAATTGGTAATGTTTATGGGATTTTGACCTGGGGAATGTGTTACCTCACAAACAATGAGATAACAATAAACAAGCCTCGCTATAAAGCCTGAATTGGTGATGATTATGGGATTTTAACCTGGGGAATGTGTTAACTCACAATCAATGAGATAACAATAAACACGCCTGGCTACAAAGCCTGAATTGGTGATGTTTATGGGATTTTAACCTGGGCAATGTGTTAACTCACAAACAATGAGATAACAATAAACACGCCTGGCTATAAAGCCTGAATTGGTGATGTTTATGGGATTTTAACCTGGGCAATGTGTTAACTCACAAACAATGAGATAACAATAAACAAGCCTGGCTACAAAGCCTGAATTGGTGATGTTAATGGGATTTTAACCTGGGGAATGTTTTAACTCACAAACAATGAGGTAACAATAAACAAGCCTCGCTATAAAGCCTGAATTGGTGATATTAATGGGATTTTAACCTGGTGAATGTTTTAACTCACAAACAATGAGGTAACAATAAACAAGCCTCGCTATAAAGCCTGATTTGGTGATGTTTATGGGATTTTAACCTGGGGAATGTGATAACTCACAATCAATGAGATAACAATAAACAAGCCTCACTATAAAGCCTGAATTGGTGATGTTTATGGGATTTTGACCTGGGGAATGTGTTAACTCACAATCAATGAGATAACAATAAACAAGCCTCGCTATGAAGCCTGAATTGGTGATGTTTATGGGATTTTAAACTGGGGAATGTGTTAACTCACAAACAATGAGATAACAATAAACAAGCCTGGCTATAAAGCCTGAATTGGTGATGTTTATGGGATTTTAACCTGGGGAATGTGTTAACTCACAAACAATGAGATAACAATAAACAAGCCTCGCTATGAAGCCTGAATTGGTGATGTTTATGGGATTTTAACCTGGGCAATGTGTTAACTCACAAACAATGAGATAACAATAAACAAGCCTCGCTATAAAGCCTGAATTGGTGATGTTTATGGGATTTTAACCTGGGGAATGTGTTAACTCACAAACAATGAGATAACAATAAACAAGCCTCGCTATAAAGCCTGAATTGGTGATGTTTATGGGATTTTAACCTGGGGAATGTGTTAACTCACAAACAATGAGATAACAATAAACAAGCCTCGCTATAAAGCCTGAATTGGTGATGTTTATGGGATTTTAACCTGGGGAATGTGTTAACTCACAAACAATGAGATAACAATAAACAAGCCTCGCTATAAAGCCTGAATTGGTGATGTTTATGGGATTTTAACCTGGGGAATGTGTTAACTCATAAACAATGAGATAACAATAAACAAGCCTCGCTATGAAGCCTGAATTGGTGATGTTTATGGGATTTTAACCTGGGGAATGTGTAAACTCACAAACAATGAGATAACAATAAACACACCTGGCTATAAAGCCTGAATTGGTGATGTTTATGGGATTTTAACCTGGGGAATGTGTAAACTCACAAACAATGAGATAACAATAAACACGCCTGGCTATAAAGCCTGAATTGGTGATGTTTATGGGATTTTAACCTGGGCAATGTGTTAACTCACAAACAATGAGATAACAATAAACAAGCCTGGCTACAAAGCCTGAATTGGTGATGTTTATGGGATTTTAACCTGGGGAATGTTTTAACTCACAAACAATGAGATAACAATAAACAAGCCTTGCTATAAAGCCTGAATTGGTGATGTTTATGGGATTTTAACCTGGGGAATGTGTTAACTCACAAACAATGAGATAACAATAAACAAGCCTCGCTTTAAAGCCTGAATTGGTGATGGTTATGGGATTTTAACCTGGGGAATGTGTTAACTCATAAACAATGAGATAACAATAAACAAGCCTCACTATAAAGCCTGAATTGGTGATGTTTATGGGATTTTAACCTGGGGAATGTGTTAACTCATAAACAATGAGATAACAATAAACAAGCCTCGCTATAAAGCCTGAATTGGTGATGTTTATGGGATTTTAACCTGGGGAATGTGTTAACTCACAAACAATGAGATAACAATAAACAAGCCTCGCTATAAAGCCTGAATTGGTGATGTTTATGGGATTTTAACCTGGGGAATGTGTTAACTCACAAACAATGAGATAACAATAAACAAGCCTCGCTATAAAGCCTGAATTGGTGATGTTTATGGGATTTTAACCTGGGGAATGTGTTAACTCACAAACAATGAGATAACAATAAACAAGCCTCGCTATAAAGCCTGAATTGGTGATGTTTATGGGATTTTAACCTGGGGAATGTTTTAACTCACAATCAATGAGATAACAATAAACAAGCCTCGCTATAAAGCCTGAATTGGTGATGTTTATGGGATTTTAACCTGGGGAATGTGTTAACTCACAATCAATGAGATAACAATAAACAAGCCTGGCTACAAAGCCTGAATTGGTGATGTTTATGGGATTTTAACCTGGGCAATGTGTTAACTCACAAACAATGAGATAACAATAAACACGCCTGGCTATAAAGCCTGAATTGGTGATGTTTATGGGATTTTGACCTGGGGAATGTGTTAACTCACAATCAATGAGATAACAATAAACAAGCCTCGCTATAAAGCCTGAATTGGTGATGTTTATGGGATTTTAACCTGGGGAATGTGTTAACTCACAATCAGTGAGATAACAATAAACAAGCTTTGCAATGAAGCCTGAATTGGTGATGTTTATGGGATTTTGACCTGGGGAATGTGTTAACTCACAAACAATGAGATAACAATAAACAAGCCTCGCTATAAAGCCTGAATTGGTGATGTTTATGGGATTTTGACCTGGGGAATGTGTTAACTCACAAACAATGAGATAACAATAAACAAGCCTCGCCATAAAGCCTGAATTGGTGATGTTTATGGGATTTTGAACTGGGGAATGTGTTAACTCACAAACAATGAGATAACAATAAACAAGCCTCGCTATAAAGCCTGAATTGGTGATGTTTATGGGATTTTGACCTGGGGAATGTGTTAACTCACAAACAATGAGATAACAATAAACAAGCCTCGCTATGAAGCCTGAATTGGTGATGATTATGGGATTTTAACCTGGGGAATGTGTTAACTCACAATCAATGAGATAACAATAAACAAGCATGGCTACAAAGCCTGAATTGGTGATCTTTATGGGATTTTGACCTGGGGAATGTGTTACCTCACAAACAATGAGATAACAATAAACAAGCCTCGCTATGAAGCCTGAATTGGTGATGATTATGGGATTTTAACCTGGGGAATGTGTTAACTCACAATCAATGAGATAACAATAAACAAGCATGGCTACAAAGCCTGAATTGGTGATGTTTATGGGATTTTAACCTGGGCAATGTGTTAACTCACAAACAATGAGATAACAATAAACACGCCTGGCTACAAAGCCTGAATTGGTGATGTTTATGGGATTTTAACCTGGGCAATGTGTTAACTCACAAACAATGAGATAACAATAAACAAGCCTGGCTACAAAGCCTGAATTGGTGATGTTTATGGGATTTTAACCTGGGGAATGTTTTAACTCACAAACAATGAGATAACAATAAACAAGCCTGGCTATAAAGCCTGAATTGGTGATGTTTATGGGATTTTAACCTGGGGAATGTGTTAACTCACAAACAATGAGATAACAATAAACAAGCCTGGCTACAAAGCCTGAATTGGTGATGTTTATGGGATTTTAACCTGGGCAATGTGTTAACTCACAAACAATGAGATAACAATAAACACGCCTCACTATGAAGACTGAATTGGTGATGTTTATGGGATTTTAACCTGGGCAATGTGTTAACTCACAAACAATGAGATAACAATAAACAAGCCTCGCGATGAAGCCTGAATTGGTGATGATTATGGGATTTTAACCTGGGGAATGTGTTAACTCACAAACAATGAGATAACAATAAACAAGCCTCGCTATAAAGCCTGAATTGGTGATGTTTATGGGATTTTAACCTGGGGAATGTGTTAACTCACAATCAATGAGATAACAATAAACAAGCCTCGCTATGAAGCCTGAATTGGTGATGTTTATGGGATTTTAACCTGGGGAATGTGTTAACTCACAATCAATGAGATAACAATAAACAAGCATGGCTACAAAGCCTGAATTGGTGATGTTTATGGGATTTTAACCTGGGGAATGTGTTAACTCACAAACAATGAGATAGCAATAAACAAGCCTCGCTATAAAGCCTGAATTGGTGATGTTTATGGGATTTTAACCTGGGGAATGTGTTAACTCACAAACAATGAGATAGCAATAAACAAGCCTCGCTATAAAGCCTGAATTGGTGATGTTTATGGGATTTTAACCTGGGGAATGTGTTAACTCACAATCAATGAGGTAACAATAAACAAGCCTCGCCATAAAGCCATAATTGGTGATGTTTATGGGATTTTAACCTGGGGAATGTGTTAACTCACAAACAATGAGGTAACAATAAACAAGCCTCGCCATAAAGCCATAATTGGTGATGTTTATGGGATTTTAACCTGGGGAATGTGTTAACTCACAAACAATGAGATAACAATAAACAAGCCTCGCTATAAAGCCTGAATTGGTGATGTTTATGGGATTTTAACCTGGGGAATGTGTTAACTCACAAACAATGAGATAGCAATAAACAAGCCTCGCTATAAAGCCTGAATTGGTGATGTTTATGGGATTTTAACCTGGGGAATGTGTTAACTCACAAACAATGAGATAGCAATAAACAAGCCTCGCTATAAAGCCTGAATTGGTGATGTTTATGGGATTTTAACCTGGGGAATGTGTTAACTCACAATCAATGAGGTAACAATAAACAAGCCTCGCCATAAAGCCATAATTGGTGATGTTTATGGGATTTTAACCTGGGGAATGTGTTAACTCACAAACAATGAGGTAACAATAAACAAGCCTCGCCATAAAGCCATAATTGGTGATGTTTATGGGATTTTAACCTGGGGAATGTGTTAACTCACAAACAATGAGATAACAATAAACAAGCCTCGCTATAAAGCCTGAATTGGTGATGTTTATGGGATTTTAACCTGGGGAATGTGTTAACTCACAAACAATGAGATAACAATAAACAAGCCTCGCTATGAAGCCTGAATTGGTGATGTTTATGGGATTTTAACCTGGGCAATGTGTTAACTCACAAACAATGAGATAACAATAAACAAGCCTCGCTATAAAGCCTGATTTGGTGATGTTTAAGGGATTTTAACCTGGGGAATGTGATAACTCACAATCAATGAGATAACAATAAACAAGCCTAACTATAAAGCCTGAATTGGTGATGTTTATGGGATTTTGACCTGGGGAATGTGTTAACTCACAATCAATGAGATAACAATAAACAAGCCTCGCTATGAAGCCTGAATTGGTGATGTTTATGGGATTTTAAACTGGGGAATGTGTTAACTCACAAACAATGAGATAACAATAAACAAGCCTGGCTATAAAGCCTGAATTGGTGATGTTTATGGGATTTTAACCTGGGGAATGTGTTAACTCACAAACAATGAGATAGCAATAAACAAGCCTCGCTATAAAGCCTGAATTGGTGATGTTTATGGGATTTTAACCTGGGGAATGTGTTAACTCACAAACAATGAGATAACAATAAACAAGCCTCGCTATGAAGCCTGAATTGGTGATGTTTATGGGATTTTAACCTGGGCAATGTGTTAACTCACAAACAATGAGATAACAATAAACAAGCCTCGCTATAAAGCCTGATTTGGTGATGTTTATGGGATTTTAAACTGGGGAATGTGTTAACTCACAAACAATGAGATAACAATAAACAAGCCTGGCTATAAAGCCTGAATTGGTGATGTTTATGGGATTTTAACCTGGGGAATGTGTTAACTCACAAACAATGAGATAACAATAAACAAGCCTCGCTATGAAGCCTGAATTGGTGATGTTTATGGGATTTTAACCTGGGCAATGTGTTAACTCACAAACAATGAGATAACAATAAACAAGCCTCGCTATAAAGCCTGAATTGGTGATGTTTATGGGATTTTAACCTGGGGAATGTGTTAACTCACAAACAATGAGATAACAATAAACAAGCCTCGCTATAAAGCCTGAATTGGTGATGTTTATGGGATTTTAACCTGGGGAATGTGTTAACTCACAAACAATGAGATAACAATAAACAAGCCTCGCTATAAAGCCTGAATTGGTGATGTTTATGGGATTTTAACCTGGGGAATGTGTTAACTCACAAACAATGAGATAACAATAAACAAGCCTGGCTATAAAGCCTGAATTGGTGATGTTTATGGGATTTTAACCTGGGGAATGTGTTAACTCATAAACAATGAGATAACAATAAACAAGCCTCGCTATGAAGCCTGAATTGGTGATGTTTATGGGATTTTAACCTGGGGAATGTGTAAACTCACAAACAATGAGATAACAATAAACACACCTGGCTATAAAGCCTGAATTGGTGATGTTTATGGGATTTTAACCTGGGGAATGTGTAAACTCACAAACAATGAGATAACAATAAACACGCCTGGCTATAAAGCCTGAATTGGTGATGTTTATGGGATTTTAACCTGGGCAATGTGTTAACTCACAAACAATGAGATAACAATAAACAAGCCTGGCTACAAAGCCTGAATTGGTGATGTTTATGGGATTTTAACCTGGGGAATGTTTTAACTCACAAACAATGAGATAACAATAAACAAGCCTTGCTATAAAGCCTGAATTGGTGATGTTTATGGGATTTTAACCTGGGGAATGTGTTAACTCACAAACAATGAGATAATAATAAACAAGCCTCGCTTTAAAGCCTGAATTGGTGATGGTTATGGGATTTTAACCTGGGGAATGTGTTAACTCATAAACAATGAGATAACAATAAACAAGCCTCGCTATAAAGCCTGAATTGGTGATGTTTATGGGATTTTAACCTGGGGAATGTGTTAACTCACAAACAATGAGATAACAATAAACAAGCCTCGCTATAAAGCCTGAATTGGTGATGTTTATGGGATTTTAACCTGGGGAATGTGTTAACTCACAAACAATGAGATAACAATAAACAAGCCTCGCTATAAAGCCTGAATTGGTGATGTTTATGGGATTTTAACCTGGGGAATGTGTTAACTCACAAACAATGAGATAACAATAAACAAGCCTCGCTATAAAGCCTGAATTGGTGATGTTTATGGGATTTTAACCTGGGGAATGTGTTAACTCACAAACAATGAGATAACAATAAACAAGCCTCGCTATAAAGCCTGAATTGGTGATGTTTATGGGATTTTAACCTGGGGAATGTTTTAACTCACAATCAATGAGATAACAATAAACAAGCCTCGCTATAAAGCCTGAATTGGTGATGTTTATGGGATTTTAACCTGGGGAATGTGTTAACTCACAATCAATGAGATAACAATAAACAAGCCTGGCTACAAAGCCTGAATTGGTGATGTTTATGGGATTTTAACCTGGGCAATGTGTTAACTCACAAACAATGAGATAACAATAAACACGCCTGGCTATAAAGCCTGAATTGGTGATGTTTATGGGATTTTGACCTGGGGAATGTGTTAACTCACAATCAATGAGATAACAATAAACATGCCTCGCTATAAAGCCTGAATTGGTGATGTTTATGGGATTTTAACCTGGGGAATGTGTTAACTCACAATCAGTGAGATAACAATAAACAAGCTTTGCAATGAAGCCTGAATTGGTGATGTTTATGGGATTTTGACCTGGGGAATGTGTTAACTCACAAACAATGAGATAACAATAAACAAGCCTCGCTATAAAGCCTGAATTGGTGATGTTTATGGGATTTTGACCTGGGGAATGTGTTAACTCACAAACAATGAGATAACAATAAACAAGCCTCGCCATAAAGCCTGAATTGGTGATGTTTATGGGATTTTGAACTGGGGAATGTGTTAACTCACAAACAATGAGGTAACAACAGACAAGCCTCGCTATAAAGCCTGAATTAGTGATGTTTATGGGATTTTAACCTGGGGAATGTGTTAACTCACAATCAATGAGATAACAATAAACAAGCATGGCTACAAAGCCTGAATTGGTGATGTTTATGGGATTTTAACCTGGGGAATGTGTTAACTCACAAACAATGCGATAACAATAAACAAGCCTCGCTATGAAGCCTGAATTGGTGATGTTTATGGGATTTTGACCTGGGGAATGTGTTAACTCACAAACAATGAGGTAACAACAGACAAGCCTCGCTATAAAGCCTGAATTGGTGATGTTAATGGGATTTTAACCTGGGGAATGTTTTAACTCACAAACAATGAGATAACAATAAACACGCCTGGCTATAAAGCCTGAATTGGTGATGTTTATGGGATTTTAACCTGGGGAATGTGTTAACTCACAATCAATGAGATAACAATAAACAAGCCTGACTATAAAGCCTGAATTGGTGATGTTTATGGGATTTTAACCTGGGCAATGTGTTAACTCACAAACAATGAGATAACAAAAAACAAGCCTCGCTATAAAGCCTGAATTGGTGATGTTTATGGGATTTTAACCTGGGGAATGTGTTAACTCACAAACAATGAGATAGCAATAAACAAGCCTCGCTATAAAGCCTGAATTGGTGATGTTTATGGGATTTTAACCTGGGGAATGTGTTAACTCACAATCAATGAGATAACAATAAACAAGCATGGCTACAAAGCCTGAATTGGTGATGTTTATGGGATTTTAACCTGGGCAATGTGTTAACTCACAAACAATGAGATAACAACAAACACGCCTGGCTATAAAGCCTGAATTGGTAATGTTTATGGGATTTTGACCTGGGGAATGTGTTACCTCACAAACAATGAGATAACAATAAACAAGCCTCGCTATAAAGCCTGAATTGGTGATGATTATGGGATTTTAACCTGGGGAATGTGTTAACTCACAATCAATGAGATAACAATAAACACGCCTGGCTACAAAGCCTGAATTGGTGATGTTTATGGGATTTTAACCTGGGCAATGTGTTAACTCACAAACAATGAGATAACAATAAACACGCCTGGCTATAAAGCCTGAATTGGTGATGTTTATGGGATTTTAACCTGGGCAATGTGTTAACTCACAAACAATGAGATAACAATAAACAAGCCTGGCTACAAAGCCTGAATTGGTGATGTTAATGGGATTTTAACCTGGGGAATGTTTTAACTCACAAACAATGAGGTAACAATAAACAAGCCTCGCTATAAAGCCTGAATTGGTGATATTAATGGGATTTTAACCTGGTGAATGTTTTAACTCACAAACAATGAGGTAACAATAAACAAGCCTCGCTATAAAGCCTGATTTGGTGATGTTTATGGGATTTTAACCTGGGGAATGTGATAACTCACAATCAATGAGATAACAATAAACAAGCCTCACTATAAAGCCTGAATTGGTGATGTTTATGGGATTTTGACCTGGGGAATGTGTTAACTCACAATCAATGAGATAACAATAAACAAGCCTCGCTATGAAGCCTGAATTGGTGATGTTTATGGGATTTTAAACTGGGGAATGTGTTAACTCACAAACAATGAGATAACAATAAACAAGCCTGGCTATAAAGCCTGAATTGGTGATGTTTATGGGATTTTAACCTGGGGAATGTGTTAACTCACAAACAATGAGATAACAATAAACAAGCCTCGCTATGAAGCCTGAATTGGTGATGTTTATGGGATTTTAACCTGGGCAATGTGTTAACTCACAAACAATGAGATAACAATAAACAAGCCTCGCTATAAAGCCTGAATTGGTGATGTTTATGGGATTTTAACCTGGGGAATGTGTTAACTCACAAACAATGAGATAACAATAAACAAGCCTCGCTATAAAGCCTGAATTGGTGATGTTTATGGGATTTTAACCTGGGGAATGTGTTAACTCACAAACAATGAGATAACAATAAACAAGCCTCGCTATAAAGCCTGAATTGGTGATGTTTATGGGATTTTAACCTGGGGAATGTGTTAACTCATAAACAATGAGATAACAATAAACAAGCCTCGCTATGAAGCCTGAATTGGTGATGTTTATGGGATTTTAACCTGGGGAATGTGTAAACTCACAAACAATGAGATAACAATAAACACACCTGGCTATAAAGCCTGAATTGGTGATGTTTATGGGATTTTAACCTGGGGAATGTGTTAACTCACAAACAATGAGATAACAATAAACACGCCTGGCTATAAAGCCTGAATTGGTGATGTTTATGGGATTTTAACCTGGGCAATGTGTTAACTCACAAACAATGAGATAACAATAAACAAGCCTGGCTACAAAGCCTGAATTGGTGATGTTTATGGGATTTTAACCTGGGGAATGTTTTAACTCACAAACAATGAGATAACAATAAACAAGCCTTGCTATAAAGCCTGAATTGGTGATGTTTATGGGATTTTAACCTGGGGAATGTGTTAACTCACAAACAATGAGATAACAATAAACA
The DNA here is from genome assembly GCF_964187855.1 of Myxine glutinosa. Taxonomy (NCBI): domain Eukaryota; kingdom Metazoa; phylum Chordata; class Myxini; order Myxiniformes; family Myxinidae; genus Myxine; species Myxine glutinosa. The sequence continues at coordinate 187,121,410 of NC_136267.1, read as the reverse complement.
AGCCTCGCTTTAAAGCCTGAATTGGTGATGGTTATGGGATTTTAACCTGGGGAATGTGTTAACTCATAAACAATGAGATAACAATAAACAAGCCTCACTATAAAGCCTGAATTGGTGATGTTTATGGGATTTTAACCTGGGGAATGTGTTAACTCATAAACAATGAGATAACAATAAACAAGCCTCGCTATAAAGCCTGAATTGGTGATGTTTATGGGATTTTAACCTGGGGAATGTGTTAACTCACAAACAATGAGATAACAATAAACAAGCCTCGCTATAAAGCCTGAATTGGTGATGTTTATGGGATTTTAACCTGGGGAATGTGTTAACTCACAAACAATGAGATAACAATAAACAAGCCTCGCTATAAAGCCTGAATTGGTGATGTTTATGGGATTTTAACCTGGGGAATGTGTTAACTCACAAACAATGAGATAACAATAAACAAGCCTCGCTATAAAGCCTGAATTGGTGATGTTTATGGGATTTTAACCTGGGGAATGTTTTAACTCACAATCAATGAGATAACAATAAACAAGCCTCGCTATAAAGCCTGAATTGGTGATGTTTATGGGATTTTAACCTGGGGAATGTGTTAACTCACAATCAATGAGATAACAATAAACAAGCCTGGCTACAAAGCCTGAATTGGTGATGTTTATGGGATTTTAACCTGGGCAATGTGTAACTCACAAACAATGAGATAACAATAAACACGCCTGGCTATAAAGCCTGAATTGGTGATGTTTATGGGATTTTGACCTGGGGAATGTGTTAACTCACAATCAATGAGATAACAATAAACAAGCCTCGCTATAAAGCCTGAATTGGTGATGTTTATGGGATTTTAACCTGGGGAATGTGTTAACTCACAATCAGTGAGATAACAATAAACAAGCTTTGCAATGAAGCCTGAATTGGTGATGTTTATGGGATTTTGACCTGGGGAATGTGTTAACTCACAAACAATGAGATAACAATAAACAAGCCTCGCTATAAAGCCTGAATTGGTGATGTTTATGGGATTTTGACCTGGGGAATGTGTTAACTCACAAACAATGAGATAACAATAAACAAGCCTCGCCATAAAGCCTGAATTGGTGATGTTTATGGGATTTTGACCTGGGGAATGTGTTAACTCACAAACAATGAGATAACAATAAACAAGCCTGGCTATAAAGCCTGAATTGGTGATGTTTATGGGATTTTGACCTGGGGAATGTTTTAACTCACAAACAATGAGATAACAATAAACAAGCCTCGCTATAAAGCCTGAATTGGTGATGTTTATGGGATTTTGACCTGGGGAATGTGTTAACTCACAAACAATGAGATAACAATAAACAAGCCTCGCTATGAAGCCTGAATTGGTGATGATTATGGGATTTTAACCTGGGGAATGTGTTAACTCACAATCAATGAGATAACAATAAACAAGCATGGCTACAAAGCCTGAATTGGTGATCTTTATGGGATTTTGACCTGGGGAATGTGTTACCTCACAAACAATGAGATAACAATAAACAAGCCTCGCTATGAAGCCTGAATTGGTGATGATTATGGGATTTTAACCTGGGGAATGTGTTAACTCACAATCAATGAGATAACAATAAACAAGCATGGCTACAAAGCCTGAATTGGTGATGTTTATGGGATTTTAACCTGGGCAATGTGTTAACTCACAAACAATGAGATAACAATAAACACGCCTGGCTACAAAGCCTGAATTGGTGATGTTTATGGGATTTTAACCTGGGCAATGTGTTAACTCACAAACAATGAGATAACAATAAACAAGCCTGGCTACAAAGCCTGAATTGGTGATGTTTATGGGATTTTAACCTGGGGAATGTTTTAACTCACAAACAATGAGATAACAATAAACAAGCCTGGCTATAAAGCCTGAATTGGTGATGTTTATGGGATTTTAACCTGGGGAATGTGTTAACTCACAAACAATGAGATAACAATAAACACGCCTGGCTATAAAGCCTGAATTGGTGATGTTTATGGGATTTTAACCTGGGCAATGTGTTAACTCACAAACAATGAGATAACAATAAACAAGCCTGGCTACAAAGCCTGAATTGGTGATGTTTATGGGATTTTAACCTGGGCAATGTGTTAACTCACAAACAATGAGATAACAATAAACACGCCTCACTATGAAGACTGAATTGGTGATGTTTATGGGATTTTAACCTGGGCAATGTGTTAACTCACAAACAATGAGATAACAATAAACAAGCCTCGCGATGAAGCCTGAATTGGTGATGATTATGGGATTTTAACCTGGGGAATGTGTTAACTCACAAACAATGAGATAACAATAAACAAGCCTCGCTATAAAGCCTGAATTGGTGATGTTTATGGGATTTTAACCTGGGGAATGTGTTAACTCACAATCAATGAGATAACAATAAACAAGCCTCGCTATGAAGCCTGAATTGGTGATGTTTATGGGATTTTAACCTGGGGAATGTGTTAACTCACAATCAATGAGATAACAATAAACAAGCATGGCTACAAAGCCTGAATTGGTGATGTTTATGGGATTTTAACCTGGGCAATGTGTTAACTCACAAACAATGAGATAACAATAAACACGCCTGGCTATAAAGCCTGAATTGGTAATGTTTATGGGATTTTGACCTGGGGAATGTGTTACCTCACAAACAATGAGATAACAATAAACAAGCCTCGCTATAAAGCCTGAATTGGTGATGATTATGGGATTTTAACCTGGTGAATGTTTTAACTCACAAACAATGAGGTAACAATAAACAAGCCTCGCTATAAAGCCTGAATTGGTGATGTTTATGGGATTTTGACCTGGGCAATGTGTTAACTCACAAACAATGAGATAACAATAAACAAGCCTGGCTACAAAGCCTGAATTGGTGATGTTTATGGGATTTTGACCTGGGCAATGTGTTAACTCACAAACAATGAGATAACAATAAACAAGCCTGGCTACAAAGCCTGAATTGGTGATGTTTATGGGATTTTGACCTGGGCAATGTGTTAACTCACAAACAATGAGATAACAATAAACAAGCCTGGCTACAAAGCCTGAATTGGTGATGTTTATGGGATTTTGACCTGGGCAATGTGTTAACTCACAAACAATGAGATAACAATAAACAAGCCTGGCTACAAAGCCTGAATTGGTGATGTTTATGGGATTTTAACCTGGGGAATGTGTTAACTCACAAACAATGAGATAACAATAAACAAGCCTCGCTATAAAGCCTGAATTGATGATGTTTATGGGATTTTAACCTGGGGAATGTGTTAACTCACAATCAATGAGATAACAATAAACAAGCCTGGCTATAAAGCCTGAATTGATGATGTTTATGGGATTTTAACCTGGGGAATGTGTTAACTCACAATCAATGAGATAACAATAAACACGCCTGGCTATAAAGCCTGAATTGGTGATGTTTATGGGATTTTAACCTGGGCAATGTGTTAACTCACAAACAATGAGATAACAATAAACAAGCCTGGCTACAAAGCCTGAATTGGTGATGTTAATGGGATTTTAACCTGGGGAATGTTTTAACTCACAAACAATGAGGTAACAATAAACAAGCCTCGCTATAAAGCCTGAATTGGTGATGTTTATGGGATTTTAACCTGGGGAATGTGTTAACTCACAAACAATGAGATAACAATAAACACGCCTGGCTATAAAGCCTGAATTGGTGATGTTTATGGGATTTTAACCTGGGCAATGTGTTAACTCACAAACAATGAGATAACAATAAACAAGCCTGGCTACAAAGCCTGAATTGGTGATGTTTATGGGATTTTAACCTGGGCAATGTGTTAACTCACAAACAATGAGATAACAATAAACAAGCCTCGCTACAAAGCCTGAATTGGTGATGTTAATGGGATTTTAACCTGGGGAATGTGTTAACTCACAATCAATGAGATAACAATAAACAAGCCTGGCTACAAAGCCTGAATTGGTGATGTTTATGGGATTTTAACCTGGGGAATGTTTTAACTCACAAACAATGAGATAACAATAAACAAGCCTCGCTATAAAGCCTGAATTGGTGATGTTTATGGGATTTTAACCTGGGGAATGTGTTAACTCACAAACAATGAGATAACAATAAACAAGCCTCGCTATAAAGCCTGAATTGGTGATGTTTATGGGATTTTAACCTGGGGAATGTTTTAACTCACAAACAATGAGATAACAATAAACAAGCCTCGCTATAAAGCCTGAATTGGTGATGTTTATGGGATTTTAACCTGGGGAATGTGTTAGCTCACAAACAATGCGATAACAATAAACAAGCCTCGCTATGAAGCCTGAATTGGTGATGTTTATGGGATTTTAACCTGGGGAATGTTTTAACTCACAAACAATGAGATAACAATAAACAAGCCTCGCTATAAAGCCTGAAATGGTGATGTTTATGGGATTTTAACCTGGGGAATGTGTTAACTCACAATCAATGAGATAACAATAAACAAGCCTGGCTACAAAGCCTGAATTGGTGATGTTTATGGGATTTTAACCTGGGCAATGTGTTAACTCACAAACAATGAGATAACAATAAACACGCCTGGCTATAAAGCCTGAATTGGTGATGTTTATGGGATTTTGACCTGGGGAATGTGTTAACTCACAATCAATGAGATAACAATAAACAAGCCTCGCTATAAAGCCTGAATTGGTGATGTTTATGGGATTTTAACCTGGGGAATGTGTTAACTCACAATCAGTGAAATAACAATAAACAAGCTTTGCAATGAAGCCTGAATTGGTGATGTTTATGGGATTTTGACCTGGGGAATGTGTTAACTCACAAACAATGAGATAACAATAAACAAGCCTCGCTATAAAGCCTGAATTGGTGATGTTTATGGGATTTTCACCTGGGGAATGTGTTAACTCACAAACAATGAGATAACAATAAACAAGCCTCGCCATAAAGCCTGAATTGGTGATGTTTATGGGATTTTGAACTGGGGAATGTGTTAACTCACAAACAATGAGATAACAATAAACAAGCCTCGCTATAAAGCCTGAATTGGTGATGTTTATGGGATTTTGACCTGGGGAATGTGTTAACTCACAAACAATGAGATAACAATAAACAAGCCTCGCTATGAAGCCTGAATTGGTGATGATTATGGGATTTTAACCTGGGGAATGTGTTAACAAACAATCAATGAGATAACAATAAACAAGCATGGCTACAAAGCCTGAATTGGTGATGTTTATGGGATTTTGACCTGGGGAATGTGTTACCTCACAAACAATGAGATAACAATAAACAAGCCTCGCTATGAAGCCTGAATTGGTGATGATTATGGGATTTTAACCTGGGGAATGTGTTAACTCACAATCAATGAGATAACAATAAACAAGCATGGCTACAAAGCCTGAATTGGTGATGTTTATGGGATTTTAACCTGGGCAATGTGTTAACTCACAAACAATGAGATAACAATAAACACGCCTGGCTATAAAGCCTGAATTGGTGATGTTTATGGGATTTTAACCTGGGCAATGTGTTAACTCACAAACAATGAGATAACAATAAACAAGCCTGGCTACAAAGCCTGAATTGGTGATGTTTATGGGATTTTAACCTGGGGAATGTTTTAACTCACAAACAATGAGATAACAATAAACAAGCCTCGCTATAAAGCCTGAATTGGTGATGTTTATGGGATTTTAACCTGGGGAATGTGTTAACTCACAAACAATGAGATAACAATAAACACGCCTGGCTATAAAGCCTGAATTGGTGATGTTTATGGGATTTTAACCTGGGCAATGTGTTAACTCACAAACAATGAGATAACAATAAACAAGCCTGGCTACAAAGCCTGAATTGGTGATGTTTATGGGATTTTAACCTGGGCAATGTGTTAACTCACAAACAATGAGATAAAAAATAAACAAGCCTCGCTATGAAGACTGAATTGGTGATGATTATGGGATTTTAACCTGGGGAATGTGTTAACTCACAATCAATGAGATAACAATAAACAAGCATGGCTACAAAGCCTGAATTGGTGATGTTTATGGGATTTTAACCTGGGCAATGTGTTAACTCACAAACAATGAGATAACAATAAACAAGCCTCGCTATAAAGCCTGAATTGGTGATGATTATGGGATTTTAACCTGGGGAATGTGTTAACTCACAATCAATGAGATAACAATAAACACGCCTGGCTACAAAGCCTGAATTGGTGATGTTTATGGGATTTTAACCTGGGCAATGTGTTAACTCACAAACAATGAGATAACAATAAACACGCCTGGCTATAAAGCCTGAATTGGTGATGTTTATGGGATTTTAACCTGGGCAATGTGTTAACTCACAAACAATGAGATAACAATAAATAAGCCTCGCTATAAAGCCTGAATTGGTGATGTTTATTGGATTTTAACCTGGGGAATGTGTTAACTCACAAACAATGCGATAACAATAAACAAGCCTCGCTATGAAGCCTGAATTGGTGATGTTTATGGGATTTTGACCTGGGGAATGTGTTAACTCACAAACAATGAGGTAACAACAGACAAGCCTCGCTATAAAGCCTGAATTGGTGATGTTTATGGGATTTTAACCTGGGGAATGTGTTAACTCACAATCAATGAGATAACAATAAACAAGCCTGACTATAAAGCCTGAATTGGTGATGTTTATGGGATTTTAACCTGGGCAATGTGTTAACTCACAAACAATGAGATAACAATAAACAAGCCTCGCTATAAAGCCTGAATTGGTGATGTTTATGGGATTTTAACCTGGGCAATGTGTTAACTCACAAACAATGAGATAACAATAAACAAGCCTCGCTATAAAGCCTGAATTGGTGATGTTTATGGGATTTTAACCTGGGGAATGTGTTAACTCACAAACAATGCGATAACAATAAACAAGCCTCGCTATGAAGCCTGAATTGGTGATGTTTATGGGATTTTGACCTGGGGAATGTGTTAACTCACAAACAATGAGGTAACAACAGACAAGCCTCGCTATAAAGCCTGAATTGGTGATGTTTATGGGATTTTAACCTGGGGAATGTGTTAACTCACAATCAATGAGATAACAATAAACAAGCCTGACTATAAAGCCTGAATTGGTGATGTTTATGGGATTTTAACCTGGGCAATGTGTTAACTCACAAACAATGAGATAACAAAAAACAAGCCTCGCTATAAAGCCTGAATTGGTGATGTTTATGGGATTTTAACCTGGGGAATGTGTTAACTCACAAACAATGAGATAGCAATAAACAAGCCTCGCTATAAAGCCTGAATTGGTGATGTTTATGGGATTTTAACCTGGGGAATGTGTTAACTCACAAACAATGAGATAGCAATAAACAAGCCTCGCTATAAAGCCTGAATTGGTGATGTTTATGGGATTTTAACCTGGGGAATGTGTTAACTCACAATCAATGAGGTAACAATAAACAAGCCTCGCCATAAAGCCATAATTGGTGATGTTTATGGGATTTTAACCTGGGGAATGTGTTAACTCACAAACAATGAGATAACAATAAACAAGCCTCGCTATAAAGCCTGAATTGGTGATGTTTATGGGATTTTAACCTGGGGAATGTGTTAACTCACAAACAATGAGATAACAATAAACAAGCCTCGCTATGAAGCCTGAATTGGTGATGTTTATGGGATTTTAACCTGGGCAATGTGTTAACTCACAAACAATGAGATAACAATAAACAAGCCTCGCTATAAAGCCTGATTTGGTGATGTTTATGGGATTTTAACCTGGGGAATGTGATAACTCACAATCAATGAGATAACAATAAACAAGCCTAACTATAAAGCCTGAATTGGTGATGTTTATGGGATTTTGACCTGGGGAATGTGTTAACTCACAATCAATGAGATAACAATAAACAAGCCTCGCTATGAAGCCTGAATTGGTGATGTTTATGGGATTTTAAACTGGGGAATGTGTTAACTCACAAACAATGAGATAACAATAAACAAGCCTGGCTATAAAGCCTGAATTGGTGATGTTTATGGGATTTTAACCTGGGGAATGTGTTAACTCACAAACAATGAGATAGCAATAAACAAGCCTCGCTATAAAGCCTGAATTGGTGATGTTTATGGGATTTTAACCTGGGGAATGTGTTAACTCACAAACAATGAGATAACAATAAACAAGCCTCGCTATGAAGCCTGAATTGGTGATGTTTATGGGATTTTAACCTGGGCAATGTGTTAACTCACAAACAATGAGATAACAATAAACAAGCCTCGCTATAAAGCCTGATTTGGTGATGTTTATGGGATTTTAAACTGGGGAATGTGTTAACTCACAAACAATGAGATAACAATAAACAAGCCTGGCTATAAAGCCTGAATTGGTGATGTTTATGGGATTTTAACCTGGGGAATGTGTTAACTCACAAACAATGAGATAACAATAAACAAGCCTCGCTATGAAGCCTGAATTGGTGATGTTTATGGGATTTTAACCTGGGCAATGTGTTAACTCACAAACAATGAGATAACAATAAACAAGCCTCGCTATAAAGCCTGAATTGGTGATGTTTATGGGATTTTAACCTGGGGAATGTGTTAACTCACAAACAATGAGATAACAATAAACAAGCCTCGCTATAAAGCCTGAATTGGTGATGTTTATGGGATTTTAACCTGGGGAATGTGTTAACTCACAAACAATGAGATAACAATAAACAAGCCTCGCTATAAAGCCTGAATTGGTGATGTTTATGGGATTTTAACCTGGGGAATGTGTTAACTCACAAACAATGAGATAACAATAAACAAGCCTCGCTATAAAGCCTGAATTGGTGATGTTTATGGGATTTTAACCTGGGGAATGTGTTAACTCATAAACAATGAGATAACAATAAACAAGCCTCGCTATGAAGCCTGAATTGGTGATGTTTATGGGATTTTAACCTGGGGAATGTGTAAACTCACAAACAATGAGATAACAATAAACACACCTGGCTATAAAGCCTGAATTGGTGATGTTTATGGGATTTTAACCTGGGGAATGTGTAAACTCACAAACAATGAGATAACAATAAACACGCCTGGCTATAAAGCCTGAATTGGTGATGTTTATGGGATTTTAACCTGGGCAATGTGTTAACTCACAAACAATGAGATAACAATAAACAAGCCTGGCTACAAAGCCTGAATTGGTGATGTTTATGGGATTTTAACCTGGGGAATGTTTTAACTCACAAACAATGAGATAACAATAAACAAGCCTTGCTATAAAGCCTGAATTGGTGATGTTTATGGGATTTTAACCTGGGGAATGTGTTAACTCACAAACAATGAGATAACAATAAACAAGCCTCGCTATAAAGCCTGAATTGGTGATGTTTATGGGATTTTAACCTGGGGAATGTGTTAACTCACAAACAATGAGATAACAATAAACAAGCCTCGCTATAAAGCCTGAATTGGTGATGTTTATGGGATTTTAACCTGGGGAATGTGTTAACTCACAAACAATGAGATAACAATAAACAAGCCTCGCTATAAAGCCTGAATTGGTGATGTTTATGGGATTTTAACCTGGGGAATGTGTTAACTCACAAACAATGAGATAACAATAAACAAGCCTCGCTATAAAGCCTGAATTGGTGATGTTTATGGGATTTTAACCTGGGGAATGTTTTAACTCACAATCAATGAGATAACAATAAACAAGCCTCGCTATAAAGCCTGAATTGGTGATGTTTATGGGATTTTAACCTGGGGAATGTGTTAACTCACAATCAATGAGATAACAATAAACAAGCCTGGCTACAAAGCCTGAATTGGTGATGTTTATGGGATTTTAACCTGGGCAATGTGTTAACTCACAAACAATGAGATAACAATAAACACGCCTGGCTATAAAGCCTGAATTGGTGATGTTTATGGGATTTTGACCTGGGGAATGTGTTAACTCACAATCAATGAGATAACAACAAACAAGCCTCGCTATAAAGCCTGAATTGGTGATGTTTATGGGATTTTGACCTGGGGAATGTGTTAACTCACAATCAATGAGATAACAATAAACAAGCCTCGCTATAAAGCCTGAATTGGTGATGTTTATGGGATTTTAACCTGGGGAATGTGTTAACTCACAATCAGTGAGATAACAATAAACAAGCTTTGCAATGAAGCCTGAATTGGTGATGTTTATGGGATTTTGACCTGGGGAATGTGTTAACTCACAAACAATGAGATAACAATAAACAAGCCTCGCTATAAAGCCTGAATTGGTGATGTTTATGGGATTTTGACCTGGGGAATGTGTTAACTCACAAACAATGAGATAACAATAAACAAGCCTCGCCATAAAGCCTGAATTGGTGATGTTTATGGGATTTTAACCTGGGGAATGTGTTAACTCACAAACAATGAGATAGCAATAAACAAGCCTCGCTATAAAGCCTGAATTGGTGATGTTTATGGGATTTTAACCTGGGGAATGTGTTAACTCACAAACAATGAGATAACAATAAACAAGCCTCGCTATGAAGCCTGAATTGGTGATGTTTATGGGATTTTAACCTGGGCAATGTGTTAACTCACAAACAATGAGATAACAATAAACAAGCCTCGCTATAAAGCCTGATTTGGTGATGTTTATGGGATTTTAAACTGGGGAATGTGTTAACTCACAAACAATGAGATAACAATAAACAAGCCTGGCTATAAAGCCTGAATTGGTGATGTTTATGGGATTTTAACCTGGGGAATGTGTTAACTCACAAACAATGAGATAACAATAAACAAGCCTCGCTATGAAGCCTGAATTGGTGATGTTTATGGGATTTTAACCTGGGCAATGTGTTAACTCACAAACAATGAGATAACAATAAACAAGCCTCGCTATAAAGCCTGAATTGGTGATGTTTATGGGATTTTAACCTGGGGAATGTGTTAACTCACAAACAATGAGATAACAATAAACAAGCCTCGCTATAAAGCCTGAATTGGTGATGTTTATGGGATTTTAACCTGGGGAATGTGTTAACTCACAAACAATGAGATAACAATAAACAAGCCTCGCTATAAAGCCTGAATTGGTGATGTTTATGGGATTTTAACCTGGGGAATGTGTTAACTCACAAACAATGAGATAACAATAAACAAGCCTCGCTATAAAGCCTGAATTGGTGATGTTTATGGGATTTTAACCTGGGGAATGTGTTAACTCATAAACAATGAGATAACAATAAACAAGCCTCGCTATGAAGCCTGAATTGGTGATGTTTATGGGATTTTAACCTGGGGAATGTGTAAACTCACAAACAATGAGATAACAATAAACACACCTGGCTATAAAGCCTGAATTGGTGATGTTTATGGGATTTTAACCTGGGGAATGTGTAAACTCACAAACAATGAGATAACAATAAACACGCCTGGCTATAAAGCCTGAATTGGTGATGTTTATGGGATTTTAACCTGGGCAATGTGTTAACTCACAAACAATGAGATAACAATAAACAAGCCTGGCTACAAAGCCTGAATTGGTGATGTTTATGGGATTTTAACCTGGGGAATGTTTTAACTCACAAACAATGAGATAACAATAAACAAGCCTTGCTATAAAGCCTGAATTGGTGATGTTTATGGGATTTTAACCTGGGGAATGTGTTAACTCACAAACAATGAGATAACAATAAACAAGCCTCGCTATAAAGCCTGAATTGGTGATGTTTATGGGATTTTAACCTGGGGAATGTGTTAACTCACAAACAATGAGATAACAATAAACAAGCCTCGCTATAAAGCCTGAATTGGTGATGTTTATGGGATTTTAACCTGGGGAATGTGTTAACTCACAAACAATGAGATAACAATAAACAAGCCTCGCTATAAAGCCTGAATTGGTGATGTTTATGGGATTTTAACCTGGGGAATGTGTTAACTCACAAACAATGAGATAACAATAAACAAGCCTCGCTATAAAGCCTGAATTGGTGATGTTTATGGGATTTTAACCTGGGGAATGTTTTAACTCACAATCAATGAGATAACAATAAACAAGCCTCGCTATAAAGCCTGAATTGGTGATGTTTATGGGATTTTAACCTGGGGAATGTGTTAACTCACAATCAATGAGATAACAATAAACAAGCCTGGCTACAAAGCCTGAATTGGTGATGTTTATGGGATTTTAACCTGGGCAATGTGTTAACTCACAAACAATGAGATAACAATAAACACGCCTGGCTATAAAGCCTGAATTGGTGATGTTTATGGGATTTTGACCTGGGGAATGTGTTAACTCACAATCAATGAGATAACAATAAACAAGCCTCGCTATAAAGCCTGAATTGGTGATGTTTATGGGATTTTGACCTGGGGAATGTGTTAACTCACAATCAATGAGATAACAATAAACAAGCCTCGCTATAAAGCCTGAATTGGTGATGTTTATGGGATTTTAACCTGGGGAATGTGTTAACTCACAATCAGTGAGATAACAATAAACAAGCTTTGCAATGAAGCCTGAATTGGTGATGTTTATGGGATTTTGACCTGGGGAATGTGTTAACTCACAAACAATGAGATAACAATAAACAAGCCTCGCTATAAAGCCTGAATTGGTGATGTTTATGGGATTTTGACCTGGGGAATGTGTTAACTCACAAACAATGAGATAACAATAAACAAGCCTCGCCATAAAGCCTGAATTGGTGATGTTTATGGGATTTTGAACTGGGGAATGTGTTAACTCACAAACAATGAGGTAACAACAGACAAGCCTCGCTATGAAGCCTGAATTGGTGATGTTTATGGGATTTTAAACTGGGGAATGTGTTAACTCACAAACAATGAGATAACAATAAACAAGCCTGGCTATAAAGCCTGAATTGGTGATGTTTATGGGATTTTAACCTGGGGAATGTGTTAACTCACAAACAATGAGATAGCAATAAACAAGCCTCGCTATAAAGCCTGAATTGGTGATGTTTATGGGATTTTAACCTGGGGAATGTGTTAACTCACAAACAATGAGATAACAATAAACAAGCCTCGCTATGAAGCCTGAATTGGTGATGTTTATGGGATTTTAACCTGGGCAATGTGTTAACTCACAAACAATGAGATAACAATAAACAAGCCTCGCTATAAAGCCTGATTTGGTGATGTTTATGGGATTTTAAACTGGGGAATGTGTTAACTCACAAACAATGAGATAACAATAAACAAGCCTGGCTATAAAGCCTGAATTGGTGATGTTTATGGGATTTTAACCTGGGGAATGTGTTAACTCACAAACAATGAGATAACAATAAACAAGCCTCGCTATGAAGCCTGAATTGGTGATGTTTATGGGATTTTAACCTGGGCAATGTGTTAACTCACAAACAATGAGATAACAATAAACAAGCCTCGCTATAAAGCCTGAATTGGTGATGTTTATGGGATTTTAACCTGGGGAATGTGTTAACTCACAAACAATGAGATAACAATAAACAAGCCTCGCTATAAAGCCTGAATTGGTGATGTTTATGGGATTTTAACCTGGGGAATGTGTTAACTCACAAACAATGAGATAACAATAAACAAGCCTCGCTATAAAGCCTGAATTGGTGATGTTTATGGGATTTTAACCTGGGGAATGTGTTAACTCACAAACAATGAGATAACAATAAACAAGCCTCGCTATAAAGCCTGAATTGGTGATGTTTATGGGATTTTAACCTGGGGAATGTGTTAACTCATAAACAATGAGATAACAATAAACAAGCCTCGCTATGAAGCCTGAATTGGTGATGTTTATGGGATTTTAACCTGGGGAATGTGTAAACTCACAAACAATGAGATAACAATAAACACACCTGGCTATAAAGCCTGAATTGGTGATGTTTATGGGATTTTAACCTGGGGAATGTGTAAACTCACAAACAATGAGATAACAATAAACACGCCTGGCTATAAAGCCTGAATTGGTGATGTTTATGGGATTTTAACCTGGGGAATGTGTAAACTCACAAACAATGAGATAACAATAAACAAGCCTCGCTATGAAGCCTGAATTGGTGATGTTTATGGGATTTTAACCTGGGGAATGTGTAAACTCACAAACAATGAGATAACAATAAACACACCTGGCTATAAAGCCTGAATTGGTGATGTTTATGGGATTTTAACCTGGGCAATGTGTTAACTCACAAACAATGAGATAACAATAAACAAGCCTGGCTACAAAGCCTGAATTGGTGATGTTTATGGGATTTTAACCTGGGGAATGTTTTAACTCACAAACAATGAGATAACAATAAACAAGCCTTGCTATAAAGCCTGAATTGGTGATGTTTATGGGATTTTAACCTGGGGAATGTGTTAACTCACAAACAATGAGATAACAATAAACAAGCCTCGCTATAAAGCCTGAATTGGTGATGTTTATGGGATTTTAACCTGGGGAATGTGTTAACTCACAAACAATGAGATAACAATAAACAAGCCTCGCTATAAAGCCTGAATTGGTGATGTTTATGGGATTTTAACCTGGGGAATGTGTTAACTCACAAACAATGAGATAACAATAAACAAGCCTCGCTATAAAGCCTGAATTGGTGATGTTTATGGGATTTTAACCTGGGGAATGTGTTAACTCACAAACAATGAGATAACAATAAACAAGCCTCGCTATAAAGCCTGAATTGGTGATGTTTATGGGATTTTAACCTGGGGAATGTTTTAACTCACAATCAATGAGATAACAATAAACAAGCCTCGCTATAAAGCCTGAATTGGTGATGTTTATGGGATTTTAACCTGGGGAATGTGTTAACTCACAATCAATGAGATAACAATAAACAAGCCTGGCTACAAAGCCTGAATTGGTGATGTTTATGGGATTTTAACCTGGGCAATGTGTTAACTCACAAACAATGAGATAACAATAAACACGCCTGGCTATAAAGCCTGAATTGGTGATGTTTATGGGATTTTGACCTGGGGAATGTGTTAACTCACAATCAATGAGATAACAATAAACAAGCCTCGCTATAAAGCCTGAATTGGTGATGTTTATGGGATTTTGACCTGGGGAATGTGTTAACTCACAATCAATGAGATAACAATAAACAAGCCTCGCTATAAAGCCTGAATTGGTGATGTTTATGGGATTTTAACCTGGGGAATGTGTTAACTCACAATCAGTGAGATAACAATAAACAAGCTTTGCAATGAAGCCTGAATTGGTGATGTTTATGGGATTTTGACCTGGGGAATGTGTTAACTCACAAACAATGAGATAACAATAAACAAGCCTCGCTATAAAGCCTGAATTGGTGATGTTTATGGGATTTTGACCTGGGGAATGTGTTAACTCACAAACAATGAGATAACAATAAACAAGCCTCGCCATAAAGCCTGAATTGGTGATGTTTATGGGATTTTGAACTGGGGAATGTGTTAACTCACAAACAATGAGGTAACAACAGACAAGCCTCGCTATAAAGCCTGAATTGGTGATGTTTATGGGATTTTAACCTGGGGAATGTGTTAACTCACAATCAATGAGATAACAATAAACAAGCATGGCTACAAAGCCTGAATTGGTGATGTTTATGGGATTTTAACCTGGGGAATGTGTTAACTCACAAACAATGCGATAACAATAAACAAGCCTCGCTATGAAGCCTGAATTGGTGATGTTTATGGGATTTTGACCTGGGGAATGTGTTAACTCACAAACAATGAGGTAACAACAGACAAGCCTCGCTATAAAGCCTGAATTGGTGATGTTTATGGGATTTTAACCTGGGGAATGTGTTAACTCACAATCAATGAGATAACAATAAACAAGCCTGACTATAAAGCCTGAATTGGTGATGTTTATGGGATTTTAACCTGGGCAATGTGTTAACTCACAAACAATGAGATAACAAAAAACAAGCCTCGCTATAAAGCCTGAATTGGTGATGTTTATGGGATTTTAACCTGGGGAATGTGTTAACTCACAAACAATGAGATAGCAATAAACAAGCCTCGCTATAAAGCCTGAATTGGTGATGTTTATGGGATTTTAACCTGGGGAATGTGTTAACTCACAATCAATGAGATAACAATAAACAAGCATGGCTACAAAGCCTGAATTGGTGATGTTTATGGGATTTTAACCTGGGCAATGTGTTAACTCACAAACAATGAGATAACAATAAACACGCCTGGCTATAAAGCCTGAATTGGTAATGTTTATGGGATTTTGACCTGGGGAATGTGTTACCTCACAAACAATGAGATAACAATAAACAAGCCTCGCTATAAAGCCTGAATTGGTGATGATTATGGGATTTTAACCTGGGGAATGTGTTAACTCACAATCAATGAGATAACAATAAACACGCCTGGCTACAAAGCCTGAATTGGTGATGTTTATGGGATTTTAACCTGGGCAATGTGTTAACTCACAAACAATGAGATAACAATAAACACGCCTGGCTATAAAGCCTGAATTGGTGATGTTTATGGGATTTTAACCTGGGCAATGTGTTAACTCACAAACAATGAGATAACAATAAACAAGCCTGGCTACAAAGCCTGAATTGGTGATGTTAATGGGATTTTAACCTGGGGAATGTTTTAACTCACAAACAATGAGGTAACAATAAACAAGCCTCGCTATAAAGCCTGAATTGGTGATATTAATGGGATTTTAACCTGGTGAATGTTTTAACTCACAAACAATGAGGTAACAATAAACAAGCCTCGCTATAAAGCCTGATTTGGTGATGTTTATGGGATTTTAACCTGGGGAATGTGATAACTCACAATCAATGAGATAACAATAAACAAGCCTCACTATAAAGCCTGAATTGGTGATGTTTATGGGATTTTGACCTGGGGAATGTGTTAACTCACAATCAATGAGATAACAATAAACAAGCCTCGCTATGAAGCCTGAATTGGTGATGTTTATGGGATTTTAAACTGGGGAATGTGTTAACTCACAAACAATGAGATAACAATAAACAAGCCTCGCTATAAAGCCTGAATTGGTGATGTTTATGGGATTTTAACCTGGGGAATGTGTTAACTCACAAACAATGAGATAACAATAAACAAGCCTCGCTATGAAGCCTGAATTGGTGATGTTTATGGGATTTTAACCTGGGCAATGTGTTAACTCACAAACAATGAGATAACAATAAACAAGCCTCGCTATAAAGCCTGAATTGGTGATGTTTATGGGATTTTAACCTGGGGAATGTGTTAACTCACAAACAATGAAATAACAATAAACACGCCTCGCTATAAAGCCTGAATTGGTGATGTTTATGGGATTTTAAACTGGGGAATGTGTTAACTCACAAACAATGAGATAACAATAAACACGCCTCGCTATAAAGCCTGAATTGGTGATGTTTATGGGATTTTAACCTGGGGAATGTGTTAACTCACAAACAATGAGATAACAATAAACAAGCCTCGCTATGAAGCCTGAATTGGTGATGTTTATGGGATTTTAAACTGGGGAATGTGTTAACTCACAAACAATGAGATAACAATAAACACGCCTCGCTATAAAGCCTGAATTGGTGATGTTTATGGGATTTTAACCTGGGGAATGTGTTAACTCACAAACAATGAGATAACAATAAACAAGCCTCGCTATGAAGCCTGAATTGGTGATGTTTATGGGATTTTAACCTGGGCAATGTGTTAACTCACAAACAATGAGATAACAATAAACAAGCCTCGCTATAAAGCCTGAATTGGTGATGTTTATGGGATTTTAACCTGGGGAATGTGTTAACTCACAAACAATGAGATAACAATAAACAAGCCTCGCTATAAAGCCTGAATTGGTGATGTTTATGGGATTTTAACCTGGGGAATGTGTTAACTCACAAACAATGAGATAACAATAAACAAGCCTCGCTATAAAGCCTGAATTGGTGATGTTTATGGGATTTTAACCTGGGGAATGTGTTAACTCACAAACAATGAGATAACAATAAACAAGCCTCGCTATAAAGCCTGAATTGGTGATGTTTATGGGATTTTAACCTGGGGAATGTGTTAACTCATAAACAATGAGATAACAATAAACAAGCCTCGCTATGAAGCCTGAATTGGTGATGTTTATGGGATTTTAACCTGGGGAATGTGTAAACTCACAAACAATGAGATAACAATAAACACACCTGGCTATAAAGCCTGAATTGGTGATGTTTATGGGATTTTAACCTGGGGAATGTGTAAACTCACAAACAATGAGATAACAATAAACACGCCTGGCTATAAAGCCTGAATTGGTGATGTTTATGGGATTTTAACCTGGGCAATGTGTTAACTCACAAACAATGAGATAACAATAAACAAGCCTGGCTACAAAGCCTGAATTGGTGATGTTTATGGGATTTTAACCTGGGGAATGTTTTAACTCACAAACAATGAGATAACAATAAACAAGCCTTGCTATAAAGCCTGAATTGGTGATGTTTATGGGATTTTAACCTGGGGAATGTGTTAACTCACAAACAATGAGATAACAATAAACAAGCCTCGCTTTAAAGCCTGAATTGGTGATGGTTATGGGATTTTAACCTGGGGAATGTGTTAACTCATAAACAATGAGATAACAATAAACAAGCCTCACTATAAAGCCTGAATTGGTGATGTTTATGGGATTTTAACCTGGGGAATGTGTTAACTCATAAACAATGAGATAACAATAAACAAGCCTCGCTATAAAGCCTGAATTGGTGATGTTTATGGGATTTTAACCTGGGGAATGTGTTAACTCACAAACAATGAGATAACAATAAACAAGCCTCGCTATAAAGCCTGAATTGGTGATGTTTATGGGATTTTAACCTGGGGAATGTGTTAACTCACAAACAATGAGATAACAATAAACAAGCCTCGCTATAAAGCCTGAATTGGTGATGTTTATGGGATTTTAACCTGGGGAATGTGTTAACTCACAAACAATGAGATAACAATAAACAAGCCTCGCTATAAAGCCTGAATTGGTGATGTTTATGGGATTTTAACCTGGGGAATGTTTTAACTCACAATCAATGAGATAACAATAAACAAGCCTCGCTATAAAGCCTGAATTGGTGATGTTTATGGGATTTTAACCTGGGGAATGTGTTAACTCACAATCAATGAGATAACAATAAACAAGCCTGGCTACAAAGCCTGAATTGGTGATGTTTATGGGATTTTAACCTGGGCAATGTGTTAACTCACAAACAATGAGATAACAATAAACACGCCTGGCTATAAAGCCTGAATTGGTGATGTTTATGGGATTTTGACCTGGGGAATGTGTTAACTCACAATCAATGAGATAACAATAAACAAGCCTCGCTATAAAGCCTGAATTGGTGATGTTTATGGGATTTTAACCTGGGGAATGTGTTAACTCACAATCAGTGAGATAACAATAAACAAGCTTTGCAATGAAGCCTGAATTGGTGATGTTTATGGGATTTTGACCTGGGGAATGTGTTAACTCACAAACAATGAGATAACAATAAACAAGCCTCGCTATAAAGCCTGAATTGGTGATGTTTATGGGATTTTGACCTGGGGAATGTGTTAACTCACAAACAATGAGATAACAATAAACAAGCCTCGCCATAAAGCCTGAATTGGTGATGTTTATGGGATTTTGAACTGGGGAATGTGTTAACTCACAAACAATGAGATAACAATAAACAAGCCTCGCTATAAAGCCTGAATTGGTGATGTTTATGGGATTTTGACCTGGGGAATGTGTTAACTCACAAACAATGAGATAACAATAAACAAGCCTCGCTATGAAGCCTGAATTGGTGATGATTATGGGATTTTAACCTGGGGAATGTGTTAACTCACAATCAATGAGATAACAATAAACAAGCATGGCTACAAAGCCTGAATTGGTGATCTTTATGGGATTTTGACCTGGGGAATGTGTTACCTCACAAACAATGAGATAACAATAAACAAGCCTCGCTATGAAGCCTGAATTGGTGATGATTATGGGATTTTAACCTGGGGAATGTGTTAACTCACAATCAATGAGATAACAATAAACAAGCATGGCTACAAAGCCTGAATTGGTGATGTTTATGGGATTTTAACCTGGGCAATGTGTTAACTCACAAACAATGAGATAACAATAAACACGCCTGGCTACAAAGCCTGAATTGGTGATGTTTATGGGATTTTAACCTGGGCAATGTGTTAACTCACAAACAATGAGATAACAATAAACAAGCCTGGCTACAAAGCCTGAATTGGTGATGTTTATGGGATTTTAACCTGGGGAATGTTTTAACTCACAAACAATGAGATAACAATAAACAAGCCTGGCTATAAAGCCTGAATTGGTGATGTTTATGGGATTTTAACCTGGGGAATGTGTTAACTCACAAACAATGAGATAACAATAAACACGCCTGGCTATAAAGCCTGAATTGGTGATGTTTATGGGATTTTAACCTGGGCAATGTGTTAACTCACAAACAATGAGATAACAATAAACAAGCCTGGCTACAAAGCCTGAATTGGTGATGTTTATGGGATTTTAACCTGGGCAATGTGTTAACTCACAAACAATGAGATAACAATAAACACGCCTCACTATGAAGACTGAATTGGTGATGTTTATGGGATTTTAACCTGGGCAATGTGTTAACTCACAAACAATGAGATAACAATAAACAAGCCTCGCGATGAAGCCTGAATTGGTGATGATTATGGGATTTTAACCTGGGGAATGTGTTAACTCACAAACAATGAGATAACAATAAACAAGCCTCGCTATAAAGCCTGAATTGGTGATGTTTATGGGATTTTAACCTGGGGAATGTGTTAACTCACAATCAATGAGATAACAATAAACAAGCCTCGCTATGAAGCCTGAATTGGTGATGTTTATGGGATTCTAACCTGGGGAATGTGTTAACTCACAATCAATGAGATAACAATAAACAAGCATGGCTACAAAGCCTGAATTGGTGATGTTTATGGGATTTTAACCTGGGCAATGTGTTAACTCACAAACAATGAGATAACAATAAACACGCCTGGCTATAAAGCCTGAATTGGTAATGTTTATGGGATTTTGACCTGGGGAATGTGTTACCTCACAAACAATGAGATAACAATAAACAAGCCTCGCTATAAAGCCTGAATTGGTGATGATTATGGGATTTTAACCTGGGGAATGTGTTAACTCACAATCAATGAGATAACAATAAACACGCCTGGCTACAAAGCCTGAATTGGTGATGTTTATGGGATTTTAACCTGGGGAATGTGTTAACTCACAAACAATGAGATAACAATAAACAAGCCTCGCTACAAAGCCTGAATTGGTGATGTTAATGGGATTTTAACCTGGGGAATGTTTTAACTCACAAACAATGAGGTAACAATAAACAAGCTTCGCTATAAAGCCTGAATTGGTGATGTTAATGGGATTTTAACCTGGTGAATGTTTTAACTCACAAACAATGAGGTAACAATAAACAAGCCTCGCTATAAAGCCTGAATTGGTGATGTTTATGGGATTTTGACCTGGGCAATGTGTTAACTCACAAACAATGAGATAACAATAAACAAGCCTGGCTACAAAGCCTGAATTGGTGATGTTTATGGGATTTTAACCTGGGCAATGTGTTAACTCACAAACAATGAGATAACAATAAACAAGCCTGGCTACAAAGCCTGATTTGGTGATGTTAATGGGATTTTAACCTGGGGAATGTGTTAACTCACAAACAATGAGATAACAATAAACAAGCCTCGCTATAAAGCCTGAATTGGTGATGTTTATGGGATTTTAACCTGGGAATGTGTTAACTCATAAACAATGAGGTAACAATAAACAAGCCTCGCTATGAAGCCTGAATTGGTGATGTTTATGGGATTTTAACCTGGGGAATGTGTTAACTCACAATCAATGAGATAACAATAAACAAGCCTGGCTACAAAGCCTGAATTGGTGATGTTTATGGGATTTTAACCTGGGCAATGTGTTAACTCACAAACAATGAGATAACAATAAACAAGCCTGGCTACAAAGCCTGAATTGATGATGTTTATGGGATTTTAACCTGGGGAATGTGTTAACTCACAATCAATGAGATAACAATAAACAAGCCTGGCTATAAAGCCTGAATTGATGATGTTTATGGGATTTTAACCTGGGGAATGTGTTAACTCACAATCAATGAGATAACAATAAACACGCCTGGCTATAAAGCCTGAATTGGTGATGTTTATGGGATTTTAACCTGGGCAATGTGTTAACTCACAAACAATGAGATAACAATAAACAAGCCTGGCTACAAAGCCTGAATTGGTGATGTTAATGGGATTTTAACCTGGGGAATGTTTTAACTCACAAACAATGAGGTAACAATAAACAAGCCTCGCTATAAAGCCTGAATTGGTGATGTTTATGGGATTTTTACCTGGGCAATGTGTTAACTCACAATCAATGAGATAACAATAAACAAGCCTCGCTATAAAGCCTGAATTGGTGATGTTTATGGGATTTTAACCTGGGGAATGTGTTAACTCACAAACAATGAGATAACAATAAACAAGCCTCGCTATAAAGCCTGAATTGATGATGTTTATGGGATTTTGACCTGGGCAATGTGTTAACTCACAAACAATGAGATAACAATAAACAAGCCTGGCTACAAAGCCTGAATTGGTGATGTTTATGGGATTTTAACCTGGGCAATGTGTTAACTCACAAACAATGAGATAACAATAAACAAGCCTGGCTACAAAGCCTGAATTGGTGATGTTAATGGGATTTTAACCTGGGGAATGTTTTAACTCACAAACAATGAGATAACAATAAACAAGCCTCGCTATAAAGCCTGAATTGGTGATGTTAATGGGATTTTAACCTGGGGAATGTTTTAACTCACAAACAATGAGGTAACAATAAACATGCCTGGCTACAAAGCCTGAATTGGTGATGTTAATGGGATTTTAACCTGGGGAATGTTTTAACTCACAAACAATGAGGTAACAATAAACAAGCCTCGCTATAAAGCCTGAATTGGTGATGTTTATGGGATTTTTACCTGGGCAATGTGTTAACTCACAATCAATGAGATAACAATAAACAAGCCTCGCTATAAAGCCTGAATTGGTGATGTTTATGGGATTTTAACCTGGGGAATGTGTTAACTCACAAACAATGAGATAACAATAAACAAGCCTGGCTACAAAGCCTGAATTGGTGATGTTTATGGGATTTTAACCTGGGGAATGTGTTAACTCACAAACAATGAGATAACAATAAACAAGCCTCGCTATAAAGCCTGAATTGATGATGTTTATGGGATTTTGACCTGGGCAATGTGTTAACTCACAAACAATGAGATAACAATAAACAAGCCTGGCTACAAAGCCTGAATTGGTGATGTTTATGGGATTTTAACCTGGGCAATGTGTTAACTCACAAACAATGAGATAACAATAAACAAGCCTGGCTACAAAGCCTGAATTGGTGATGTTAATGGGATTTTAACCTGGGGAATGTTTTAACTCACAAACAATGAGATAACAATAAACAAGCCTCGCTATAAAGCCTGAATTGGTGATGTTAATGGGATTTTAACCTGGGGAATGTTTTAACTCACAAACAATGAGGTAACAATAAACATGCCTGGCTATAAAGCCTGAATTGGTGATGTTTATGGGATTTTAACCTGTTGAATGTTTTAACTCACAAACAATGAGGTAACAATAAACAAGCCTCGCTATAAAGCCTGAATTGGTGATGTTTATGGGATTTTAACCTGGGCAATGTGTTAACTCACAAACAATGAGATAACAATAAACAAGCCTCGCTATAAAGCCTGAATTGGTGATGTTTATGGGATTTTAACCTGGGAATGTGTTAACTCATAAACAATGAGGTAACAATAAACAAGCCTCGCTATGAAGCCTGAATTGGTGATGTTTATGGGATTTTAACCCGGGGAATGTGTTAACTCACAATCAATGAGATAACAATAAACAAGCCTGGCTACAAAGCCTGAATTGGTGATGTTTATGGGATTTTAACCTGGGCAATGTGTTAACTCACAAACAATGAGATAACAATAAACAAGCCTGGCTACAAAGCCTGAATTGGTGATGTTTATGGGATTTTAACCTGGGCAATGTGTTAACTCACAATCAATGAGATAACAATAAACAAGCCTCGCTATAAAGCCTGAATTGGTGATGTTTATGGGATTTTAACCTGGGGAATGTGTTAACTCACCAACAATGAGATAACAATAAACAAGCCTGGCTACAAAGCCTGAATTGGTGATGTTTATGGGATTTTAACCTGGGGAATGTGTTAACTCACAAACAATGAGGTAACAATAAACACGCCTGGCTACAAAGCCTGAATTGGTGATGTTTATGGGATTTTAACCTGGGGAATGTGTTAACTCACCAACAATGAGATAACAATAAACAAGCCTGGCTACAAAGCCTGAATTGGTGATGTTTATGGGATTTTAACCTGGACAATGTGTTAACTCACAAACAATGAGATAACAATAAACAAGCCTCGCTATAAAGCCTGAATTGGTGATGTTTATGGGATTTTGACCTGGGGAATGTGTTAACTCACAAACAATGAGATAACAATAAACAAGCCTGGCTACAAAGCCTGAATTGGTGATGTTTATGGGATTTTGACCTGGGGAATGTGTAAACTCATAAACAATGAGGTAACAATAAACAAGCCTCACTATAAAGCCTGAATTGGTGATGTTTATGGGATTTTGACCTGGGGAATGTGTTAACTCACAAACAATGAGATAACAATAAACAAGCCTGGCTACAAAGCCTGAATTGGTGATGTTTATGGGATTTTGACCTGGGGAATGTGTAAACTCATAAACAATGAGATAACAATAAACAAGCCTCGCTATAAAGCCTGAATTGGTAATGTTTATGGGATTTTGACCTGGGGAATGTGTAAACTCATAAACAATGAGATAACAATAAACAAGCCTGGCTACAAAGCCTGAATTGGTGATGTTTATGGGATTTTAACCTGGGGAATGTGTAAACTCATAAACAATGAGGTAACAATAAACAAGCCTCACTATAAAGCCTGAATTGGTGATGTTTATGGGATTTTGACCTGGGGAATGTGTTAACTCACAATCAATGAGATAACAATAAACAAGCCTCGCTATTAAGCCTGAATTGGTGATGTTTATGGGATTTTAACCTGGGGAATGTGTAAACTCATAAACAATGAGATAACAATAATCAAGCCTCGCTATAAAGCCTGAATTGGTGATGTTTATGGGATTTTGACCTGGGGAATGTGTAAACTCATAAACAATGAGATAACAATAAACAAGCCTGGCTACAAAGCCTGAATTGGTGATGTTTATGGGATTTTAACCTGGGGAATGTGTAAACTCATAAACAATGAGGTAACAATAAACAAGCCTCACTATAAAGCCTGAATTGGTGATGTTTATGGGATTTTCACCTGGGGAATGTGTTAACTCACAATCAATGAGATAACAATAAACAAGCCTCACTATAAAGCCTGAATTGGTGATGTTTATGGGATTTTGACCTGGGGAATGTGTAAACTCATAAACAATGAGATAACAATAATCAAGCCTGGCTATAAAGCCTGAATTGGTGATGTTTATGGGATTTTGACCTGAGGAATGTGTAAACTCATAAACAATGAGGTAGCAATAAACAAGCCTCGCTATAAAGCCTGAATTGGTGATGTTTATGGGATTTTCACCTGGGGAATGTGTTAACTCACAATCAATGAGATAACAATAAACAAGCCTCGCTACAAAGCCTGAATTGATGATGTTTATGGGATTTTGACCTGAGGAATGTGTAAACTCATAAACAATGAGATAACAATAAACAAGCCTCGTTATAAAGCCTGAATTGGTGATGTTTATGGGATTTTGACCTGGGGAATGTGTAAACTCATAAACAATGAGATAGCAATAAACAAGCCTCGCTATAAAGCCTGAATTGATGATGTTTATGGGATTTTGACCTGAGGAATGTGTAAACTCATAAACAATGAGATAACAATAAACAAGCCTCGTTATAAAGCCTGAATTGGTGATGTTTATGGGATTTTGACCTGGGGAATGTGTAAACTCATAAACAATGAGATAGCAATAAACAAGCCTCGCTATAAAGCCTGAATTGGTGATGTTTATGGGATTTTGACCTGAGGAATGTTACCTCACAAACAAGGAGATGACAACAAACAAGCCTCGCTATAAAGCCTGAATTGGTGATGTTTATGGGATTTTAACCTGGGGAATGTGTTAACTCATAAACAATGAGATAACAATAAACAAGCCTCGTTATAAAGCCTGAATTGGTGATGTTTATGGGATTTTGACCTGAGGAATGTGTTAACTCATAAACAATGAGATAACAATAAACAAGCCTCGTTATAAAGCCTGAATTGGTGATGTTTATGGGATTTTGACCTGAGGAATGTTACCTCACAAACAATGAGATAACAATAAACACGCCTGGCTATAAAGCCTGAATTGGTGATGTTTATGGGATTTTAACCTGGGGAATGTGTTAACTCACAAACAATGAGATAACAATAAACAAGCCTCGTTATAAAGCCTGAATTAGTGATGTTTATAGGTTTTTGACCTGGGGAATGTGTTGACTCACAAACAATGAGATAACAATGAACAATCCTGGCTATAAAGATGGAATATGAATTTGGCTTGTCGTGTAAAATGGCATGTTGGATTCCTCTTAATTACCTCGTTTGTGAACCTTTTCGAATCATCAGTTAGGTTCAGCACATGTCGGTATCCAAAGGGTTTACTGCATTGCACATTTTTCTTCGGACATGGATGTTTCAGCTTCTGTTTGTTTGTGCTCACGAAAGGCAACACCGTCTTGTCAACAAATGCACCAAAACCTGCCAAGTGTGAATTAGAATGTCTCATTCATGTGACACACAAACACACACACACACACACACACACACACACACACACACACACACACACACACACACACACACACACACACACAGTGCTTCAAAAAATGTGAACACTTCTGAGAATTTTATTATTTCCTTTGCAGTTGACTGAAATGGCAACGACATTGACTTTGGAGCAAAGAAGAAAGGTTGCTGCATGGATGGACGTCTTTCAGTCACTCACGGTGGTTCGCAACAAATACAGAGAGCATTTCAACTCTTTGAAAAATTTCAACGCTCTTTATGTTGCAGGAGAACGCAGTTGCAGGAGAAGTACATGGAGAAGAGGAAGAAGTTGTTTCTTGGGTTTGTTGATCTGGAGAAAGCATTCGATAGGGTTCCACGTGAAGTAGTGACATGGGCATTGAGGAAGTTAGGAGTGGAGGAATGGTTGATCAGAGTCGTGATGGCAATGTACAAAAGAGCGTGCACAGCTGTAAGGACGAAAGACGGGAACAGTGGTGAGTTTGAGGTGAAGGTGGGAGTGCATCAGGGGTCGGTACTAAGTCCACTACTATTTGTAGCTGTGATGGAGGTGCTGGCTCAGAACGTAAAGGAGGGTTTACCGTGGGAGTTGTTGTATGCAGATGATCTGGTGTTGATTGCGGAAAGTATGGATGGACTGAAGGAAAAGATGAACAAGTGGAAGGAATGTATGGAGACAAAAGGTCTGAAGGTGAATATCGTAAAAACGAAGGTGATGGCAAGTGGTAAAGCATGTTGTGAGGTGGAAAGAACTGGGAAGTAGCCCTGTGCTGTGTGCAGGAAGGGTGTCGGAGTGAATTCCATTCAATGTACAATGAGCGCTGAGTGGGTTCATCAAAAATGTAGTGGTTTGAGAGGGTCAGTAACCAGTGTGGCAGCTACATTCAAGTGTAAGGTGTGCACAGAGGGAGCTGCAAATGGAGGAAATGTTGAGTTGGATCTTGGAGACGGCGTGAAGCTGGAAGGTGTGAAAACATTTTGTTACGAAGGAGACATGCTGAATGGAGAAGGTGGATCAGACTCGGCAACGGTTGCTCGAGTGAGATGTGCATGGAAGAAGTTTCGGAAACTGAGTGGCGTGCTGGTGAGGAGAGTGTCGCTGAAGCTGAAGGGAAAGGTGTGTGCTGCATGTGTGAGAAGTGTTATGATTTATGGGAGCGAGACATGGGTCATAAATGTAGAGCAGCAACAAAGGCTGTAAAGGGTGGAAATGCAAATGATTCGGTGGATGTGCAGAGTATCGTTGAGAGAGAGGAAGACAAATGATGAATTGCGAAAGATGATGGGAATAGAGCCTGGATAGATGCTGTGAAGAGGAACAGGTTGAGATGGTTTGGTCATGTGTTGAGGAAGGATGAAAGTGACTGGTTGAGAAGAGTGATGGAAATGAATGTAGAAGGAAGTAGAGGACGGGGAAGACCGAGAAAGACTTGGCTAAAGATGGTGGAAGAAGAAATGCGGGCAAGGGGGTTAACAAGGAGAGATGCAGAGAATAGGGCAAAATGGAGAAGATTGTCATGGGGACCGCAAGGCTAACCCCCGCTCTAGCAGGGAAAATGGCCTTAAAATGCATGTTGTTGTTGTTGTTGTCTTTCAACTGCGATCCACCCTCGAGATTGACCATTTGTCACATTTACAACAAGTTTGTCCAACCCGGCTCAGTTGCTGAAAATTACAAAGGGAGCAGCAGTCGACCACGAATAGGCCGATCCCCTGTAAACATAGCTGTTACACAAGATGCTTTCTTGCGTAGTCCAGGGAAATCAACCAGACGATTTCGCGTAGAATGTGGTCTTCCCCGGGCAACGGTGTGAAGAATCTTGAACAAGGACCAGGGAATGCAGCCATTTCATTTGCAGATTATGCAAGCCTTACGTCCTGCAGATAAAGCCGCTCGTGTTGCAGCTTGCAAAGTTTTCTTAGAGATGAATAATTTGGAACCTGACATTCACAGTCTCGTGGCATTCTGTGACGAGGCAACCTTTCACATAAGCAGATGCATGAACAAACACTACTGTGGCTTCTGGGGTACACAACTGTGTCTTCTGCGTGAGCATGAACGAGACAGTCCCAAGGTGAATGTCTGGTGTGCAGTCACTGGAACAGGAGTGGTAGGGCTGTATTTCTTTGAAGACACCACAATCAACGGTGGTGACTTCCTGCACATGATGGAGTATTATGCAGAGGGCAACCTGCCACTACAAATCCGGGTTACCGGATACTTTCAGTTGGATGGTGCTCCATGCTCCACCCCACTTTGCTTCGAACTCCACTCCACTCTGACTTTTTGAAGCTATTAACATACATTTGTTGTCATGTTACAGTGTATTACCCGTTCTTTCCCATTAAAAATGATAGTCCCATATAAGTTTTAACATTTTTTGAAGCACCCTGTATGTGTGTGTATATATATATATATATACAGACTTGGCATTTAATATGGAATTATTTTTTTTTGGGGGTGAACTTACTTTTCAAGATGACTTAGAACCAAAAGTTCATTGGAATTATGTTGAAATTATTCTAGATTTTGTTAATGTGACCTTTAAAAGAAACAAAAACCACATTTGACGTTTCGAAGCAAATAAATTGATCCTTGAAAGTGATGTAAACTGATATCGAACTCAATTCACGGACAGTACTGTGTTAAACTTCTGTACGCTTTCCAGAAGTATCTCTTTATTTTGCACATTAGCCAATTTTTTTTTCAACAAAAACAAAAGTTAAATTACGACTGGGATTACGGACAGTAAAATTACAGTTCAGTACTTCGTGTAACCCCCACGAGCATTCAGGAGAGCACGTACACGTCGAGGCATGCTGTTCACGAGATTTGCCAAGGTTTGGACAGGAATCGCTTGCCATGCAGTTACAATAGCCTGCTGCAATTCACGCACAGAGGCAGGCTGCTAGTCCAAGTTGTCGATTTGACGCATTAATTCTGCCCACAACTTCTCTATCGGATTCATATCCAGGGACATGGCAGGCCACTCCATATGCTCGACACCACGGTCAGCAAGAAAGTGTTGGATCATGCGAGCACGATGAGGCCGTGCATTGTCATCTTGGAAGACAAAGTTTCCTCGAAAGGCTGCACGAGCAAATGGAAGCAATGTTTCTTCCAGAATGACCCTGTACTTGAACTGGTTCAGGTTTCCATTCAGAACAACCAGGTCAGTTTTGTCCCCTGCATGAAAAGCAGCCCAAATGGTCACCCCACCACCTCCAGCTTGGACTCTTGGCACTATACAATCTTCGTTGTGGGCTTCATGCACTTGTCTGCGCACTCGGACGTGGCCATCTTGACAATAGACCAGAAATCTAGACTTGTCACTGAAGGTCACATGATTCCAGTGTCCTGGCTGCCATTGACGGTGCTCTCTGGCCCACTGCAATCGGCGCTGGCTGTGTTGTCTGGTCAGGCGTGGCTTTCTCAGGGGATGCCTGACACGATAGCCTGCTTGAACCAGTCGTTGGTTGACTAGCCTTCTGGATACAGGCACATTTGTCAGTTGCTGCCACTCAGCCCTAAGCCGATTAGCTGACTTGGTACGGCCATTGCAGACTAACCGGTGCAGCTGGCGATCATCTCTCCTTGTGGTTCTGCGTGGACGTCCTGGCCTCGGTATTGGAGTAGGGACACCCCTCTGAACATTTCGTTTCAGGATCTTTGATACCTGACCTTGAGTGATGCCATACTGCCAAGCAATAGCACACTGTTTCATGCCAGAATTTCGTAAAGCCACCACTCCATGACAAACAGCATTGTCAAGCTGACAGACCATCTCCAGAGGAAGCGGCAATAACTTTTGTAGACGTGCAGCAGTTGTTTTCCACTAATACGGAACGCAACAACCCTTATATACCCGATTGTGAAGCCAATCGTCAAATGTACGTGTCCTTACATTTTGTCATGCCACCTGTGATATAATCCTGTTATTGACTTCTTGCTGCGAAAGACAATCAGTGACATGGTTCTTTCAACAAAGACATCACTGAAGGGTAAAAGAAACTCACCAGATTGATATACTGAGTTCAGAAAGTAAACCCAAGTCAAGAAAAAAAAAAATTCCACATTAAATGCCAAGTCTGTATATACACACACACACACACACACAAACATATTTATATATATATATTTACCCTCGGACCACCTATTCATGGGGGATTCGTTCCTGGAAAATACGCGAATAGCGAAACCAGCGAATAGTGGAGCATTGTTTCAATGGTAAAAAGGGGGGGACGGGGGACGGATAGGTTCCCGGGTCATGAAAATCCGCGAATAGAGAGGACCAAACCACGAATAGAGAGGCAAAATGCACGAATGGCGAGGCAAATCCCGCGAATGTCGATAATCCACGAAGGTTTTATAAATACCCTATGTGAAGCTAACGACTCGTGAAAATTGCTGCAAATGGGGAAAAAACCCGCTAATTTGCAGGACACTTTTCCGCGAATAGAGAAACAGGTCGCATTTTATCACCCGTGAATATGCGGAACCCGCAAATAGCGGAACCGCGAATAGCGGGGTCTGACTGTATGTATATTTATACACACATACACACCCGACTGTTAGACGAGACAAACACAGCCAATGCGCGTGGGGGAAGTGCCATAACTTTCTGGGGTAATATGGGTACTAGTGTCGTCCCCACAATGGTACCAACTTTCTCACCGAACTCAACGGGACATTTCTTATGGAGGAATTTCTTCCTCCTCGTGGATGCCAACCTTTGGGGATTTTCCGTGCGTTAATCTTTATCCTATAAATGCTGAATGTCAAAAGCGAGGGAACAACATGTTTGTTACACCACCGCACTAACCATTACACCACCGCACTAACCATTACACCACCGCACTAACCATTACACACCGCATTATCCATAACACACCACACTAACCGTTAATCCACTGCAGTAACAATTACACACCGTGCTACCATTCCACACTGCTGAAACCACTACCCACCCCTCTGACCATTACACCACCAAGTGTGTGCAAAGGAGCGTCTCAGGTTGTACATGTTCCTAAAAAGTCCTCGCGTGTTCACCGTCCCTAAATCCAGTGGTGTGGTTGTCCATCTGCATTTATTCATCCCCTTATTCCACATATTGTTTATTCATTCAGCCCCATATTCTACAGATTGTTTATTCATTCATCCCCATACTCTACATATTATTACTTGAAAAATTGAAGATTTTTCAAGTATATTGGTGGTTGCGTTTGTTATTCTGTCTGTTTGCTTGTCTGTCTGTCTGTCTGTCTGTGATTGTCACCGGCCTACAGGTCACAATTCCAAACCGATCGTCATGAAGCTTCACCAAGTTGTAGAGGTCGTCACAAATGAGAAGCCGATTGATTTCGAGGTCAAAGGTCACCTGGAGGTCAAATATCTAAAATCGCCATTTTTAATCCGATTGACATGAAAATTCAACAGCATTTGTATATTGAGTCACTAAATTGGAAAAACAACTTTTTGTGGTCTAAAGGTGAAAGGTCAACTCAAGGTCAAACTTCCTTGAGTTGACCATCTCAATGTCAAGCTGGGTACGACTGGGTACGGTGGGTACAGAGAGAGACGGGTTTGGGACACAAGATTTTGAAGCAAACACAGAGTTGAGGCATTCAGCTTATTCACGTGCGGAGTCAGCTGTGTAGCCGTATGAGGTAAGGGTGGGATGGAGAGGGAACAAACATCAGAAACAGATTTAACCAGACGCCACCAGGATTTGGAAGAGGGAAACAGGTTTGAGAGTTCACTCTTGAGAGTAGAGAGATATTGTTTCCTGGCTCTCCTGAGGGTGGACACACACTTGTTTCGGGCTTTGTGAAACGAAATGAGATTTCCTTCCGTTGGATTTGCTTTCCAGGAGGCAAAGGCAAGTTGTTTCAGGGCAACTGCCTCACCACAAGATTCCGTGTACCATGGACGGGAGGAAGGGTATGACAACTGATGACGAGTTTGATAAATCTGTGCATGAGAGAGAGCAGTTTACTTTGGAAGAATTCCCAGGATGAGTTGATGTCAGAGGCAGTAGAGATGGGAGACCAGTCCAGATGATTGATGGCTGCTTGAAGACCGTGCCAGTTGGCCTGAGTGAAATTCCAGACTCGTCGACGCTGAGGAAGCTCTCTGATAATGGCCAGAGAGATATCCACTTTAACAAGCATATGGTCATATGAACGATTGGAGCAGAAGAAGAGCAGCAGACATTTGCAGGGAAGTTTGTTATGCATTATTATAATACATTATATACCAAAATATCACTAAATAATAATATTACATTGCATTATAAATTACTGTATTTCTCCCAAAATATTACAAAATTAGAATATTATATTACATTATACTAGGTTATATTTGTACCAAAATATTACGAAATGATAATATTATATTATATTGTACATTATTATATTTCTACCAAAATATTACTAAATCATCAGATTATATTGCATTATAGATTATTATGTTTCTCCCAAAATATTACTAAATTATTATATTATATTGTCAAGTCCGTAGCCGATGAAGATCAGCCTTGGACAGATAGCTGAACAGTTAACTCCGAGGTGTATTTCGAAACTTGGCAGGATTGTCTTTTCGCGTGCGCGGGAAAGGCCCCAAGGCCTTAGCTGATCGGACGGGACGGCCGCCACAGGGCTTATTACTCGAACCCACAGACAAGTACACAAACACGACACAAAGTAAAATGCAACAAATAATGAATTTAATGAAATAATTACGAGATGATAAAAATAGCAAAATTAATGTTGAGGTTAAAAAAAACCTATCATTCCTAATTTGAGACGTGTCCACTCAGCCACACGAAACAGACAAGGGAATGATCAAAGAAAATAAAAATAAAATCCTCCCTTTTGATTTGGCACTCAGCTCTAGTCTCGATGAGTACTTTGGTGGGATTGGTCGCTGAGAGGACCGCATGTAGAAGCGCCCGAACAATGGCGCCAGTCAATGGTGCCAGCACACCAAGCCGTGCAACAGACAGCCAACGTTCCCCCACTCGATCCCATCCCAGCTAGCACAACCCGGCCCTTAACTCCCTCGAAAAGCACCGAGTCAAAGCAACGCCCCTGGCTCCAACGCTTCCAGGTTTTCTGGGCTCCGAACAGTTCGCCTCAAATGCACAACAGAAAACGCGACTGCCGGCCACAAAGCCAGCACCATTGAGCCAAACAGGCGACCGCCAGAACGAGAGAGAGAAAAGCTGTGATTGCTCGCCTCAAAGCCCAGGACGAGAGAGAGAGAGAGAGATCAAAATGTGACCGCTCGCCACAAAGCCCAGGACGAGAGAGGGAGATGAAAATGTGACCGCTCACCACAAGGCCCAGGACGAGAGAGAGAGAGATGAAAATGCGACCACTCGCCATGAAGCCCAGGACGAGAGAGAGACAGAGAGAGAGAGAGAGAGAGAGAGAGAGAGAGAGAGAGAGAGAGAGATGAAAATGTGTACGCTCGCCATAAAGTCCAGGACGAGAGACAGATATGCAAACGTGACCACTCGCCACAAAGCCCAGGGCGAGAGAGAGAGAGATGAAAATGCGACTGCTCACCACAAGGCCCAGGACGAGAGAGAGAGATGAAAATGCGACCACTCGCCATGAAGCCCAGGACGAGAGAGAGAGAGAGATGAAAATGTGGCCGCTCACCACAAAGCCCAGGACGAGAGATGAAAATGAGACCGCTCGCCACAAAGCCCAGGACGAGAGAGAGATGAAAATGCGACCGCTCGCCACAAAGCCCAGGACGAGAGAGAGATGAAAATGTGACCACTCGCCACGAAGCCCAGGACGGGAGAGAGAGAGAGAGATGAAAATGTGACTGCTCGCCACAAAGCCCAGGATGAGAGAGAGATGAAAATGCGACCGCTCGCCACAAAGCCCAAGACGAGAGAGAGATGAAAATGTGACCACTCGCCACGAAGCCCAGGACGGGAGAGAGAGAGAGAGATGAAAATGTGACCACTCGCCACAAAGCCCAGGATGAGAGAGAGATGAAAATGAGACCGCTCGCCACAAAGCCCAGGACGAGAGAGAGATGAAAATGCGACCGCTCGCCACAAAGCCCAGGACGAGAGAGAGATGAAAATGTGACCACTCGTCACGAAGCCCAGGACGAGAGAGAGAAAGAGAGAGAGAGATGAAAATGTGACTGCTCACCACAAAGCCCAGGATGAGAGAGAGATGAAAATGCGACCGCTCGCCACAAAGCCCAGGATAAGAGAGAGAGAGATGAAAATGTGACCGCTCGCCACAAAGCCCAGGATGAGAGAGAGATATGAAAATGCGACCGCTCCCCACAAAGCACAGGGCGAGAGAGAGAGATGAAAATGCGACCGCTCGCCACAAAGCCCAGGATGAGACAGAGATGAAAATGCGACTGCTCGCCACAAAGCCCAGGACGAGAGAGAGAGATGAAAATGCGACCGCTCGCCACGAAGCCCCTGGACGAGAGAGAGATATGAAAATGCGACCGCTCCCAACAAAGCCCAGGGCGAGAGAGATAGATGAAAATGCGACCGCTCGCCACAAAGCCCAGGACAAGAGAGATAGATGAAAATGCCACCGCTTGCCACAAAGCCCAGGACGAGAGAGAGAGATGAAAATGCGACCGCTCTCCACGAAGCCCAGGACGAGAGAGAGAGATGAAAATGCCACCGCTTGCCACAAAGCCCAGGACGAGAGAGAGAGATGAAAATGCGACCGCTCGGCACGAAGCCCAGGATGAGAAAGAGAGGGAGGGAGGAGGCACTCACCCTCCTTTGTCCCTCGCTGACGTCACACGTGACTAACCCCCGCACCCCATCACATCAGTCCATCTCCCCGACCAATCATCCCCTTCAGGGCGGAGCCTCACGGCCTTCTTGACGCCCATCGATAATGTTTGGTGGGCGGGGTTTACTTGCCGATTGGCAAATGTTCGGGTCTTTGTCGGCATGACGGTGTTGCGAGTGACTGGAGCTTTTTATTGCCGTTGTTGTAATTGTTGTTGTAATAGCAGCCATTTTTGATGAAATAAAACATAAAGGACAATCACAGGGGCAATTACACACTGGGGTTATCCTTAAGCCCTACCTAATTAGCATAGCTTCACCCCTCATATGGAGACATATATACGATCTTATTCTCTACAGATTCCCTCCTTATGTACATCGAAGTTCTTCTTCTTCTTCACGGCACAAGCTAAACTATACATTCCTATCTCCATTTTGGCAATTCGTCACCTACCCACACAAACATAACAATATTACATTATTATAATACAATATACTACCAAAATATGACTAAATTATAATATTATAATACATTATGCATTATTATATTTCTACCAAAAATATTACTAATGTATAATATTATATGACATTATACATTATTATAATTCTACCAAAATATGACTAAATTATAATATTATTTTACATTATACATCATTGTGTTTCTACCAAAATATTAGTAAACTCAGAAAAATTCCTCTGGATAGAGCGAGTTCACAACAAAAAATAACCAAAAGATTTGGCAATCAAACAAGATGTTTATGTTGTTGTTTTGAAATAGCGTCATTTTAAAAAGGAATGATGTGACCAATATCATAATTCCAGGTTTGATGTTTGTTTCATAATTCCTTACACATTCTCACTCGTTCCATACTTCCACGCCATTTCCTTCCACATTCTCACCAATTTCATACTTCCATGCTGTTTCCTCACACATTCTCACCAATTTCACACTTCCATGCTGTTTCCTCACACATTCTCACCAATTTCATACTTCCATGCTGTTTCCTCACACATTCTCACCAATTTTACACTTCCACACCATTTCCTTACACGTTCTCACCAATTTCACACTTCCACGCCATTTCCTTCCACGTTCTCACCAATTTCACACTTCCATGCTGTTTCCTCACACATTCTCACCAATTTCACACTTCCATGCTGTTTCCTTACACATTGACATCAATTTCACCCTTCCAGGCCCTTTCCTTACACATTCTCATCAATTTCGTACTTCTGTAGGATGTCTCCTTTCACATTCTCACACTCACTCACATGTTAAACACCTATCACCTCAAAGTCTTACCAATCTTCACAGACTTGGTAACCTTTTGCATAGCTTCAAGAAGCTGTGTGCCGAGCTTCTTCACATTTTCAAGATCATCATTCATGGAGTATGAGAGGTCCATCAAGTAGTACAAGTCGATGGGATAGCCTTCTGCACGCTGAAAGTCGATGTCGAATTTCATTTCCTTTCCTGGAGAAGGCAGGATAACAAAGCAGATGGATGCTGTATAGTGTATAATATTAAGACAACATATTTGTACTTGCATTCAATTAAGAAGCACATCGATGCAGATTTGGGAACATTTTATGCCAATCAACGAACATAACCATCGGCCATCAAACATCGATCTACAAGTACACACAAGGATACATAAGGACGTTTGGTACAAGAGGAGGCCATTCGGCCCATCATGGCTGCACTGCACCATTACCAACCCCAGTATCATCATCACCCATCCACACACAAGATACCTACTATGCACACAAGCCAATATCCCCGATACCCCGATATCTCCATACATCCAGGTACATATCTCAACCCCATTTAAACTTATCCACCCCTCCGCTGCCACTACCTTTCCATGGAGACCATTCCGTGCATTAACCACTCTCCGCCTAAAGGACCCCGACTTTAAATCTGTCCAAACTCTCATCTTCTTTACCCTCAAAGGTATGTCCCCTGGTCCTAATATTGTCCCCTCTGCTGAAAAATTCCACTTCACCTTTCTTGTCCACACCTTCTTTATCGAACATCACAATCAGATCTCCTCGCAACCGCCTCCTTTCCAATGAGTAATGATGTATAAAGTCCTGTCTCCTTCAAACATTCCTGATAACTTAGTCTAGCTAGTCCTGGAATCAATGTAGGAGATAAATATATTTCCTGATTACATTGACTGTTTACTGTTTACTCTCGGCTGTTCCACAGCACCACTTGGTTGTCTGCGACATAAGGGTGAAAGGTGCGAGGAGAGCTCGGCGGGTGAAGTACCAACCGAGAATGAAGGTGTGGAGGTTGAAAGAGGTGACAGCAAGGGAGGCATTAAAAGAGAGGCTGAATATGGTAGAGGATGATGTGGTTGAGCTTGAAAGTGGTTGGATGTCAATGAAAGATAGTCTGTTGGGAGCCGTTGGTGAGGTATGTGGATGGACAAAAGGACCACCGAGGCACTTGGAAATATGGTGGTGGGATGATGAAGTTGGAAAGAGGATTGACGAGGAGAGGAAGAAGTTCAAGGAGTGGCAGAAGGCGAAGGGTACGGGGGCAGAAACAGCAGAGCATGAAAGTTATAAGGCAGCCAGGAAGGCTGCAAAGAAAGAGGTGGCAAAGGCGCAGGAGGCATGTAGGAAAATGTTTGGAGAATGCTTGGATTCAGAAGAGGGTCAGAGAGCGGTATTCAGGATTGCAAAGCAGATAGCGAAAGAGAGGTGTGATGTGATGGGGGTGAGTTGCTTGAAGGATGAAGTGGGACAAATCGTTGTCGACCCAGATGGAATTAAAGGAAGATGGAAAAGATATAAGGAAATGCTGTTGAATACAGAGAATGAATGGGATGGCAACATAGAGAGTAACCCAGTTTTAGGACCGGCAGAGACGATAACCGAGAAGGAAGTTGAGGAAGCGAAAAAAGCAATGAAGAGTAGAAAAGCGGGAGGGCCGACGGGAGTTGTGGGAGATATGTTGAAGGCAGCAGGAAGTTGGGGTGTGAAGAGAATGACAGAGATCTGTAATCTGGTGGTGAAAGAAGGCCGCATTCCAGTGGCTTGGGAACTGAGTACCCTCGTCCCTCTATACAAGGGGAAAGGTGACCCTCTGGAGTGTGGCTCGTACCGAGCGATAAAGTTATTGGAGCATGGAATGAAGGTATTGGAAAGGGTGTTGGAGAGGAGGATGAGGAAGAAGGTGAAGATCGACGAAATGCTGTTTAGATTTATGCCAGGAAGAGGAACGACAGACGTGCTCTTTATTGTGAGGCAGTTGCAGGAGAAGTACATGGAGAAGAGGAAGAAGTTGTTTCTTGGGTTTGTTGATCTGGAGAAAGCATTCGATAGGGTTCCACGCGAAGTATTGACATGGGCATTGAGGAAGTTAGGAGTGGAGGAATGGTTGATCCGAGTAGTGATGGCAATGTACAAAAGAGTGCGCACAGATGTAAGGACGAAGGACGGGAACAGTGGTGAGTTTGAGGTGAAGGTGGGAGTGCATCAGGGGTCGGTACTAAGTCCACTACTATTTGTAGCTGTGATGGAGGTGCTGGCTCAGAACGTAAAGGAGGGTTTACCGTGGGAGTTGGTGTATGCAGATGATCTGGTGTTGATTGCGGAAAGTATGGATGGACTGAAGGAAAAGATGAACAAGTGGAAGGAATGTATGGAGACAAAAGGTCTGAAGGTGAATATCGGAAAGACGAAGGTGATGGCAAGTGGTAAAGCATGTGGTGAGGTGGAAAGAACTGTGAAGTGGCCATGTGCTGTGTGCAGGAAGGTTGTCAGAGTGAACTCCATTCAATGTACAATGT
Organism: Myxine glutinosa; assembly: GCF_964187855.1. Taxonomy (NCBI): domain Eukaryota; kingdom Metazoa; phylum Chordata; class Myxini; order Myxiniformes; family Myxinidae; genus Myxine; species Myxine glutinosa. The sequence goes on along the minus strand of NC_136267.1, from coordinate 187,081,813 downwards.
GTGCTGAGTGGGTTCATCAAAAATGTAGTGGTCTGAGAGGGTCATTAACCAGTGTGGCAGCTACATTCAAATGGAAGGTGTGCATAGAGGAAGCTGCAGATGGAGGAAATGTTGAGTTGGATCTTGGAGACGGCGTGAAGCTGGAAGGTGTGAAAACATTTTGTTACCTAGGAGACATGCTGAATGGAGAAGGTGGATCAGACTCGGCAACGGTTGCTCGAGTGAGATGTGCATGGAAGAAGTTTCGGGAACTGAGTGGCGTGCTGATGAGGAGGGGAGTGTCGTTGAAGCTGAAGGGAAAGGTGTATGCTGCATGTGTGAGAAGTGTTATGATTTATGGGAGCGAGACATGGGTAATGAACGTAGAGCAGCAACGAAGGCTGGAAATGGTGGAAATGCAAATGGTTCGGTGGATGTGCGGAGTATCGTTGAGAGAGAGGAAGACCAATGATGAATTGCAAAAGATGATGGGAATAGAGCCTGTGATTGATGCTGTGAAGAGGAACAGGTTGAGATGGTTTGGTCATGTGTTGAGGAAGGATGAAAGTGACTGGTTGAGAAGAGTGATGGAAATGAATGTAGAAGGAAGTAGAGGACGGGGAAGACCGAGAAAGACTTGGCTAAAGATGGTGTAAGAAGAAATGCGGGCAAAGGGGTTAACAAGGAGAGATGCAGAAAATAGGGCAAAATGGAGAAGATTGTCATGGGGACCGCAAGGCTAACCGCCGCTCTAGCAGGGAAAATGGCCTTAAAATGCATGTTGTTGTTGTTGTTGTATTGACAGTGGCCCACAAGTATACATGTTTAGAAGGTAAAGATAACATAAACACTGTTGTTGATGTAAATACAAAAAATGTGGTTTGTCTGATGACTGCGATCCATAAATAGGTAAACTAACATTCAAGTCATTTCATAAATTTGGCAAGAAATGTTCAAATCTAACAATGCTTTTCACAATGCATAAAGATTCCACAAGACTGGACAAAAACAAAGCGAAGGAAGAGATTCACAAAGTGTACAACAAACGGGTTAAAGCTAAGCTTGGTCTGATCGGTAAATCGTCCAAAAATATCCGTTCAAATGGGGACAATACGTGATCCTAAACCGCATTATATATAACTTTTCATCCAAAGTCAAATTCTCATATTTTACACCTATATACAGTCATGTGAAAAAGTAAGTACACCCCATGTAAAGTTTTGACTTTTTCAACATATTTCAACATACAGCTATTTGACCTTCATTTCAACAATATTGATAGATAAAGGTGATATAATATAACAAATATCATGAAACATTTACATTATGTAGTCCATTGTATAATTTAAATAAACATAAATGCAAATTTCGCATGTGGAAAAAGTAAGTACACCCCTACATTTATCACTACTTCAAATACCTAAAATTAGAATCAGGTGCACCAGCTCAGGTGCAAATGATTAGAACATCGTTAGAGAGGATCTTGGAGGAACCTGTCTTATTTAAACCTCAGACATTTAGTTTGGTTTGCTCTTTGTTGTTGAAGTGTGCGGCGTCACCATGCCGAGATCAAAATAGCTCTCTGAGGCCTTCAGAAAGAAGGTTGTAGATGCCTACGAGTCTGGGAAGGGATTTAAAAAGATCTCCAAACAATTTGAAATCAATCATTCGACTGTCCGGAAGATCATCTACAAGTGGAGAAGATTCCAAACAATTGCCAACTTGTTCAGGCCAGGCTGCCCCAGCAAGTTCAGCCTGAGAGCAGACCGCAAGATGCTGAAAGAAGTCTCTAAGAACCTCAGAATGTCATCACGGGACCTACAGGTTGCTCTTGCCACTGTTGATGTCAAAGTGCACGAGTCTACCATAAGAAAGAGGCTGCACAAATTTGATCTACATGGGAGGTGTGCCAGGAGGAAACCTTTGCTGTCCAGAAAGAACATCAGGGCAAGACTAAATTTTGCCAATGAACACCGAGGCAAAGATCAGCACTTCTGGAACAATGTGCTCTGGACAGATGAGTCAAAGGTAGAGCTATTTGGCCGCAGTACCAGAAGATATGTTTGGCGAAAACCAAAGACAGCATTTGACCACAAGAACCTGACACCAATTGTAAAGCATGGTGGTGGAAATATTATGGTTTGGGGCAGCTTTGCTGCATCAGGGCCTGGGCAGCTCACCATCATAGAATCCACGATGAATTCTTAATTGGACCAGAGGGTGCTTGAGGATAATGTGAGGCCATCTGTCGGAAAGTTGAAGCTCAACCGAAGGTGGACCTAGCAACGTGACAATGACCCTAAGCATACCAGTAAATCCACCAAGGAATGGCTGAAAAGAAAGAAATGGAGGGTTCTGGAATGGCCAAGTCAAAGCCCGGATCTAAATCCCATCGAGATGTTGTGGGGGGATTTGAAACGAGCTGTGCATGCAAGAAACCCCTCAAACATCACACAGCTGAAAGAATTCTGCATGGAGGAGTGGGCAAAAATTTCTCCCAGTCGATGTCAGAGACTGGTACACAGTTATAAGAAACGCCTACTTGAGGTTGTTTCTGCCAAAGGGGGCAATACCACCTATTAGAGCCAAGGGTGTACTTACTTTTTCCACATGCGAAATTTGCATTTATGTTTATTTAAATTATACAATGGACTACAAAATGTAAATGTTTCATGATACTTGTTATATTATATCACCTTTATCTATCAATATTGTTGAAATGAAGATCAAATAGCTGTATGTTGAAATATGTTGAAAAAGTCAAAACTTTACATGGGATGTCATTCGTTTTTCACGTGACTATATATATATATATATATATGTATATATATATATATATATATATATATATATATATATATATATATATATATATATATATATATATATATATATATATATATATATATATATATATATATATATATGTCTACTGGCAAAGTCATCAGTCAGCTCTTTCCAATACCGACTGGTCTTCAAGACGTCCTTCAAAAAAAACAGATATCGACCACTCTGAAAATGTCTGCCCAAAATTGTTCCGCAAAATGGCTCCACAAAATGACTGCCGAAAATGGCGCCGCAAAATGGCTCCACAAAATGGCTGCCGAAAATGGCTCTGCAAAATGGCTCCACAAAATGGCTCCACAAAATGACTGCCCAAAATGGCTCAACAAAATGGGTCCCCAAAATGGCTGCACAAATGTCTCCCCAAAATGGCTGCACAAATGGCTCCACAAAATGGCTCCCCAAAATGGCTGCCCAAAATGGCTGCGCAAATGGCTTCCCAAAATGGCTCCACAAAATGGCTGCACAAAAATGGCTCCCCAAAATCGCTGCACATAAATGGCTCCCCAAAATGGCTCCACACAAATGGCTCCACAAAATGGCTCCCCAAAATGGCTGCACAAAATGGGTCCCCAAAATGGCTTCCCAAAATGGCTCCACAAAATGGCTGCACTAAAATGGCTCCCCAAATTTGCTCCTCAAAATTGTTCCTCAAAATTGCTTCCCAAAATGGCTCCCCAAAATGACTCCCCAAAATTTCTCCCCAAAATGGCTCCCATAAATGACTCCCCAAAATGGCTCCCCAAAATGACCCCAAAATGTCTCCCCAAAATGACCCCAAAATGGCTCCCCAAAATGACTCCTCAAAATGCCTCCCCAAAATGACTCCCCAAAGCGACTCCCCAAAATGACTCCCCAAAATGACTCCGCAAAATGACCCCAAAATGACTCCCCAAAATTTCTCCCCAAAATGGCTCCCCAAAATGGCTGCACACAATGGCTCCCCAAATTTGCTCCCAAGAATTGCTCCTCAAAATTGTTCCTCAAAATTGCTTCCCAAAATGGCTCCCCAAAATGACCCCAAAATGACTCCCCAAAATGACTCCCCAAAATGGCTCCCCAAAATGACTCCCCAAAATGACCCCAAAATTACTCCCTAAAATGGCTCCCCAAAATGACTCCCCAAAATGACCCCAAAATGACTCCCCAAAATGGCTCCCCAAAATGACTCCCCAAAATGACTCCCCAAAATGACTCCCCAAAATGTCTCCCCAAAATTTCTCCCCAAGGCGGCTGATCACTCTCTCCTGACCGTTGAAAACATCCCATTTACACCTGCGGATTCTGTCAAGCTTTCTGACTGTCTCTCTTCCTCATCAGGTCAATCACCAAAGGTTTTGTGAGCTCAATTTCATGTCTTTTGATACCATCTGGTACATAGCCCTCTTAAGCTATGTTTACATATAATATACCTACCAAAAAGTGGCATGATGCCCATGACGTCAGTCTCCCACACACCTCAGTATATATATATACAGGACGCACTGATAACGCACCTGGCCGAAGCTTTAACCTCACGATCTGAGGTCTAAGCTGCACAACACTCTTGCTCACTTCCCCACCAGTGAGCGGGTCATCCTTCTCCACAGTAATCAGACCACGAGGAGAAACGATGTCCAGGTCAGTGCACCCACGCTCCATCAACACTTTCCTTGTCCCACAGCGTACTGCCTCTCCTTCTCCATGCTTTTCAAAATTCTGACGTTTGGTGACATAAGGTATCAAATTAATCAGCGATATGCCTGAATCATTGAAAACGAGCAGAAGCCTGTGGTAAAAAAAATACCACGGTTTAAAAAAATTAACAAAAAAGGGAGCCATTAACTTATTCGCTGTAACAATTAAAAAATGTGAGATTGTATATTTCATAACAGCAAAGAAAACTAGACATCTGCCATGACGAAGTGATCGCCAAGGCTAAGCTGATGAGAGCTGACCCTTGTCGATCGTCCACAACTTACCCTGGGCCCGCGATCCAATGATGGCCATATTTTCTCTGGACCTGCATATGACCTTGATCTTCAACATTTAAGGAAAGATTGTAAATTAAGAAAATGTGTCCCATCTACAATATATCGATCAAACTCAACATCATGAAATTCAGACGAAAATATTCACGTTTTTATCAAAGGTCACAATCCGAAAAGGTAGGTCAAGGACACAAATCCAACATCAGGTACACAACTTCAGTGCAGGTACACTATTATGATGCACGAACATCTTGGAAGACCAAGTCGTCTTAGAAATTCCACATTGGCAAAATTGATCCTTGACAAAAAATGTGTTTTTTGAGTTAGCCATTTGACCTTGAGTGCACTTTTTTTTTTCAGACTGACATTTGACCTTGACTTTTAACTCACAGCGGTATGATGCAAATATGAAGCGTAAATGCGCCTTGCTCTAGCCTCTAGGCTACCGTAAATGCTCTAGGCTATCGTAAATACTCTAGGCTATCGTAAATACTCAAGGCTACCGTAAATGCTCGAGGCTATCATAAATACTCTTAGCTACCATAAATGCTCTATGCTACCGAGAATGCTCAAGGCTACCAAGAATGCTCTCGGCTACCGTAAATACCCGAGGCTACCATAAATAGCCTAGGCTACCGTAAATTCCATAAATACCCTAGGCATAACCACAAATGATCGAGGCTACTGTAAATGCTCCAGGCTACCGTAAATACTCCAAGCTACCGAGAATGCTCTACGCTACCATAAATGCTCTATGCTACCAAGAATGCTCCCAGCAACCGTAAATACTCTAGGCTACCATAAATACCCTCGGCTACCATAAATGCTCTATGCTACCAAGAATGCTCTCAGCAACCGTAAATGATCTGGGCTACCAATAATGCTCGAAGCTACCGTAAATGCTCTATGCTACTGTAACTACTTTAGGCTACCGAGAATGCTCTAGGCTACCGTAAATGCTCTAGGTTACCGAGAATGCTCTGGGCTAACGAGAATGCTCTAGGCTACCGTAAATGCTCTAGGTTACCGAGAATGCTCTGGGCTACCAAGATTGCTCTAGGCTAACGAGAATGCTCTAAGCTACCGAGAATGCCCTAGGCTACCGTGAATACTCGAGGCTACCGTAAATACTCGAGGCTACCGTAAATATTCTAGGCTGCCGAGAATGCTTTAGGCTACCGTAAATGATTTAGGCAACTGAGAATGCTCTGGGCTACCTTAAATGATCTAAGCTATCGAGAATGCTCTAGGATACCGTAAATACTCTACACTACCATAAATATTCTAGGCTACCATAAATATTCTAGGCTTCCGAGAATGCTTTAGGCTACTGAGAATGCTCTGGGCTACCTTAAATGATCTTGGCTACCGAGAATGCTCTAGGCTACCGTAAATGCTCTAGGCTACCATAAATATTCTAGGCTTCCGAGAATGCTTTAGGCTACTGAGAATGCTCTGGGCTACCTTAAATGATCTTGGCTACCGAGAATGCTCTAGGCTACCGTAAATGCTCTAGGCTACCGTAAATATTCTAGGCTACCATAAATATTCTAGGCTGCCGAGAATGCTTTAGGCTACCGTAAATGATTTAGGCTACTGAGAATGCTCTGGGCTACCTTAAATGATCTAAGCTATCGAGAATGCTCTAGGATACCGTAAATACTCTACACTACCATAAATATTCTAGGCTACCATAAATATTCTAGGCTTCCGAGAATGCTTTAGGCTACTGAGAATGCTCTGGGCTACCTTAAATGATCTTGGCTACCGAGAATGCTCTAGGCTACCGTAAATGCTCTAGGCTACCATAAATATTCTAGGCTTCCGAGAATGCTTTAGGCTACTGAGAATGCTCTGGGCTACCTTAAATGATCTTGGCTACCGAGAATGCTCTAGGCTACCGTAAATGCTCTAGGCTACCATAAATATTCTAGGCTTCCGAGAATGCTTTAGGCTACTGAGAATGCTCTGGGCTACCTTAAATGATCTTGGCTACCGAGAATGCTCTAGGCTACCGTAAATGCTCTAGGCTACCGTAAATATTCTAGGCTACCATAAATATTCTAGGCTTCCGAGAATGCTTTAGGCTACTGAGAATGCTCTGGGCTACCTTAAATGATCTTGGCTACCGAGAATGCTCTAGGCTACCGTAAATGCTCTAGGCTACCGTAAATATTCAAGGCTACCATAAATATTCTAGGCTTCCGAGAATGCTTTAGGCTACTGAGAATGCTCTGGGCTACCTTAAATGATCTTGGCTACCGAGAATGCTCTAGGCTACCGTAAATATTCTAGGCTACCATAAATATTCTAGGCTGCCGAGAATGCTTTAGGCTACTGAGAATGCTCTGGGCTACCTTAAATGATCTAGGCTACCGAGAATGCTCTAGGATACCGTAAATTCTCTAGGCTACCAAGAATGCTCTCGGGCCTAGGCTACCGTAAATGCTTTAGGCTACCAAGAATGCTCTAGGCTGCCGTAAATGCTTTAGGCTACCAAGAATGCTCTAGGCTGCCGTAAATGCTCTCGGGTCCTGTAAATAGTCGAGGCTACCGAGAATGCTCTGGGCTACTTTAAATGCTCTAGGGCCGAGGCTAACGAGAAAATGAAATTTGTGTTTGAACGGACATAACTTAGTCAAGTTATGGTGGAAAATGTTTAAATGTCTTTATTGAGGTCATGACCTGAAGCATTTGGTTAATGTCAAAAAATTGCCAACCCCACCTACTTTCTATTCACATTATTGTTGTAAAATTTCATTTTGGAAGTCCGAGCCGGCTTGGAGATGCAGCTTGGAAATTGACACAGATCGGAAATTAGGAGTGTGGGAGTGCAGGAAGAAAGAAAAATGATGTTTTTGCACTCCTTGGGGTGTAATACATGATGTGGTACCATTAAAAGTTGGAGGCACTCACTGTAGAAACAAACCTACACATTCAAAAAGGAATACTTGAAAAAGGATTTTTGGGAGCAATCGAGGCAGCGGTCTGTTGCCTATACACTACCTGGGTTCCATTTTTCTTGTCTGATTGAAAAAATTCAAAATTTTCCCAGAGGTTTGGATTAATTTGAAGGAACTTTCGTCTAATTTTTTTCCAAGGAGCGTTTCTATGTTTCAGGATGAGACAGACAGACATTAGCCTATTATATAAATGATGAATCACAATAATGTATAAACATTTGACATGCTATATTTTGTAGATGCCATGATTAATTTGAATGAAAATTTCTGCATAATATCGTTAAGGCAAGTACTTAACATTCCTATTTTTTTCAGGGGAACCTTTGACTGATCGATATGGAAAATAATCAACTCACATTTGAGCAGCGGAAAAACATCTCGAAGTGTCAATACATTATTTTGATTCACTTTGTATGTAGAAAAGAAAAATATTCCCACGGCTACAATGGTCATCCCAAAAGTTACATTACTTCCATGGTAGAATATACATGATGATTTTGTGAACTTTATTTACCAAGAAGAAAAGGAAATGCAGGAAAAGACCATTTTTCCCATCTTGCCCGTGCCACATAACCATCTTAAAACAAAGTCACAAATACCTGTCCTCCAAATGGCAGATCAACATATTATGTTTTTGTTATCAACATGTGAAAATATGCTATCAACATATCAAAAGGTAATCCACAAACTATGTTGTCCCCACACAGGGTGTCCAAAAATTTATATTCCAAAAAACTCTTGAATAGATTTATTGTTATTTTTGATATGAATACATGCATTAGACTTGTACGTTTCAGATTGTGTGAATATCGATGGTTATTTTCTTTCTGCTTCAGGAGAAACCTCATTTTCTGATACAATGACGAGGCCAAGAAATTCCACCAATTCCTCCCATAAGTCTTTCAGTTAAGAACGCCTGCAAGAAACCTGGGGGAAAGTCCACCATGGAGAACTGTTCTCCCCTCTGGGCTGGCTCTCCTGCCTCACATCTTGCTCAGCTTGACACTGGGGAAACCGAGGCCTTCAAGATTGTTAGAATCTCCCACGCTGAAACCCAGTCTATATACATACAGTCACGTGAAAAAGTAAGTACACCCCATGTAAAGTTTTGACTTTTTCAACATATTTCAACATACAGCTATTTGATCTTCATCTCAACAATATTGATAGATAAAGGTGATATAACATAACAAATATCATGAAACATTTACATTTTGTAGTCCATTGTATTATTTAAATAAACATAAATGCAAATTTCCCATGTGGAAAAAGTAAGTACACCCCTACATTTATCACCACTTCAAATACCTAAAATTAGAATCAGGTGCACCAGCTCAGGTGCAAATGATTAGAACATCGTTAGAGAAGATCTTGGAGGAACCTGTCTTATTTAAACCTCAGACATTTAGTTTGGTTTGCTCTTTGTTGTTGAAGTGTGCAGCGTCACCATGCCTAGATCAAAAGAGCTCTCTGAGGCCTTTAGAAAGAAGGATATAGATGCCTACGAGTCTGGGACGGGATTTAAAAAGATCTCCAAACAATTTGAAATCAATCATTCGACTGTCCGGAAGATCATCTACAAATGGAGAAGATTCCAAACAACTGCCAACTTGTTCAGGCCAGGCCGCCCCAGCAAGTTCAACCCGAGAGCAGACCGCAATATGCTGAAAGAAGTCTCTAAGAACCTCAGAATGTCATCACGGGACCTACAGGTAGCTCTTGCCACTGTTGATGTCAAAGTGCACGAGTCTACCATTAGAAAGAGGCTGCACAAATTTGATCTACATGGGAGGTGTGGTGTGCCATGAGGAAACCTTTGCTGTCCAGAAAGAACATCACGGCTAGACTAAAGTTTGCCAATGAACACCCAGGCAAAGACCAGCACTTCTGGAACAATGTGCTCTGGACAGATGAGTCAAAGGTGAAGCTATTTGGCCGCAGTACCAGAAGACATGTTTGGCGAAAACCAAAGACAGCATTTGACCACAAGAACCTGACACCAACTGTAAAGCATGGTGGTGGAAATATTATGGTTTGGGGCAGCTTTGCTGCATCAGGGCCTGGGCAGCTCACCATCATAGAATCCACTATGAATTCTTCATTGTATGAAAGGGTGCTTGAGGATAATGTGAGGCCATCTGTCGGAAAGTTGAAGCTCAACCGAAGGTGGACCTTGCAACATGACAATGACCCTAAACATACCAGTAAATCCACCAAGGAATGGCTGAAAAGAAAGAAATGGAGGGTTCTGGAATGGCCAAGTCAAAGTCTGGATCTAAATCCCATCGAGATGTTGTGGGGGGATTTGAAACGGGCTGTGCATGCAAGAAACCCCTCAAACATCGCACAGCTGAAAGAATTCTGCATGGAGGAGTGGGCAAAAATTTCTCCAAGTCGATGTCAGAGACCGGTAGACAGTTATAAGAAATGCCTACTTGAGGTTGTTTCTGCCAAAGGGGGCAACACCACCTATTAGAGCCAAGGGTGTACTTACTTTTTCCACAGCGAAATTTGCATTTATGTTTATTTAAATTACTAGGGCGTGCCCGTACTATATATCCCCCCCCCCCTCTATTTACATGAAATGGTTTGGTCCATTCGCAAAGCCAAAGCGAACGGCTTGCGAGTACGGTAGAACCCCCCCCTCTATTTACATGAAATGGTTTGGTCCATTCGCAAAGCCAAAGCGAACGGCTTGCGAGTACGGTGACCATACCTTGGGAACCACTTGTCCGATTAATTTCAAACCTTGAAAAGGCACATCCTCGGGTCCCCAGCAATATACCTGGCAAGTTTCAAGTATATCGGACCCGTGGTTGTCGAGAAACAGCGGTCACAGACAAACAAACACACAGACACACACACAGACACACACACAGACACACACACAGAGATTACTGGAATTATAGATAGATACAATGGACTACAAAATGTAAATGTTTCATGATATTTGTTATATTATATTGTGGGAGCTGTGCTCGCACGATAAAGCCAGACAAAATGGACGACACAGGAACGAAGTTTCACCGAGCTATTTATTTAGCTCAAAACCAAAGAACTCAAAAGCACACTGAATCCGCCCCTCGAACGGGCGGCAATTTATATCGCAAACTGAACACACAAAAGCCAAGCCTCTCAGGCGAGGCGTGGTATGCAAAATAGGTAAGTCACGCCTCCCGACGGGGCGTGGTATGCAAGGCAAGTGTTCGCCCGAGAAGGGCAAGTCTGGACACGCCCGGGCGAGTCCGGACATGTGACCGCTCGCCGGTTGCGTCATCGGCCGGTACACGGTAATTGTGTCATGCTTCCGGTAACCGCTACATGCGCCCCCCCAGAATTAACCTGCACCGGGAGAGTCAGTTTGAGGGGGGTCCTGATGACCCGGCCGAAACGACCCCTGGTGATTCGTGTGGGGGTGGTAGGCGGCGTGGCGGTGGATGGTTGGGCGGGGGGCTTGGTTGATGGAGGACGGCCCCGTCGTGGAGGAATGGCCAACCATGGAGGTTGGTCGAGGTCCAAATAGGCCGGCTTGAGGCGGTCCACGGAGATGCGGTCCGGCTTGCCGCCGATGTCGATGATGAATGACTTGTCATCCCTCTGCAGGACCCGGAAAGGTCCATCGTACGCCAGCCGGAGCGGTCCCCGGTGTGCGTCGTGCCGGATAAAAATGTACTCCGCAGTGCGAAGTGCTGGGGGGACGTAGGGTTGGGGGCAGCCGTGGTGGGCCTTGGGCACGGGGGCAAATCTCCTGGCGGCCTCCTGGAGGTCCGAGCGTTGGCGAGCGGCGGACCAGGGGCTGGTGGTGTCAGGGATGAATTCGCCCGGCACGCGCAGTGGCTGGCCGTAGACCAGCTCAGCGGTGGAAGCCTGGAGGTCCTCTTTAGGGGCCGTTCGGAGGCCCAATAGGACCCACAGGAGCCTGTCGGCCCAACCGTCGTCCTGGACGCTGGCTCTGAGAGCGGCCTTCATCGAGCGGTGGAACCGCTCGCACAAGCCGTTGGCTTGGGGGTGGTAGGCCGTGGTGCAGTGAAGCTTGACCCCCAAGGCCTGGGCGACCGCGCCCCAAAGCTCGGAGGTGAATTGCGGGCCTCTGTCGGAGGAGATGTCCGAGGGCGCACCGAAACGGGCAATCCAAGTGCCAATGAAGGCCTGCGCCACGTCGGCGGATGTTGTTGATGCCAGCGGGACGGCCTCCGGCCACCTGGTGGTCCTGTCCACCATCGTGAGGAGGTGGGTGAAGCCCCGCGAGGAGGGAAGGTGTCCCACCAGGTCCACATTGACGTGGTCGAAGCGCCGCGCGGGCACGTCAAATGGTGCCAACGGGGCCTGGGTGTGCCGGTGGACCTTCGCGCGCTGGCAGGCGACACAGGCATTGGACCAGTCACGGACATCCTTACGCAGGCCGTGCCAGACGAACTTTGCTGCCACGAGCTTCTGTGATGCTTTCCGGCCCGGGTGGGAAAGGCCATGGAGGGTGTCAAAGATGTGCCGCTGCCATCCGGTGGGCACGATGGGGCGAGGTTGGCCCAGGGAAACGTCGCAAAGGAGAACTGTGCCTGTGTCCTCGAAGGGGACGTCAGCCAACCGCAGGCCTGTGTCCGCTGTCCGGAGGGCTTGCACCGTGGGGTCGGCGGTCTGGTCGGCCGCCATGTGGGCGAAGTCCACACCGAGGTGGACGGCGTTTGCGCCGGACCGGGAGAGGCAATCGGCCACAGCGTTGTCCTTGCCCGCGACATGCCGGATGTCCATCATAAATTCGGACACGGCGGAGAGGTGGCGCTGCTGGCGGGCTGACCACGGCTCCGTAACCTTAGCCATAGCGTAGACCAGGGGCTTGTGGTCCACAAACGCCGTGAACGGGCGGCCCTCAAAAAGATGGCGGAAATGACGAACAGCCAGGTAAAGGCCGAGGAGCTCACGGTCGAAAGCGCTATACTTGCGCTCATTAGGGCGAAGCTGCCGGCTGAAGAAGGCCAGCGATTGCCAAGCCCCGTTCACCCACTGTTCATGCACGGCGCCCGCCGCGTAGTCCGAAGCGTCCGTGGTGAGGGCGATGGGTACGTCGAGCGCCGGGTGCGCCAGCATGGTCGCGTTGGCGAGGGCCAGCTTTGCGCCCGTGAACGCCATGTCCATCTCTGTGGTCCAGGCGACGTCGTGCTTGGCCGGCTTGCCCCGGAGGGATTCGTACAGGGGGCGCATGAGTTGGGCGGCGCGAGGCACGAATCGGTGGTAGAAATTTACCATCCCCAAAAATTCCTGTAGGGCCTTGATGGAGCGGGGGCGCGGGAAACTCGTGACTGCCTCCACCTTGGTAGGCAGCGGGACGGCCCCACGCTTCGTGATGCGGTGCCCCAGGAAGTCGACGGCCGTTACGCCAAACTGGCATTTCGCCGGGTTGATGATGAGGCCGTGCTGGCCGAGGCGCTCGAAAAGCGTGCGCAGGTGGATGAGGTGCTCCGCCCAGGAAGTGCTGGCGATGAGAATGTCATCCAGGTAGACGAACAGAAAGGTGAGATCGTGCAGCACACTGTCCATCAGCCGCTGGAAGGCCTGGGCCACATTCTTAAGGCCGAACGGCATTCGGAGGAACTCGAAGAGGCCAAAAGGTGTAATTACAGCCGTCTTCGGAACGTCGGCCGGCCGGACAGGTACCTGGTGGTAGCCCTGAATAAGGTCGACCTTGGAGAAGATCACATGCCCCACCAAACAGGCGGAAAAGTCCTGTATGTGTGGTATCGGGTACCGGTCGGAGGTGGTGGCGTCGTTGAGGCGGCGGTAATCCCCGCATGGTCGCCATCCGCCACCCGGTTTGGGCACGATGTGCAGGGGCGAGGCCTACGCGCTATTCGAGCATCGCACAATGCCCAATCGCTCCAGCGCGTCGAATTCCGCCTTCGCCACGGCGAGTTTAGCCGGGTCGAGGCGGCGAGCCCTGGCGTAGACCGGTGGACCTGTGGTCGGGATGTGGTGTTCGACGCCGTGCTTGACGGCGACGACCGAAAACGTCGGCTGCGTGAGGGCGGGAAACTCGGCGAGTAGGCGGGTGAACTCATCCACGGCCGGGAGCGCGCAGGCTAGCTTGGTCGGAGCGGAGCCGCTCAATGAGCAAGCGAGCGAGCTGAAGGTCTCCGCGTTGATGAGCCGACGCCGTTTGATGTCGACCAAAAGCTCATGCGCACAAAGAAAATCTGCACCCAGCAAGGCCATGGGCACGTTCGCCGTGATGAAGTCCCACCTGAAGCGCTGGCCCCCGAAGCAGAATGCGACGCTGCGCGAACCGAAGGTGCGGATGGAGGAACCGTTTGCGGCGACCAAGGCGGGGCCGCATAGGGCGGCTCACACGTATCACGCTCAGCTGAGCGCCAGTGTCACACAAAAAAGGCCGCCGGGGCTCCGTGTCCGTGTTAAACAGAAGGCTGCCTGAATGGCCGACGCTCATGGCAGGCAGCGAGCGCCGGCCTGGTCGTTTCCCGACCCGCCGAAAGTGCACGGTGGGCGGCACGTTCTGGCCTTCTGCCCGAACCTGGCGTGGTAATAGCACATGGTCCACTCTGGTGGAGGCTCCGGCGGTTGCGTCGGGTTCAGCCGACAGGGCGTCGCGGCGGCCGCTGCCGTCAGTGGCGCGGACTCGGCCGGTGGAGGCGCCGGTCGTGGCGCGGGCGTTGCCTCGGTCGGTCCAGGGTCCCAGGCGGCCGCTCTGGCATGTCGCCTGGCCGAGAAAAATTTATCGGCCTCCTTGGCCAGGGCGCGAGGGTCCGTGATGGGCGAATTAGCCAAAGCTAACCGTACCTGCCCGGGTAGCCGCTGGAGGAACAGCTCGCGGAAGAGGAAGTCCGGGCTGTGGTCATCGAGAAGAGCAAGCATGTGGTCCATGCTTTCGGATGGACGGGCCTCGCCCAGCTCTGGGAGGTGTCATAGTTGTCGTGCGCGTTCGGTCTCCGTGAGTCCAAACGCACCGAGGAGTAGGCCTTTGAGCACGCCGTATTTGTCGGCGTTCGGCGGGTTCTGTAGGAAGCTCAGGACCCGGGCCGCGGTGCATGCGTTGAGCGCGGAAACCACATGATGGGAGCGCGTCGTGTCCTCAGTAATTTTCCGCAGGGCGAAGAGAGAACCCGCTTAAGCAAACCAAACGGCCGCGTGCGACTCCCAGAAGCCCGGGAGCTTCAAAGCTACAGCTGACTCCATCGCCGTGTTCTTAGAAAGGGGTAACCAATTGTGGGAGCTGTGCTCGCACGATAAAGCCAGACAAAATGGACGACACAGGAACGAAGTTTCACCGAGCTATTTATTTAGGTCAAAACCAAAGAACTCAAAAGCACACTGAATCCGTCCCTCGAACGGGCGGCAATTTATATCGCAAACTGAACACACAAAAGCCACGCCTCTCGGGCGGGGCGTGGTATGCAAAATAGGTAAGTCACGCCTCCCGACGGGGCATGGTATGCCAGGCAAGTGTTCGCCCGAGAAGGGCAAGTCTGGACACGCCCAGGCGAGTCCGGACACGTGACCGCTCGCCGGTTGCGTCATCGGCCGGTGCACGGTAATTGTGTCATGCTACCGGTATCCGCTTCAATATCACCTTTATCTATCAATATTGTTGAAATGAAGATCAAATAGCTGTATGTTGAAATATGTTGAAAAAGTCAAAACTTTACATGGGGTGTACTTACTTTGTCACGTGACTGTATATATGTATATCACAAATGGCGTGGACAATGAAATCACAAAGGCCATTCCATTTGTCTTTGTTCGCTGTCCTCGGGCAATTATCAGCTTTTGTGTGACTTGGTTGCTCCCAACAAACCAAAAGACGACGTCTCAACATTCCAGTCTATCGTTTATAAAATGAAGGAACATACTAAGCCTGAAAAATCGCCACAACTAGCGAGATATGAATTTAATAATTTGACGAGGAACTCAGGAGAGTGCGAAGCTGATTTTGTTGCAGGATTGAAACATGTGTCTGTCACCTGCAAGTTCATGCCAGATGAGCTTCCGGGCAGACTCAATGATCGAGTTATTGCCGGTTTACAAGATCATTATTGCCACTTTGCAATATCAGAATATCAGGTTTCTGGAACACTTCGCATCTAGTTTGAAGACATTACATTCATCAATGCAGTTGACACCACATCGGTTGTTGAACAGTCCCTCAAAGATGTACGAGTCGTCACTGGTCAGACCATGGGGGTAGGCACGGGGATCTACAGGGTGTCCCGTTCACTTCAGACTTTGAGAACAACCTTCGGTAAGAAACAACACACGAGGGAATACCGTGGGCCACAGTGACAACACTTCTATTCGGGTGCCAAGGTGCCCACTCAGGCATTTTGGGGTGGGTGCGGAGGTCAACCTATATGAGGACAGTGCGTGTTTGAATTGTCAGAAAGTGGGGCATCTGAAACGCGTCTGTTGAGCCGCATCAAACACCATACATGTCATGGATAACGATGACAACTCGGGTCAAAATGTTCAACCAATGTTGGGTCTTTATTCAGTGGGAACTCAAAAAGTTCGACCAATAACAGTGGACATGGAAGTTCATAATACTCCTTTCGCATTCCAAGTCGTCGCTGGTCCTGCAGTCTCCATCATAAGTGAGCAGACTTCTCCGAAGCTGAGTGGTTTGAAACTCATCAGTTCGGGCCTCACACTGTACACCTTGCACCTCCGACCTCTCCACCAACGGTTTCAGGTCAGACATTTCATGCGGTCATTCCCCTACCCTTTCTAAACCCTTGCTGCTCTTCTCCAATCTCCATTTCCACAATCTTCCATATCCTCCCATACAGAACCCTCTCCAGCACCTTCATGACATGACGAAGGAGTGTAATCCCCCTGTACTTCCCCAGATCGTGAACATCACCCTTCCCTTTACATAGCACAATTAACCCTGTCCTCCAATCCTCCAGAATTAACCCATCTCTCATGCATACATTCAACAACCTCTTTGTCCAACTGACTCCGACTTGTGGAAACAATACAGTATATGTATGTAGTATGTGTATATATACACAAAGAATTAAGTTAAGCACCCCTACACAACGAATTAAGGTAAGCACCCCCTAATATATATTCTTTGTGTATATGTATACATTGGCATATATTCTAAGGTATGTGAGATCAAATAATGATTGGTATGACATTAGCAATTATCCATTGATGAAATTGAGTGATCAAAGTGAAAAAAAGTGATTGGTTGAGTCAGTGATCCGATCACGTGGGTCCTACACACGTTATTGACGCAAAGATCGCTAGAGGTCTTCTCAGAACAATGACTGTACGTTAGAAAACATAAACGTCATCCACACTGTCCGTGATGGACCTATAGCTCCATACTTAAATTGAGGTGAAAATATGCCTAAAATTCCCAAAAAATTTCACCTTAAATTATTCAGAATAAAATATTGAAAACGGCATGATTGTTATGTTTTTATGTGACCATAATATCACTTCTCCAGAAAATATAGCAATATCATGGGTATATTACACTGTTTTGACGACAACAAACTTGTAATGTGCGAGGTTGTAAAAAAACGGGGGGGGTGCTTAACTTAATTCTTTGTGTATATATATATATATAGACAGTATACCATCAGAGACTGGTGTTGATCATGATCATCATGATCCCTGGTGTTGGGCTAGCGGCTAGGGTGCCGGCTTAGGATACCTAGGATCCTGGGTTCGAATCTCGGTCGATCGCCGAATTAATGCCAGGGGGGTTGACTCAGCCTGTCATCCTTCCGAGGTCGGCTAATTGAGTACCAGTTCACTGGTAATTCCCTGTTTGTCGTTGAAGGCGGCAAAAAGGGTTGGCGTCAGGAAGGGCATCCGGCCGTAAAACATTGCTTCAAAAAGGGGACCAAAAAACAACAACTACCACAGTTCCCGAAAAGGCCAACCCCCGCTTTGCGGGGGAAAATGGCCTCTAAACGGTGGTTTATACCATCAGAGACTCCTCCTCACTCACCACATTCAAAACATCGCTCAAGACCCACCTGTTCAGCACTGCATTCAACATTCAACCCACAGCATTTAACCCCTGACTATCACTTCTCCTTCTCCCTCCTTTTGCTTTAAATATTTCCCTATTGATTCTTGTCTTTTTGCAATTGTTGTTTTCATGTATTGTTATGCATTATGTTTTCCACTCTGTCAAAGCGCCTTTGGGCTTCTGGAAAAGCGCTATACAAAATAAATGAATTATTATTATTATAATATATATATATAATATATATATAGACAGTATATATATATGTATATATCTCTGTGCAGTGTCTGTGTTGTCACTGAACTACTCCGTCAAACTTTTGTGAAACCGTACCAAACTTCTGTGGTATGCACCTGTCTCTCCCGTGTGTATGTCCTGAGGGTGTTCTTTTTCAAACATTTTGAATTTTCTTTTTTTTTTTGAAATTTTTTTTGAATTTTTTTTTTTTCCAACTTAAATCTTCAACTTCAATTGTTTATAAAATGTAATATCACGTATATTACAAATACATTTGTGCATTATGATTGGTGTAAACCATGACAATGCAGCAACTCAAGTACAGTCATTATCCTCAACTAAAACATGCCCGTTCCGCTTTAACGAGTGGTGAGGCGAGCATAGCGAGCCGAGACAAGCTAGTTTGTATATATATATATATATATATATATATATATATATATATATATATATATACACACATACATATGGAAATAAAAAGGAATATTGCAATTCATCTTCCTGAAAGAAGTGCAAAAGCTGCATAGAAATTGCAGAAATGCCATTTTGTAAAAGTCTTTGGTCAGATGGGAGAGCTATGATAAGCACAATTGAGGAAGTGGAAAATGTCAAGAGAGTGCACAAATATGACGAAATGTTGCTTTACAGAAGCATATAGCTGTGCAGGCCTGAGCCAAGTCACAACTTCGTAACAGGAAATGCCTTGTGTAAGGGAAGTACACTTGAGCGTATGGAACCATTAAGTGAAGCAGTATTAGGCTTGGAATCAGGATGATTCACTGGGACTAAAGTTGTTACAAACTTGTGAAATCAGGATGATTCACTGGGACTAAATTTGTTGCAAACTTGTGGAATCAGGATGATTCACTGGGACTAAAGTTGTTGCAAACTTGTGGAATCAGGATCATTCACTGCGACTAAAGTTGTTGCAAACTTGTGGAATCAGGATCATTCACTGGGACTAAAGTTGTTGTAAACTTGTGGAATCAGGATGATTCACTGGGAGTAAACTTGTTGTAAACTTGTACAATCCTGGGTTCAATCACATCCAATCAACCAAATCAAATAGTATTAACCGCTGCTCTAAGGTAGTGTTACGTGCTCCTCCCCAACCCCGGTCACGGTGTACCTCCGAGACCCGAAAGGAGTCACGGCAGAAAGATGTGTTATAATGTGTGTCAATGACCAATGGTGAAACCACACCAACCAATATTGTTACCAAAAACAAGTATTGTATTAAGGTCACACAAGTATAACAGCACAAGTACAATATGTTTCAATTGCACCACAAAAATACCATATAATTCCTATGATGGTACCATCAGTTTCTTATTCAATAACTCACTGTGCTCCAAGTGAGCGAAAAGAACATTCCCAAAGTCACTGTCCCGGCACCAAGCCAAAGTCGATCCACGCTCCGGTGATCGCAAGAAAAATGTCGAATCGAGACCAGAATCCAAGTCGGCTGACAGTCAATGCTGCCAAAGAGGCGCAAAGGTGCACCAAAATGGTGACTGGGAAATCACACCTTCGGGTATGAACGTTCAGCGGCTCCAAAACGGAGAACCACAAATTCCCAATCGAAATCCACGTTACACTCGCAAACCAGGCTAACGGCTGGGTGTGGTGAAATGGCTGGAGCGAGATGAAAAGGCTGGAGCGATGCGAAATGGCGGGAGCGAGGCGAAATGGCGGGCGGGCCCGTACTGGAGGCGTACCTGCTCTCCAACGATTCTCTTCGGAATCAACCGCAAAACCCGACATGCAGGTTTATCTGTCACAGCGATAACGACTCTGTCACAGGAATCCCTTTCCCAGGAAACCCAAAGTTCGCTCGTGACCCCCGTTCGCCAGCGTCTCCTCGAGACCTCAAAGCAGCTCGGCTTTTTTTCCCGACCTCACTTGCTCTGCCTTTTTTTCTCCTCTTCTTCTTCTTCTGGTTTCTCCCGATCCGGTTTCCGGTTTCTTTTGAAAGACTAATTTTTGACCTTTTGAAAACAGTTATCTCCATTTCACTTAAACGATAACAATAATAGTACATGGAACCAAAAATGCTTACAGTGGATGAAAACCCCAACGACGAAAGTGACGAATCCATAACAGTAGTCCTTCAAAATGAAGAACCCATGAATGCAGCTGTCCTTCCCTTGATGTTTATGGCCTCATCATAACTTTTCAATCACAGTTTGGGTTTAGCGCTTTTGTAGCCAAATGGATTTTATTGTGAAATGGCACTATTGATTAAAGAGCACTTTTTACCTCTGCCACCGAAGGTAGACAGGGGTTATATTTTCATCCCTGTCTGTTTGTCTGTTTGACCAGAATATCTCAAAAAGTTGTGAAATTTGGTGGAGAAGTTGGGTATGTGACAAGGACGAACTGATGAGATTTTGGTTCAGGTCCGAATCCAGATCCGGCCCATCAGTCGGATACAAAATGTAAACTGTTCACCTGGCGGAGGTATGCTCTCTACCGAGTGCCCTTCTAGGTAAAGGCCATTATTGCTGCCTGGTTAGCTTGCCTGTATTTTCAGACACCATCTATCTATAATTCCAGTAATCTCTGTGTGTGTGTATGTGTGTGTGTATGTGTGTGTGTCGTTTGTCTGTGACCGCTGTTTCTCGACAACCACGGGTCCGATATACTTGAAACTTGCCAGGTATATTGCTGGGGACCCGAGGATGTGCCTTTTCAAGGTTTCATATTAATCGGAGAAGTAGTTACCGAGCTATGGCGATTTATTTACCAAACTCCGCAAGCCGTTCGCTTTGGACCAAACCATTTCATGTAAATAGAGGGGGGGATTGTCACCGTACTCGCAAGCCGTTCGCTTTGGCTTTGCGAATGGACCAAACCATTTCATGTAAATAGAGGGGGGGGATATAATTTTAGATATATATATAGTACGGGCATGCCCTAGTATTAATAATGACAGTTTATTCAGAAAATAATCTGCACCCAGCTTTGCGATTGAAGTGTTTTGGAAGTTTGAAGTTCCACAAAACCACACGTAGGTATCAGAGTTTGTCATGTCGAGATACAAATTCAAGAATCACTGCAAATCAGAGACCTGGAATTTGAATTTTGCCCAGTCATAATACAAAGTTTTACTCTTACAAATATTAATTGCATTACATATTTCACCCCAAAAGCACAAGGCATGGTTTTCTTAACATCCATTCATGAAGCATATTGTGTCTTTTTCTTTGCACTTGCTGTTCCTTCTGAAAGTGATATTACGCTCTGTGTTGGAAGCACAGGGACAACAATTCTTAGTTAGATCAAATTACCTCAAACTGGATAACAACAAATGTTTGTGCCAGTGTATGCTACCAATGAAATACCCTTCCAGTTGTTAGCTTGTTTCCTAGCTTGTGACAAAAATAACAAGCCATTCCAAAACCCCTCAAATGTACGACTTCTAGATTCCAAAGTGGTGCTGCGTGTTGTGATATGCAGTACTAAAGTACCAAACATGGGATAAACGCACCAAGCTTTTGCACCATGAACAGCCAGGCCCTTGTTTGATGCACGCTTTGCAGTCCTTGGCATTCTTGCTCTCACACATCTCCAATTCTGAAAAGGAAATGAATCACGTTTTCATTCATCTTTCAAACATGTTTTCTTCTTCACTCCAAGCTGAGGGTCCCATGTCAAGGCAAAAATGAAGGATAAAAAAAAAAATTCTCGTTAATTTGTATTTGTCTTAATATCACTTTTTCCATCTAATTGGTGATATATTTATTATTCATTTATTTATTTTAAAATCTTGATATAATCAAGATGGTTGTAGCTCTGCCAAGTAGGCAGCAGTTCAGAAGTGAGGTTCAGATAGGTAGTTTCAATGTGGGATCAATGGGGAGAGGGGTCCAGGTGGTGGAGACGTTGCAGAGGAGGTTGGTAGTGTTGTGTGTACAGGAGACCAGATGTAAAGTAGACAAGGTGAGGGGGTTGGTAGGAGGATACAAGCTGGAGCATGTGGGTGGGGATGGAAGGAGTGATGGCGTGTGAATAGTAGTACCAGAAAAGCCATTGAAAACTCAAGCGAGGGCCGTTTTGAAGTTTGTTCTTCCCCTCCACTGCCAAACTACGGAACTCTTTACCTTCTCATGTTTTTCCAAACACTTCTGACCTTCTCCTTTTCAAAAAGCAGATTTTTTACTTCCTCAAAAACTCTTGGACTATTCTCTGTTTCTTCACTTTTCTATCAATGCCGTTCTTTCATTTAAGGCCTGGCCTCGATGAGGACAATATAGTCCGCGACGGGAGCCTTCAACATAAAATAACGATGGTTTTCATGGAATACTTGCCCTGCGCAGTCAACTTGGTGCGAGCCAACTCTTCTTGTTTTTGAACGGTTTTTTCTTTGATCCAATATGGTTGCCAGACCACGTGAGCGATTACATCATTAATTTATATTCTCTAATATAATTGTTGTGTAGATCACGCTCAAGAAATTTCAAACTGATCACACTAAGCGTTGTCCCAGTCAAATTATGACGTCATAATTAAGCACAAATGACATCATCATGAACAACACTTATTCCCCACGCGGAGTTCTTTACAATGAGCCACGTTTCAATTTTTTCCATGGAGCAGTTTTGGAGATATAGAGATGCAACGTTTCCGATTTTTCCAAGATGGCGCCTGTACCACGTGACATATGACGTCATAATTATCATTGAAAAATGATAGCGAAGGAGGCGCTCCTACGGTGAAAATTTCGTGGCCATTGGACCAACAGTTGCAGAGAAAATTTTTTTTCATACTGATCAGATCAAGCATTGTACTTATCAAATTATGACGTCATATTGAAGGCACCGATACCTATCTTATTCGCAATGGGGAGTACGTGACAATGAACCTTCTTTAAAAAATTTCTTTACATATACAGATTCTCATTAACCTGCGCTCGCAAAGCGAAAAGCCAGGTTAAGCATTCATTTGCGTATGTGTGCCGTGAGACGTGTGCCGTACGTGTGCCGTACGTGCGTGTCTGCATTTTAAAAATTCATCATCTCGGAAACCATTGGTCCGATTGACACGAAATTTTACTGTCGGAGTTCCTCCACCTGTATAATTTTTTTATTCATAATTATGACGTCATAGGTCACGTGATACGGACGCCATCTTGGAAAAACGTTACACCTCCATGTCTCCCAAACTGCTCAATGAAAAAAATTAAACATCGCTCATTGTCAAGTACTCCACATTGGGAATAAGATATGTTGATGGTGATGTCATCAGTGCCTTCATTAATTATGACATCATAATTCGACAAGTACAACACTTATCCAATCATTGCGAAAAAAAATTCTCAGCAACTGTTGGTCAGAAGGGCACGAAATTTTCACCATCGGAGCGCCTCCTCCTGTAGCATATTTGAATGATAATCATGACATCACAGGTCATGTGGTACAGGCACCATCTTGGAAAAACCGAAAAATGTTGTACCTCTATATCTCCAAAACCGCTGCATGGAAAAATTGAAACATGGCTCATTGTAAAGAACTCCATATGGGGAATAGGTGTTGTTAACGATGACGTCATTGGTGCCATAATTATGATGTTATAATTCAACAGGGACAACACTTAGTCTGTTCAGTTTGAAATGTATTGAGCGTGATCGATGCAACAATTATTTTAGAGAATATAAATTTATGATGTCATCGCTCACGCGGTCTGGCAGCCATATTGTATCAAAAAAAAAAGGAACATTCAAAAACAGAAGAGTTGGCTCGCAACACGTTGACTGTGCAGGGTAAGTATTCTATGAATACCATCTAGTTTTATAATGTTTTTGCATTTAAGAATACAGATGAGCTTATGGTGTTGTGGAAGTGTAAATTTATGAAGCAAGTAATTTCTATGAGCCACAACCTGCTTTCCTAGTCTGCAAGTTTTTTTGTGGTTTCCATGCAGAATTTGGGATCTCCTACAGTAGGCTAATTATCTCCGACACTCTGACCAAGTGACACTCTGACCAAGTTTGTTTGCTCGAGAAAAGTAAAACTCTTCGTATAGGCAATGGTAGATTGCATATTGTCATGGCAAAATCATTTATGACTGAGGGTAATATGTAATACAGATGGGATGTTTTTGGAAATAATGTAATGTTAGATCGAGTATGTCTTATGGAGTTATATAAGCAAATTGGAGAAAAGATATTGTTTTCTTGGTAAATAATTAAATAATATAACTGACGCAACAATGTCTGACCAGCTGCCTGGAATAATTGGCATCCACTGAATTGCTTTACAAATCCCATTGTGATTCTAAACTAGTGAATAAAACTACCATTGTTTTAATAAATTAGATGTAAATATTTGTAAGGTGTGTCCCCTCCCACTTTTGCCTACGTGACTTCTGGAGGATGGTAATTCACGTATCCATCATCAATTTTAATGTTACAACTAGGCTTTGAGAAAAAGTGTGTATGGAACTATAAAAAATTGCGTGCAGTATTGAGTTTTAAAATAAAAATAAACTGAACAACGGTTCGGAGATAATATACCTGTAATTCATACAATTGCATGTAGGTTTACTCCGTCTGGGTAACTATAAAAAATCCATGTAGGCTAGCTCTCTCTGGCTCTCTGATATGGGTTCATACCTCTTACTTATGAGGAAAAGATGAGTTTGCAGATTGGAAAAGGATGTGATTGTCATAGCTACTGAGTGACCTTTTTGATTAAATAAGGACTTTCTTATTGTATGCCTGTTTGTATATTTTCTAAATATTAAATCATAAATGTCCCTGCAATGGCATTATAAAACGTTGCTGCAAAGTTATAATAACGTTAATGCAACGTTATGATTGATAGGATCTTGGCGCCGAGAAGTCTCGACCAAACACATTCTTCTCATTAAAGGATTTGTAAATGCAGATCTGCTCCCAGTGGGGAGCACTCCCATCTCAAGATTTCACTCGACCAATCACATTGTATCCCCCGATCCTTGCTCCCTCCCACCCAAACTTTGCCCAACCAATCCTACTGCTCTCCTCCCCTCTCTTCGCTCCTCCCCCCTCCAATTGCTCCTCCCACTTGAAATTGTATAAGAATCAGAACGGATGTCCAGTTAGCAGGATTAGCACTGGAATTGTAAGATGTTGTAATGTTGTACTTTAGGTTTCACTTGGTTTGTAATGCTGTACTTAGGATGTTTTACTTGGCTGGTTGATTCTGTATGGTTACACTGTACAGGGGCGGATCCAGGAATTTTTTGACGGGGTGGGGGGGGGGCATGAAACCATAGCGCTGGGGGGGGGGGGGATAAAAGGAGGGTCTGGGGGTCCTCCCCCAGGAAATTTTACAAAATTGATCGTCAGGAACGGCATTTCGTGCGTTCTTGGAAGTTTCTGCAGTTCCTTGTGTTCTTCCCTGGTCCAACAGTTCAGCAGATTCGCACCGCCTGCCCTCATTCTGGATCGAAGGGGGGGGGTGCGCACCCCCTGCACCCCCCCCCCTTGGATCCACCCCTGCTGTATGTTGTCTGTATACTGTGCATGCTACTGTATCCTTATGATTCTGTATGGTTACACTGTATGTTGACTGTATACTGTGCATGCTACTGTATCTCTATGATGTTTCCTTTGATGCACATCCCTACTGTACCAGGATTTCACTTGGGACCTTCTGTGAATCTTGAAATGTAATTTGTGAACTGTAATATGGTTTGATAAAGGTTATTGTTTCTTGCTGTGTATTTCCTTGTAGACAGAAAGTGTTGCCCGGTTTGTGACTCTCTTCTGACAAGTTTATGGACATTGAATTTTTGGTTCCTCTATTACATACGACTGTAGGAAAATATCCCTGACACTTGACAGTGTGTCACATTGTGTGATGAATATGGTTATCGTTCTCTTACCTGAAGAAAAGACAAAACTTCCAGTGATTATCCACAGAAAAAGCAGCAGGTGGCAGAAAAGGCCTTGTTCAAATCCAGAACTAGGAAAGACGGAACAATGAGCAATGTGAAACAAGCGAGTCACGAGATAGCCGCCATCAATATGCTCGTTATCTATTTTACCTTCCCTTGGATTACAGTTCTCACAACATTATTATGAATTTATTTATCCTTTGCTGAATCGTAAAATTAAATATTAGGGAAGGCCTTAGCTTATTCAGTATCAAAATCTCCTTCCTTTCATAACAAAACAACTCAAACATCGATGCAGGTTCTTGTTATTCATCCGGTCCAATTCAGAATAAAAGTTTGTAATTATTGAAAAAGCTGGACCTAGTTGTCGGTAAAACCGACGTTACAGCGAGAATGCACTCGCCTTGGTGATGGCACATGGTGAAGCGAAGAAGAAGCGTGAAAATTGTCACGTGACCTCAACCTTTGGTAAGATGAATCGGTCTGTTGACCAATCCTGGCGTCCCGTGAAGATTGCAGACGACGTGGGAGAGATGTTATATCGTTGTCCCACATCCATGACAGATTAAAACGCAAACCGTCCCTTTTGTTTAGAGATGGCGATTCAACTCTTTCCCAAATGGATTCCTTTAGACCACGAGCAATCCACTTTTTTCTCTGTCTAAGATGATCACCTGCCTGTTATCAAGGCTGTGTCAATGCAGCTTCAAGTCCGTACACGCAGCAGAGTTCAAAGCCTCTTCATAAGCTGGACGACGACGTTGGGTCATACGGGCCTTAAGAGTTTGCCGAGTTTTCCTATGTAGGTATCGGTGCATGATGGGTCTCCACATCAATTCCATACACCACATCGCATTTCCTATCCTTCCGGATCATGTCCTCAACATGAACTAACTCGCTTCGCAGAATTACATGTGGTTTGTATGATGTTAAAATGCCAAAGTTGGAGAAGGATCTTCTCACTTTGTCAGACAGCGCAACCACAAACGGAATGGTCACTCGTGTCGTGTTTTCTTGATCCATGTCCAGTTGTTGGTCACCGGACCTGATGTTGTTCACCGGATGTGATT
This sequence comes from Myxine glutinosa, assembly GCF_964187855.1. Taxonomy (NCBI): domain Eukaryota; kingdom Metazoa; phylum Chordata; class Myxini; order Myxiniformes; family Myxinidae; genus Myxine; species Myxine glutinosa. The sequence continues at coordinate 187,054,878 of NC_136267.1, read as the reverse complement.
CCTGCTTTCAGAAAAGACCAACCGGGGTAACCACACTTGAACAGAGAGCTCCTGATGTTCTCCTTCTCACATAATTTCCTCTCCCGTGTGGACAGAATAGTGTCTGCCGGTTGGAAGGGAGTGCGGATGACCGATAAATTTATGGATCAATGTATGTTGGGAATCAAACTTCAAGTAGTGGTTGGTATGTGTGAGTTTCCTGTAAACCTCAAAATCCACGCGGCCGTCACCGTTCATGTGACGTGAAATAAAACTCAGACCTCTTCCAAGAAATGAGGCTTTATTGAACAATATCTCTACTCATTCCTACAACCCAAGAATGCAGATTATTAGTTCCACAAAGAAAGCAATCAAGCATACATCTCCTTCTGGTTTCCTGCAAGCAAGCATTTACGTACCTGTTAAATGTCAGTAGTCTACAGCACTGGGATACAGAATGCCACCCGATTGCGCACCGAATGGACATGGCTTATATAAACTCCCTCAAGGTCGTCCCTTCGCTCGTGTCGTCTCTTCACTCCGCTCGAGACATCACATCATATTTCATCACATGAACCATGAAATCCAGAAAGGCCAACTGATCATTGTTGTTTGGTTGTTGTGTCACCTGGATGTTCTGGTCCACACTCTTCAGGTACCAAATTAAAGAGGTCTTGCTGTTCTCACTTCTTTATGACTACAAAGATGTCATCTACAACCTGAGCCACAACTTCGGTTTGGACCCACTAATGCTCCAGCCTCCAGCACAACACTTACAAACTTTTCCATGTACAAATTAGCAACAATTGTTGAGATGAGGGAGGTCAGAGCACAACCATGTTGTTGTCTGAAAAACTGGTCTCTGTCTGTAGGTGAAATCGGTTGAGTTTAATCGAAAGGACACCAGATCCACAATCTGATCGACATGGAGGTTAATGCGTTCCTTAAGAGTGCTGTCATTATCAAGGCATTCACCATCTACAGCCAAAGCATCCTTTAACTAACATACCACGGAGGTCACAAGGTCACTGATTACCACAACCACCTTCGTTTCAATGCCAGATGTCGCCACAACTACATCATCCCAAAACGCCTCAGGATTTCAAGCAACGTAAAAGGATACAGAGCTGGTGTGAATACGCATCAGGCCCAAAGGAAATCGCTCAATGAAACAATTCCACAAGCTCGTCTTCATCCGGAGGTTCCACGCGGTAGATTACAACGTATGTCACGTGACGTTGCTGCAACGGTTACCCGCTACCAATGAAATAATAGAGTCCACTGCGCATGCGCAACCAATCCAATATGAACGTGTAAAAATCCGCCATGTTGGGAAGTTCGCTCGACAGGTGACGAATCCAGGGCTTTTTTGGATTCTGAATCTGGGTGCCAAAAGTGAGTAGATTATAGATGGAGATCGCGATTTGTGGGTAGAAAATCTTTCCTAAAAGAGGTTTGGCTGACGATGAGGTGTCGGTGCTGTCTAACGGTCTTAACTCCGCCATTACTCCTGACAAGATTCATATTTCTGAATACGTACAACATCGCTGTTGCCTGTTACTGAGTCGGACATTCACTCGGCGAAACTTAACGAGGTAAGAGCGGGGAGCTTGGTGACGAGGTGAGCACTTCAACTCGTCACGCGAACCTACCGACACGGAACATCTCAAAGGTAGAACGCTTGGTTATGCGCAGCCAGTGATACTGATAAGAACATTGTGATCGTACCGGCGGATAGAAGCAGATGATGTGTAGTCGTGTTGAATGAGGACTATCATGATAAGTGTGTAAAGCTTTTCATGAAGATAAGTGTGTAAAGCTGTACACCCGTGACATCACGCGAATAGACGGAAATAGCTCATTTTGATTTTTTAAGTAGATCATCATTAAACATGATTATCTAGCTAATTATTCTCCCCCCCCCACCCCCCCCAAAAATATTTTTTGCAAATGGGTCAGGGATATCATCCTCTAAAACATATTTCTTCAAAAAATCCACGATTGTGTCCTGTTAAGGAATGTACTTGTCTCCATGTGGATCAGATTGTGGATCTAGTGTCCTTGTGCTTGAACTCTATCTACATCACAAACATAGATCAGTTTTTGCGGACACCAACATGGTTGTGCTATGGGCTCCCCCATTGGCGTATGAGGAAAAGACGTCCGAGGCCTTCGGAATCTGTGTCAATCCTTTATTGTCCTCGGTGTTATAGGTGTCGCACCACCGGTGAAGGGGAGGTCCGGCTCTGGTGCTGCTTCAAGCGATCTATGGAGACCGTCTCCCAACCACCATTAATATAAAAAATGAAGGTCTTCTCAGAGTGTTGTAGAACCTTGTAAGGTCCATCATATGGTTGATGCAAGGGTCTCTGGATAGAATCGTGCCGCAATAATACATGGGTGCACGTAAAAACTGCGGAATAAAAACCGGGTGTGCCGAAGGCATACTTGTTGGTGTCGCCCGGAGACCCTGCATGGCCATACAAAGTTGGGTGGCATAGTTGCTGCCATCAGGCAACGTGTCATCGGACATTGAGAAGAATCCTCCTGGGAGACAAAGAGTTGCACCGTACACTAAATCTGCAGTGGAGCATCCAAGGTCGTCTTTCAGAGTAGCTCATGTGCTAAGCAGGGCCCATATGGACCCTGTTGAAACACCTATGTGGTGTTCAAAAACTACCAAGTGGTGTGACAGCATGACGTTGGATCTTGGAGCATTGAAGACATTGCTTGGCACAACGGCGCATGTCAACGTTGATGTGTGGCCAGACGTAGCGCGTGGTGATGAGTTGCTGGGTTGCTTGAATGCCCGAGTGCATGAGTGAGTGAAGAGTGTTGAAGACTGTACGATGGAATGCCACAGGTACGAAAGCGTAGGATTGTCCCGTCGATGTGTCACCTACGAGGGAGGTGTCTGTCCCTGGGATTAATACCTCGTGAAAAGTAAGTGAATCTGCTGCAGATTGTAAACAGTGGAGCTCTGTGTCCTCCTGTTGTGCTGCTGCCAATGCATTAAAATTGAAGGCCACTGTGCAAGTTGAAGACAACGCCAAAACCTTGATGTGTGAGAGAGAATCGGCCACAGCGTTCAAGATTACTTTGATGTACCAGATGTTGGTGGTGAATTGCGAGATACAACTGAGTTGGTGAAGTGTGTGAGGAGAGTGAGCGACTGAATGGGTGGACAGAGCCAAAGTTAAAAGTTTGTGGTCAGTTAGGACAGAGAATTTCCTGGCGTCTAAGAAGTGGTGGAAAAGCTTGATGGAGAGGTATAGAGTTTGGAATTCCCATTCGAAGGCGATGTAGTTGCGCTCTGGTGGCTTCAGCATTTTAGAGGAGAAGGGCAATGGACACCAGTCGGCATTGATAAACTGGTGAAGGGCCACACCAACCGCAACCTCAGATGTGACTACCATCTATCTGGTTGGTGCCTCTGGCTTTGGATGAATCATGAGTGAGGGATTGGCCAATGAATCTTTGATCGTGTGGAAGGCTGTGAAGGGGGCTCTGCCCATCGGAACACTTCCGGGTGGGAACATCGGAACAGCTGTGAGTGACTGTGGAACACCAGTTGTGCATAACTCGTTCAGCAGCTGCAGTGTGGTGGCTGCGTTTGCAATATGTCGGTGGTAAAAGTTGATGAGGCCCAAAAACACTCAGTTTGTGTTGAGATAAAGGCAACGGGAAATCCCGAATAATCTGCACGTTCTCCTCGAGTGGTGGATACCTGAGCGGTTAACACAATGGCCGAGGAAATTCAACTCCAGAACCCTGAATACACACTTTGTGGGATTGATGACGATGCCAAAATTCTGCAAATGGGTGAAAAGGAGACATAAGTGTTCCTGATCTTCTTCTGCAGCTGCTCTGGCGATTAGAATATCATCTATATATACATAAACGTAGCAGAAATGTTATCCCTGGGGCACCTGGTCAATAAAATGTTGAAATGTTGTTGTGGTCACAGTTTTGATCATGGTCAAGTGCTCATCTTAGATAGAGAAAAAAGTGGTTTGCTTGTGGTATAAAGGAATCCATTTGGGAAAGAGTTGAATCACCATCTCAACAAAAGAGGCGGTTTGCCATTTTATCTGTCATGGATGTGGGACAAGGCTATAACATCTCTCCCACATCGTCTGCAACCATCACGTCACACCCGGATTGGTCTACAGACCAAATTCACCCTTCCAACGGTGGAGGTTGTCAAGTAGTAGATTTGTTATTGCCTAAAGTTCAGTTATAGACGTTGGGTGCTAATGTGTTATGATTTATATGATGTCTAAAAATGCTATTTCATAAAGTAAATAAAGGGTTTTTGCTTCGTTTTAGTTTTGGATGAGGAAAGGTTTAAAATGAGGTCATGCCGGACAATGGTATACGTGTGCTTTTTTCAAGGCTGGTCATAAAACCACGCCCACATGCGCTTGTTTTTGCGTAATGCAAGTAGAATGACATGAACCTATCGTTAACTATATATATTTTGTTTTAATCTCAGCAACGCATGACTCTGTATAAACATGCTTTGGATTACTCATGTACACAAACCCATAAAATATATGGGTTTGTTTGGCTAAGCATACACTCTTCTCTTTGTGAGTTACAGTTCTGTTTTCTCGGAGCCCAGAAAAACAATTGGTCCAAATGATAAAGGAAAGGCTGACTCCCCCGAATGATAACGGTGGGAGGGACTCTCGCCAGTCGCTTCGTTCTCTCGGAGATTTTTCTGATAAATCGTATTTGGTATATAAGTGAATGAGAATCAATGCGTTGGCAGGAAGGCTTGACGTGGCATGAGACTGGCTCTTGCTATAGAAGTCTTGGCCTCCTCCGGATCTGTATAAGTTGGTTATTAATAAAGCTGCGCCATTTTTCAGGCTATTTGTGGACTTCTTTTGCAAACGAAGAGCTGATTCTTCACAGATGGTACCAGGAGTGGGGTGTCAACAGACGCGGAGGACGGGAAACGGAGCCCGAGGGACAGGAGGAAGGCTGACCTGAGGCCGGCGCCGGCACGTTGATTTGATTAAAGGTGGGAGTTGTTTTATATCAGAGGGCTATTATTCCAAATTCGTACCTTCCTCCCTCGCGCGGGTTCAGTCTCCTTGTCTTCCCCGCTGTCTGCACTCGAACAGAAATTGTAAGTAGAGGCTCATTTAGGCCTCAGAATGACGTAGCTTTGTTAAAGCCAGGATAAACAAGTAAGGATAAACAAGTAAGGACTTAACAGTAAGCTTAAAGTTACAGTTAGCACCAGGAGGGGAAAATGAGGTCGGACAGCCATATAGGCTGAAACCAGGTGGCCAAGATTTTTCCAGGAAGGAACAGCCCAGAGACAAGATGGGGTATGCCATTGCATGCCAGGGAACGAAGGGCTGTGGCTAAAGGAAGCATAAAGGAAGCATAAAGGAAGCAAAGTTCAGGACAAAACAATTAAGGAGGTAGTTAAGCAAGCAAATCAGCGGCTAATGCCGCTCGTCCATAATCCGGACCAAGACCCCGCGAAAGGGGAGGTAGCCACCATGCCCCCAACCCCCCCCCCAAGACCTGAGCTCAGCCCCGGGGCTCTAGGCAACACCCCAACACCCCCCGCCCTGCCTCCCCTTTCCACCTCAACCCACCCCCCGTCCAAACCCGTCCCAAAAAATCCTTTTCCTTGAATGAGAGACGTAACATGAATGAGGAATGAATGTATATTGGGATGTTAATTGACGTGTGTGTCTGGCCAATGTGTTTGTCTGTGTGTCATGTGCAAAGCAGAGGGTTTCGGTGTGAAACTTTGTAAGCGATCTGCTCGACTTGGGGGAAATTCAGGCCGGGAATGTCCATTTTAACGTCTATCCGAGAGAACAGGCGAGGTCCTGAACTGAGTTCGGATTTTCATCTGTTTGGGAGTGTTTGGGAAGCGAATTGATATAAATCGGGTCAGGAAAGCACCCGGAGTGCCCTTGTCGATCTACTGTTGATATGAAGCGGTTTCTTGGAGATGGTTGCAGAATTCGAATCAATATGTGTGTTTTACTTGAATTGAAGAGTTCATTCAATGGCAGATATTGTGTATTGTATGTGTGGGATGTATCGCTGAGGCAGCTCACCTTTGGAATTGGTGTCATATAGTGCATTTTGGGTCAGAGAGGTCAAGCGTCGGAGATCCTGTTAGCTAGGGATGAGTTCTGACAGCTCAATGTTCTGACAGCTCACTACATGTCAGATCGTAGATTTGTTATGACAGCACTTTGTTATGACAGCCGACTGCATGTCCCAACGCGAGGTAAACCCCGCCGCGAACGCGAATAGAGCGGCGTGCAGGGAGTGTTGGGATTCGTGTGGAGGCACGAGGGTGCGCGCCAAGACGGGGGGCGGCGTGGCGTCGTCGCGTTGAGATGGTTGTGCCGGGTCGATCGGCGATCTCTGAATTTAAATCGGATTTTTGTCATGTGTGTTGTGAAATTAAACGTCTATCCGAGAGTCCTGGCAATGTTCGTTTAATTATCTGCTCAGAGTGCCGGCGATAACTCGCCCACTCTCGGAGGAGGATGTGTGCCCGGGTGCATTGTGGGTCATTTCGACTTTGCTGGATGTCGGACGTTCACATGTCAGTATCTTGTCAGAATCTTCTTCTTCATATCATGTCCTTCATCCTTCATCTTCTTGTCAGAATTAGACATGAGTCATGAGCCATGTCGGAATAGTGGCCGGCTGTGACATATATGCCAGGCAATGTCACAGGACGAATACGTTATTTAAGATGGATTTATAAGATGGATAGATGGATGGATTTATTTAGGATGGTTAAATTAAACGATTTCAAGACAGAGTAATTAATTTCCGGAGCCAGGAAGTCTTGTTCATACAGTAAGGTACAGTGCGGAGTGGCGGCTGGAAGATGCATCGAGGCATTTGTGTTGATCGATGCGGACACAGATTTAGTATGCTGGTAAGGTTGTTATTAAAACACATATGGGTCTGAGGGCAGATAATGTGGGACAAGCTGCCTCACGGGCGCTGCAGGGAGAGTATTTGGAAATTCAATAATTTGAACAGAAATGTCACGTTTTCAACAGAACGCTGATCCGAGGAAGGAGGACGGTCGAGGTTTCAACTGTCGGTATGTGGTGTGGCTTGTGCCAAGGTGTGGGCGCGAGGAGGTGCGTTGATGAAGCGTTGTGCGAACGAGGAAGGATGTGCGATGGGCATTGTGAAGCACGCCTCGTACGGAAGGTCCTTGGACGAAGTGTGACGGTTGTTGGATTCGTAGAAGTTAGCATTATGCTATGTAGAGCCACATTAATGGTCATTTGTCCATTGTCGCCGGACTTGCATTACTTGTGGGATAATAAAGCGCTGGTTACCCCAATTCGAAGTTTGACCTTTTAAAGTTTAGTTGACCTTTGTTCGAGATATGCAAGGGAAAGGTCAGAGGTAATTCACTAACCTTGGAAGAACGACAGGCGGAGTCAGTCTACAGGGTGTTGCTTTAACGACAGGATATAGAACCTAAATCTGGGGAGAATATCGGGACATTATATTGTGGGTAAAACCAAAATCATGTACATAATTAGTGGACAGAGAATATCGAGTTTTTTGTTGTTGTGGAAGCGTCAGTCAGGTACAGTACGCTGGAATTTAATTTAAGTCATGTCAAGAGGAGGACATTTGTGAGGATGAAGAGATGCAAGTAACGTGGATTAAATTGTGGTATCACGAGCTGGGTGCCAGAGATATTGTGGTTATTATAACTCACTGATTATAGGGGGCGCCGGGCGCACCGAGTACAGATCGGGTTGCATGATGGAGCACGCATGCATGGATCTGGCTTTGCGAGGCTCCGGATAGAAATTGGCATTTCGATGCTGTGGATTATATTATGCCTGCCCGGAAAGGGGATGTCCTGTGCTGGGGCTGGCGACAGGCCTCTGTTATTTGTTTGTCTGTCGGTCTGATTGTAAGTCTTTGGTACTGGGAGGGCTAATTGAGTGCTCAGGCGTCATTGTTCCATGGAGGCAGGAGCTGTGAGTCACAAAATGTAAATGTAACACAGAGAGATGAACAGGACAACAACGGAGTTTATATGGACGGGTTTGGGGATGCAACTTCGTCCGGGGGTTTTGGTCCAGCCTGCAAGGAGTCCAGGGGCTTGTTTTAGGGCTGGGTCGCCAAAAATGGGATGCTGTGCCCATCTGGATGTAAAATTATCCATCAAGGACGGGGAATAATGTGCAGTGTGATTGGGTAAGAGGTAAAGGCCATAAAACACCAACCCCATGAGGAACGAAATAAATGGAGAGATGTTGGGATCACATGATGGTTGGGATTGAAGAACAACCTACTGGGATTTCAAACCTGTGTTTGGGTCTGGGGCAACTGGGTGATGGGCAACAGTGTATGAGTGAGTAATTATGATCTGTTTAAGTGTAAGAGGCGGTGGAGAAGAAAGGGGTGATGAAAAGTTATTTGTTTTAGTGTGAAGTAGGTTGGTTGCTTATTTGTCACAGTAAGACGAGAGTTGTGTTTTTAAGCTTGGTCTTTGAAGGAATGTGTTGATTGGAAAAGTGATTTCTGATCGCTGATCCGATCTGGTTTTGAATTGTTTGATTTAATTTTGAATTGATTGGAGGTAATAAGGATTTGTGTTGATTTCCTGATTTGAGTTCATCTGGAAACAAAGACAGATGGGATTAATGTGTATATCAGGAACATTTTGGAAAAGAAATATGGATATATGACATTACTAAAATATAACCAAGCAATTGAGAGTTCTTGGGTTAATGGGATATAAATAAATGCATCTACAAGTTGATGGTTTATAAAAAATTTAGGTCTGGATGATACTTAAACGATGAACAATGTTGGCAATATACAAAGAATGTGACTTGTTTTTTGGGGGGAAAACATGTGGTTTAAATTTGGTTGGCTAAGTTTTAAAGATGGAGATGTTTCGCAGAACTCTTATGATTATTTACATGAGTGGTGGACTATTCCATGGCGAAGCATTTTTCAGTTTTTATGATTAAGGTTTAAGGTCTTTATGATCTGTTTAGTGTATTTTTCAAAGGAGAGGGTTTTGGTCAATGATGATGCCAAGATTCCGGATGTGGATACTGGGAAACCATCGATGTTGGGGGGAATGAAGATTAATTCAGATTTAGCGTAGTTAAGTTCGAGGAAGCTGATCTGAAGCTAGAATTTTATTTCAGTTAGGCAGTTTGTCAGGATAGAGTGGGTGGTGGTGGAGCACGATTTGGTGGAGATGAAAAAGCTGGATGTCATCGGTGAAGCAGTGGAATTGGAGACCATGGTGCATTGGCTATGGTGCATGACGGATTAAGTGACCAAGGGGGGATAGGTACAGGACGAAGAGGAGGGGGCCAAGAACTGAACCTTGGGGGACACCTTAAGGGGGAGTGAATTGTGGTGATTAAGCTGTTGTAGATGCTGTCAATTTTGCTTTGGATGAATGGTCCAGGAAGGAAGGAGGGTGCAGGTGGCACCAGGTGTGAGTGCACAGGTGTGCACCAACAGGTGTGTGGAGCAAGGTGGTGGTATCCAGGGAGCTGAGGAGTTTGTTCACGTTGTAAAGTTTGTTTATTTAGTTTGTTTATTGTAGAGAAGAGTGCTTTTGGGATTCCGGAGCCAGAGTGGATAATTTGAGGGTAGTAGGTGGAGTAGAGGACATCTTTGCAGTGCTGTAGGTGGTCCTTGTGGGGCTTGGGAGTGAACTAATTTGGGTTTAATAGGCACAAGCTGGTCTAAACAGGGTGAGGAGGATGGTGTGATTGATGATGTCAAAGGAGGCGTCGAGGTGAGGAGGATGAAAATGTTGAGGTTGCCGGCATCAGAGGAGAGAAAAGGTCGCTGGTGATTTTGAGGAGAGCAGTTTCAGTACTGTGGCTGGAGCAGAATCCGGATTGGGATGTTTCATACAGGTTATTGGCAGAGTGGTGATGTTTGAGTTGAGTGGCCACAGCACGTTCCAAAATTTTTGACAGAAAGGGTAGATTGGAGATGGGTCTGAAGTTATTTAGGGTGTCAGGGTTTAGTCCAGGGTTTTTCCAGAATGGGGGTGAAGTTTCACGAGTTTTTGGGGAAATCGGTATGTGAAGCTGGATTAAGTTGGAACTGCTTGATGAGCCATGGAGATGGATTGGGTTTTGTTGTTGGTTGTCTGGGAGTTCGGTTGTTGCATTGCCAAAGGTTTCTGTGTGGTGGACACACTCGTTGGCTGTTGTCTTGTGTGACGTGGAGGGAGATGTATGTGGCTGTGTGTGGCTGCCTGGAGGGGAAGGCGGCTACAGTGGTTGATATTGGTTGTGGGTTGTCCGGGGTGCTTCGATTTGCATAAAGGGTGAAGATTGGGATATTACATTATTTTAAGTAAGTATTGGTATGAGTAATTACATAAGTAATTATGAGCTATTATGAGTAATTAGTGGTATGAGTATTAGTTATGAGTTCCAGGTGTTGAGCTAGTTATGCTAGTTATCCAGCTAGTTATGAGTAAGTGATTATTTTAGTAAAATCACATGTTTCGCTGTGTTGTTGATCTGGGGACAAGCTAGTTTGATGGGTACCCTGGGGTCTTCGGCGTGTCTATGTGTTTGGCTGTCTGTCACACCGGACTCTTGAATGGGTTTTCATGAGACGAATTTCAGACATAACAGTGAGAATCTATTTTGAGCGAATCACAGTGGGTGAGGAAAACATTGTGTGTGACCAGACACCAGAACTGACCAGAATTGAAATTGGAAGTAGACCAGGTTATTTCTATTATTTGTTTATTCGTGAAAATAAATAAATAATAGGGGGAGGTTAATGGAGGTTAATGGTGGTTTGTTTGTGTTAATGGAGGTTAATGGTGGTTTGTTTGTGTTAATGGAGGTTAATGGTGGTTTGTTTGTGTTAATTCTAGTTGAAACTCTCACTGAAGTAATTTTCGTTTATTTTTATTTTTTGATTCGATTTGAGAGTTGAGATGATTGATTTTTTTATTAATTTTATAATTTTATTTTTATTGATGTTGGAAACAGGTAATGGGACGCTGAGAGAAGGATTGAATTTAATTTGAATTGGACTGGATTAAATGGGATTGAATTTAAAAATTGAATATTGGATAAAATTGGATCCACTTGGAAAAAAAGTGGATTAGGAAATTGGAGACCTGTAGACCAGGCGCTCCCAGGAGACTTGTGGACCAGGTGTTCCACCAGAGGAAAAAGACCAGGTGTTCGTGGAGCACTTCACCTGCAAGAACGCCTTGGAACCAAGGTGGAAGGGACCAGTCCAGGTGTTGCTGACTACACCAACGGCAGTCTTTTGCGAGGGCAAGACTTCGTGGATCCACGCCACGCACTGTAAGTTGGCCATACAAGCACCAGACACCACACCCCCAGAACACAGTAAGGATGGGCCTAATCATAGGTACAATACTATTGATAGCGACAGCAGCTAGGGGAAACTCCGATTCCAATAGATGCGAAAACGAAACCCGACACCTCACCGTAACATGGGGACAAAGAGTATCACTACCATGTTTCGAACAGAAAGCCCTGCACACAAATTGGGTGAACATAAATTGGCTAGCACTGTCGGCAGGGCCTGGACGCGTTGGCATGGTACTACAAAAGCAACGAGAGTTCCGGGAAGACGGGCAAGCTAGCATTAAGACCTTGGCCCAACCAGGATACAAATGGGGAACCCCTGATTTTAAGCTACAAACACGCACACGCCTAGGGAAAGACATGACCATGCAGGTCCGGTGCAGCGTCTGGACCCCTGGCGCGGCCGGTGGCGAAAGGAACTACATACCATGCATCGAATACATACTCACACCGCAACCCCAGGATAAGGCCCCAAAGAGGGGGGAAAACACATATTGGAAAGTGGCCAGGGAGGTGGCAACAATTCAAAATAGGACACACCGCTGGTCGTGCATGCGCTTTCCCCAAGCAGGCACCACAGGAATACACATGATAGTGCTACCTCTGTCCCTCAATGACCTCTGCTCACAACCTATCGATCCCCCATGTTTAGTCACCACGCTGGAAAGAGAAGGGGTTGACAACGGCAAGAGTTGCAATCGACAATTTAATTATCGCCCGTCAATGATTGCCCATGTGGCCGAGAGGCCTGCCCCCGTCTGGGTCAAACCACAGAAAGGGAGGGTCTGCCTCCAGGGTTCCGGCCACTTGCGTATGGGAGAATCAGAATGCGCCTACACTCTCCCCGGGAAGCTGGGACAAGGGAGCTCGGGGATTACATTACGAATAGTACTGCAAGATAAACGCAACCACAACATAACGGCTATAACATTCTCTAGGGGGGTTAGTAGGATTAATGGGGTGGTAAAGGGACTCCAGTGCTTATCCACCCACCTGGTCCCACCCCATGGGACAATGTTTATATGCGGCGACAAGGCTTACCCCTATTTACCAAATAATTGGGGGGGCACATGTTATCTGGGTTCAGTCCTTCCTGACGTTGAGATACTGGATGAGCTAGACCCAAAGTCCTTGGACAGGCGTAATAAGAGGTCAGTCATGAATGAAGATGGAACCACTAAACTACACGGGAGTCTATGGGAAAAGGTGTTTGGTTTCTTCTTCCCAGGAGCGGGCACAGTCATGGATAGTTTCCGAATAGACAAATTGGCTTTGACCCTAGAAAAGGTGGCAAACGACACCGCTACGGCTCATGACATACTATTGGACACGGTAATTCACATGCGTACAATGGTGATGCAGAATCGGGTGGCTTTGGACATGCTCCTGGCAGAGAAAGGAGGGGTATGCGGAATTATAGAGGGAAAATGTTGCACTTACATACCCGATCCATCTGAAGGAGTGTCAGCCGCAATAGTGAGACTAAGGGAAACTAGCCACGCCCTGACGATCGATCGGATCGCGCGCGAAAATTCTTATACATTTAGCTGGCTCACTGACTGGTTCCAGGGATGGACGGGCACCATAGTGAAGTGGTTATTGACCGCACTGGCTGTGATAATCGGGGTAGTAATTTGGGGGGCACTAATGAAATCTCTAGTCCTCCTCTGTATGAGAAAGTATTTTACAGGATGGAAAGTGAAAAAGCCGCCGACAACGACTATGGTTCTGACCACAGAGGCCGTCGACCTGAACGGGTCCTTCAACAAGGCAGACGTGACCGGCGCTCCAGAAAATTGCATTGAATTTTGTGACGACTGTGATACTTGTGTGGATCCCATGTGGGAACTGGCTGCTGCCTGTAACGGTGTATGTGATGACTGTGATACTTGTGCTATAAACCCCTTGCGTGTACTGGCTAACGCTGCTTATGTATTACAAGCTGACAGCTGCACGCCCCCTTCCGACCCAACTATGGATCTGATTGCGACACTGGGTCTGGCGGTTGAGGGACCCGACGCGGATGTCCTAGACCCGCAAGCCGACCAGGCGCCCATGGGAGACTTTGACATAAAGGAAGTCCCTCTCTTTTCTTCAAATGTTTCGGATCTCTTTGATCCAAATGTTCCGGATCTCTTTGATCCACATGTTGCGGATCTCTTTGCTTCAAGTGATTCGGATTCGGATTTTTACGCTCTGTACCCTGACCAGGAAATTGAGACACAAGATACTGACGACATTTTGTATTCCCCAGAACAGCAACACGTGAGGGACCTCATGGGCATGACCGTTGATTAACTTCGAAGATCTGCAAGGACTGCGTCTGCAAAGGGTGGGGGGAGCCAGTTCCGCAGGGGAAGTGATGCACCCTCTGGCGGAGCAGAACCTCATCTGGACCAGACGTCTTCGTTGTGGATCCGAAACGTTAATGAACTTTCATGTTTTGAGCCCTCAGGCTCCGAGCACGCACCACACGACACGTTCGCCAAATGCACGGGCGAGGCGCTTTGGGCGCACGATATGCCCTTGGGAGATACCCGCATTACACAATTATTTTTTCAATACCCGCATTACACAATTATTTTTCAATAAAGCCCGATGTGGCACGTTGTCTCTTAAGATACTTTGTCTCGACGAGACAAGAGGAAGGAATGTCAAGTAGTAGATTTGTTATTGCCTAAAGTTCAGTTATAGACGTTGGGTGCTAATGTGTTATGATTTATATGATGTCTAAAAATGCTATTTCATAAAGTAAATAAAGGGTTTTTGCTTCGTTTTAGTTTTGGATGAGGAAAGGTTTAAAATGAGGTCATGCCGGACAATGGTATACGTGTGCTTTTTTCAAGGCTGGTCATAAAACCACGCCCACATGCGCTTGTTTTTGCGTAATGCAAGTAGAATGACATGAACCTATCGTTAACTATATATATTTTGTTTTAATCTCAGCAACGCATGACTCTGTATAAACATGCTTTGGATTACTCATGTACACAAACCCATAAAATATATGGGTTTGTTTGGCTAAGCATACACTCTTCTCTTTGTGAGTTACAGTTCTGTTTTCTCGGAGCCCAGAAAAACAATTGGTCCAAATGATAAAGGAAAGGCTGACTCCCCCGAATGATAACGGTGGGAGGGACTCTCGCCAGTCGCTTCGTTCTCTCGGAGATTTTTCTGATAAATCGTATTTGGTATATAAGTGAATGAGAATCAATGCGTTGGCAGGAAGGCTTGACGTGGCATGAGACTGGCTCTTGCTATAGAAGTCTTGGCCTCCTCCGGATCTGTATAAGTTGGTTATTAATAAAGCTGCGCCATTTTTCAGGCTATTTGTGGACTTCTTTTGCAAACGAAGAGCTGATTCTTCACAGAGGTCACAGGGCGATTCTCATCCTTCTTCACTTCAACCTCTGCCGTGACCATTGCAAGTGGATTCTTGCCAAAACGCCGGCTTTACCGACTAGTAAATCCAGCTCTTTATGCTTCGCCCCCGAAGGTGGCCGGAGGCATTATGTTTTCGGGTTGTCCTTCCGTCTGTACGAGCTAAACCTCGATTTTCTCAGCATCCCCATGTCCGATTGAGACTAAACTTTCAGGGTAGAAGCCACACCCATGTAGAATGTTTTGTTTTTAATGACAATTGTGTCGTCATAGGTCACGTGGTATGGCAGACATCTTGGATTAAACGCAAATAATAAAAATATATTTCTCGTAAACCACTAAATGGAATTTTTTAAAACTTGGCACATTGCCAAAAACTCCCAATGGGGAACAACAGCATGATAATGATAACATCATAGGTGAAGTGGTATACCAGGTATAAATGTTTTAATTGAATGCCTTATCCTAAAAATCTGAAAATGCATGCACGTGATCTATGACACATTTGCATTGAAGTATTAAATTTATGACATCATAGGTCACATGGTTTGGCAGCCATATTGGATTTAACCTAAAACCTTGGGGAAAAAAAAAACATCTTCTCCCAAACCACCAAACCGATCGACTCAAAACTCAAACTCAAAACAAATCGACTCAAGACTCAAAACATGTTTGTCATCGATTAGGCATGGCGATTAAAAGTTGATCACGAAAACTGCATTGGTCACATTTTGTGGCAGCCATATTGGACTAGAACCGCCTTTAGAGGCCATTTTCCCCGCAGAGCAGGGGTTGGCCTTTTTTGGGCACCATGGTCCCCTTTTTGAAGCAATGTTTTATGATCGGATGCCCTTCCTGCCGCCAACCCTGTTGGTCGCCTCTTGCGACACACAGGGACTTACCAGTGAACTGGTATTCAATTTGCCGACCTCAGAAGGATGACAGGCTGAGTCAACCCCCCTGGTGTTAATTCAGTGATCGACTGGGATTCAAACCCAGGATCCGAGGATCCTAAGTCGGCACCCTAACCGCGAAGCCAACATCAGGCTTTCGGCAGCTATATTGGACTGAAGGAAAATATTAAATAATTATATCTCATATACCACGTACCATATCGATACAAAGCGTTACAAGTGTCATCTAACACCATTGCTGCATATACGAGTATTTTGAAACTCATGATGTCATAGGTCACGTGGTTTGGCAGCCATCTTGGATAGAAAAACGAACCTTATACGATCAACATGAAACTTTACATACGTGATCTCCTACACATACATATGCAGAGTGTACATTTTTGATGTCATTTGTCATGTGGTATGGCAGCCATATTAGCTTATAAAAATATAATAACCACCTTTAGAGGCCATTTTTCCCTGCAAAGCGGGGGTTGGCCTTTTTCGGGAACCGTGGTTGTTGTTGTTTTTTGGTCCCCTTGTGTGTTGGGTGTTGGGCTAGCGATGTTGGGTGTAAAACCCTGGTGTTGGGCTAGCGGCTAGGGTGCCGGCTTAGGATCCTAGGATCCTGGGTTCGTAATCCCGGTCGATCGCTGAATTAACGCCATGGGGGTTGACTCAGCCTGTCATCCTTCCGAGGTCGGCTAATTGATTACCAGTTCACTGTTTGTTTGTCGTTAAAGGCGGCAAAAAGGGTTGGCGTCAGGAAGGGCATCCGGCCATAAAACATTGCTTCAAAAAGGGGACCATATTAGCTTGAAAGCCGATATTTAGAAAAAAAACCTTCTCTGAAACCGCTTCACCGATGGATGTGAAACCTGTCCTGTCTGGTACTTGAGAACAGCTGAAGGTATTTAAATCAAACTTCTTTATTTTTAGGATGGTCAACGAGGGCATCTACCCGTTGTCACGGGCAGGGACTATGCAGAAGCATATTGGCGACAGTCAAATTACTCGTTTCAATTATAAACGTTTACTCTAATAATAACTCATGATAGAACAAGCATTCTGAGTATTGTGCTGCAATACATGTCCCCTACCGGGAGTCTGTCGTCCGGAAAACTGTTGGGGAAATTACCAAAGTTCAAAGTGCCATAACTTTGTCAAAAATGATCGAAACGTCGTGAAGTTCGAACTTGATCTGTAACTTATCATGAGGAAACCATGCACCAAGTTTGAAAACATTATCATTCAGAGTTTAGGAAAAAAAGTCCAGAAAACTGTTCTTTGCGTGACGGACAGATGGACAGATGGACAGATGGACAGATGCACAGATGGACAGATGGACAGATGGACAGATGGACAGACGGACAGACTGACAGATGGAGGGACGGAGTGCAAACCTAAAGTCCCCTCCGGTGTACACCGGTAGGGGACTAATAATAGCCTTCATAAGCCTGTGACACGTACAGACTTGGCATTTAATATGGAATATTTTTTTTGTGGGGCTGAACTTACTTTTCAAGATGTCTTGGAACCAAACGTTCATTGGAATTATGTTGAAATTATTCTAGATTTTGTTAATGTGACCTTTAAAAGAAACAAAAACCACATTTGACATTTCGAAACAAATAAATTGATCCTTGAAAGTGATGTAAACTGATGTCGAACTCAATTCATGGACCGTACTGTGTTAAACTTCTGTACCTTTTCCAGAAGTATCTCTTTATTTTGCACATTAGCCAAAAATTTTTTAAACAAAAACAAAAGTTTAATTACGACTGGGATTACGGAGAGTCAAATTACAGTTCAGTACTTCGTGTAACCCCCACGAGCATTCAGGAGAGCACGTACACGTTGAGGCCTGCTGTTCACGAGGTTTGCCAAGGTTTGGACAGGAATCGCCTACCATGCAGTGACAATAGCCTGCTGCAATTCACGCACAGAGGTCGGCTGCTGGTCCAAGTGGTCGATTTGACGCGTTAATTCTGCCCACAAGTTCTCTATCGGATTCATATCCGGGGACATGGCAGGCCACTCCATATGCTCTACACCACGGTCAACAAGAAAGTGATGGATTATGCGAGCACGATGAGGTCGTGCATTGTCATCTTGGAAGACAAAGTTTCCTCGAAAGGCTGCACGAGCAAATGGAAGCAATGTTTCTTCCAGAATGGCCCTGTACTTGACCTGGTTCAGGTTTCCATTCAGAACAACCAGGTCAGTTTTGCCCCCTGCATGAAAAGCAGCCTAAACGGTCACCCCACCACCTCCAGCTTGGACTCTTGGCACTATACAATCTTTGTTGTAGGCTTCATGCACTTGTCTGCGCACTTGGACGCGGCCATCTTGACGATAGACCAGAAATCTAGACTCGTCACTGAAGATCACGTGAATCCAGTTTCCTGGCTGCCATTGACGGTGTTCTCTGGCCCACTGCAATCGGCGCTGGCGGTGTTGTCTGGTCAGGCGTGGCTTTCTCAGGGGACGCCTGGCACGATAGCCTCCTTGAACCAGTCGTTGGTTGACTAGCCTTCTGGATACAGGCACATTTGTCAGTTGCTGCCACTCAGCCCTAAGCCGATTAGCTGACTTGGTACGGCCATTGCGGACTAACCGGTGCAGCTGGTGATCATCCCTCCTTGTGGTTTTGCGGGGACGTCCTGGCCTCGGTATTGGAGTAGGGACACCCCTCTGAGCATTTCGTTTCAGGATCTTTGACACCTGACCATGAGTGATGCCATGCTGCCGAGCAATAGCACGCTGTTTCATGCCGTAATTTTGTAAAGCCACCACTCCATGACAAACAGCATTGTCGAGTTGACGGAGCATCTCCAGAGGAAGCGGCAATAACTTTTGGAGACGTGCAGCAGTTGTTTTCCACTAATGCAGAACGCAACAACCCTTGTATACCCGACTGTGAAGCCAATCATCAAATGCCCCTGTCCGTACATTTTGCCACGCCACCTGTGATATAATCCTGTTGCTGACTTCTTCCTGCGACAGACAATCAGTGACATGGTTGTTTTAACAAATAAATCACCAAAGTGTAAAAGAAACTCACCAGATTGATATACTGAGTTAAAAAAGTAAACGCAAGTCAAGAAAAAAATAATATTCCATATTAAATGCCAGGTCTGTAGTTATAAAACAATGTTTTATACATAAGGCCAAGCAAAATAGGTTATTGGTTTCTATTCTGTGCTTGAAAAAATAAAAGGAGGGGCGTCTTACTATTTGATATTTTCTTGATTTTTGATATTTATCTTCCAAGATGGCCACCACATGGTGAAGTCCACCAGACCAAGGACTTGTACTACCCGACCACCAACACACATCCCATATACCATTAAAATGTCGTTGGTCATATACTTGATACGTTAACATCTACTGCAGCAATGGCACTGTCTGTTGCACTTTGTGTTTATACCGTACTGAATTGGTTGTGTGTGTGTGTGTGTGTGTGTGTGTGTGTGTGTGTGTGTGTGTGTGTGTGTGTGTGTGTGTGTGTGTATGTGTGTGTGTGTGTGTGTGTGTGTGTGTGTGTGTGTGTGTGTGTGTGTGTGTGTGTGTACGTACACGTGTACACTTGCACTTCTGAGGTGTCTGCAAATTCGTTGGAAATGTCATATGACAAGCGTACCATGACTTAAAAATCTTTGTGCTTGCCTCCCTGATGTATACACAAATGAAGACCATTTTAAGACCTAGGGCTACTGTACTTCGTCAGAATAGCTCAATTATAAAGCTTCCGAGAAAGTTCATTCGTGAGATCAATAATGCGCACACTATCGCTCGAGCTGGCTCGCTATTTTTACCGTACACGACATGTATGTACGTACATACATGTACACGTCTAAAATTGCATTCGCTGAGCGCACAGTGCAGCAGGCGCAAGCTTCCAGACTCCAGAGAAGAACTTCCAGACGAGATTAATTTAACTTCCATGAGTGTCAGGCCTATAGGAATCGCAAAATATGTTTTGGTCTGGGTTCCAGCCTCCTGCGACACATTTTTTGTTATGACATATTTACAGAAAATAGTAAATATCAAAAAAAGAAGGGGGCCGTCAAAGAGGAAGCGGGTGGGGATGAGAAAATAATCATTTATTTTTATTGGTCGAATGTAGTAATTAGGAAAAAAAAAAAAAAAAACTTTTTAAAATATATCGATTAGATGATCTAAGAATATCGACTTTTAAATAATGTTAACTTACATGACTTAATATATCATGCATGACATTCCATACGACTCACAATTAGGCTTATGAACTTCACCTCCAGGTTAGCAATTTGAGGCAGATCCAAGAGGGGAACGTGGTTCGGGTCAAGAGCAGGACCTCAACACCATTATAAATTAAATAATTCATGTAATCATCGTGCTTAACGTCGAGGTATTTAATAATATGCCTAAAGACATATACTCGATGAAGACGACACACCTGTGGTGCTCATAGCCATCCATGTATCTTGCAGGTTACCAACGAAGACTACACACCTGTGGTGCTCATAGCCATGTATCCTGCACCTGTTAAAACGTTCATATCTTGCCCGATCCATCCTCCTTATAACATCGTCGATCTCGATTAATTTATAACAAACATAGAATGTCGCGCTTCCATGGATCAACATGTTAAACATATTATGTTTACACACATGTAATATCCATCTTAATCCAGAACTACAGTTGTATTTTCTTACCTCTTGTGACAAACTGCCATTTCGTCCAGTTCTCGAACAGCTTTCGTTGTGGTTGTGGTTGAGGTTGTGGCATGTGCTCGCTTGCGATTCGCCCGGTTTTGGTCTCCGTTACAAACGAATAAATAAATAAATAAAAACCAGGAAACAACGCCCACTTCAATTTGATTATTTTCCCTTGTTAAACTTTCTAGCGATTGTGATGACGTCATTTAAACGTTCCTATAAACATACAAACTTTTATTTTCACATGGAATAACTTGTCGATTGTTCAAATTAATTCGACATTGTTGGTTATATAAAGATCAAGGTGTTTGTTTTAGGACTCATTACCTGTTTGTTACGAGTGTGATGGCAATGATATAGGTACTGGGACTCACATATGAATGACTGTATCTCTCAGGGACTCAAACTTGCCTTCAAATGTAAACCATGGTAAAGGTGTCATGAACTCACTTTATTTTCGAAACGTGTTGTCACATTTGCATTTCTGACAGGTGGGCGGTGTTGGGTGTGATTTTGGGGGCGTGGTTTGCATCACGTGGTGATCCTTGGGCGTGCTTTCCATAAAGTGAGACAAAGTGAGCGACACATATGACTGAATTATCACCATCCTGACCCTGGTTTGAGTTTCACGATTAAGGTGGCTTGAGATCTCAGTGTTCTCAGTTTTAGCCCCTGTCATCCATTGAATTAACACCACGTGGGTTGACTCAGCCTGTCATTCTTCCAAGGTTGACGAAATGAGTACCGGCTTACTGGTAATGGGGGGCATTGCATGAGCGACACAGCCGCACCCTCAGAAAATGATGCAAAGAGCAATCCCAAGCTGCACTCGAACGACGAACCACGATCACCACTCTCGCAAGTTACATGAACTAATGCTGGTGTATGTATAATAAGGATAATGTAAAAGACAAAATAATCAGGATAATGTCCTTGTACGATGGATAGCTTTGAGGCGTGCACACCTGTTTCGAAGCTGTCTCGCCTGGTTTTGAATCTTGGTCCAGCTATGAACTGTGATCATCCCAGTGTTTTCCAGGAAGGGTGATTCATCAATATATTGTTGTGCGGACACTTTGTGAAGACAGAACGTCCATGGATGGATTCGAGCTTAACGAGGCGTTTCCAATTCAATGGCGGATCGATACACGAGCCGGGGGTTTTAGGGGAGGATGCCGCGCTCACCTGTCGGTCCGACGATGTCTTCGCCTGCAAATGAATAAATCGACCAAAAACGGATGTACAATGTACAACAGGAATATTTATTGCGGACCCGATAACAAAGAACGCGACGATAGAACTAAGACCTATGTTGGGACGTCCCCACGCACAGACTTCACATACAGCACAAATGGAAGGATAATCGAAAATAACTCGTCGTGTTTGTGGATGCGTCTTATCTGTCTGAATGTCGGGTCATCAGGAATTCTCCAGCTCGAGCGTGTCGTCCGACGCAGCTCCGGTCGGTGGGAAGACAGGCCTCGATGCGCCCCCGTCCGCACACTGCTAGGCCGAGCCACTCGCTCGTCCCGATCTCGCCTGCTCCAGTCGCAAGCCTCGCTCGCACGTGAACGCCAGGGAGGAGAATCGATGACGCTCCAATTTTGCTGTGACGTCCGTTGTCCAGCAGGTAATTTGCGGTTCGCAAAAGGAAGAAGGGTCCAAACGGAGCAAAAGGCAAGGGCAGAAGGGAGGTCTGGAAAGGGCAGAAGCCAAAGGGACAGGGAAAATGCCAGCGAGCGAGTCGTTTTTGTCACTGGCGGTGTGATGTCTGCCCTCCCCCTCTACCAACCAGTGCCACCTTTCGCGCCTTTTTACGTCACCGGCGCTTCTCCTCCAACCAGTGCGTAGCTTCTTGATAGTTCTTTCGCGCCTTCCTCACTGATTGGCCAAGGTCTCATCGGTTGGTGGCCAATCAGTGTGTCGTTCCTTCGCCTTCCTTACCCCCAATCATGGGGAAGCTTTTTGTCCCTTCCCCGACCAATCACACGTCCTTCCCTGCTCTGCCAATCAGTGGCCTGCTCTTTGCTTGCCCCTCCCCTGGCCAATCACGAGTTCTCCCTGGACGTGGTGTTACGTGCTCCTCCCCGACCCCCTGGTCACGGTGTACCTCCGAGCCCCGAGAGGAGTCACGGCAGAAAAATGTGTTATTCTGTATGTCAAAGATCAATGGAGAAGCCACACCAATTGTTACTCACAAACAAATATTGCATTAACATCACACAAGAATAACAGTACAACAATAATATGAATCAAAAGTACAATCAATATCCTATGATGGTACCATCAGTTTTATAATATACTAGCAGAAGTACCCGGCATTGCCGGGTGGGGGAGGGGAGGGGGAGGGAGAAGGGAAGGGGAGGGGAGGGGAACGGGGGGAGAGCGAGCCCCTTGGTAAAGCGAGCGATTTTTTGTTCATAGCGTTTCATAGCATCATAGCGATTTTTTTTTTCATAGCGTCATAGCGTTCATAGCGTTTCATAGCGTCATAGCGATTTTTGTTGTCATAGCGTCATAGCGTCATATCGTTCATAGCGTCATCGCGTTCATAGCGTTTCATAGCGTCATAGCGATTTTTTTTTCATAGCGTCATGGCGTCATAGCGTTCATAGCGTCGTAGCGATTTTTTTTTCATAGCGTCATAGCGTTCATAGCGTCATAGCGTTCATATCGTTCATAGCGTTTCATAGCGTCATATCGTTCATAGCTTCATTGCGTTTCATAGCGTCATAGCGTTCATAGCGTCATCGCGTTTCATAGCGTCATAGCGATTTTTTTTGCATGGCGCCATAGCGTTCATAGCGTCATAGCGATTTTTTTTTCATAGCGTCATAGCGTCATATCGTTCATAGAGTTCATAGCGTCATAGCGATTTATTTTTTCATAGCGTCATAGCGTCATATCGTTCATAGCGTTCATAGCTTCATAGCGTCATATCGTTCATAGCATCATCGCGTTCATAGCGTCATAGCGATTTTTTTTGTCATAGCGTCATAGCGTCATATCGTTCATAGCGTCATAGCGTTCATAGCGTCATAGCGTCATATCGTCATAGCGTCATAGCGTCATAGCGTCATCACGTGATCGCTCTGAGCGAATCAGCGCCCACCTGCTCTGATTCCATTGATTCCGTGCGCTGAAATGCGCTGAGGTAAATATGAATAAAGAATATGGATCGTCAAATATTTTGAGTTCGGCCATGTTCGTCCCAGGCTCAATGGCCATGTCTATGCTAAATATCAAGCACGTAAGCCTCTCCGTTTAGGAGTCTATCGGTAACATTACACACACACACACACACACACACACACACACACACACACACACACACACACACACACACACCACACTGTGTTTTATATATATATAGATAACTCACTGTGCTCCAAGTGAGTGAAACAAGAACATCCCCAATGTCTCTAATCCCCGGCTTCAAGCCAGAGTCGAACCGCTCCAGCGATCGACAGATCAATGTCCAATCGAGACCAGAATCCCGTTGGGTTGGCAGGTACAGTCCGGCTGCCAAAGCTGTGCAAAGGCGCCCTCCAGGCGACTGGGAAATCGAAAGGCGCCCTCCAGGCGACTTGGAAATCACACCCTCGGGTATTGATGTTACACGGCTCAGTCAGCGAACCAGAAATTAACCTTCAAAAGCCACGTCACACACACCCGCCAGATCCACGTCTGAATGCGGTGACAGTGACTAAAATGAGGCGAAAAAGCTTGAGTGCTGCAAAGTGCGTGAGTCAAAATGGCCGACGGCCCGGTCTCGTGGTGCAACGGCACGACGATGATGACGATGATTCTCTTCAGAATCCACCGCAAAACCTGACATGCAGGTTGATCTGTCACAGCGATAACAACTCTGTCGCAGGAATCCCTTTCCCAGGAAGCCAAAAGTTCACTAGTGACTCTTGCTCGCCAACGTTCACTCCAGACCGCAAAGCAACTATGCTTCTTGTCCGACCACACTCGCTCCGCCTTCCTTTCCTCTTCTTCCTCTTCGTCGTCCGGTTCCCGATCCGGTTTCCTGTTTCTTTTTAACACGAACTTTTCACCTTTTGAAAACAGTTCATACACAATAAACCTTTTGAAAACAATAATAGTACACAACAACAACAACATGCATTTTAAATAATAGTACATGTATACATAATGTATACATGAAAACAATAATAGTACATGGAACCAAAAATGTTTCAAGTGGATGAAAACCACAACGGAAGTCACAAATCCATAACAGTGGCTCTCAGCCTGCCTGGTCAATGTTTGATTGCTATGCCAGCTGGTGATGTGGCTGGCTGCGGCCCCATCGGCAGTGCCCCAATCTGGCTTCCTGCCTGTGGTTCTGTAAGTCTTATTGTGGGAGAGGGAAATTAATTAATGTGTGCAGCTGAGGGCATAGCTCATGTATGTGGTATGTTGCCATAAGGGACACAGGTATGATCACTGAGGTTTCACATACAGGGGAATTATCTTAGTCCCGATTCTACCTATCACTGGATCATCCCCGTATGATCACAGGTACACACTTGATCCAACAAACCGGGCTAACAGGATGTATTACATCAAGATTGTTCCAACTCGACAGATGAAGCATGATACCTATTCAGATCTACCTAAATCTACACATACCCTACCCACCGACATAACAATATGTACTTTCTCTTGGATAGATGTTAAACGGGAACCCCATCTGCCAGCATGACGTCAAACAGGCACCCCATCTGCCAGCATTCCTTGGTGGACGTTAAACAGGCACCCCATCTGCCAGCATTCCTTGGTGGACGTTAAGTGGGCGGCCCGTCTGCCAGCATTCCTTGATGAACGTTAAGCGGGCAGCCCGTCTGCCAGCATTCATTGATGAACGTTAAGCGGGTGCCCCGTCTGCCAGCATTCCTTGGTGGACGTTGAGCCGGCGCCCTGTCTGCCAGCATTCCTTGGTGGACGTTAAGCAGGCGCCCCATATGCCAGCATGACGTCAAATGGGCGCCCCATCCGCCAGCATGACATTAAGCGGGCGCCCCGTCTGCCAGCATGACGTTAAACGGGCGCTCCGTCTGCCAGCATGACGTTAAACGGGCGCTCCGTCTGCCAGCATGACGTTAAACGGGCGCTCCGTCTGCCAGCATGATGTTAAACGGGCGCTCCGTCTGCCAGCATTCCTTGGTGGACGTTAAGCGGGCGCCCCGTCTGCCAGCATTCCTTGGTGGACGTTAAGCAGGCGCCCCATCTGCCAGCATTCCTTGGTGGACGTTAAGCAGGCGCCCCATCTGCCAGCATGACGTCAAATGGGCGCCCCGTCTGCCAGCATGACGTTAAACGGGCACCCCATCTGCCAGCATTCCTTGGTGGACGTTAAGCGGGCGCCCCGTCTGACAGCATTCCATGGTGGACGTTAAGCGGGCGCCCCATCTGCCAGCATTCCTTGGTGGATGTTAAGCGGGTGGCCCATCTGCCAGCATTCCTTGGTGGACGTTAAGCGGGCACCCCATCTGCCAGCATTCTTTGGTGGACGTCAAATGGGTGCCCCGTCTGCCAGCATTCCTTGGTGGACGTTAAGCGGGCGCTCCATCTGCCAGCATTCTTTGGTGGACGTCAAATGGGTGCCCCGTCTGCCAGCATTCCTTGGTGGACGTTAAGCGGGCGCCCCATCTGCCAGCATTTTTGGTGGACGTCAAATGGGTGCCCCGTCTGCCAGCATTCCTTGGTGGACGTTAAGCGGGCACCCCATCTGCCAGCATTCTTTGGCGGATGTCAAATGGGTGCCCCATCTGCCAGCATTCCTTGGTGGACGTTAAGAGGGCGCCCCATCCGCCAACATTCCTTGGTGGACATTAAGCGGGTGCCCCGTCTGCCAGCATTCCTTGGTGGACGTTAAGCCGACGCCCCGTCTGCCAGCATTCCTTGGTCGACGTCAAGCGGGCACCCCGTCTGCCAGCCTTCCTTGGTGGACGTTAAGCCGGCGCCCCGTCTGCCAACATTCCTTGGTGAACGTTAAGCGGGCGCCCTGTCTGCCAGCATTCCTTGGTGGACGTTAAATGGGCGCCCCGTCTGCCAGCATCCCTTGGTGGACGTTAAGCAGGCGCCCCATCTGCCAGCATGACGTTAAATGGGCGCCCCGTCTGCCAGCATGACGTTAATTGGGCGCCCCGTCTGCCAGCATGATGTTAAATGGGCGCCCCGTCTGCCAGCATGACGTTAAACGGGCGCCCCGTCTGCCAGCATTCCTTGGTGGACGTTAAGCGGGTGCCCCTTCTGCCAACATTCCTTGGTGGACGTTATGCGGGCGCCCCATCTGCCAGCATTCCTTGGTGGACGTTAAGCGGGCGCCCCGTCTGCCAGCATTCCTTGGTGGACGTTAAGCGGGCACCCCGTCTGCCAGCGTTCCTTGGTGGACGTTAAGCGGGCGCCCCATCTGCCAGCATTCCTTGGTGGACATTAAGCGGGCGCCTGGTCTGCCAGCATTCTTTGGTGGACGTTAAGCGGGCGCCCCGTCTGCCAGCATTCCTTGGTGGACGTTAAGCGGGCGCCCCATCTGCCAGCATTCCTTGGTGGATGTTAAGCGGGCGCCCCGTCTGCCAGCATTCCTTGGTGGACGTTAAACGGGCACCCCATCTGCCAGCATTCCTTGATGGACGTTAAGCCGGTGCCCCTTCTGCCAACATTCCTTGGTGGACATTAAGCGAGCTCCCCATCTGCCAGCATTCCTTGCTGGACTTAAAACGGGTGCCCCGTCTGCCAGCATTCCTTGGTGGACGTTAAGCGGGCACCCTGTCTGCCATCATTCCTTGGTGGACGTTAAAGGGGCTCCCTGTCTGCCAGCATTCCTTGGTGGACGTTAAGCAGGCGCCCCATCTGCCAGCATTCCTCGGTGGATGTTAAACAGGTGCCCCATCTGCCAACATTCCTTGGTGGACGTTAAGCAGGCGCCCTATCTGCCAGCATTCCTTGGTGGACGTTAAGCGGGCACCCTGTCTGCCAGCATTCCTTGGTGGACGTTAAATGGGCGCCTTGTCTGCCAGCATTCCTTGGTGGACGCTAAGCGGGCGCCCCATCTGCCAGCATTCCTTCGTGGACGTTAAGCATGCGCCCCATCTGCCAGCATTCCTTGTTGGACGTTAAGCGGGCGCCCCATCTGCCAACATTCCTTGGTAGACGTTAAGCAGGCGCCCCATCTGCCAACATTCATTGGTGGACGTTAAGCAGGCGCCCCATCTGCCAGCATGACGTTAAATTGGCGCCCCATCTGCCAGCATTCCTTCGTGGACGTTAAGCAGGCGCCCCATCTGCCAACATCCTTTGGTGGACGTTAAGCAGGCGCCCCATCTGCCAGCATGACGTTAAATGGGCGCCCCATCTGCCAGCATGACGTTAAATGGGCGCCCCGTCTGCCAGCATGACGTTAATTGGGCGCCCCGTCTGCCAGCATGATGTTAAATGGGCGCCCTGTCTGCCAGCATGACGTTAAACGGGCGCCCCGTCTGCCAACATTCCTTGGTAGACGTTAAGCAGGCGCCCCGTCTGCCAGCATTCCTTGGTGGACGTTAAATGGGCGCCCTGTCTTCCAGCATTCCTTGGTGGACGTTAAGCAGGCGCCCCATCTGCCAACATTCATTGGTGGACGTTAAGCGGGCGCCCCATCTGCCAGCATTCCTTGTTGGACGTTAAGCGGGCGCCCCATCTGCCAACATTCATTGGTGGACGTTAAGCGGGTGCCCCATCTGCCAGCATTGCTTGTTGGACGTTAAGCGGGCGCCCCATCTGCCAACATTCATTGGTGGACGTTAAGCGGGTGCCCCATCTGCCAGCATTGCTTGTTGGACGTTAAGCGGGCGCCCCATCTGCCAACATTCATTGTTGGACGTTAAGCAGGCGCCCCATCTGCCAACATTCATTGTTGGACGTTAAGCGGGCGCCCCATCTGCCAGCATTCCTTGTTGGACGTTAAGCGGGCGCCCCATCTGCCAACATTCATTGGTGGACGTTAAGCGGGCGCCCCATCTGCCAGCATTCCTTGTTGGACGTTAAGCAGGCGCCCCATCTGCCAACATTCATTGGTGGACGTTAAGCGGGCGCCCCATCTGCCAACATTCATTGGTGGACGTTAAGCAGGCGCCCCATCTGCCAGCATTCCTTGGTGGACGTTAAGCAGGCGCCCTTTTGGACCAACTTGGTCCAAATAACAAAACTATCAATGTTTCATGAACATTGAATATTTACTTGGTTTGTTCTCAACTTGGTCCAAATACCATAACTATCACCAACTTGGTCCAAATTCGCACCCGGGTATTCAAGCAACCCATCAATTGTCTTCATGTCTTCTTCGATGTTCATCAATGCCAAGCAATGTCTGCAATGTTAATGCTCCAAGATCCAACGTCATACTGCTGCACCACTCAGTAGCTTTTCAACACCAGATAGGCATTTACACAGGGTCCACATGGATCTTATTGGTTCCCTACCACCTTCAAAAAGACACCACTATTTACCTTGTGTTGACCGCTTCACCTATTGGGAGGAGGCTGCACTGATAGCTGATATCACCGCACCTACCATCGCCAGGACCTTTGTCCACACCTGCATCGGACGTTTTGGCATTCCAATCACCCATCAATACAGATCGTGATCGATTATTGGAATTGGCTCTATTTCTGACACAGCTGACTCGATAACTCCTGATTTCCAAAATTGGGCGAACCACCGCGTACCATTCTACTACGCTTACCAATGATGTTGTGGAGCGTTTAGTCTTTTCTGAAAGCGCATGACAACTCCACGCACTGGACGGATGTTGTGCCGATACCTATAGTCCTGCTTGGTATGTGAGCTGCGCTAAAGGATGACCAATTGGATGCTCCACCGCAGAGCCAGTATACGGTGCACCTCTTCCTCTCCATGGAGAATTCTTCCTTCGACGCTAGAATAGGATGACAATTAATACTGGATATCTGCGATCCGAAGGCTTCCCCCTGGTAATGACCTCCAACTTACCCATGGTAATCACTCATGACTTATCCATGGTGGTCACCCACGACTTACCCTTGGCGGTCACCCACGACTTACCCTTGGCGGTCAACCACGACTTACCCTTGGCGGTCACCCACGACTTACCCTTGGCGGTCACCCACGACTTACCCTTGGCGGTCACCCACGACTTACCCTTGGCGGTCACCCACGACTTACCCTTGATACTTACCCTTGGTGGTCACCCATGACTTACCCTTGGTGGTCACCCATGACTTACCCTTGATACTCACCCACGACTTACCTTTGGTGGTCACCTGCGACTTACCCTTGGTGGTCACCCACAAATTACCCTTTGTGGTCTCCCTTGACTTACCAATGGTAATCACCCGCGACTTACCCTTGGTGGTCACCCGCGAATTACCCTTGGTGGTCACTCGCTACTTACCCCTGCTAATCACCCGCGACTTACCCTTGGTGGTCACCCACGACTTACCCTTCTTTGGTAATAACCCTCAACTTACCCTTGGTAATCACCCACCGGCGTGACTTACCCTTCCTTGGTAATCTCCCATGACTTACCCTTGGTGGTCACTCGCTACTTGCCCGTGCTAATCACCCGCGACTTACCATTGGTGGTCACCCGCGACTTACCCTTCATACTCACCCACGACATACCCTTGGTGGTCACCCGTGACTTACCAATGGTAATCACCCGTGACTTACCCTTGGTGGTCACCCGCGAATTACCCTTGATACTCACCCACGACATACCCTTGGTGGTCACCCGTGACTTACCAATGGTAGTCACTCGCGACTTACCCTTGGTGGTCACCCGTGACTTATCCTTGGTAATCACCTGCGACTTACCCTTGGTGGTCACCCACGACTTACCCTTGGTGGTCACCCGTGACTTACCCTTGGTAATCACCCACGACTTACCCCTGGTAATCACCTGCGACTTACCCTTGGTGGTCACCTGCGACTTACCCCTGGTAATCACCCACGACTTACTTTGGTGGTCACCCACGACTTACCAATGGTAATCACCCACAACTTACCCTTGGTGGTCACCCATGACTTACCCTTGGTGGTCACCCACAACTTACCCTTGGTGGTCACCCATGACTTACCCTTGGTGGTCACCCACGACTGACCCTTGGTGGTCACCCATGACTTACCCTTGGTGGTCACCCGCGACTTATCCTTGCTGGTCAACCGTGACTTATCCTTGGTGGTCAACCGCGACTTACCCTTCCTTGTTAATAACCCGCGACTTACCCTTCCTTGTTAATAACCCTCAACTTACCCTTGGTAATCACCCGTGGGCGGAACTTACCCTTCCTTGGTAATCACCCGCAACTTACCCTTGGTGGTCACCCATGACTTACCCTTGGTGGTCACCCGCTACGTATCCTTGGTGGTCAACCGCGACTTACCCTTCCTTGGTAATAACCCACAACTTACCCTTGGTAATCACCCGCGGGTGCGACTTACCCTTCCTTGGTAATCACCCTCAACTTACCCTTGGTGGTCACTCGCGACTTACCCTTGGCCCAAGATCCAATGATGGCTATATTTTTGGGGATTTCGGATATTTTGGATATGACCTTGATTTTCAACATTGAAGTATTCAAGTGATTTATCTTGTATGTATTGAAGTATTCAAGTTATGATCAAAAATGTGTTTTTTGTTAATTTGGTCACGATTCGAAAAAGTAGGCCAAATACCCTCATCAAATATCAGCTGGTACACTCTGAGGTGAATGAAATTCATTCATTTCATTTCATTTGAATTTCATTCATTCATTCACACTCTGAGGTACTCTGAGACCCCACCTAGACCTCTCCCAGACCTATTCTTGCCCTCTCACAGACATCGCCTATACCCCGCCCAGACTCCCCTCAGACTCCTCGAGCTAGAGCTATTGGAATGCGTCTTATTTAATTTAATATACCACTCCCAAACCACTCCCAGACTCCTCCCAAACCCCACCGAGTCTCCTCCCAAACCACTCCCAGACTCCCCCGAAACCCCACCGAGACAACCCCCAGACCCAACCTTGTCCACTCCTAAACTCCACCCAGTCTCCACCCAGTCTCCTCCTAGTCTCCTCCTAGTCTCCTCCCAGTCTCCTGCCACCGAGACCATTACGATAAAGAACATTTGTATGGATCTCAAACAACAAGCAGAATGAGAAAATTAAACATGCATAACGGATATACAAGATAAATCACAATTTTATTGCAAATGGAAAAAAATAATCGGAACAGGAAAACGAAAGACCCGGAAGAGGTTTAGGGGGAAGAAGAAGAGCAACGTGCGATGAGTAAAGGTTGCTATGCGGATTAAACAAGACATGGGCACGAGTCACGTGGAGTAAAAACCAAGATTTTCAAACCAAAATGGGAAAAACGAAGCGAGCGCGTCAGAAGTTCCACCATACGCTTTCGAAGGGGGTTTATAACGATTCAGGACTGGAGAGAAGCACTCGGGAATGTCGACGTGTACCAGTGGCAGTACCACTTCCACTTCCAGGACCAGTAAGTTTCGTCGGGTCGAATGGGTTTTCATTCAATCATTAATCTCATTTTGGAAATTTGACTAAACTGTACATATTCCATTTGATTCCATCCATGTACCCCTCTACCCCCAATAGGTCCATCATGCCTCAATATCCATGTACCCCCTAACCCCAATAGGTCCATCATGCCTCAATATCCATGTACCCCCCTAACCCCAATAGGTCCATCATGCCTCAATATCCATGTACCCCCCTAACCCCAATCGGTCCATCATGCCTCAATATCCATGTACCCCCTAACCCCAATATCCATGTACCCCCTAACCCCAATAGGTCCATCATGCCTCAATATACATGTACCCCCTAACCCCAATATCCATGTACCCCCAACCCCAATAGGTCCATCATGCCTCAATATCCATGTGCTCCTCTACCCCCAATAGGTCCATCATGCCTCAATATCCATGTACCCCCTAACCCCAATAGGTCCATCATGCCTCAATATTCATGTGCTCCTCTACCCCCAATAGGTCCATCATGCCTCAATATCCATGTACCCCCCTAACCCCAATAGGTCCATCATGCCTCAATATCCATGTACCCCCTAACCCCAATATCCATGTACCCCCTAACCCCAATAGGTCCATCATGCCTCAATATCCATGTGCTCCTCTACCCCCAATAGGTCCATCATGCCTCAATATCCATGTACCCCCTAACCCCAATAGGTCCATCATGCCTCAATATCCATGTACCCCCTAACCCCAATATCCATGTACCCCCCAACCCCAATAGGTCCATCATGCCTCAATATCCATGTACCCCTCTACCCCCAATAGGTCCATCATACCTCAATATCCATGTACCCCCTAACCCCAATAGGTCCATAATTCCTCAATATCCATGTACCCCATACCCCCAATAGGTCCATCATGCCTCAATATCCATGTACCCCCTAACCCCAATAGGTCCATCATGCCTCAATATCCATGTACCCCCTAACCCCAATATCCATGTACCCCCAACCCCAATAGGTCCATCATGCCTCAATATCCATGTGCTCCTCTACCCCCAATAGGTCCATCATGCCTCAATATCCATGTACCCCCTAACCCCAATAGGTCCATCATGCCTCAATATCCATGTGCTCCTCTACCCCCAATAGGTCCATCATGCCTCAATATCCATGTACCCCCCTAACCCCAATAGGTCCATCATGCCTCAATATCCATGTACCCCCTAACCCCAATAACCATGTACCCCCTAACCCCAATAGGTCCATCATGCCTCAATATCCATGTGCTCCTCTACCCCCAATAGGTCCATCATGCCTCAATATCCATGTACCCCCCTAACCCCAATAGGTCCATCATGCGTCAATATCCATGTATCCCCTAACCCCAATATCCATGTACCCCCCAACCCCAATAGGTCCATCATGCCTCAATATCCATGTGCTCCTCTACCCCCAATAGGTCCATCATGCCTCAATATCCATGTACCCCCTAACCCCAATAGGTCCATCATTCCTCAATATCCATGTACCCCATACCCCCAATAGGTCCATCATGCCTCAATATCCATGTACCCCCTAACCCCAATAGGTCCATCATGCCTCAATATCCAT
Organism: Myxine glutinosa; assembly: GCF_964187855.1. Lineage (NCBI taxonomy): Eukaryota > Metazoa > Chordata > Myxini > Myxiniformes > Myxinidae > Myxine > Myxine glutinosa. The sequence goes on along the minus strand of NC_136267.1, from coordinate 187,021,422 downwards.
GTGCTCCTCTACCCCCAATAGGTCCATCATGCCTCAATATCCATGTACCCCCCTAACCCCAATAGGTCCATCATGCCTCAATATCCATGTACCCCCCTAACCCCAATAGGTCCATCATGCCTCAATATCCATGTACCCCCTAACCCCAATATCCATGTACCCCCTAACCCCAATAGGTCCATCATGCCTCAATATCCATGTACCCCCAACCCCAATAGGTCCATCATGCCTCAATATCCATGTGCTCCTCTACCCCCAATAGGTCCATCATGCCTCAATATCCATGTACCCCTTAACCCCAATAGGTCCATCATTCCTCAATATCCATGTACCCCATACCCCCAATAGGTCCATCATGCCTCAATATCCATGTACCCCCTAACCCCAATAGGTCCATCATGCCTCAATATCCATGTGCTCCTCTACCCCCAATAGGTCCATCATGCCTCAATATCCATGTGCTCCTCTACCCCCAATAGGTCCATCATGCCTCGATATCCATGTACCCCCTAACCCCAATAAGTCCATCATGCCTCAATATCCATGTACCCCTCTACCCCCAATAGGTCCATCATGCCTCAATATCCATGTACCCCTCTACCCCCAATCGGTCCATCATGCTTCAATATCCATGTACCCCTCTACCCCCAATAGGTCCATCATGCCTCAATATCCATGTATCCCTCTACCCCCAATAGGTCCATCATGCCTCAATATCCATGTACCCCCTAACCCCAATAGGTCCATCATGCCTCAATATCCATGTGCTCATCTACCCCCAATAGGTGCATCATGCCTCAATATCCATGTACCCCTCTACCCCCAATAGGTCCATCATGCCTCAATATCCATGTACCCCCTAACCCCAATAGGTCCATCATGCCTCAATATGCATGTGCTCCTCTACCCCCAATAGGTCCATCATGCCTCAATATCCATGTGCCCCTCTACCCCCAATAGGTCCATCATGCCTCAATATCCATGTACCCCCTAACCCCAATAGGTCCATCATGCCTCAATATCCATGTACCCCTCTACCCCCAATAGGTCCATCATGCCTCAATATCCATGTGGTCCTATACCCCCAATAGGTCCATCATGCCTCAATATCCATGTGCCCCGCTACCCCCAATAGGTCCATCATGCCTCAATATCCATGTACCCCTCCATCCCCAATAGGTCCATCATGCCTCAATATCCATGTACCCCTCTACCCCCAATAGGTCCATCATGCTTCAATATCCATGTACTCCTCTACCCCCAATAGGTCCATCGTGCCTCAATATCCATGTACTCCGCTACCCCCAATAGGTCTATCATGCCTCAATATCCATGTACTCTGCTACCCCCAATAGGTCCATCATGCTTCAATATCCATGTACTCTGCTACCCCCAATAGGTCCATCATGCCTCAATATCCATGTATCCCTCTACTCCCAATAGGTCCATCGTGCCTCAATATCAATGCATCTCTCTACTCCCAATGCTGAATATTTAATCCCAATTTAAACCTCTCTACTGTTTCTGGTGCCACTTTACGGAGAGACCATTCTATGCATTAACTACTCTGAGTGGATAAACCTCCTTGCATTAATGCCCTCCAAACTGTTATCTTCTACATTTCACGTAGATACTGATGTAAACACTAAACTATTGCCTATGCTCATGGAAGGTGCTAAATGGCAGCGAGGCCATCAATAATCTTAAAATGATCGATTATTTCATCTTTACTCCAGCAGTCAGAGGCAGGGCTGTTGTGGTGATGGATAAAATAACCTAAGTTCTGTTGCGGTAACTTATACATCAACACACACATAAAGTACATCAAAACGACAACCGCAATGGTTTACATTGAAACAGGTCTTTGTTTGTCGATCAATGTACTTTCTATTTTTTCAAGGAAGGAAATAAATTGAATAGATGACAGCAGGAGGGAGCAGGGCCCCATTCTCTTAATTCAGAGCAGGGCCCCAATCTTTAATTTGTTTTATTTTGCCTTCCTTACTCCGGAGGTTTCCGAAACGGAGTACTCAGGCGCAACTGCAGAGTCTTTCACATTCCGCTCGTGAATTATTTTCATTGCACTAAATAAAGTTACACTTTGTCCACATTCCTTAATCTTTTCTTCGCTCTATATAATTGTTGGAACAGTAGAAAAAGTTAAGTTGAATGTTTTGGCAATATGGAGCATGATGGACAGCCCTGTTTAAAGTCGTTATAAGAATTGTTTTTGTCTTAATTTTACTCCAGATTTCGATACTTATTTAGTGTAACTTACTGGATCCGATCCTCAAATCCAAATACAGATTTCAATTAGATGCTTTAATTAGTCCGTGAGAGGTCGTCGTGGTTCGAGGGCAAAGTACTTTTGAATAGGCTGAAATAAAATGGTGGCTTAAGAACCCAGCTATGTGACGGAGGGCTAGCCAAGATGGCGCACCGCCTTTTTGGTAAGGCTTATTTTATTTTTTTCTAATGAGCACCCCCTAAATTATCTTCAAAAATGTTGTTTAAACACACCCAACATCCAGTTTTTGTCCCCCGTCGCACCGCGGAGCGAAAGGGGGACTATGGTTTTCCCCTCTGTCCGTGTGTCCGTGCGTGTGTCCGTGCGTGCGTGCGTGCGTACGTACGTACGTGCATGCGTAAGCGAAGGACCGCATTCGAATTTGGTGTGTGGGTGCAACCCACGTCAAAATCCATGATGGCCGCCGCCATGTATGTCTGAACCTTGTGAGCAGAATATCTTGAAAAATAAGCGAAGTACCAACTTATAATCTGGTGTGTGGGTGTATCTAGGCATAAGGAAGAACGCTATTGAAAATTTGGTCGTCAAAATCCAAGATGGCCGCCACCATATATATATCTGAACCTTGAGCGAAATATCTTGAAAAATAAGCGAAGTACCAACTTCTAATCTGGTGTGTGGGTGTATCTAGGCATAAGGAAGAACCCTATTGAAAATTGGGTTGCCACGTCAAAATCCAAGATGGCCGCCGCCATGTATGTCTGAACCTTGTGAGCGAAATATCATATCATATCATAGCATGTTTTCTGCGTCTTCCACTTTGTCAACTCACATCACTTCCCCGACGGGGGACCTAGGCGTAACGCTTGTCATTAATGCTCTCCCTTAGAGTTCGATAAGTATGCATGCAAAGTTTGGAGTTTCTAGGTTTGATGGTTTTGGAGTTATGGAGGAGGCACACACACACAAACATTGCCTTTTAGTACTATAGATAGATGAATGAATAGGGGCGGAGGAGAAGGGAAGATGGAGGAAGACACGGCCGCTGTGGCAATCACAAATAACAGTGATGGATAAAGAAAACATCCTCGTTCAAAACACAAAACCATGGTAACTCAAAACAAACGAAGATATTGTTGGTGGAATGTCCTCTCGGGGGTAACTTTGCATCGAGTATAACGGTAGTTATTTCCATAGTGCATGTTTGGTGTAAGATTGAGGTAAAATGACCATATCAGGAAATGTCATTGTTTGTAAAGCAAGCTACTTTCAGCCTTTCTCATGTGTATCGAAGACCGCTTCCCCCTGAAGCCTTTTAATGTTTTATCCCTCTACGAGCAGGAGTACCCGGCGTTGCCAGGGGAGGGGGGAGGCAGGAGAGGCAGGAGAGGCAGGAGAGGCAGGAGAGGCAGGAGAGGGAGGGGTGAGGAAGGGAGTGGGGGGAGTGGAAGGGGGAGGGATGCGAGAGGTGAGGGAAGAGGGATGGGATATATTACATATACATATTTTGGGGATGGGGGGGGGGGGAGGGAGGGTGGCTTTGACAGGCCCCTCCGTTTTGGGGGAGGGAGGATGAGGAGAAAAAATGTACCCGTGCAAAGAGTGTTTCACCTCAGTGTTTCTCAGGTAAAAAATGAAATTGTAATACCCTCTGCCTCCATCACCAGGTGGCACTACACGGTACACATTTACATAGAGAATTAATGCCCCTCTCCTGGGCCCCATGCATGAGGCTGCGGCCACATAGCCTATGTTACCCCCCCCTCCCAGACAAAGTTGTATTTGTATTTGTACCCCGAGTAAAGTATATAAGTGTTTATAGCTGGAGCACCCGGCGTTGCTCAAGCGAAAAAGAAACATTAACATATTTGAAATCATTATTATTATTTTTTTGTATACAAGATCGAGGCTTGTGTAAGAGCTAACATTGATCACAAAAGACAAACTGACACATAACACATATAATAAAGGGAGCGGGAGACAAGATGGGGAGAGAGAGGGAAGCGCACAAGTACAACATTTGAGAGCAGTGACATCGGGAGATCTGTGGGAGGGAGATGAGGCATGGGAAGGGGGGGGGGGTGGGAGAGGTATAAAACACATTGACAATGCTAGGACTTCTCGGAAAGCAGTCGGCATTTAAAAAAAAGTGTATCTTGGGTGAATTAATGGGGGTAGAAAAGATCAAGGTTTTGGATGGGGGAAGATAAGAGATGGTGGTGAACAGCTGTTTGAAAGACTTGGGGGGAGGAGTGGGATTGAAAAGAGTGATGAGAGTTTGTTCCAGAGGTGGGAGAAAAGAGGAATGAAAGAGTGAAGGTGAGCAGAGAGTCTTGATTTTGGTAATTTCACCATAAGAGGGTTTCTGGCAGATCTTGTGCGACCTGTAGGAATATTTGGGCGACAGAGCTGGGGGAGCAAGGCCGGAGAGGAGTCGGTAGAAGACAGAAAGACCACAAACCTGCCTGCGGTGAGTAAGTGAAAGGCCCTCGGAGTTAGCTTCATCGCGGGAGATTCTAATGATTCTGAAAGCTTGACGAAGATCCATTCAGCCATCTCTGAGAAAAATGGTGACACAGACAGACAGACAGACAGACAGACAGACCAACAGCTCTTTTATAGTAGATAATCTGCCTTGCATTATTTTTATGAGGATGAGCTGGGCTGTAGGCGCAGGTTTTGGTGGGAAACGCTGCGACCACCACCCTGCCCCTCCCCCTCCCTGACCAGCACTGTCTAGGTGAGAAGCCCCGATGCGATGCCCCACCCACTAAGTGGGGTCACCAGCCAATAACAGCCGTGTGGGGTGGGGCCAATGACCTCACGGCGTGAGACAATTAATGGCAGGGGATGCTGAACTGCAAGGTGGGGAAAGATAAGCTCGGACCTGTTAGATATTTGTTATGGCAAGTATATAAACATGGCAAGTTGGCAAGATAAAACATGGCAAGATAAAAATGGCAAGTATATAAACTTTATTCAATCCAATTATTGTAAATATGAACAATGTCCTTGTTAAGGGTTCAGTAAGTCTGCATGAAAACAACCATTTTATTTGCACAGGATAATTTGAATCCTTAGCTAATGAGAAATTTTACGCAACATTGCCAGGTCCACTTGTGCAAATGAATGCCATCTATGCCGATTGTCGATGCAAGGCCAAGGCTGGACAGACCTTTTCCAAATTATTGGGTAAGAAAGACACAAAGGCAAAGCCCAGTGGGTATTGGGTACAAGGAGCTAAGATGAGTACAGAGCGGGATGGGTTGGATGCAGCATCTTCCATGAAATTGAGAAATTCTCAAGCAGAGTCTGCGGTGGAACCATTTGATGCGAGGGATGGGATAAAGCGGGACTAAGTGGGAAAACATGTTAGGGGTCACATGACCTCTGGACCACCCTGTACAAATGATTGTTATTGCTTCTTTGTATTCGCACCCTTGTTATAGTTAAATATACCATCATAAATTAACTTGTTCCTGGGGTAATTTTACTTGTTTTGATCGGCAGCCTCATTGGATGAAAATGTCTGTTAATGGACTGATTGGATTTTTGGCGGATATCTAGCACCCATTACACCACGTCCCTGCATCGGGGCGACCGCCGCTTGGGAAGTTAATTTGGTGATCGGGCGCACGGTACTACTGGTGTATCGCTTGACTGAATTGGGCTTTCCACCACAGTAGGTAACGCATAAGCCTGGTACCTTACTCAGCGTACCGGAATCAGTTGGCCAGCATGACTACTTTGCGGTTCGTTCGGGATTCAGACCAGGCAACTGGGCCGAGTCCGGCGACTGTAACAATATATTTGATGAACTTTCCCAATTGAAGTGTTCTCAAGAGCATTGGATGGAGCCACGTCATGTTCGCAAAATCAACCACACCAAAATATAAACACGGACATTTCCATTGTGGTTCTGGTAACATTTGTTTAGAACTTCATGGATTGATTCTAAGACCCACTGTATTTGTTTATGAATAAATTATAAACCTTGTCGGCCGACTAAACATAAATTACAGAAAGTTGGATTATTTCGTCATATAACTAGGATTGAGGAAAGAAATCTGTCCGAGAAATTGGTGGTGAGGCAAGAGAAACTAGGTGAGAAGCAAGCCCGAGTTATTTTGAAACCCATTTGGTGGGTAGTCATTAGGGCACGAACTAGAGATGTTGAAATAAGAATGTCGCTCTCATGAGAACGGGATAGAAAGTCAGAATAAGTATGGAAGGTAGATAATTATCGACAGATGAGGAGCACAAAATACAGAGAGATCAGGATGAGCAAGTTTTAGAAAATGACGAGTTGTGTTCCTGTTTAAAAGTCCTACTTGTACTTGGTTTGTTCCATACTCGATTCTAAAGTTTGTTTTTGTATCTTATTGTATACACTTTCTATTAATATCGTTGTTACTGCTCAAATTACTTTATTTGATGCTTTTGCTTTTGTTGGTGTTCAGCAAGGAGAACTGGCAAAGTTTGATGGAGAGGGCAATGTTTTTGCCAATATTCAAATTGACCCCAACAAGCTGGTGCAACAACTTGATCAAGATGATTGCAAAAGTGTACGGTCTACTCGAAGTGGTGAGTTGTTCCTGTGTTATGATAACCTATTCGACCTTTTTGATGATCGTGACAGCATGACCTTGAGCACGTCATAAAAGTGAACCAGTGGTGTTTCTTTGTGTCCTCTGTCGTGATAGTCCAATTGACATGGTTCGTACAGTCCTTAAAACTCCTTGAAAGTCCTGGTAAAATGAGAAATAATTTTCCAGTACTGGAAAGTCATGGAAAACTTGTCCAAGTCCTTGAAACCTCTGGGAAGTTGAGAAACTTGCACAAATATAAATAATCTGCGAAACCCCTGGTTATAACCACCTTTAGAGGCCATTTTTCCCCGCAAAGCGGGGGTTGGCCTTTTTCGGGAACCGTGGTTGTTGTTTTTTGGTCCCCTTTTTGAAGCAATGTTTTACGGCCGGATGCCCTTCCTGCCGCCAACCCTTTTTGCCGCCTTTAACGACAAACAGGGAATTACCAGTGAACTGGTACTCAATTAGCCGACCTCGGAAGGATGGCAGGCTGAGTCAACCCCCCTGGCGTTAATTCAGCGATCGACCGGGATTCGAACCCAGGATCCGAGGATCCTAAGCCGGCACCCTAGCCGCGAGCCCAACACCAGGGAAATTTTAATTCCACCAGTCTCTTGAAGAGAATGTTACCTATTTTAAACTCTCCCAATAATTTACCAAAACTGCACCAAAATTGGTTTTCGTATTCTGTCTACAATGGCGGGTCACCACACGAAACGTGTTCTTCCAGAATGACAATTTATTAGAAGGCGCACAGGTTGACAAAAATGGAGAATCCCAGGAAAAACGATAGACGGACAGGAAAACAGGAAGATAAATAAATAAAGCACACTCGTGATCCAGTAAAACGAAAACTCACTTGATCAGCTCCAATCCCTCCCCCTCTCTCATAGAGTGCCTCCCTCCTCCCCGAGCTAATTGGAATATCGCAGCTACCAAATATTTGTCAATGTGGTGCATCGTCCCCCTTTGTGATTAAAACTCCATGTATGCATAATTTTCTAAAATTTTCTCTCATCTCCCCTTCCTGTCCAAGCTAGAGTTCCTCAGCGCAGTGTTCTGGGCCCTGTGCTTTTTCTGGTCTTCATCACTGATCTCTCCGACTCTGGAAAATCCTCTCTTTCTCGTTGCTGATGACGCTACTCTCTGCCGCTCCATACCTCAACCCTCAGATCGGCAGCCCGCAGCCTCCTCACTCTCTGCAAACAACAACAACAACATGCATTTTAAGGCCATTTTCCCTGCGAGAGCGGGGGTTAGCCTTGCGGTCCCCATGACAATCTTCTCCATTTTGCCCTATTTTCTGCATCTCTCCTTGTTAACCTCCTTGCCCGCATTTCTTCTTCCACCATCTTTAGCCAAGTCTTTCTCGGTCTTTCCCGTCCTCTACTTCCTTCTACATTCATTTCCATCACTCTTCTCAACCAGTTACTTTCATCTTTCCTCAACACATGACCAAACCATCTCAACCTGTTCCTCTTGACAGCATCAATCACAGGCTCTATTCCCATCATCTTTCGCAATTCATCATTTGTCTTCCTCTCTCTCAACGATACTCTACCCATCCACCGAACCATTTGCATTTCCACCCTTTCCAGCCTTCGTTGCTGCTCTACGTTCATTACCCATGTCTCGCTCCCATAAATCATAACACTTCTCACACATGCAGCATACACCTTTCCCTTCAGCTTCAACGACACTCCCCTCCTCATCAGCACGCCACTCAGTTCCCGAAACTTCTTCCATGCACATCTCGCTCCAGCAACCGTTGCCGAGTCTGATCCACCTTCTCCATTCAGCATGTCTCCGAGGTAGCAAAATGTTTTCACACCTTCCAGCTTCATGCCATCTCCAAGATCCAACTCAACATTTCCTCCATCTGCAGATCCCTCTGTGCACACCTTACATTTGAATGTAGCTGTCACACTGGTTAATGACCCTGTCAAACCACTACATTTTTGATGAACCCACTCAGCGCACATTGTACATTGAATGGAGTTCACTCCGACACCTTTCCGACACACAGCAGATGGCCACTTCCCAGTTCTTTCCACCTCACCACATGCTTTACCACTTGCCATCACCTTCGTCTTTCCGATATTCACCTTCAGACCTTTTGTCTCCATACATTCCTTCCACTTGTTCATCTTCTCCTTCAATCCATCCATACTTTCCACCATCAACACCAGATCATCTGCATACAACAACTCCCATGGTAAACCCTCCTTTACGTTCTGAGCCAGCACCTCCATCACAGCTACAAATAGTAGTGGACTTAGTACCGACCCCTGATGCACTCCCACCTTCACCTCAAACTCACCACTGTTCCCGTCCTTCGTCCTTACAGCTGAGCGCGCTCTTTTGTACATTGCCATCACTACTCTGATCAACCATTCCTCCACTCCTAACTTCCTCAATGGCCATGTCACTACTTCACATGGAACCCTATCGAATACTTTCTCCAGATCAACAAACCCAAGAAACAACTTCTTCCTCTTCTCCATGTACTTCTCCTGCAACTGCCTCACAATAAAGAGCGCGTCTGTCGTTCCTCTTCCTGGCACCTTCGTCTTTCCGATATTCACCTTCAGACCTTTTGTCTCCATACATTCCTTCCACATTCCTCACTCTCTGCAGACCTGGACAAAATCACAGACTGGGCAAACAAGTGGAACATGTCTTTCAATCCTGACAAATCTCACACTCTTACGATGTCTCTCCGAAAAGACTGACTGGACAACCCTCCCATCTACTTTCTGAATAATCCTCTCCAAGAAGTTCTGTCACTCAAGCTTTTGGGTCTCACTATCTGCCATGATCTTACCTGGGAAAACCACATTTCCAAGCTGGCCTCCAAAGCCAGTCGCCGACTGGGCATCCTGCGTCGTGCGAAGTCCTTCCTTGGCACACCTGAGCTCCTCACCACATACAAGGCTTTCATCCGCAGCTCAATGGAGTACTGCTCTCCCCTCTGGGCTGGTAGACTCATAGACCTCACACCTCATAGGTGTACCTCATATGAGTGAGAGTATCGGCTCGGCCGTGGCCGAAGCCGTTGATTCCGCCGTAGCACGCTAACGCATAGGCTCGCGCGTCCCCGGTCCGCCGGGGCTCCGCGGGTGTCCTACCGTGCCCGGCACTGCTGATCTCTCAAACTTCCGGGAGTAGGTGCCGGTGCCCGGGGACGGAGTTCGCTGTCTAAACATGGTAGCGCTAGGCCAGTGGGACCGCCGGGACCCACGTGCACTCACAAGTTGTTCTGCGCGTGGGCGGCAGTATCAGACTGGGGTGCCCAAACGCTCCCCGGCTAAAGTTCATCCTGAAAGCACCCACATTGTGCGGACAAACCAAGTCAAGGGCCACGTGGTCAGGAGAACCTCGTCCCTTCCGGTCACACTTTGCCTATCGGCCGGCCTCGAAGACCGAAATTGTGACGGTGTCACCCGAACCTCATATGAGTACCCCTCATAGACTACCTCACACCTAGCTCGTCTTCACGCTGTTTTTTTTTTTTTTTTTTTTTTTTTTTTTTTTTTTTTTTTTTGTATACAAGATCGAGGCTCGTGAAAGAGCGAACATTAATCACACAGAAAGACAAACAGACACATAAAACAAATAACATCGGGAGCGGTAGACAAGATGGGGAGAGAGGGGGAAGGACACAAACACAATATTTGAGAGCAGGGACCGAGAGACATGGAGACATCGAGAGATCTGTGGGAGGGAGAGGGCTTTGGGGGGGAGGCATGTGAAGGGGGGGAGGTATGTGAAGGGGGGGGGGTGGGAGAGGTATAAACATATGGACACTGCCATGATTTCCAGGAAAGAAGTTGGAATTTCAAACAAGGTGGATCTGGGGTGAATTAGTGGGGGTAGAAAAGATCAAGGTTATGGATGGGGGAAGATAAGAGATGGTGGTGAACAGCTGTTTTAAAGACCTGGAGGGAGGAGAGGGATTGAAGGGAGTGTGGGAGTTTGTTCCACAGGCGGGAGAAAAGAGGAATGAAAGAGTGAAGGTGAGCAGAGAGCCGAGATTTCGGCAGTTTAACCATCAGAGGGTTGCTGGCAGATCTTGTGCGACCTGTAGGAATATTTGGGGGACAGAGCACAGAGAGAGCTGGGGGAGCAAGGCCGGAGAGGAGTCGGTAGAAGACAGAAAGGCCACCTACCTGCCTGCGGTGAGTGAGTGAAAGGCCCTCAGAGATAGCTTCATCGTGGGAGATTCCAATGATTTCAATGATTCCAATGATTCCAGTCTTGTCTGATATACATAAACAAGCTCTCTGATGCACTGAAAACCCCCATATTCTACTTTCCAGATGGGTACACATTGCACGCCATATAGCACAACACTGACAGGAAGCAGCTGTGTCACTTATGCCCTACATTCCGAAACCAAAGCGTTCAGAATCATGGGAATCTCCCGCGATGACGCTATCTCTGAGGGCCTTTCACTCACTCACCGCAGGCAGGTAGGTGGTCTTTCTGTCTTCTACCGACTCCTCTCCGGCCTTGCTCCCCCAGCTCTCTCTGTGCTCTGTCCCCCAAATATTCCTACAGGTCGCACAAGATCTGCCAGCAACCCTCTGATGGTTAAACTGCCGAAATCTCGGCTCTCTGCTCGCCTTCACTCTTTCATTCCTCTTTTCTCCCGCCTCTGGAACAAACTCCCCCACTCCCTTCAATCGCACTCCTCCCTCCAGGTCTTTAAAACAGCTGTTCACCACCATCTCTTATCTTCCCCCATCCAAAACCTTGATCTTTTCTACCCCCACTAATTCACCCCAGATCCACCTTGTTTGAAATTCCAACTTCTTTCCTGGAAGTCCTGAGTGTCCATATGTTTTATACCTCTCCCACCCCCCCCCCCCCCCTTCCCATGCCTCCCCCCAAAAGCCCTCTCCCTCCCACAGATCTCTCGATGTCTCCATGTCTCTCGGTCCCTGCTCTCAAATGTTGTGTTTGTGTGCTTCCCCCTCTGTCCCCATCTTGTCTACCGCTCCCGATGTTATTTGTTTTATGTGTCGGTTTGTCTGTTTGTCTTTCTGTGTGATTAATGTTCGCTCTTTCACGAGCCTCGATCTTGTATCCAAAAAAAAAAAAAAAAGCAGTCATGAAATGCTTGGGATCGCCATAGGAAGTGAGCTTAGGGCAGGATGTTTGGGATCGCCACAGGCAGTGAGCTTGGGGCAGGATGTTTGGGATCGCCACAGGAAGTGAGCTTAGGGCAGGATGTTTGGGATCGCCACAGGCAGTGAGCTTGGGGCAGGATGTTTGGGATCGCCACAGGCAGTGAGCTTAGGGCAGGATGTCTGGGATTGCCACAGGCAGTGAGCTTAGGGCAGGATGTCTGGGATCGCCACAGGCAGTGAGCTTAGGGCAGGATGTTTGGGATCGCCACAGGCAGTGAGCTTAGGGCAGGATGTCTGGGGTCGCCACAGGCAGTGAGCTTAGGGCAGGATGTTTGGGATCGCCACAGGCAGTGAGCTTAGGGCAGGATGTCTGGGGTCGCCACAGGCAGTGAGCTTAGGGCAGGATGTTTGGGATCGCCACAGGCAGTGAGCTTGGGGCAGGATGTTTAAACAGTGTTGAATGATTGAGATATGTTGAGGGAGATGGTAATGACCTTTTGAGATTTTGGACCTCTGACCATTGGTGAGAGAAGCACCAACACGTCCACAGTTGAGGGACCAGCAAACAATCAATGGTCAGAAATTAGGATTTTTCAGAGATCCACAAAGTTTGATTTCGGCAGCGATTCCACGACTTTGCTTGAACGTAATTGGAACCAAGATGACTGCCATGTAGTGGAGAGAATCTGTATTTATACCCTTCTTGTGAATGAGAATGATGTTAGCCAACATCCAGTTGGACTGAGTGCAGCCAAAGTACAGACTGAGCAGCACAGACAAAGGAGAAGCAAGAGTAACAGAGCAGGAACTGAGAAGACTGGAAATGAATGCCATCTATGCCGATTGTCGAGGCAAGGCCAAGGCTGGACACACCTTTTCCAAATTATTGGGTAAGAAAGACACGAAGCCCAGTAGGTATTGGGTACAAGGAGCTAAGATGAGTGTTGGATGCAGCATCTTGCATCAAATTGAGAAATTCTCAAGCAGAGTCTGCAGTGGAACCATTTGATGCGAGAGATGGGATAAAGCGGGACAATGTACCAGAGATGGACTTTACAAGGAGCTACCATAACCTGAAGGAGGGGATCTGGTTGGAAAATTCAGCCTTAACAAAAACAAGATGGTTTTTCCTGGCTTGCCACACACAAGGAACAGAGTCAGGATGGATGTTTTGGAATTATAATATATATATATATATATATTAAATTAATTATGGGAGATGGACATTGCAGAAAAATCTGACATTTATCACATATCGTTGGTGTCCCATAAGAAGTTGTTGCTGAACCTTATTCTTAAAACAGTGTATTCCATATGGTATTGGAACCCCGGCAACATTTTTTTTTTTTTTTTTTTTTTGTATACAGAATCGAGACTCATGAAAGAGCTAACATTTATCAAACAAACAAATCAAACAAACAAGCAAACAAAGTATATAAAAAGGGGAGCAGTAGACAAGATGAGGAGAGAAGGGGAGGCACACAAGCACAACATTTGAGAGCAGGGACATCGGGAGATGTGTGGGAGGGAGAGGGCTTGGGGGGAGGCAGTATAGGTATAAAACGCAAGGACACCAAGGACCTCCAGGAAAGAAGTTGGTGTTTCAAAAAAGTGGATTTGGGGTGAAATTAGCGGGGGTAGAAAAATGTACTCATGTACTCATGTGTTGCAGCTAATTTATTTGTGTTGCAGCAAATTTATTTGTGTTGCAGCTAATTTATTTGTGTTGCAGCAAATTTATTTGTGTTGCAGCAAATTTATTTGTGTTGCAGCAAATTTATTTGTGTTGCAGCAAATTTATTTGTGTTGCAGCAAATTTATTTGTGTTGCAGCAAATTTATTTGTGTTGCAGCAAATGTATTTGTGTTGCAGCAAATTTATTTGTGTTGCAGCAAATTTATTTGTGTTGCAGCAAATTTATTTGTGTTGCAGCAAATTTATTTGTGTTGCAGCAAATTTATTTGTGTTGCAGCAAATTTATTTGTGTTGCAGCAAATTTATTTGTGTTGTAGCAAATTTATTTGTGTTGCAGCTAATTTATTTGTGTTGCAGCAAATTTATTTGTGTTGCAGCAAATTTATTTGTGTTGCAGCAAATTTATTTGTGTTGCAGCAAATTTATTTGTGTTGCAGCAAATTTATTTGTGTTGCAGCAAATGTATTTGTGTTGCAGCAAATTTATTTGTGTTGCAGCAAATTTATTTGTGTTGCAGCAAATTTATTTGTGTTGCAGCAAATTTATTTGTGTTGCAGCAAATTTATTTGTGTTGCAGCAAATTTATTTGTGTTGCAGCAAATTTATTTGTGTTGTAGCAAATTTATTTGTGTTGTAGCAAATTTATTTGTGTTGTAGCAAATTTATTTGTGTTGCAGCAAATTTATTTGTGTTGCAGCAAATTTATTTGTGTTGCAGCAAATTTATTTGTTTTGTAGCAAATTTATTTGTGTTGCAGCAAAAAATTTTGTGTTGCAGCAAATTTATTTGTGTTGCAGCAAATTTATTTGTGTTGCAGCAAATTTATTTGTGTTGCAGCAAATTTATTTGTGTTGCAGCAAATTTATTTGTGTTGCAGCAAATTTATTTGTGTTGCAGCAAATTTATTTGTGTTGCAGCAAATTTATTTGTGTTGCAGCAAATTTATTTGTGTTGTAGCAAATTTATTGTTGTCGCAAATTTATTGTTGTCCTGAGATTCTGTGATATTTTTGATTCTGCTTATTTGTGCCACCAAAGGGATTTTGCAATTGCTTGGAGATTTTGCAAATTGGATAAACAGCCGACACATGCATGTTTTGTCAGTAAGTTTGGCCGATAACTTTTTGATCCTCATTGGTTGCATTTTCATTACATTTGTAACTGTGGAATTCTTGTTTTTTCAGTTCAGAACCAGATACCGAAGAAAGAGAAAAGGAAGCTCAGACATGAGAGGTTTTTACAAAGTAAGTGTGTATACTGTACCCAGGAAGTTACAAATACAGGGATACTGTGATTTGCGTCATCGATCACTGGGTACCCAAGCTTTGAATTGCATCTCTTTACATCGAAGTTACGTCGTTCAAGCCACGTGCTTTGGCTTTTACTTCTCCTGAGCCGCCCAGTCTCTTGCCGAGACGTTGAGATCGTTAACGTTTTGAAGCTTGCAGGCCCGCACACAGCCAAACATCAAGACGTGTCGGCATTAACGTGCGACGGAGGTTTTGTACAGTCCTACCTCACACTTCAACCTCAACGCGGCAAACCGAGCTGCGGTGTTGCCAGACCTTAAAAGTGTAAAGATCAAAAAATAAAAAGATCAAAAAAATAAAAACCAATACCATTTCACTCACCAATTGTATTTAACCTCCATCACACTTAAATTACCATGTGAGAAGGACAAAGCGTGCGTGGCTGCGCTGTGCCGGTGTGCGTGCCGCCAAGGGCAACCTTTGCGGATGGAAGAACATTCCTGCAATCTGTGCACCAGGCCCATGTCATGCTGTACCTGTCGTCCTGTTCGTAATATTCCAGTACAGAATGTAAATTTAGACCGATTGGATGGCACTGCAGTCAGACGCGACGCCACCATGAATGCTCTTCATATTCAAATTCTTTATTCGATTGTCCACGTAAAATGTGGAAACGTTTCCTCCACTGTCGATTCACTTCAAATTCCATTGACCGGGCGGCTCAGGAAAATTGGCTTCGGAAAAGCCTAAGCACGTGAATTGAATGATGCAACTTCGATGTAAAGTGTTCTCTACTTTATTCTTCTTCTGATGTTACTACGATAAGGCCAAAAAAAAAAAAACATGTTTAGCGTCCTGCCTTTTTGAAAAAAAGGACGAGGAGGCACCTTTTTTTCTTTCTTTTTTTTTCAAAAATGGCTGCCAGGCTCATTTTTCCCAAGATGGTCGCCTGTTTTTTTGTTTCTTTAGATTTGAAATACATGTAGAATGTTTGGGTCTTGACGATCTGTGTTGACAAAATACAACATGCACTGAGTAACATATTAATAAAAGACTAGTAAAAGAGACCATTTCATATATTTGCATCCTGTACTTTGTTTTCTTTTGTGTCTTTATACAGGTATACAGAAAAATTCAAGATGAGATTTGCAAACAATATCTTACCTATTTTATTATTACAATACAATAATGTATCTAAATGCATTTTACATTATATTTCATTATTTCTCAACCATATCTTCTTCCTAACATGGTAAAGCTACATGTACTCTACTTTTTGTTTACTTTTTGAATTTTAAATACTAAAATACCTTCCAGTTCTGTGTTTATTCCTACTAACAAAACAAAAGTTTCTCATCCATTGCATGTATTTGATTTTATCTGTTGTTGAATCTGACAGAAAGCTGATAGAGAGGCTATGTTCAAAATTTGCATTTGCATTGTTTCAATCAAATTTGTTTTGCTATGGGGCAAAACTTGTGGTTAATCTTTAATTATAAATTGTTATAAAAAATTATTAATAGAGTATTACTCTCAATATAGCCAAAGTTTCTTTATGATTCCCAGTATTCTCTCATGTTTCTGGTCTGTCCAAAAAAAAAAAAAAAAAAAAAAAAAAGGAGGCGGCCTCTAAAAAGGAACCGGGCGGCACGCTAAACATGAATATTTTTTTGTTTGGCCTTAGTGGATGCCTTAAAGAAGAAGAAGACTTTATTCTGCCTTTGCAGCAGTGTATGTGACAAGGACGAAATGATTAGATTTTGGTAACAACCTGGAATCGGATCCGGCTAGTATATATTTATTTTTTTACGTGATTCTTCACCATTGGGAGATCGGGCCAAAAACGATACGTAGCAGGATATCTCAAAACGTTATGGACGTAATTGGACGAAACTGGTGGACCGGTTGTGTGTGTGACGAGGACTAATCAATTCGATTTTGGTGAAGATCTGAATGTGGATTCGGATACGAGAATTATTTAATTTTTAAGTGATTATTCACCATTGAGAGATCAGGTGAATAACGATATATATATTAAAAAAAAGTTACGGACCAGTTATGACTAGACTTGGTGGACGAGTTGGTTCGGTGGAGAACAAGCCAAATAGATTTTGGTTCAGGTCTGAATCCAGATCCGGCCTATCATTGGGATACAAAACATAAACTGTTCAGCCCGGCGGAGGTGTGCGCCCTACCGAGTGCCGTTCTAGTTTACACCGTTTTACTCTACTGCACCGCGTGAGTGGCCACAATGTCTTTGTCACCCCTTGTAAAAATTGTGGCATTGTCTTTGGGGCTTCATTAGAGATTGTTGCACAGCAGCTCTACAAAACTACTGATGACCAAATGAAGCGGTGATATATCACCCCACAAATCCTCCGGAAATTGTCCCACACAACATGGCGCAAATCTTTTTCTCTGTAATGACGATGCTTGAGCACAAACAGATCCGTCGGACACTTGAGGCTTGTGTAATATGCTGTAAAATGTGTAATACAGTAAAAGTACTGCAAACGCATGAGGTATAACTCATAGAACCCTTCAGTGTTGTCGGCTAATGTGACAAAAGGCAATGCAGCAATATTCACAAGGGGGTGACAAGACATTGTGGCCACCTCTGTGGTTCAAGAAAATTATTTAATTTCTAATTTTACTGACAAAATATGTGTTAGAATGAGTGTTAAATGATCTCTCTTTTAGCCAACAAGGTAATATCGTAGGTGAAAATTCCCATGTTAACTTCCTCCCCTCACACCCCTCCCTCCCAATGTTATCCCTTTCCTTTACCGTATTCCTTATCGGAAAAATGTATTTGATTTAAGTTGTTTTGATTTAAGTTGTTTTGATTTAAGTTGTTTTGATTTAAGTTGTTTTGATTTAAGTTGTTTTGATTTAAGTTGTTTTGATTTAAGTTGTTTTGATTTAAGTTGTTTTGATTTAAGTTGCACTTTTCCAGAACGCATTCTTGACGTAAATCTTTTTTTCATACGTACATAGACTTTGCATAATGGATATTATTTTTGTGAAGTTATAAATTATTCCAAGTTATGAATTACATGTGAAAACATTACGTCACATGTTTCATTGCACTCGATGCAACGACTGAAATGAGATCTGCTTTCAATTTGTGTCCATCGGAAATTGGCCTGAATTCATTTGGTGTAATCAATTTATTTAGAAACATCGGAGTTGTGGTGCCACTCATCATCTTTAACCTCATTTGTTGTTCGGGTTTAGAAACCTCGTAGTTGTGGTGCCGCTCATCATCTTTAACCTCATTTGTTGTTGGGGTTTAGAAACCTCGTAGTTGTGGTGCCGTTCATCATCTTTAACCTCATTTGTTGTTGGGGTTTAGAAACCTCATAGTTGTGGTGCCGTTCATCATCTTTAACCTCATTTGTTGTTGGGGTTTAGAAACCTCATAGTTGAGGTGCCGTTCATCATCTTTAACCTCATTTGTTGTTGGGGTTTAGAAACCTCGTAGTTGTGGTGCCGTTCATCATCTTTAACCTCATTTGTTGTTGGGGTTTAGAAACCTCGTAGTTGTGGTGCCGTTCATCATCTTTAACCTCATTTGTTGTTGGGGTTTAGAAACCTCATAGTTGTGGTGCCGTTCATCATCTTTAACCTCATTTGTTGTTGGGGTTTAGAAACCTCGTAGTTGTGGTGCCGTTCATCATCTTTAACCACATTTGTTGTTGGGGTTTAGAAACCTCATAGTTGAGGTGCCGTTCATCATCTTTAACCTCATTTGTTGTTGGGGTTTAGAAACCTCGTAGTTGTGGTGCCGTTCATCATCTTTAACCTCATTTGTTGTTGGGGTTTAGAAACCTCGTAGTTGAGGTGCCGTTCATCATCTTTAACCTCATTTGTTGTTGGGGTTTAGAAACCTCGTAGTTGAGGTGCCGTTCATCATCTTTAACCTCATTTGTTGTTGAGGTTTAGAAACCTCGTAGTTGAGGTGCCGTTCATCATCTTTAACCTCATTTGTTGTTGGGGTTTAGAAACCTCGTAGTTGTGGTGCCGTTCATCATCTTTAACCTCATTTGTTGTTGGGGTTTAGAAATCTTGTAGTTGTGGTACCGTTCATCATCTTTCACCTCATTTGTTTTTCAGGGTTTAGAAACCTCGTAGTTGTGGTACCGTTCATCATCTTTCACCTCATTTGTTTTTCAGGGTTTAGAAACCTCGTAGTTGTGGTACCGTTCATCATCTTTCACCTCATTTGTTGTTGCGGTTTCGAAACCTCGTAGTTGAGGTGCCGTTCATCATCTTTAACCTCATTTTTTGTTGGGGTTTAGAAATCTTGTAGTTGTGGTGCCGTTCATCATCTTTAACCTCATTTGTTGTTGGGGTTTAGAAATCTTGTAGTTGTGGTGCCGTTCATCATCTTTAACCTCATTTGTTGTTGGGGTTTAGAAATCTTGTAGTTGTGGTGCCGTTCATCATCTTTAACCTCATTTGTTGTTGGGGTTTAGAAATCTTGTAGTTGTGGTGCCGTTCATCATCTTTAATCTCATTTGTTGTTGCGGTTTAGAAATCTTGTAGTTGTGGAACCGTTCATCATCTTTAACCTCATTTGTTGTTGCGGTTTAGAAACCTCGTGGTTGAGGTGCCGTTCATCATCTTTAACCTCATTTGTTGTTGGGGTTTAGAAATCTTGTAGTTGTGGAACCGTTCATCATCTTTAACCTCATTTGTTGTTGGGGTTTAGAAACCTCGTGGTTGAGGTGCCGTTCATCATCTTTAACCTCATTTGTTGTTGGGGTTTAGAAATCTTGTAGTTGTGGTGCCGTTCATCATCTTTAATCTCATTTGTTGTTGCGGTTTAGAAACCTCGTGGTTGAGGTGCCGTTCATCATCTTTCACCTCATTTGTTGTAGGAACTTCTTTTTGCCTTTTGCGATTGGTTTCACCTTGGAGATTGAACTAATCTGAGACTATGAAAATGGTAGAACAGCTTCAAATATTTCCTGACTGAATAAAAAGGTAATAGGTATACAACTTGAGAATGGCTGAAGTGATCTAATTCAACCTTGGTACAGGTATGTATAATGATATAAACAACAACAACAACAACAGGCATTTTAAAGGCCATTTTCCCTACTAGAGCGGGGGTTTAGCCTTGCGGTCCCCATGACAATCTTCTCCATTTTGCCCTATTTTCTGCATCTCTCCTTGTTAACCCCCTTGCCCGCATTTCTTCTTCCACCATCTTCAGCCAAGTCTTTCTCGGTCTTCCCCGTCCTCTACTTCCTTCTACATTCATTTCCATCACTCTTCTCAACCAGTCACTTTCATCCTTCCTCAACACATGACCAAACCATCTCAACCTGTTCCTCTTCACAGCATCAATCACAGGCTCTATTCCCATCATCTTTCACAATTCATCATTTGTCTTCCTCTCTCTCAACGATACTCCGCACATCCGTCGAACCATTCGCATTTCCACCCTTTTTTTTTTTTTTTTTTTTTGTTGTATACAAGATCGAGGCTCGTGAAAGAGCTAACATTAATCACACAAAAAGACAAACCGACACACAAAACACAAAAAACAAGGGGAGCGGCAGACAAGATGGGGAGAGAGGGGGAAGGACACAAAAGAGAGGGGGAAGAGGGGGAAGGACACAAACACAACATTTGAGAGCAGGGACATCAGGAGGACTTGGGGGGAGGTGGGAGAGGAATAAAACATATGAACACTGCAAGGACTCTGGGGTGAATTACCGGGGGTAGAAAAGATCAAGGTTATTGATGGGGGAAGATAAGAGATGGTGGTGAACAGCTGTTTTAAAGACCTGGAGGGAGGAGTGGGATTGAAGGGAGTGGGGGAGTTTGTTCCAGAGGCGGGAGAAAAGGGGAATGAAAGAGTGAAGGTGAGCAGAGAGCCTAGACTTTGGCAGTTTAACCATAAGAGGGTTGCAGGCAGATCTTGTGCGACCTGAAGGAATATTGGGGGGACAGAGCACAGAGAGAGCTGGGGGAGCAAGGCCTGAGAGGAGTCGGTAGAAGACAGAAAGACCACCAACCTGCCTGCGGTGAGTGAGTGAAAGGCCCTCGGTGTTGACTACATCGCAGGAGATTCCAATGATTCTGAAAGCTTTGGCCTCAACAGCGTGAAGCCGAGCAAGGTGTGAGGCAGGAGCACCAGCCCAGAGGGGGGAACAGTATTCCATTGAGCTGCGGATGAAAGCCTTGTATGTGGTGAGGAGCTCAGGTGTGCCAAGGAAGGACTTCGCACGACGGAGGATGCCCAGTCGGTGACTGGCTTTGGAGGCCAGCTTGGAAATGTGGTTTTCCCAAGAAAGATCATGGCAGATAGTGAGACCCAAAAGCTTGAGCGACAGAACTTCTTGGAGAGGATTGTTGAGAAAGTAGATGGGAGGGTTGTCCAGTCGGTCCTTTCGGAGAGACATTGTAAGAGTGTGAGATTTGTCAGGATTGAAAGACATGTTCCACTTGTTTGACCAGTCTGTGATTTTGTCCAGGTCTGCAGAGAGTGAGGAGGCTGCAGACTGCCGATCTGAGGGATGAGGAATGGAGCAACAGAGAGTAGAGTCGTCAGCAAAGAGATAGAGAGGATTTTCAAGAGAGTCAGAGAGATCATTGATGAAGACCAGAAAAAGCACAGGACCCAGAACACTATCTTGGGGAACTCCAGCCTGAACAGGAAGAGGAGATGAAACCTTTCCAACCTTCGTTGCTGCTCTACGTTCATTATCCATGTCTTGCTCCCATAAATCATAACACTTCTCACACATGCAGCATACACCTTTCCCTTCAGCTTCAACGACACTCCCCTCATCATCAGCACGCCACTCAGTTCCCGAAACTTCTTCCATGCACATCTCACTCAAGCAACAACCGTTGCCGAGTCTGATCCACCTTCTCCATTCAGCATGTCTCCGAGGTAGCAAAATGTTTTCACACCTTCCAGCTTCACGCCGTCTCCAAGATCCAACTCAACATTTCCTCCATCTGCAGCTCCCTCTGTGCACACCTTACATTTGAATGTAGCTGCCACACTGGTTAATGACCCTCTCAGACCACTACATTTTTGATGAACCCACTCAGCGCACATTGTACATTGAATGGAGTTCACTCCGACACCCTTCCTACACACAGCACAGGGCCACTTCCCAGTTCTTTCCACCTCACCACATGCTTTACCACTTGCCATCACCTTCGTCTTTCCGATATTCACCTTCAGACCTTTTGTCTCAATACAATCCTTCCACTTGTTCATCTTTTCCTTCAGTCCATCCATACTTTCTGCAATCAACACCAGATCATCTGCATACAACAACTCCCACGGTAAACCCTCCTTTACGTTCTGAGCCAGCACCTCCATCACAGCTACAAATAGTAGTGGACTTAGTACCGACCCCTGATGCACTCCCACCTTCACCTCAAACTCACCACTGTTCCCGTCCTTCGTCCTTACAGCTGTGCGCACTCTTTTGTACATTGCCATTACTACTCTGATCAACCATTCCTCCACTCCTAACTTCCTCAATGCCCATGTCAATACTTTGCGTGGAACCCTATCGAATGATTTCTCCAGATCAACAAACCCAAGAAACAACTTCTTCCTCTTCTCCATGTACTTCTCCTGCAACTGCCTCACAATGAAAAGCGCGTCTGTCGTTCCTCTTCCTGGCATAAATCCAAACTGCATTTCGTCGATCTTCACCTTCTTCCTTATCCTCCTCTCCAACACCCTTTCCAATGCCTTCATTCCATGCTCCAATAACTTTATCGCTCAGTACGAGCCACACTCCAGAGGGTCACCTTTCCCCTTGTATAGAGGGACGATGGTACTCAGTTCCCAAACCACTGGAATGCGGCCTGCTTTCACCACCAGATTACAGATCTCTGTCATTCTCTTCACACCCCAACTTCCTGCTGCCTTCAACATATCTCCCACAACTCCCGTCGGCCCTCCCGCTTTTCTACCCTTCATTGCTTTTATCGCTTCCTCAACTTCCTTCTCAGTTATCTTCTCTGCCGGACCTAAAACTGGGTTACTCTCCATGTTGCCATCCCATTCATTCTCTGTATTCAACAGCATTTCCATATATCTTTTCCATCTTCCTTTAATCCCATCTGGGTCGACAACGATTTGTCCCACTTCATCCTTCAAGCAACTCACCCCCATCGCATCACACCTCTTTCGCTATCTGCTTTGCAATCCTGAATACTGCTTTCTGACCCTCTTCCGAATCCAAGCGTTCTCCGAACATTTTCCTGCATGTCTCCTGCGCCTTTGCTACCTCTTTCTTTGCAGCCTTCCTGGCTGCCTTATAACTTTCATGCTCTGCTGTTTCTGCTCCCGTACCCTTCGACTTCTGCCACTCCTTGAACGTCTTCCTGTTCTCGTCAATCCTCTTTCCAACTTCATCATCCCACCACCATGTTTCTGAGTGCCTCGGTGGTCCTTTTGTCCATCCACATACCTCACCAACGGCTCCCAACAGACTAGCTTTCATTGACATCCAACCACTTTTAAGCTCAACCACATCATCCTCGACCCTACTCAGCCTCTCTTTTAATGCCTCCCTCACTGTCACCTCTTTCAACCTCCACACCTTCATTCTCGGTTGGGACTTCACGCGCCGAGGTCTCCTCGCACCTTTCACCCTTATGTCGCAGACAACCCAGTGGTGCTGTGAAACAGCCTCCTCCCCCGGGATCACCTTTGTGTCCCAGAGGTGCCCCCTATCTCGCCTACGCACCATCAGGAAGTCAACGGTTGTCGTCGACCCACCTGATGTGTATGTAACAAGCTTATTATCCTCTTTCTGGAACTGCATATTACAAATCAACAAATCAGCTCCATCAGCAAACTCCAAAATCCTTTCACCTTCTCCATTTCTCACACCATATCCGTAACCCCCATGAACTCCCTCAAAACCATCCATACTCCTTCCGACATGTCCATTTAGGTCTCCTCCTACCACAACAACTTCCTCATCTTTCACGTTTTCCATCAGCTTCTCTATCGCACACCAGAACTTGTCCTTCTCTTCATCGCTTCGACCAACCTGCGGAGCATACCCCGAGATGACGTTCACCAAGAGCTTTCCAATCATCATTTTCACCATCATCAACCTATCACTCACTCTAGTCACACTCACCACACTGTCTACAAACTCCTCAGAAAACAGGACACCAACACCATTCACGCCCTCCAGGCACCCTTGCCACATAAACTTGTATTTCTGCCCCTGCCTACCCTTCACCATTCTCACACCACTTCCCTTCCATCTCGTCTCTTGCACACAACATATGTCCACTCTTCTTCTGACCAATACTTCCACCACTTCTCCTGATCTCCCTGTCATTGTCCCTACATTCCATGTCCCAAACCTCAGAAACCGATCTCCACTTCGGGCTGTACCCTGCCCACACTGGCTGCCTGTCTCTGCTCGTGTGCATCACAAAATTTAAACACTATGTTATAAATCATTGTGTGGAACGGGACCTCACTCTCTCTCCGATTTGCTCACTCTCTATGAACCTCGGCGACGGCTTCGTTCAAGCGACGACTCTATGACCTTAGAGCCGCCGCGCACCAGCACCAAGTCGTTTGGCGAGAAATCCTTTTCCTTTGCTGCACCTCTGCTCTGGAATGACTTGTCTTCCTCTGTTCGACATGTTGACTCTCTTCCTGCCTTTAAACCTCCCTAAAAACCTATCTGTTTCACAAGTCTTTCAAAGTCTAAGTCCTGTTTTCCCTTTGGTTTGAGGTGGGACAGAGATCGAGAGTATGTCTGTGTACATGTGTGGGGGAGGGAGGGGAGGAGGATGGGGAGTACACATCTGTGGGTTTTGAATGCGGAGGGAGAGGAATAGGGCAAGCGTGAAGGTGTGTCTGTTGTGTGTGTATGTTTGTGTGTGTGTGTGTGCGGTGTGTTTGCGTTCGCATGATAATGTAAAGCGCCATGAGGGTAGTTTACTCTGCTTGATGGGGCTATATAAGACTCCTTTATTAGGTTTACTCTCCATGAAATGGAGAGTAACCCATTATTACTGCTAGAGTTTTTCTTATTATTATTATTCTTCCACCCTATTTTGCACCTCCGAAAACTTCATAATTAAGTTTCTCAGCAACCGCTGGTCGGATTGACAGGAAATTTTCATCAAATGATCGGCTAGGCTCGTAGAATTTTTTAATGCTAATGATGACGTCATAGGTCACGTGGTATGGGCGCCATCTTGTAAAACACCTTCAACTTTGCCCCTCTGTATCTCCGAAACGGCTCAATGGAAAAATTTGTGAAATGGCTCATTCTAAAGAACTCTGCAATGGGAACAAAAAACATGTGTATTGAGTATATCAAAAATGCTAACGTTAAGAGGTTAGAATTCGTCAAACACAATTTTTCTCCCCCGAAAATGGGATTTTTTTTCCCAGATGCTTAGTTAAAAAAAACTCAGAATGCAAAAATTTTCGAAGTCATACGTCACATGGTTCGGCCGCCATCTTGTTTTCCGTGAAAAAACACAAAAAACCCTTTTTCTCCGCAACGGCTGAACGGATCAAGCCCAAACTTGGCATGCATATTCGCATACCCATGACGAACAAAAAAGTCAGCGAGCACGACGTCATCCGACACGTGGTTTCAGAGTTATGACGTTTTAAAATTTCAAACGAGAAATGGAATCACCTCCATAATTTGTGGAGATATCGAGTGGAAACTTTACACAAATGTTCCTCATGGGGGGATGTTTCATCGTTACTTGAGACGTTTTGATAAGTCACATGGTTTGGCCGCAATAAATAATGGAAGTTTAAATTTTAAAAAGCTTGTAACTCTTGAACCACTGCATGGATCGACTTGAATTTTTAATGCAATGTGGCTCTCATCAAGCGAAACAAGTGTGCAAACTTTCAAGATGATTGGATGTACGGTCGCGAAGCTATAAGTCTTTATTGTTGAAAGAAGAAGAAGAAACGCACCATTTTGTCTTTCCAGAACGTGCTCACGATAACGCGATCTCCCGCGGTCATTTGAACTTCAAAAAAAAATTTAATTGTAGATTTGTCAATAGATGAGGCATATTAACAAACGAATGAAACAGATTTGCTCAAATTCTGACTATTTTTAACTCGATCGTATGTCACTGAAAGTAAGCCCATCAAAGCGCGTACGTAATACACGAAAATACAGTGGCCCATTTGCGCATGTGCAAACATCCATCCACATATTACGTACGCGTCCACACGTGACCTTGCGCTCCAGCGCTACCATTTGCGCATGCGCGATGTTTTCAGCGTTTAAGTGCTTCGTTGCACCACCTGCGCATGCGCAGGGTTGGCGGGATTGACGCATTAGAATGTTTGGTGCTGTGCGAGAAGGAAATGGCTGTCATGGTCGTAATTGGTCTTGAAATTTGCGCAAATAAATGCCCTACACGATGCCGTTTATTTCGTCAAAATCCATCCAGCCGATCTGAAGTTATATGAAGAAATGCATTTACGTCGTGACGTCATCACGCGATTTTCGAATGCAGACGTCTTTTCGGAAATTAAATAAAGATAGAAATCGAAATGAATCATGTCCGCGATCTGCGCATGCGTGGTTTTCTCAGTCGCTTTTCAGTGGCATCGCAGTGCAACCCATCTGCGCATGCGCCAGCTATTGAAAATTGGGTCGCCACTGCAAAATCCAAGATGGCCGCCACCATGTATGTCTGAACCTTGCAACCTGCATATCTTGAAAAATAAGCAAAGTAGCAACTTCTAATTTGGTGTGTGGGTGTATCTAGGCACAAGGAAGAACGCTATCGAAAATTGGGTCGCCACGTCAAAATCCAAGATGGCCCCACCGTATATATGTCTGACCTTGCAACCTGCATATCCTGAAAAATAAGCGAAGTAGCAACGTCTAATTTGGTGTGTGGGTGTACCTAGGCACAAGGAAGAACGCTATCGAAAATTGGTGGTCGCCACGTCAAAATTCAAGATGGCCGCCACCATATATATATGTCTGAACCTTGTGAGCGGAATATCTTGAAAAATAAGCAAAGCACCAACTTCTAATTTGGTTGTGTGGGTGTATCTAGGCATAAGGAAGAACGCTATCGTAAATTGGGGTCGCCACGTCAAAATCCAAGATGGCCACCACCATATCTATGTCTGAACTTTGTGAGCGGAATATCTTGAAAAAATAAGCAAAGACCAACTTCTAATTTGGTGCGTGGGTGTATCTAGGCATAAGGAAGAACGCTATTGAAAATTGGGGTCGCCACGTCAAATCCAAGATGGCCGCCACCATATATATGTCTGACCTTGCAACCTGCATATCTTGAAAAATAAGCGTGTGTGTGTGTAGGGGGGGTGTGTGTGTGCGTGTGGGGGGAGGGGTGTGCGGGTGTTTGTGTGTGTGTGCATGTGTGTTAGGGTTGGGGGGGGGTGGGGGATGTGTGCATGTGTTTGTGTGTGTGTTAGGGGTGGGGGGGGGGGTATGTGTGTGTGTGTGTGTGTGTGTGTGTGTGTGTGTGTGTGTGTGTGTGTGTGTGTGTGTGTGGTGTGTGTGTGTGTTGGGGTTGGGGGGGGGGGGTGTGCATGTGTGTGTGTTAGGGGTTGGGGGGATATGTTGTGTGTGTGTGTGTGTGTGTGTGTGTGTGTGTGTGTGTGTGTGTTGTGTGTGTGTGTGTGTGTGTGTGTGTGTGTGTGTGTGTGTGTGTGTGGTGGGGGTGGGAGGACGTGTGCATGTGTTTGTGTGTGTATGTGGGTGGGGGGTAGGGGGAATGTGTGTGTGTGGGGGGATGTGTGTGTGTGTGTGTGGGGGGGGGGGGGTGTGGGGGTGTGTGTCAGGGGATGTGTGTGTGGGATGTGTCTTGGGGGTGGGGGGAGGGGGTTGTGCATTTGTCTGGATATGTGTGTGCGTGTGGGGGGAGTGTGTGTGCGTCGTGTTTGTGTGTGTGTGTGGATATGTGTGTGTGTGTGTGTGTGTGTGTGTGTGTGTGTGTGTGTGTGTGTGTGTGTGTGTGTGTGTGTTGGGGGTGGGGTGTATGTGTGTGTGTGTGTAGGGGGGATGTGTGTGTGTGTGGGGGTGGAGGGATGTGTGTGTGTGTAGGTGGGGGGGGGGGTTGGTGTGTGTGTTTGGGGGGAGGGGTGTGGTGGGGGGTTAGGGTGGGGGGATGTGTGTGTGTATTGTGTGTGTGTTGTGTGTGTGCATGTGTGTGAGTGTGTTGGGGGTGGGGGGATGTATGCGTGTGTTTGTGTGTGTGTTAGGGGTGGGGGGGTGTAGTGTGTGTGTGTGTGTGTGTGTGATGTGTGTGTGTGTGTGGGTGTGTGTGTGTTTAGAGGGGTGTGCGTATGGGGGGAGGGTGTGGTGGGGGTAGGGGGGATGTGTGCGTGTGTTTGTGTGTGTTAGGGGTGGGGGGATTTGTGTGTGCATGTGTGTGTGTGTTGGGGTGGGGGGGGGGGTGTAGAGATGTGTGTGTGTGTTTGTGTGTGTGTATGTGGGGGAGGGGCGGGGTGGGTGGAAGGGGGATGTGCGTTTGTGTGGATATGTGTGGGTGTAGTGGAGGGAGGGGTGTGGGGGTGTTTGTGTGTGGGTGTGTGTTGTTGTGTTGTGTGTGTGTGTGTGTGTGTGTGTGTGTGATGTGTTTGTGTGTGTGTGTGTGTGTGTGTGTGTGTTGTGTGTAGTGGTGGGGGGTGGGGAGTGTTTGTGTATGTGGAGGGGGGGTTGGTGTGCGATGTGGGGGGAGGGGTGTGGGAGGGGGTAGGGGGGGATGTGTGTGTGTGTGTGTGTGTGTGTGTGTGTGTCGGGGTTGTATCCAAGGGGGTTGTGTCAAAGCATGTCCAAATGAAAGTGGGGTTGTATCACAAGTGGGTGTTGTATCAAAAGTGGGGTTGTATCAACAGTGGGGTTGCATCAAAAGTGGGTGCGAGTAAACCGGTCATCACTGCCAGCAGTTTTAAAGTGGGCAGTTCTAGTTATTATTATTATTATTATTATTATTATTATTATACGTCGTTGTAATTGTCATGGTTCTCTTTTTGAGGCAATGTTTTTATGGCCGGATGCCTTTCCTGACGCCAACCCTCTTAGTGTCTCTTACGACACGCAGGGATACGGTGTACCTCTATCTATCCAGGGTACACACTGGGAAACGTTTAAAACATGGAAATTCTGGGCGGGTGGGGGGGGGGGGGGGGGGCGTCAGCATCACGGCTGCGGTTTATAAACATATTTAAATAATATTTAAACAAAACCATGAAAAACAATCTGGAAAAGTCTCTGTGTGAACGTGGATTTGAGAAAGCAGGAGCAGAGGTGGAAGAAAAAACGAGATATAGGGGGCGGGGCACAAGTCGAGACGAGGAGGAGAGCGAACAAGCACGTGTCCGGGAGGAGAGGAAGAATTAATATAGAGTTTTTTTGTTGTTTATTTGTTTGTTCTGTTTTCAAAACGCTGGACAACAAGGGTAAGATGTTCGTGAGAGGTAGGGGAGAAAAGAAAATCAAAGAAACAAGCAAATACTATGAGGAAAGAACCCATATTCACAAAACACTGACGGGGGTGGGGGGGGGGGGGGGGGGAGCCTGGAGAGACCAGGCTGCGCACGAGACGCGAACAAAAAAACGACAAATTACATTCAAATTAGCAACAACTACAAAACCAAACCAAATAGAAACACAATAACACATACACAACAAAATACCCAGTGGAAATTTGACAAAGACACGAACGGGAAAACACTCAAACTTTGATGCCGTGGAGAGATCGAAGCAAGTCTCGTCGCCCGAGGGACCGGAAGTCTATTGTATAATGATGTCTATGTACAATGATGTAAAGATTAACTGATTAGATTTGGGGTCAAAGATCAAATCTGTAATTGGTCTATAACTTGAGAATGGCTGAAGTGATCTAATTCAAACTTGGTACAGATATGTATTATGATTTAAATATTATCTGATTAGATTTTGTTGGCCTGAGGTCAAAGGTCAGAGGTCATGTCAGGTAAAAATGTGATAACTTGAGAACAGCTGAATCGATTTAAAGCAAACTTGGTACAAGTATTATAATGATGTAATAATGTGGGCGGAGTCATATCGTTCAACGTCGTGACGTCGAAGAGCGTCGTGCTTGTTGATCATTGTTATCACAATGTTTCCTTTTCACTTTTGTCTTTTGCATTGCCAAGGAAAACCTGGAATTCCACCACACTTTTGGCAATTGTTTAAAAGTCTTTTTTTTTTTCTTTTTTTTTTGCAAATGTCAACTTGTCTTGTCATATTGCAACATAGTCTTTGAGACTATATATGGTCATTCATGTGAATTTCCTTGACATCGACAGTTGATCTTTTTAATTGAATAAGCTTATCTTGTATAAATGATAGATTTTTTTCCTTGCTGCAGAGCTGGAGGCCGGGAACCGTTTATTTGAAGATCAGGTCGCTGCACGCCGCCGCAAAAGCACTGCCATCATCGGTGACTTACAGCCATTGGTGCAAGCATTGCCTGAACTGGAAAGTTTGTTTGAAATTACAGACGAGCTAAAAAGAAGGTAAGTAACCTGGAGTTTTAACATTTTCAGTGGTAAAATACCTGCCCCAATATTTAAGGTAAAAGCAGTGATAACTCTCTTTCTAATTTTGGTTTAATGAGGACAAGCAGGCTTTCATCTTTCGAATTTTGGTTTAATGAGGACAAGCAGGCTTTCATCTCTTTCTAATTTTGGTTTAATGACGACAAGCAGGCTTTCATCTCTTTCTAATTTTGGCTTAATGATGACAAGCAGGCTTTCATCTTTCGAATTTTGGTTTAATGAGGACAAGCAGGCTTTCATCTCTTTCTAATTTTGGTTTAATGACGACAAGCAGGCTTTCATCTCTTTCTAATTTTGGTTTAATGATGATAAGCAGGCTTTCATCTTTCGAATTTTGGTTTAATGAGGACAAGCAGGCTTTCATCTCTTTCTAATTTTGGTTTAATGACGACAAGCAGGCTTTCATCTCTTTCTAATTTTGGCTTAATGATGACAAGCAGGCTTTCATCTCTTTCTAATTTTGGCTTAATGACGACAAGCAGGCTTTCATCTCTTTCTAATTTTGGTTTAATGAGGACAAGCAGGCTTTCATCTTTCTTATTTTGGTTTAATGATGACAAGCAGGCTTTCATCTCTTTCTAATTTTGGCTTAATGACGACAAGCAGGCTTTCATCTCTTTCTAATTTTGGCTTAATGACGACAAGCAGGCTTTCATCTTTCTAATTTTGGTTTAATGATGACAAGCAGGCTTTCATCTTTCTAATTTTGGCTTAATGATGACAAGCAGGCTTTCATCTTTCTAATTTTGGTTTAATGACGACAAGCAGGCTTTCATCTTTCTAATTTTGGTTTAATGACGACAAGCAGGCTTTCATCTTTCTTATTTTGGTTTAATGACGACAAGCAGGCTTTCATCTTTCTAATTTTGGTTTAATGATGACAAGCAGGCTTTCATCTTTCTAATTTTGGTTTAATGACGACAAGCAGGCTTTAATCTTTCTTATTTTGGTTTAATGACGACAAGCAGGCTTTCATCTTTCTAATTTTGGTTTAATGATGACAAGCAGGCTTTCATCTCTTTCTAATTTTGGTTTAATGACGACAAGCAGGCTTTCATCTCTTGCTAATTTTGGCTTAATGACGACAAGCAGGCTTTCATCTTTCTAATTTTGGTTTAATGACGACAAGCAGGCTTTCATCTCTTTCTAATTTTGGTTTAATGATGACAAGCAGGCTTTCATCTTTCTAATTTTGGTTTAATGACGACAAGCATGCTTTCATCTCTTTCTAATTTTGGTTTAATGATGACAAGCAGGCTTTCATCTCTTTCTAATTTTGGCTTAATGACGACAAGCAGGCTTTCATCTTTCTAATTTTGGTTTAATGATGACAAGCAGGCTTTCATCTCTTTCTAATTTTGGTTTAATGACGACAAGCAGGCTTTCATCTTTCTAATTTTGGTTTAATGACGACAAGCAGGCTTTCATCTCTTTCTAATTTTGGTTTAATGAGGACAAGCAGGCTTTCATCTCTTTCTAATTTTGGTTTAATGATGACAAGCAGGCTTTCATCTCTTTCTAATTTTGGTTTAATGATGACAAGCAGGCTTTCATCTCTTTCTAATTTTGGTTTAATGACGACAAGCAGGCTTTCATCTCTTTCTAATTTTGGTTTAATGACGACAAGCAGGCTTTCATCTTTCTAATTTTGGTTTAATGATGACAAGCAGGCTTTCATCTCTTTCTAATTTTGGTTTAATGACGACAAGCAGGCTTTCATCTTTCTAATTTTGGTTTAATGACGACAAGCAGGCTTTCATCTCTTTCTAATTTTGGTTTAATGATGACAAGCAGGCTTTCATCTCTTTCTAATTTTGGTTTAATGATGACAAGCAGGCTTTCATCTTTCTAATTTTGGTTTAATGACGACAAGCAGGCTTTCATCTCTTTCTAATTTTGGTTTAATGATGACAAGCAGGCTTTCATCTCTTTGTAATTTTGGTTTAATGATGACAAGCAGGCTTTCATCTCTTTCTAATTTTGGTTTAATGATGACAAGCAGGCTTTCATCTCTTTCTAATTTTGGTTTAATGATGACAAGCAGGCTTTCATCTCTTTCTAATTTTGGTTTAATGATGACAAGCAGGCTTTCATCTTTCTAATTTTGGTTTAATGATGACAAGCAGGCTTTCATCTCTTTCTAATTTTGGTTTAATGATGACAAGCAGGCTTTCATCTTTCTAGTTTTGGTTTAATGATGACAAGCAGGCTTTCATCTTTCTAATTTTGGTTTAATGACGACAAGCATGCTTTCATCTCTTTCTAATTTTGGTTTAATGATGACAAGCAGGCTTTCATCTCTTTGTAATTTTGGTTTAATGATGACAAGCAGGCTTTCATCTCTTTCTAATTTTGGTTTAATGATGACGAGCAGGCTTTCATCTCTTTCTAATTTTGGTTTAATGATGACAAGCAGGCTTTCATCTCTTTCTAATTTTGGTTTAATGACGACAAGCAGGCTTTCATCTTTCTAATTTTGGTTTAATGATGACAAGCAGGCTTTCATCTCTTTCTAATTTTGGTTTAATGACGACAAGCAGGCTTTCATCTTTCTAATTTTGGTTTAATGATGACAAGCAGGCTTTCATCTCTTTCTAATTTTGGTTTAATGACGACAAGCAGGCTTTCATCTTTCTAATTTTGGTTTAATGATGACAAGCAGGCTTTCATCTCTTTCTAATTTTGGTTTAATGACGACAAGCAGGCTTTCATCTTTCTAATTTTGGTTTAATGATGACAAGCAGGCTTTCATCTCTTTCTAATTTTGGTTTAATGAGGACAAACAGGCTTTCGTCTTTCTAATTTTGGT
The DNA here is from genome assembly GCF_964187855.1 of Myxine glutinosa. NCBI lineage: Eukaryota > Metazoa > Chordata > Myxini > Myxiniformes > Myxinidae > Myxine > Myxine glutinosa. The sequence goes on along the minus strand of NC_136267.1, from coordinate 186,988,132 downwards.
TTAATGATGACAAGCAGGCTTTCATCTCTTTGTAATTTTGGTTTAATGAGGACAAACAGGCTTTCATCTTTCTAATTTTGGTTTAATGATGACAAGCAGGCTTTCATCTCTTTCTAATTTTGGTTTAATGACGACAAGCAGGCTTTCATCTCTTTCTAATTTTGGTTTAATGATGACAAGCAGGCTTTCATCTCTTTCTAATTTTGGTTTAATGATGACAAGCAGGCTTTCATCTCTTTCTAATTTTGGTTTAATGACGACAAGCAGGCTTTCATCTCTTTCTAATTTTGGTTTAATGATGATAAGCAGGCTTTCATCTCTTTCTAATTTTGGTTTAATGACGACAAGCAGGTTTTCATCTCTTTCTAATTTTGGTTTAATGACGACAAGCAGGCTTTCATCTTTCTTATTTTGGTTTAATGAGGACAAGCAGGCTTTCATCTCTCTAATTTTGGTTTAATGAGGACAAGCAGGCTTTCATCTCTTTCTAATTTTGGTTTAATGACGACAAGCAGGCTTTCATCTCTTTCTTATTTTGGTTTAATGAGGACAAGCAGGCTTTCATCTCTTTCTAATTTTGGTTTAATGATGACAAGCAGGCTTTCATCTCTTTCTAATTTTGGTTTAATGACGACAAGCAGGCTTTCATCTCTTTCTAATTTTGGTTTAATGATGACAAGCAGGCTTTCATCTCTTTCTTATTTTGGTTTAATGACGACAAGCAGGCTTTCATCTCTTTCTAATTTTGGTTTAATGAGGACAAGCAGGCTTTCATCTCTTTCTAATTTTGGTTTAATGACGACAAGCAGGCTTTCATCTCTTTCTAATTTTGGTTTAACGACGACAAGCAGGCTTTCATCTCTTTCTAATTTTGGTTTAATGACGACAAGCAGGCTTTCATCTCTTTCTAATTTTGGTTTAATGACGACAAGCAGGCTTTCATCTCTTTCTAATTTTGGTTGAATGACGACAAGCAGGCTTTCATCTCTTTCTAATTTTGGTTTAATGACGACAAGCAGGCTTTCATCTCTTTCTAATTTTGGTTTAATGACGACAAGCAGGCTTTCATCTCTTTCTAATTTTGGTTTAATGATGACAAGCAGGTTTTCATCTCTTTCTAATTTTGGTTTAATGATGACAAGCAGGCTTTCATCTCTTTCTAATTTTGGTTTAATGACGACAAGCAGGCTTTCATCTCTTTCTAATTTTGGTTTAATGATGACAAGCAGGCTTTCATCTCTTTCTAATTTTGGTTTAATGACGACAAGCAGGCTTTCATCTCTTTCTAATTTTGGTTTAATGATGATAAGCAGGCTTTCATCTCTTTCTAATTTTGGTTTAATGACGATAAGCAGGCTTTCATCTCTTTCTAATTTTGGTTTAATGACGACAAGCAGGCTTTCACCTCTTTATAATTTTGGTTTAATTATGACAAGCAGGCTTTCATCTCTTTCTAATTTTGGTTTAATGATGATAAGCAGGCTTTCATCTCTTTCTAATTTTGGTTTAATGATGATAAGCAGGCTTTCATCTCTTTCTAATTTTGGTTTAATGACGACAAGCAGGCTTTCATCTCTTTCTAATTTTGGTTTAATGACGACAAGCAGGCTTTCATCTCTTTCTAATTTTGGTTTAATGACGACAAGCAGGCTTTCATCTCTTTCTAATTTTGGTTTAATTATGATAAGCAGGCTTTCATCTCTTTCTAATTTTGGTTTAATGATGACAAGCAGGTTTTGTCTCTTTCTAATTTTGGTTTAATGACGACAAGCAGGCTTTCATCTCTTTCTAATTTTGGTTTAATGATGACAAGCAGGTTTTCATCTCTTTCTAATTTTGGTTCAATGATCACAAACAGGCTTTCATCTCTTTCTAATTTTGGTTTCATGATGACAAGCAGGCTTTCATCTCTTTCTAATTTTGGTTTAATGACGACAAGCAGGCTTTCATCTCTTTCTAATTTTGGTTTAATGACGACAAGCAGGCTTTCATCTCTTTCTAATTTTGGTTTAATGATGACAAGCAGGCTTTCATCTCTTTCTAATTTTGGTTTAATGATGACAAGCAGGCTTTCATCTCTTTCTAATTTTGGTTTAATGACGACAAGCACGCTTTCATCTCTTTCTAATTTTGGTTTAATGACGACAAGCAGGCTTTCATCTCTTTCTAATTTTGGTTTAATGACGACAAGCAGGTTTTCATCTCTTTCTAATTTTGGTTTAATGACGACAAGCAGGCTTTCATCTCTTTCTAATTTTGGTTTAATGAGGACAAGCAGGCTTTCATCTCTTTCTAATTTTGGTTTAATGATGACAAGCAGGCTTTCATCTCTTTCTTATTTTGGCTTAATGACGACAAGCAGGCTTTCATCTCTTTCTAATTTTGGTTTAATGATGACAAGCAGGCTTTCATCTCTTTCTAATTTTGGTTTAATTATGATATGCAGGCTTTCATCTCTTTCTAATTTTGGTTTAATGATGGCAAGCAGGTTTTTGTCTCTTTCTAATGTTGGTTTAATGACGACAAGCAGGCTTTCATCTCTTTCTAATTTTGGTTTAATGATGACAAGCAGGTTTTCATCTCTTTCTAATTTTGGTTTAATGATCACAAACAGGCTTTCATCTCTTTCTAATTTTGGTTTAATGATGACAAGCAGGCTTTCATCTCTTTCTAATTTTGGTTTAATGATGACAAGCAGGCTTTCATCTCTTTCTAATTTTGGTTTAATGACGACAAGCAGGCTTTCATCTCTTTCTAATTTTGGTTTAATGAGGACAAGCAGCAGGCTTTCATCTTTCTAATTTTGGTTTAATGATGATAAGCAGGCTTTCATCTCTTTCTAATTTTGGTTTAATGAGGACAAGCAGGCTTTCATCTCTTTCTAATTTTGGTTTAATGATGATAAGCAGGCTTTCATCTCTTTCTAATTTTGGTTTAATGACGACAAGCAGGCTTTCATCTCTTTCTAATTTTGGTTTAATGAGGACAAACCGGCTTTCATCTCTTTCTAATTTTGGTTTAATGATGACAAGCAGGCTTTCATCTCTTTCTAATTTTGGTTTAATGATGATAAGCAGGCTTTCATCTCTTTCTAATTTTGGTTTAATGACGACAAGCAGGCTTTCATCTCTTTCTAATTTTGGTTTAATGATGATAAGCAGGCTTTCATCTCTTTCTAATTTTGGTTTAATGATGACAAGCAGGCTTTCATCTTTCTAATTTTGGTTTAATGAGGACAAGCAGGCTTTCATCTCTTTCTAATTTTGGTTTAATGACGGCAAGCAGGCTTTCATCTCTTTCTAATTTTGGTTTAATGACGACAAGCAGGCTTTCATCTCTTTCTAATTTTGGTTTAATGATGATAAGCAGGCTTTCATCTCTTTCTAATTTTGGTTTAATGAGGACAAGCAGCAGGCTTTCATCTTTATAATTTTGGTTTAATGATGACAAGCAGGCTTTCATCTCTTTCTAATTTTGGTTTAATGAGGACAAGCAGGCTTTCATCTCTTTCTAATTTTGGTTTTATGATGATAAGCAGGCTTTCATCTCTTTCTAATTTTGGTTTAATGATGATAAGCAGGCTTTCATCTCTTTCTAATTTTGGTTTTATGATGATAAGCAGGCTTTCATCTCTTTCTAATTTTGGTTTAATGATGATAAGCAGGCTTTCATCTCTTTCTAATTTTGGTTTAATGACGACAAGCAGGCTTTCATCTCTTTCTAATTTTGGTTTAATGATGATAAGCAGGCTTTCATCTCTTTCTAATTTTGGTTTAATGACGACAAGCAGGCTTTCATCTCTTTCTAATTTTGGTTTAATGACGATAAGCAGGCTTTCATCTCTTTCTTATTTTGGTTTAATGACGACAAGCAGGCTTTCATCTCTTTCTAATTTTGGTTTAATGAGGACAAGCAGGCTTTCATCTCTTTCTAATTTTGGTTTAATGACGACAAGCAGGCTTTCATCTCTTTCTAATTTTGGTTTAACGACGACAAGCAGGCTTTCATCTCTTTCTAATTTTGGTTTAATGACGACAAGCAGGCTTTCATCTCTTTCTAATTTTGGTTTAATGACGACAAGCAGGCTTTCATCTCTTTCTAATTTTGGTTGAATGACGACAAGCAGGCTTTCATCTCTTTCTAATTTTGGTTTAATGACGACAAGCAGGCTTTCATCTCTTTCTAATTTTGGTTTAATGACGACAAGCAGGCTTTCATCTCTTTCTAATTTTGGTTTAATGATGACAAGCAGGTTTTCATCTCTTTCTAATTTTGGTTTAATGATGACAAGCAGGCTTTCATCTCTTTCTAATTTTGGTTTAATGACGACAAGCAGGCTTTCATCTCTTTCTAATTTTGGTTTAATGATGACAAGCAGGCTTTCATCTCTTTCTAATTTTGGTTTAATGACGACAAGCAGGCTTTCATCTCTTTCTAATTTTGGTTTAATGATGATAAGCAGGCTTTCATCTCTTTCTAATTTTGGTTTAATGACGATAAGCAGGCTTTCATCTCTTTCTAATTTTGGTTTAATGACGACAAGCAGGCTTTCACCTCTTTATAATTTTGGTTTAATTATGACAAGCAGGCTTTCATCTCTTTCTAATTTTGGTTTAATGATGATAAGCAGGCTTTCATCTCTTTCTAATTTTGGTTTAATGATGATAAGCAGGCTTTCATCTCTTTCTAATTTTGGTTTAATGACGACAAGCAGGCTTTCATCTCTTTCTAATTTTGGTTTAATGACGACAAGCAGGCTTTCATCTCTTTCTAATTTTGGTTTAATGACGACAAGCAGGCTTTCATCTCTTTCTAATTTTGGTTTAATTATGATAAGCAGGCTTTCATCTCTTTCTAATTTTGGTTTAATGATGACAAGCAGGTTTTGTCTCTTTCTAATTTTGGTTTAATGACGACAAGCAGGCTTTCATCTCTTTCTAATTTTGGTTTAATGATGACAAGCAGGTTTTCATCTCTTTCTAATTTTGGTTCAATGATCACAAACAGGCTTTCATCTCTTTCTAATTTTGGTTTCATGATGACAAGCAGGCTTTCATCTCTTTCTAATTTTGGTTTAATGACGACAAGCAGGCTTTCATCTCTTTCTAATTTTGGTTTAATGACGACAAGCAGGCTTTCATCTCTTTCTAATTTTGGTTTAATGATGACAAGCAGGCTTTCATCTCTTTCTAATTTTGGTTTAATGATGACAAGCAGGCTTTCATCTCTTTCTAATTTTGGTTTAATGACGACAAGCACGCTTTCATCTCTTTCTAATTTTGGTTTAATGACGACAAGCAGGCTTTCATCTCTTTCTAATTTTGGTTTAATGACGACAAGCAGGTTTTCATCTCTTTCTAATTTTGGTTTAATGACGACAAGCAGGCTTTCATCTCTTTCTAATTTTGGTTTAATGAGGACAAGCAGGCTTTCATCTCTTTCTAATTTTGGTTTAATGATGACAAGCAGGCTTTCATCTCTTTCTTATTTTGGCTTAATGACGACAAGCAGGCTTTCATCTCTTTCTAATTTTGGTTTAATGATGACAAGCAGGCTTTCATCTCTTTCTAATTTTGGTTTAATTATGATATGCAGGCTTTCATCTCTTTCTAATTTTGGTTTAATGATGGCAAGCAGGTTTTTGTCTCTTTCTAATGTTGGTTTAATGACGACAAGCAGGCTTTCATCTCTTTCTAATTTTGGTTTAATGATGACAAGCAGGTTTTCATCTCTTTCTAATTTTGGTTTAATGATCACAAACAGGCTTTCATCTCTTTCTAATTTTGGTTTAATGATGACAAGCAGGCTTTCATCTCTTTCTAATTTTGGTTTAATGATGACAAGCAGGCTTTCATCTCTTTCTAATTTTGGTTTAATGACGACAAGCAGGCTTTCATCTCTTTCTAATTTTGGTTTAATGAGGACAAGCAGCAGGCTTTCATCTTTCTAATTTTGGTTTAATGATGATAAGCAGGCTTTCATCTCTTTCTAATTTTGGTTTAATGAGGACAAGCAGGCTTTCATCTCTTTCTAATTTTGGTTTAATGATGATAAGCAGGCTTTCATCTCTTTCTAATTTTGGTTTAATGACGACAAGCAGGCTTTCATCTCTTTCTAATTTTGGTTTAATGAGGACAAACCGGCTTTCATCTCTTTCTAATTTTGGTTTAATGATGACAAGCAGGCTTTCATCTCTTTCTAATTTTGGTTTAATGATGATAAGCAGGCTTTCATCTCTTTCTAATTTTGGTTTAATGACGACAAGCAGGCTTTCATCTCTTTCTAATTTTGGTTTAATGATGATAAGCAGGCTTTCATCTCTTTCTAATTTTGGTTTAATGATGACAAGCAGGCTTTCATCTTTCTAATTTTGGTTTAATGAGGACAAGCAGGCTTTCATCTCTTTCTAATTTTGGTTTAATGACGGCAAGCAGGCTTTCATCTCTTTCTAATTTTGGTTTAATGACGACAAGCAGGCTTTCATCTCTTTCTAATTTTGGTTTAATGATGACAAGCAGGCTTTCATCTCTTTCTAATTTTGGTTTAATGACGACAAGCAGGCTTTCATCTCTTTCTAATTTTGGTTTAATGATGATAAGCAGGCTTTCATCTCTTTCTAATTTTGGTTTAATGAGGACAAGCAGCAGGCTTTCATCTTTATAATTTTGGTTTAATGATGACAAGCAGGCTTTCATCTCTTTCTAATTTTGGTTTAATGAGGACAAGCAGGCTTTCATCTCTTTCTAATTTTGGTTTTATGATGATAAGCAGGCTTTCATCTCTTTCTAATTTTGGTTTAATGATGATAAGCAGGCTTTCATCTCTTTCTAATTTTGGTTTTATGATGATAAGCAGGCTTTCATCTCTTTCTAATTTTGGTTTAATGATGATAAGCAGGCTTTCATCTCTTTCTAATTTTGGTTTAATGACGACAAGCAGGCTTTCATCTCTTTCTAATTTTGGTTTAATGATGATAAGCAGGCTTTCATCTCTTTCTAATTTTGGTTTAATGACGACAAGCAGGCTTTCATCTCTTTCTAATTTTGGTTTAATGACGATAAGCAGGCTTTCATCTCTTTCTAATTTTGGTTTAATGATGATAAGCAGGCTTTCATCTCTTTCTAATTTTGGTTTAATGACGACAAACAGGCTTTCATCTCTTTCTAATTTTGGTTTTATGATGATAAGCAGGCTTTCATCTCTTTCTAATTTTGGTTTAATGACGACAAGCAGGCTTTCATCTCTTTCTAATTTTGGTTTAATGACGACAAGCAGGCTTTCATCTCTTTCCAATTTTGGTTTAATGACGATAAGCAGGCTTTCATTTCTTTCTAATTTTGGTTTAATGACGATAAGCAGGCTTTCATTTCTTTCTAATTTTGGTTTAATAACGACGAGCAGGTTTTTGTCTCAGATAAATAAATTAATACAATAAATTGTAAAAAAAAAATTTTAAATCCATTTTACCTTCAGGCTGTAACACAACAAAATGTGAAAAACTCAAGGGCTGTGAATACTTTGAGTTTGACATGAATGTCCTTTGACCCAATAATGGTGGGGACCCCATGGAAATGCTGCGTAATATAAAATTTGAATTCAAGTCCTCAGTACCCCTTTTCTTCTTCAAGTCCTCAACCCCTTCTCCCCAACCCCCTTTCCATCCCAGCCCCAAATTCACAACTCCAAGTCTTCAACCACCATTCCCCTCATAAAAGTGAGAGCACATACTTACATCGATCACATTGTTACTTCAGATAGTTCAACAGACTTGCAATACAAAATTGCAATACCCGGACATTAAACGAGGCCATTGCCATTCATTCTTACAACAGATAGATAGATACACCGACACATAAAGGAAAATAGATGGATAGATAGATAGACAGACACACGGGGGGAAGTGTGTGTGCGTCTGTCTGTCTGTCTGTCTGTCCGTGAGTGAGTGAGTGATTATATAATTGATTCTTGGTGCTGCACGAGTTTTTAGGCAAGCAGTTTTTGAAAATTCTGGATTTTTTTTTAATTTTACTGCATTAAAAAAAAAAATCACTCTATAAAGGTAATATAATATGATCTCTGACCCCATTCCTCAGTGTGTGTAGGGACGTGTTTTACGCCCCACCTAAAATTGATGATACAGACAGGCCATTTTGCTCATCGACTGGCGCCAAGGTCGTTTCTCCCCAGATGTACACAGGATCACACACTGTCGAAAATCACACCTGGACAAAATTACAGACTGGTCAAACAAGTGGAACATGTCTTTCAATCCTGACAAATCTCACACTCTTACTATGTCTCTCCGAAAAGACCGACTGGACAACCCTCCCATCTACTTTCTCAACAATCCTCTCCAAGAAGTTCTGTCGCTCAAGCTTTTGGGTCTCACTACCTGCCATGATCTTTCCTGGGAAAACCACATTTCAAATCTGGCCTCCAAAGCCAGTCGCCGACTGGGCATCCTCCGTCGTGCGAAGTCCTTCCTTGGCACACCTGAGCTCCTCACCACATACAAGGCTTTCATCCACAGCTCAATGGAATACTGTTCTCCCCCTCTGGGCTGGTGCTCCTGCCTCACGCCTAGCTCGGCTGCACGCGGTTGAAACCAAAGCTTACAGAATCATTGGAATCTCCCACGATGAAGCCGATTGTGAGGGCCTTTCTCTCTCTCACTGCAGGCAGGTTGGTGGTCTTTCTGTCTTCTACCGACTCCTCTCCGGCCTTGCTCCCCCAGCTCCATCTGCTCTGTCCCCCAAATATTCCTACAGGTCGCACAAGATCTGCCAGCAACCCTCTTATGGTTAAACTGCCAAAATCAAGACTCTCTAGTCACCTTCACTCTTTCATTCCTCTTTTCTTCCGCCTCTGTAACAAACTCCCTCACTCTCTTCAATCCCACTCCTCCCTCCAGGTCACCTGTTCACCACCATCTCTTATCTTCCCCCATCCAAAACCTTGATCTTTTTTACCCCTGTTAAATCACCCCAGATCCACTTTTTTGAAATACCGACTTCTTTCCTGGAAGTCTAAGCAGTGTCCATGTGTTTTATACCTCTCCCCCCCCCCACCCCCTTCCCATGCCTCCTTCCCCCAAGCCCTCTCCCTCCCACAGATCTCCCGTTGTCCCTGTTCTCTACTGTTGTACTTGTATGCTTCCCTCTCTCTCCCCATCTTGTCTCCCACGCCCCTTATTATATGTTTTATGTGTCAGTTTTTTTTTTTTGGTGATTTATGGTAGCTCTGGTAGCTCTGTGGTAGCTCTGACACGAGCCTCAATCTTGAATGCAAAAAAACAACAACAACAAAAAACACGGTCTCGTACAAAAGCTGTTATTGGGAGAGGAGGTGAAACACCATCAAAGCACGGCAGAACAACATTGGGAATTTGTTTTCGTTCTGGACTCGTCGACTGACATTTGCTTGGCTATTTCAATTTTGATAGATATCTGATCATGTATATAAATCGACTAATGAGATGTTTTCCTCCATTTTGACGTGCACATTGTTCGACCTCTAAATGCCCTCCAAAAGCAACGCATGATGGGACCCCAGCATTCATTGTCGTGGACTGTTGCAGGCCTGTGTTACACCACCGCACGTTTTACACACCTTTGCACAAATGGTCTGTGTTACTCCTGTTGCAGGCCGGTGTTACACCACCGCATGTTTTACACACCTTTGCGCAAATGGTCTGTGTTACTCCTGTTGCAGGCCTGTGTTACACCACCACACGTTTTACACACCTTTGCCCAAATGGTCTGTGTTACCCCTGTTGCAGGTCTCTGTTACACCACCGCACGTTTCACACACCTTAGCACAAATGGTCTATGTTACTCCCAAATTATGGTCGCTCTGGCTGCTGTTAGACTTTCAAAGACTGCCTCTTTTGATGAAACCCTGGCATTGTATATACTTTACCATGGTCAGCTCTCCTATTTGGTATACACTACCAGTCAAGAGTTTTAGAACACCTCAATTTTTCCAGTTTTTATTGAAATTTACACAGTTTTGATGTCCAGTGAATAACCTGAAATGGTACAAAGGTGAGCAGTAAACTGCTTGAGGTTAAAAAAAAGAGCTTAGGTTAGCAAAAATGGGAAAATAATGTAAATTGCACAGTTATATTGTAAAAAAAAAAAAGGCCTTCTTCAGGGAACAAGTAATGGGTTCAGAACTTACAGCTGTTCTGCAGCAATGTAAGTAAATTAAGCCTTGAAAGTTGATGCAAACAATTCCTACAGGTGTCCCAACCTCTGCTGATTACTTGATTACAAACCCCCTGTCTGCATGAAAGCAGTATTGGAACAGACTGTTATTACACCCTCTGAAGCATTATTTGGACAATATTGCACTGCAGGAAGTAGTATATTGGAAACTGGAGGAAACTCTGACAGGAAGAGGTCTGGCAGACCCAAAGCCACAACAGAATCAGAAGACAAGTTTCTGAGAGTCAACAGCTTGCGTGATAGGCGGCTCACAGGACAACAGCTTCAAGCACAGCTTAACACTGGTCGAAGTAAGCAAGTCTCAGTTTCAGCTATGAAGAGAAGACTTCGAGCTGCAGGTTTGACAGGTCGAGTGGCAGTAAGAAAGCCATTGCTAAGATGGCAAAATCAGAAAAAGAGGCTTGCCTGGGCCATGAAGCACCACCAGTGGACTACTGAAGACTGGAAGAAGGTCCTATAGACCGATGAATCAAAATTTAAAATCTTTGGTTCATCACGCATGGTTTTTGTATGCCGTAGAGTAGGCAAAAGGATGGTTTCTCAGTGTGTGGCACCAACTGTCAAACATGGAGGAGGAAGCGTGATGGTCTGGGACTCTTTTGCTGAATCCAAAGTCGGCGACTTGCACAGAGTGACTGACACCCTGAACCAAAAGGGCTACCACAGCATTTTGCAGCGCCATGCAATACAAAACAACAACAACCACCTTTGGAGGCCATTTTTTCCCCGCGGAGCAGGGGTTGGCCTTTTTCGGGCACCGTGGTCCCCTTTTTGAAGCAATGTTTTATGGCCAGATGCCCTTCCTGCTGCCAACTCTGTTAGTCGCCTCTTGCGATAAACAGGGAATTACCAGTGAGCTGGTACTCAATTTGCCGACCTCGGAAGGATGACAGGCTGAGTGAACCCCCCTGGTTCATTGCAGCGCCATGCAATACCCTCTGGTATACGCCTAGTTGGTCAGGGGTTCATCCTACAGCAAGATAATGACCCTAAACACACCTCCAGGCTATGTCAAAACTACCTTCGAAGAAAAGAACAAGACGGTAGGCTTCAAATCATGGAATGGCCAGCACAGTCTCCAGACTTAAACCCCATCGAGCTGGTTTGGCATGAACTGGACAGAAGGGTGAAAGCAAAGCAACCTACAAGTGCAATACATTTGTGGGAACTTCTGCAACAGTGTTGGGAAGAACTTCCCAAACAATATTTGATTTCCATTGTAGAAAGAATGCCACGAGTGTGTTCGGCAGTTATATCTGCAAAAGGTGGCTACTTTGCTGAGTCTAAAATTTAAATTAAATTTTGTTCAACAAAATGATTATATGATTTCTTTTTTATCTCCAATTGTTTATTTGTTCTTTGCTTAATTTCAGAGTACATTGAGACATTAAACTGCGTAAATTTCAATAAAAACTGGAAAAATTGAGGTGTTCTAAAACTTCTGACCGGTAGTGCATAGGGATTTTCCAGTTGTAACTGTTCTTGGATATGTTTTATTAAATGTTTCCCCATTGCCATATGAACTTCCCTCTCAGAGAATGCTCTTTTAATTTTTGGCAGTGACAGCAAAATGGATATGCCAAAGCAAGGCCGAATGAGTCGTGCTGCACGAAGAAAACTGCTGTGAGTTAACATGCTTACAACATGCATATGGCGGGTTCACATGGACCTGAAAATGGATTGCTTGGCAGTGTTGTGAAAACCAGGCTTGTGAGAAGTCCACATATTCGATGACAGAATTCGATATTTCAAGATTGATGTGGATAAAGCCATTTTGGGGTTTTCATTGATGTAACGCTCATAGTGGAGCTTGCACATAAATTACACGCAGAACAAACACATTGATAGACGTCAGTTCAGTTTATTGTGAATTACAATGACTTTTATAGCCAATGGACAAATACATATAATAGAAATGGGATTTAAAGCCAATAGTTCAGATGAGAACGTCAACCAGGTCTACCAATCCTCGGCTGTTTCTCAGAATATTCCTCCGCCACATGTACACACTTGTCTGTCCCATCATTGTAACCGTGTCTTGATTCCATTTGTGTAGAAAACATTTTTCCAGGTACACAGCCATTTCAGTACACAGGCCTTGATTTTATCATTCGTAAACTTGGTGGTGCCCAGATGTTCTTTGAATAGTCTCAATAAATTAAATCACAAGGTGACGATTCTGAACTGTGCAGGGGATGATTTAGAAATTCCCAAATAATCTCCACTAGTCTTAATTCCTGAATGAAGTGAAACCACGCTTGAGCAGAAAATGCAGCTTTCTCCGGCCCAGCCAAGATATGTATCGCGCTGGTCTCTTAAAACATGTCTGTCTTACCAATATTATATTTCCTCCAGGGATTTACCAATAGCTTTTACCAAAAGAAGGCCGCATTCCAGTGGATTGGGAACTGAGTACCCTCGTCCCTCTATACAAGGGGAAAGGTGACCCTTTACAGTGTGGCTCGTACCGAGCGATAAAGTTATTGGAGCATGGAATGAAGGTATTGGAAAGGGTGTTGGAGAGGAGGATAAGGAAGAAAGTGAAGATCGACGAAATGCAGTTTGGATTTATGCCAGGAAGAGGAACGACAGACGCGCTTTTTATTGTGAGGCAGTTGCAGGAGAAGTACATGGAGAAGAGGAAGAAGTTGTTTCTTGGGTTTGTTGATCTGGAGAAAGCATTCGATCGGGTTCCACGCGAAGTAGTGACATGGGCATTGAGGAAGTTAGGAGTGGAGGAATGGTTGATCAGAGTGGTGATGGCAATGTACAAAAGAGCGCGCACAGCTGTAAGGACGAAGGACGGGAACAGTAGTGAGCTTGAGGTGAAGGTGGGAGTGCATCAGGGGTCGGTACTAAGTCCACTACAAATTTTTTTTTTTTTTTTTTTTTTTTTTTTTTGTATACTGAATCGAGGCTCGTGAAAGAGCTAACATTTACTTCACAAACAAATCGACCAGACAAACAAAATACACAAAAAGAGGGAGCGGAAGACAAGATGGGGAGAAAAGGGGAAGCACACAAACACAACATCCGAGAGCAGGGAGATGTGTGGAAGGGAGAGGGCCCGGGGGGAGGAGGCATGGGAAGGGGGGGGGGGGGTAGGGAGAAGTATAAAGCACAAGGACACCAAGGACTTCCAGGACAGAAGTTGGTATTTCAAAAAGTGGAATTGGGGTGAAATTATCGGGGGTAGAAAAGATCAAGGTTTTGGATGGGGGAAGATAAGAGATGGTGGTGAACAGCTGTTTTAAAGACTTGGAGGGTGGAGTGGGATTGAAGAGAGTGAGGGAGTTTGTTTCAGAGGCGGGAGAAAAGAGGAATGAAGGAGTGAAGGTGAGCAGAGAGTCTTGATTTTGGCAGTTTAACCAAAAGAGGGTTGCAGGCAGATCTTGTGCGACCTGTAGGAATATTTGCGGGACAGAGCCCAGAGAGAGCTGGGGGGGCAAGGCCAGAGAGGAGTCGGTAGAAGACGGAAAGACCACCGACCTGCCTGCGGTGAGTGACTGAGAGGCCCTTGGAGTTAGCTTCATCGCGGGAGATTCCAATGATTCTGAATACTTTGGTTTCAACAGCGTGAAGGCGAGCGAGGTGTGAGGCAGGAGCACCAGCCCAGAGGGGAGAGCAGTATTCCATTGAGCTGCGGATGAAAGCCTTGTATGTGGTGAGGAGCTCAGGTGTGCCAAGGAAGGACTTCGCACGACGGAGGATGCCCAGTCGGCGACTGGCTTTGGAGGCCAGATTTGAAATGTGGTTTTTCCAGGAAAGATCATGGCAGATAGTGAGACCCAAAAGCTTGAGTGACAGAACTTCTTGGAGAGGATTATTCAGAAAGTGGATGGGAGGGTTGTCCAGTCGGTCTTTTCGGAGAGACATCGTAAGAGTGTGAGATTTGTCAGGATTGAAAGACATGTTCCACTTGTTTGCCCAGTCTGTGATTTTGTCAAGGTCTGCAGAGAGTGAGGAGGCTGCAGACTGCCGATCTGAGGGATGAAGAATGGAGCGACAGAGAGTAGAGTCGTCAGCAAAGACATAGAGAGGATTTTCAAGAGAGTCAGAGAGATCATTGATGAAGACCAGAAAAAGCACAGGGCCCAGAACACTGCCTTGGGGAACTCTAGCCTGAACAGGAAGAGGAGATGAGAGAAACCCATTCAGGGCCACACGTTGACTACGACTAGAGAGGAAGTCCACCAGCCATGCGTGGAGATTTCCATGGATACCAAAAGAGGAGAGTTTGGTGAGCAGAGCGGGGTGCCAGACCGTATCGAAGGCACGTGATATGTCAAGGGAGACTGCTCTAATTTCCTGTTTGGCATTGAGGACCTCCATCCATTGTTGAGAAAGCAGAAGCAGCTTGTCCAGAGTGGAGTGTCCAGGTCTGAAACCAAATTGATGATCAGAGATCAAGCCATTGGAGAAGAGGAAAGATTTCATATCTGAAGCAATGATGGATTCCATGACTTTGCTGATAATTGGGAGAAGGCTGATTGGTCTGTAGTTGCTGGGATCTGTTTTTGCACCTTTTTTGTGCAAAGCGGTGATGTTGGCAGATTTCCAAGCAGATGGAAGATGACCTTGAGCAAAAGAGAGGGTGAAGAGAACAGAGAGAGGGAGTGAAAGAGCGGAAGAACATGATTTTAGGACCCGTGGGCTGATGCCGTCAGGTCCAGTTGCAGAATCAGAGTCGAGGGTTGACAGAAACTTTATCACCTTGTCAGGAGGAAAGGACACAGAGTCCAGGAGCAGCTGGGTACGACTGGGTACGGTGGGTACAGAGAGGGATGGGTTTGGGACACAAGATTTAGAGGCAAACACAGAGTTGAGGCATTCAGCTTTTTCACGTGCGGAGTCAGCCGTGTGGCCATTTAAGGTGAGGGAGGGGATGGAGGGGGAACAAACACCAGAAACAGATTTTACCAGACGCCACCAGGATTTGGAAGAGGGAGACAGATAAGAGAGTTCGGTCCTGAGGACGGAGAGATATTGTTTCCTGGCTCTCCTGAGGGTGGACACACACTTGTTTCGGGCTTTGTGAAAGGAAATGAGATTTCCTTCCGTTGGATTTGCTTTCCAGGAGACGAAAGCAAGTTGATTCTGGGCAATAGCCTCACCACAAGATTCCGTGTACCATGGACGGGAGGAAGGGTATGACAACTGAAGACGAGAAGGGATAAATCTGTGCATGAGAGAGAGCAATTTACTTTGGAAGAATTCCCAGGATGAGTTGATGTCAGAGGCAGTAGAGATGGGAGACCAGTCCAGATGATTGATGGCTGCTTGAAGACCGTGCCAGTTGGCCTGAGTGAAATGCCAGACTCGTCGACGCTGAGGAGGCTCTCTGAAAATGGTCAGAGAGATGTCCACTTTAACAAGCACATGATCAGAAGAGCCGATTGGAGCAGAAGAAGAGCAGCAGACATTTTCAGGGAAGTTAGCCATAACCAAGTCCAGAAGAGAAGATTCTCTGTTGACTGAGATCCGGGTTGGGAAATTGACAGATTGTGTCAGTCCCAGTGAATCACAGAAGTCCTTTTAGTTGGGGGGGCCAATGTAGCAGATTGAAATGCCCGGTGAAATTGCTTGTTAATTTTTGGACACTGGTTGGGCTGTCTTTAGGGATGATATAAGTTCTAGAAAAAATATGTCTCCAATTGTTTCAAGTTCTTTATGGCGGCCATTTTGGATTTTCAAAATGGCGGATGTCGAAAACGTAAAATTCCATTATCTTGGCTTCTAAATGACCTAGAGTTTCGATTCTGGTGTCCAGTTGTACATTTTTGGGGATAGAGAATTGAATGAAACCTTCTTTAATAACCTACAAGGGATAAAAATAGGTTTTTATGGCACAGCCGAACCAGTGTCCAAAATCTAACTTAATGCACATCTATCTTAATTGTTATTTGTTATTTGTATGTTCCAGATTCGTGACCCTGAGCTATGATGGAGCCAAAAAGCAAGAAAACCAAGAAAGAAACTGATTTCACACTTTGCATTCAGTGCCAGGATCCCCAAGGTGCACTAGTGACTGAGCCAGCACTGGGCTCATATGCAAAGTTTCTCCAGTTCATCCAGGAGAGGGCACGATATGGTGATGCCGACTTCAAACAGATCAGCGAACGAGTAAGCTGTTTCACTGCCACTGACTTGAGGAACAATAAAGCAAAGTGGCACCGGGCATGTTATGGATCTACATGCAACACTGCTCACCTGGAGCGTGCTAGAGTTCGCCACCAGAAAGCCTGCGAACATGGCGACACCCAGCATCTTCATAAGAGGTGTGGACGTCCTTCTTCTGCACCTGCCGCTGCAAGTACCTCAGGTTCTACGCAAGACGAGACTCTTCGCTTCACACGTTCATCATCAACTCCATTCAACAGAGACCTTTGTTTCTTCTGTCAAGAGGTCACTAAGGAAAGTGTACATGTTGTATGCACGTTCAACGCAGGTAAACAGCTGAAGAAAGCTGTTGAAGAAGGCAGCAACCACAAGTGGAAAGTTCAGCTGAGTGCTGCCATCAGTGCACATGATGCTCATGCGATCGACGTCAAGTATCATCTCCCATGCTGGGTGCAGAATGTCCAACGTGCTCCCAAGAGTGGGACATCAAGTGATGACAAAGAACACATACTGCAAGAAACTAATGTTATCAAAATAGCCGCAGACATTGAGTTTGTCAGCCTTGTTCGCTCTCTACTCCAAGCTGGTGAAATTCTCAACATGTCTGACCTGAAGTCGGTTTACTCCAGGATTCTTGACAATAATGGTGTGCACAATGTCCCATCACCTACTACCCAAGGCATGAAGGAGAAAATCAACTCTCACATTGATGACGTTCACTTCATGAAACCAAAACGTCGAAACGAGTCAGACTGTGTATTCTCCACTGCCGTGCGTGATGCAGCTGTCGAAGATGCAATGACGAAGACAAATGAAAAAAACATCGAACAACTGTTTGAGAGTGCCTCTGTTCTCCGCAGTGCCATTGCTTGTCAGAACAAGCACCCATGGCAATTTGAAGGAGAAATGAACACTGATGATGCTGAAAAGCATGTACCCAAAGTACTCTATGCTTTCCTCCGCTGGCTACTGGAAGGACCAGCCACGAGCATTGAGCCAGAGACTATGCGCTCAGCCACTATTCATCGAGATGTTATAACCATCAGTCAGAACATCATGTACGGCTACAAGTCAAAACGCCAAGTCACGTACAAGCCCAAAGAGCCAGATGCACCATTCCGCCATCGCTTAGAATGGCCACAGCAGCTTGCCGTTGCCATTGTAGTCCATCAGTCCACCAGAAACAAGAAGCTTCTGGATTTCCTGCATGGGTTCGGTCTGTCTGTTGATTATAGTCGGATCTTGCGGTTGGAGACACAGCTGG
Organism: Myxine glutinosa; assembly: GCF_964187855.1. Classification (NCBI taxonomy): domain Eukaryota; kingdom Metazoa; phylum Chordata; class Myxini; order Myxiniformes; family Myxinidae; genus Myxine; species Myxine glutinosa. The sequence goes on along the minus strand of NC_136267.1, from coordinate 186,970,522 downwards.
CCAACTCAGTCATAGAGTCTACGACAGAACAGGGTGTATACTTTCCAAGAACCATGCGCATAGGGACGTTTGTCTTCTTTGCAGTGGACAACAGTGACTTCAATGAAGACACACCTGATGGGAAGCGGACACTCCATGCTACAGCCTGGGCACTCTACCAACGACGGGAACATGCACCCTCCACAGATGAACATAGAACACTGACACTACATGACCGAAAGGCCAGACACCGCTCACTCAAGGTTCTGACTGCTCCAGACTTTGTTCCTTGCCAAGCACCAAACAAACAATCTGCCACAGGTACCACGTATAGCTTCAAGACACGGTCAAACCCAGATGTCACCAAGCCGTACTCTGCGACGGACACAGTGTGGCTACTTTCACGCACAATCATGCGAACAGCTGAAGCTGAGGACGTACAAGACGACATCATCCCACCAGATGACCAGCTGCAAGCTGCAGAACCCCAGCATGCTGACCCTGTTGGGTCACTCGTCCACGATCCAAAACAACCACCTGGCAGTAGGATCAAGCATCACGATATCCCAACTTGGACAGCCTACAACTCACTGCTCTCCTCTTCGAAGCCTCTGACAGAGGTCAACGCCCTGCCATTGGTAGCAGCACCAGCCCATGAATGGCAAACACTGATAACAGTCTTGAAACAGACACAGCAAATCAACTGCATGGTCATGGGTCCCGATAGGAAGACAGTGATCACCTTAGACATGGCCCTGTATGAGCGAGCCAAACAGCTGGAGATGACCAGAGATGACTGCAAAGGCAAGTGGGTACTGCGACTAGGGGAGATGCACACTGTGATGGCTGCACTGAGGGCTGCTGGGAATGCCATAGAGGACAGTGGTCTTGACGAGGCTTGGTCTGAGGCTGATATCTATGGCCCAACAACGACCAGACAAATACTGGAAGCCAAGCACATGAAGAGGGCTTTGGAGGCCCACATCACCACTGTCCAAGCCCTCTTCGACCTCTATGTGGACGAATTCTTCCAAGAGCATCCCCATCTGAGGGGCCCATGTACCCAGTCAGCACAACAGGTTGCCCAGAGCTGTCATCTACACAACCGAGAGGAGATGACAAGCGCGCAGAACAACATGCTAGCTGTCCTCGAGTCAAACGAAGTCCTGGAGGCCATGGCAAAGTTTGATGAGAGGAAAGAAGCCAAGAGTCCACTGTTCAAGTTTGTGCGACGCTACATGCGGATGATAATGCTGATATACACATTCATCCGTGCCACCCGTGATGGACAATTTGAGCTTCACCTGTCTTCACTGGATGAGATGTGCATATACTTCTTTGCACATGACAAACAGAAATATGCCAGGCTGACTCCCCGGTACCTTGCAGAGATGAAGGCCCTGAAGATGACAGATCCAGGGATCTACCAAGAGTTCATGGATGGGAACTTCAGTGTCCATAAGAATGAAATCCCCTTCTGTGCTGTAGGTGTGGACCATGCACTGGAGCACATCAACAGGATCATGAAGGTGACAGGGGGTATTGTGGGCATTACCCAGAATGCCAGTGCCCGCGAAAGGTTCTTTCTGACAGCACCAGAGCTGAGTAGGCTTGCTGAAGAAGTCCGTCAGATGGCTGGCTCACAATCAGCTACACGCAAGGAGCACCACGACCTATCAACCACAGTCTGGGCTCGGCAGGAAGACAGCATTCGTCGACTGAAGAATGTGATCAGAGAGTCCATGAATCCCATGACGCATGAGGGTGAAGACCTGACGACTATCATCACCAAGGTGGTGATGCCAGCTGAAGTACAGAAGGATGTCTGCAACCAAGATGAGATTGGTCAGAAAGCGTATAACACGTTTGTTGCAGAGCGCATCAACACAAATGAAATCAACCTTTGGGCCAGAATGGGAAAGGTCAAACTGAAGATGTGGAAGAGTGCCAGGAAAGCTGTGAAGCACAAACTGGCAGACAAGGTTGTAGAGCTGAAAGACGACAGGTCACTGTTTGCGCGCATGCTGATCGTGGCCCGCTCACGACCAGAGATCAACTTGAAGGATGCCATAGGTCAATATGAATTCACCGCGCTTCCACGAACCCTCTTTGCAATGGCTGGGACACTACTACCATGCACAGACAAAAGCAAGCTCATGGGCATCCTAGAAGATCTACCCAAGAAGTCAACTGGCACTGGTCAGCAGCCAGACGACGACAATCCTGAACATACTCCACCCCCTCCCAAGAAGGTGACTGTCATAGACGGCATGGCATTAGTGCAAGCAATGGGTAAGCCACAATGGGTCAAAACATGTGCCCAGTGGGCTGGCCATTTCAATGCAACACTGGACTGCAAGACCAACGGGTATGATGAAGTCCACCTCGTGTTTGACCGATATGATCTGCCAAATTCACTGAAAGAGGCCACACGGGAGAGGCGCCAAGGTGGCAAGCCGCCCACTGCTTACCACGTTCAAGACAGCACCCCGATTGGGAAACTGACAGCAAAACAGTTCCTGTCGCACACCAACACCAAAGATGAGCTAACTGTCTATCTGGCAAAGAAAGCTCTGTGTCACTTTGAGGGGACTACCAAGGTCTTCATCGTCACTTCAAGGCAGGATGTCTTCTCCAACTGCATGGATGTACAGCATCTCCGTAGCTCCCAGGAGGAGGCTGATACGAGGATCTTTCTTCACAGTCTAGATGCCGTCCGAAGAGGTGCAACACAGCTGTACATTCAGTCACCTGATACTGATGTATTCATCCTAGCACTCCACCGGTACCATGAACTATGCAAAGACACATACTTCATCACGGGTGTGGGGAACAAGAAGAGGCAAATCTCACTGGAACCAATAGTACATGAACTTGGTGTCAGGAAGGCTGCAGCCCTACCAGGATTCCATGCATTCACGGGAGCAGACCAGACTGGTCGGTTTGCCGGCAAGGGAAAGCTCACATGTTGGCAAGCCCTCAATAGGTGCTCTGTTGAGGTGGTATCTGCGTTTCATGACCTTGGGGCCTCTGAGGAGCTGAGAGCTGACACAGAAAGTGACATTGAGGCATTTGTATGCCAGCTGTATGAGCCTCGTACTACAGTTGTGGATGTGGGCAAGCTGAGGTGGAGACTGTTTACCAAGAAACAGCTAGAGGCACAGAAGCTGCCACCAACACGGGGAGCTTTACATGAAGCCATTGCTCGTGCACATTTCCAGGCCATGGTGTGGCATCAGGCTGATGTACCGGACCCCCAGCTTCCACAACCAACAGAACATGGATGGAGAGCAGAAGGAGATCAGCTGGTGCCCATCACAACCAAGGACCCTCCAGCCCCAGCTGCCATCACACATCTAATCAAATGTAACTGCAAGAAGACCCAATGCATGTCTCACTGCTCATGCAGGTCTCAGCATCTCAACTGTTCTGAGATGTGTATGTGTGGGGCAGATGAAGAGGTGTGTGGTAACACGGGTCAGGAGCGCCCCATGGGAATCGATAACACTGATGATGAGGAGGATGGAGATCCTTCAATGTAACAATGAACACTGCCAACTAAAAATATTGCACAAAGACATTATAAGTGTACATTTGAACACTAAAGTCCAGCCTTTATGTGATTTAGAAGTGAAAATGATGGAAAAAAATATATATATGTGTTGGCATAAGTGCGTGAAAATCCAAGATGGCTGCCATAAGAACCCTTTTGATCATATGTAGGTGTATAAATGTGTGTTTATTGGATTAAGTATCCGCAAATATGTACATTTGGACACCAAAATTAACACTCTAGGTCATTTAGAAGCCAAGATAATGACAATTTCGGTTTTCAACAAACGCCATTTTGATAATCCAAAATGGCCGCTATAAAGAACTTGAAAAAAATGGAGACATATTTTTTCTACAACTTCTATCATCCCTAAAGACAACCCAACCAGTGTCCACAAATTAACATTTGAATTCAACGGGAAAACATTGGCCCCCCCACTATTTGCTGAAGAGCCATGGCTGGTGAGAGAGGTACCCACCCCCAGCCAACTGGCATGGTGACAGTTGAAATCATCACATATGAGGAAGAGAGAGTTGGGATGGGTAGATAGAAGTTGGTCCATATTATCAGACAGCGAGATGTAGATGGAGTCATCACTGATGATGGCTCGGAACTGTGATGGATGTGCTGGCTCGGAACGTAAAGGAGGGTTTACTGTGGGAGTTGTTGGATGCAGATGATCTGGTGTTGATTGCAGAAATTATGGATGGACTGAAGGAGAAGATGAACAAGTGGAAGGAATGTATGGAGACAAAAGGTCTGAAGGTGAATATCGGAAAAACGAAGGTGATGGCAAGTGGTAAAGCATGTGGTGAGGTGTAAAGAACTGGGAAGTGGTGCACTGGTGGTGTGCTGTGTGCAGAAGGGTGTCAGAGTGAATTCCATTCAATGTACAATGTGCGCTGAGTGGGTTCATCAAAAATGTAGTGGTTTGAGAGGGTCATTAACCAGTGTGGCAGCTACATTCAAGTGTAAGGTGTACACAGAGGGAGATGCAGATGGAGGAAATGTTGAGTTGGATCTTGGAGACGGCGTGAAGCTGTAAGGTGTGGAAACATTTTGTTACCTAGGAGACATGCTGAATGGAGAAGGTGGCTCAGACTCGGCAATGGTTGCTCGAGTGAGATGTGCATGGAAGAAGTTTCGGGAACTGAGTGGCGTGCTGACGAGGAGGGGAGTGTCGTCGAAGCTGAAGGGAAAGGTGTATGCTGCATGTGTGAGAAGTGTAATGATTTATGGTTTCAGCAGAGTCCTTATTGTTTCAGCAGAGTCCTTATGGTTTCAGCAGAGTCCTTATGGTTTCAGCAGAGTCCTTATGGTTTCAGCAGAGTCCTTATGGTTTCAGCAGAGTCCTTATGGTTTCAGCAGAGTCCTTATGGTTTCAGCAGAGTCCTTATGGCTTCAGCAGAGTCCTTATGGTTTCAGCAGAGTCCTTATGGTTTCAGCAGAGTCCTTATGGTTTCAGCAGAGTCCTTATGGTTTCAGCAGAGTCCTTATGGTTTCAGCAGAGTCCTTATGGTTTCAGCAGAGTCCTTATGGTTTCAGCAGAGTCCTTATGGTTTCAGCAGAGTCCTTATGGTTTCAGCAGAGTCCTTATGGTTTCAGCAGAGTCCTTATGGTTTCAGCAGAGTCCTTATGGTTTCAGCAGAGTCCTTATGGTTTCAGCAGAGTCCTTATGGTTTCAGCAGAGTCCTTATGGTTTCAGCAGAGTCCTTATGGTTTCAGCAGAGTCCTTATGGTTTCAGCAGAGTCCTTATGGTTTCAGCAGAGTCCTTATGGTTTCAGCAGAGTCCTTATGGTTTGAGCCGAGTCCTTATGGTTTGAGCCGAGTCCTTATGGTTTGAGCCGAGTCCTTATGGTCTGAGCCGAGTCCTTATGGTCTGAGCCAAGTCCCAGTCGTTAGGGTTTGAGCCGAGTCGCAGTCGTTAGGGTTTGAGCCGAGTCGCAGTCGTTAGGGTTTGAGCCGAGTCCCAGTCGTTAGGGTTTGAGCCGAGTCGCAGTCGTTAGGGTTTGAGCCGAGTCGCAGTCGTTAGGGTTTGAGCCGAGTCGCAGTCGTTAGGGTTTGAGCCGAGTCACAGTCGTTAGGGTTTGAGCCGAGTCTCAGTCGTTAGGGTTTGAGCCGAGTCGCAGTCGTTAGGGTTTGAGCCGAGTCGCAGTCGTTAGGGTTTGAGCCGAGTCGCAGTCGTTAGGGTTTGAGCCGAGTCGCAGTCGTTAGGGTTTGAGCCGAGTCGCAGTCGTTAGGGTTTGAGCCGAGTCGCAGTCGTTAGGGTTTGAGCCGAGTCGCAGTCGTTAGGGTTTGAGCCGAGTCGCAGTCGTTAGGGTTTGAGCCGAGTCGCAGTCGTTAGGGTTGGAGCCGAGTCGCAGTCGTTAGGGTTTGAGCCGAGTCGCAGTCGTTAGGGTTTGAGCCGAGTCGCAGTCGTTAGGGTTTGAGCCGAGTCGCAAGTCTCAATTCACCGTCGTATTAATTCAACTTGTGAAGTCCAATATTTACTGATAAACCTTGGAGTAGAAGCTATCAAGGAATTAAGACACAGAGCTTCATTTATTACAATTGAACACACCCACTCCCTTCGAGAGAATTGGCTAGTTGTCCCCCCACCTCCCTTACGATGTGGGGGGGGGAGTGGGGGGAGTGCGTTATTTGTGCCCATGGACCAACCCTGGGTACGAGCAACACGCATGCCAAATTTGATGGAGATCGGGGCAGCCCTGTTTTTTCTGTTATTTTCAGATGTATAAACATACACTACACGGAATTGCCTTATTTAATACGGTAGGACGTACAGGTTGTGGAGAAAAAATAGAAACACCTGGGTAAATGAGGGACACCAAGCTTATTGAAAGCAAAGGCTTCCACACAGGTGGGGCCCAGGCATTCAATTTAGTAAATAACATCGCAGCATGCTTAGGGTCATGTTCAACGAGAACGGCATTCTGACGTGTGATATCGACTGATCTACCTCTGCCCACATTATTAAATCATTATATCTACTTGTATCATCTTTGATTTCCATCTCCTCAACTGTTCTCAAGTATCACATTTTTACTTTACATGACCTCTGACCTTTGATGCCGAAATCTAATAAGTTCATCTTTGCATAAAAACAAGTACAAAAAGTTTTAATTAAAACAAAAGCCGCGTCGATGTTACACAATGCCTAGATGCAGCTGTGCCTATAACATCGATGTTATAGGCACAGGACATTCCTATTGATTCGATTACTTGATGTTATTTTTGTGCAAAGTGAAAATATATCTCGGCAATTTCCCGTGTGTGGCGACGAATTTTTTAATATATCTCGGCATTTTCCCGTCTGTTATTTCAGGCGGTGTATGACTGACCATGCCGCGATTTAAAAAAATATATATCTCGGCAATTTCCCGTGTGTGGCGACACGTGAACGAAGCTATGCTCCTCTCTCCACATTATTGTGACGACGTATAAATTAAATATTTCATCGTGACGATTGTCATCAAATGGACGAATTTTTAATATATCTCGGCATTTTCCCGTCTGTTATTTCAGGCGGTGTATGACTGACCATGCCGCGATTTAAAAAATATATATCTGGGCAATTTCCCGTATGTGGCGACACGTGAACGAAGCTATGCTCCTCTCTCCACATTATTGTGACGACATATAAATTAAATATTTCATCGTGACGATTGTCATCAAATGGACGAATTTTTAATATATCTCGGCATTTTCCCGTCTGTTATTTCGGGCGGTGTATGACTGAGCATGCCGCGATTTAAAAAAAAAAAATCTCAATGGACTTGAAGTTACAGGCCTTTGAGAATTCATTTCGTTCTATAAAGGGCAACTTTCATCGGATTTTCTTCCCGTTTTTTTTCAACCGAGTCTAAAACTATGTTAGCGACTGTGAAAAATGAAATGATATATCGAATTTGATTTGAAATAAAACTGTGTGAGAGAGGAAGACACCATGGGCCTACAAAACAGGCCTCAAAGCTATGCGAGTTAATAAAATGGTGGATATTTGTTTATATGAAGCCTCGCCCAAAGTGGGTGGAGCTATGGTTCCCAGAATGGGTGGAGCTTTGAGGTTTTGTCTTCTCTGCAAGAACAACAAGAAGAAGAACAAGAAGAAGAACAACAACAACAGCAGAGGGCACTCTATGACCAGCGTCTGCGACGCGGCTAAAAATCTGTTTTTGGTCGTATCCTTCTGCCAAGTTTGGTCAAAATCCCATCACTGAATCATAAGCGAGCAAAGTGCCAAGTTTTTTTTAACGGGACCTCTTGACCCCATAATCTAATCGGTTTATCTTTACATCATAATACATACCTGGACCAAGTTTGACTGACTTGGTTCCCTTCAGCCATTCTGAAGTTATCGACGTAATGAAAACCTATTACTCACTCTGACCTTTGACCTCTTGTTGCCGGAATCTAATCGGTTTATCTTTGCATCATAATGTATACTTGTACCAAGTTTGGTAAAAAAAATCCCTTCACTGGTTCACAAGTTCGTTCAGGAACATAATTTTTACCAAACGGGATCTTTGACCTGTGACCTCTTGACCCCATAATCGAATCGGTTAATCTTGCATCATTATACATCGGTGTTGTGGTCGAGTCCACCTGGTCTGATTCCAAGCTGTCTGAGTCCAAGTCCTGAGTGTGAGGACTTGGCAATCCGAGTCCGAGTCCTGTGCTGAACATTTATCGGAAAGCGGCAAAAAACGAACTTATTTGTGTTTATGTATTATGTAAGTGAACACGTTTGAATATCAAAACCGACTGACATTGTAACTTGTTACTTGCATCATCATTTTATTCCATATTATGTCCCTCTTGCTGGAGTTTGCACATTTGTTTCGGACTGCAAAGTTTCTGATAACGTACAAATCATGTCCAGAAAATGTCGCAGTAAAAATGTTCATTTATTGTCAATTGTCAAAGTTAGGAAAGTCAACAACGGCATCACATAAACATAGCTCAAATTGTAGACATGAATCATTTAAAAACGGTGATTTTACGTCTGCGAGACTTTCTTAAAATATTGCCTCCAAGTTGGACAATTCACTCCTTCGCCAAATGAAACTGCCTCGGCATCCCTATGCGTCTCATGGCGTGAAAGGAATCGTGTGTTTATTATTATGTATTATTAGCCCCCATTGGACTTGTCCGAAACGGGTCCTTATGGATGGGTCTCATCCGTGAAATGCATCTGTCTGCAACCATAATCTCAGACACGTATGAACCGATTTTGTTCATACTTGGCGGAAAGACAATACATGATGTTATACATATGCACAAAATGTTGTTTCACGATTCAATCAAAGATGGCCGACTGGCGGCCATTTTAGGTGTCCTCTCCGGCCGAGCTCCCATGTTCGGTCCCCTAAATATTCCTTCAGGATGCACATCTGCCAGCAACCCTCTTCTGGTGAAACTGCCAAAATCAAGGCTCTCTGCGCACCTTCACTCTTTCATTCCTCTTTTCTCCCGCCTCTGGAACAAACTCCCACATCTATCTATAATTCCAGTAATCTCTGTCTGTACGTTTGTACGTTTGTACGTCTGTTTGTCTGTGACCACTGTTTCTCGACAACCACGGGTCCGATATACTTTTAACTTGCCAGGTATATTGCTGGGGACCCGAGGATGTGCCTTTTCAAGGTTTCATATTAATCGGACAATTACTTACCGAGCTATGTCCAAAAAACGATTCAACCAATCAGAGAGCAGCGAACGATCGCGTGTGCCGAACGTGGCGGGCACACTCTGCCTCGGATGGCACATTTGAGAGCGTATTCATTTATTTCACGTTTGCAAACTATGTTGGCGTTAAACTATGTTTTACAACTAATAAAAACGAATTTGCGATTCATTCGCTTTCCTGCGCGTTTGTGCACGCGATGGCGATTTCTTTACCAAACTCCGGAAGCCGTTCGCTTTGGACCAAACCATTGCATGTAAATAGAGGGGGGGGATTGTCACCACTCGCAAGCCGTTCGCTTTGGACCAAACCATTTCATGTAAATAGAGGGGGGGGATATAATTTTAGATATAGATATAGTACGGGCATGCCCTAGTTTTATTCAATCTCACTAGTCCCTCAGGTCTTCAAAACAGCTGTTCACCACCATCTCTCATCTTCCCCCATCCAAAACCTTGATCTTTTCTACCCCCGTTAAAACACCCCAAATCCACCTTTTTCAATCTCCGACTTCATTCCTGAAATTCCTAGTGGTGTTCATTTGTATTATACTGTGTACCCCTCCCCCCACCCCCTTCCTCATGCCCTCTCCCTTCCACAGATCTCCTGATGTCTTTGATCTTCACTGTTGTTGTGCTTGTGTGCTTTCCTCTCTCTTCCCCTCTTTGTCTCCCGCTCCCTTTATTGTATGTTTTCTGTGTCCGCACATGTTTTCGTGTTTAATGCGTCAGCTCTAACACGTGCCTCGCTTCTGTATACAACAACAAACAACAGGCGTTTTAAGGCCATTTTCCCTGCAAGAGCGGGGGTTAGCCTTGCGGTCCCCATGACGATCTTCTCCATTTTGCCCCTATTTTCTGCATCTCCCCTTGTTAACCCACCTTGCCCGCATTTCTTCTTCGACCATCTTTAGCCAAGTCTTTCTCGGTCGTCCCCGTCCTCTACTTCCTTCTACATTCATTTCCATCACGCTTCTCAACCAGTTCACTTTCATCCTTCCTCAACACATGACCAAACCATCTCAACCCCCCATCTCAACCCCCCCCCCCCCCCCTTCCCACGCCTCCTCCCCCCAAGCCCTCTCCCTTCCACACATCTCCCTGCTCTCAAATGTTGTGTTTGTGTGCTTCCCCTTCTCTCCCCATCTTGTTTTCCGCTCCTCTTTTTATATATTTTGTTTGTCGTGGTTGATTTGTTTGTGAAGTAAATGTTAGCTCTTTCACGAGCCTCGATTCAGTATACAAAAAAAAACAAAAAAAACCTGTTCCTCTTCACAGCATCCATCACAGGCTCTATTCCCATCATCTTTCGCAATTCATCATTTGTCTTCCTCTCTCTCAACGATACTCCACACATCCACCGAACCATTCGCATTTCCACCCTTTCCAGCCTTTATTGCTGCTCTACGTTCATTACCCATGTCTCGCTCCCATAAATCAAAACACTTCTCACACATGCAGCACACAACCCTTTCCCTTCAGCTTCAACGACACTCCCCTCCTCGTCAGCACGCCACTCAGTTCCCGAAACTTCTTCCATGCACATCTCACTCGAGCAACCCTTACAGAGTCTTGATCCACCTTCTCCATTCAGCATGTCTCCGAGGTAGCAAAATGTTTTCACACCTTCCAGCTCCACGCCATCTCCAAGATCCAACTAAACATTTCCTCCATCCTCAACTCCCTCTACGCACACCTTACACTTGAATGTAGCTGCCACACTGGTTAATGACCCTTTCAGACCACTACATTTTTGATGAACCCACTCAGCGCACATTGTAGCCGGCGAAGCCGGGGTTGTGAATGAACGCGTACGTATTACTGTTGGAAAAGCCAGATTTTGCTGAATCCTTTGAAATCGCTTTCAAAAATCGCACCAAATCGCTCCATGGAGGCCGCCATCTTGCGGATGCGGAAGTATGCATAAAAAAATTGCGAAAAAGTTCAATATGAGTTTTGTTTCACCTGTCTTTTTTTGATTCACAATCTTATGCACCTCTAATTTGTAATTAAAATACTTTAAGACCAACCTCGTTCCCACGGGCCCGCACGGGCCCTGGTTATCTTCTACAAAAATCGTCACCAAACACCGGAACCAATGAGATTCGAGCATTTGAAAAAATATTTCAAAAAAGTTTTTTTACCCGCATTTCGGGGAGGCTGAAAACGGCGTCGAATATTCTAAAATTGACGAAGAATTATTTTTATAGAAATCTCGCGGCCGTAGGGCATAGTTTTTCACGGCCGGAAATATCCGAAGTTGAGACGGAATTCACCCGAATTAATCAAGAAGGAAATTTATAAACTTTAATCTCATCCAGAATGCAAATGGTGTCATTTTGAACTAGGTACGGTACTTACTACACCTATCTACTACCAACTACCTAACCTGCTGATGCCATTGTGATGGGTAAAATAGTGGCAAGAGGCTTTGGCTTCGCCGGCTCATTGCGGCTTTGCAGTCGGGTACTCGTACATTGAATGGAGTTCACTCCGACACCTTTCTTGCACAGCGCTTATTGTATACCAACCCCCCCCCCCCCCCCCCTCGATGGTTGAACATGTCCTCGACCACATATTGGACGTGCATTTAGCCATCTTGTTGGAACTTGGCAAACATATATTGAAATATAATGAACTAGCAGAAGTACCCGGGCATTGCCGGGCGGGGGAGGAGGAGGGGAGGGGGGAAGAGGAGGGGGAGGGGGGAGGGGGCAAGGGGGGGGGAGGAGGAGGGGAAGGGGAAAGAGGAGGGGGAGGGGAACCGGGGGGGGAGGGGAAGGGGGGAGGGGAGGGTGTGGGGGTGCCCTGGGGAAGAAGGGCCCCTCCTCCTTCCCCCTTCCCCCTTCCCCCTTCCCCTCCCCCTCCCCCCTTCCCCCTCCCCCTCCCCCCCCTCCCCCTCCCCCTTCCCCTCCCCCCTCCCCCCTCCCCCTCCCCCTTCCCCCCTCCCCCTTCCCCCTCCCCCTCCCCCCTCCCCCCTCCCCCTTCCCCCTTCCCCCCGTTCCCCTCCCCCCTTCCCCCCGTTCCCCTCCCCCCCTTCCCCCCATTCCCCTCCCCTCCTCTTCCCCCTCCCCTCCTCCTCCCCCTTAACACCAGGGGGGTTGACTCAGCCTGTCATCCTACCGAGGTCGGCAAATTGAGTACCAGTTCACTGGTTATTCCCTGTGTGCCGCAAGAGGCGCCTAACAGGGTTGGCGGCACGAACCCGGAAGTCGGAACTCATTGTCGTCAAATAAATGTAGCATGTATGTTTCACTCTCTGTCACATGCCGTTGGTCCCATGTCAATCGGATGAAGTTGAAAAATTAACATTACGAAGTTTCTCTGGGACGTACTGATTCCGAATAATGAAGTTGATAAATTAACGTTCCGAAATACGCTAATTACGCTAACCAAAGCGCTGGCGCTGCGAAGCACTTGAGGGAGCGCTGCGCTCCCTCCCTTCGATTCCCTCCCTCTTCTGCTTGCGCTTCTGCGCTACTACGCTAATTTTAAAACGTGAAGTTTAAAAAAATTTAAGGTGTGCTGTAGTTGCTCTGAGACGAACTGATTCCGAATATGCCTTTGGTTTTTCTCTGCGATGAGTAGTTCTCGAGTTATAAGAGGACAAACAAACATACTTTACTGCTTTATATATATAGAAGAAAGATGATTGCTTGCACATACAGTATGCATGTCATCCTTTTTCGAAATCAGATCCAAGATGGCCGACGGGTGGCCATTTTGTTACTTAAATGTGTCCCCAACCATTTCTCAGACATTCATGAACCGATTTGTTCAAACTTGGCACAAAGACAATACATGAGAATATACTGTTACGGTCCGCGGATTGGATGTTATTTACCGAGCGGAGGTAACCGCGGCCGAACAGTTGTTCCCCGTTTCTTCCCGACTCACCCGATTCACCCAGACGTTGGCCAAATCGCGCTATGCCAAATCAATGATAGAAAGGACACGACGACTGGGAAAGATGAAACGACGCAAGGGGGGTACAGTTCTCAAGACCTCCGGAGGAGGGTATAATTACAGTGGTGGAGAAAAGGGGGTAGATTACAAGGCAGAGTGAGGTAAAGACACAGAAGAGATGGGCACTTAAATACAGTCTTATCTATTCCCAGACAGACCACGGACAAACGGACAAGGTAGACTCACACGGGGATTGATGGCAGGAATGGACAGGTAGGTCGCTGGCACAAGGTGCACCTTGGCTCGGGGACAGGATAAAGCACGGTTCAAAGATGCAGGGAGGTCTCACAGCGCTCGGAGGTGGTCTTGCTTGCTCCAAGCTCAGCACGCATCTGACGTCACCTCTCTCTCACTGCGCATGCTCAGCGGGGAGTGACACGCCCTCGGCTGGTTGGTTCCGCCCCAACTGGGGCCGGTCCGCCGCTTCCATTGGGTGCGGGGGTTACCGGGCTCCGCCCTTGACGAGGAGCCGACAGGGAGCCATGTTCTACCCCTGTTTGGTAACCCCGTCGAGCACATGTCCGATGGCAGCTCGTTGGGAAGGCCTGGTGTCCTCCCACCACTCCTACCAAGCCGGAGTGAGGATGCGCACTCCCTGCGCTCGTTGTTGTTGTTGTTGTTGTTGTTGTTGTTGTTGTTGTTGAAGAGAACTGTGAGGACGAGCTGCGGGGAGGTATTGGGAGGTCCTAAACTTCCTAACGGTGCCATACAATCACATTCTGGTGCAACGAAGGGTCAGATTAATGGAAACGAATCCTTACCTGACATAGACTAAGAATAACTAGCAAGATGTCCTATAGTTGTCTACCTGAGATGCGGTGGACCTGGATGCGACATTTAATGGGGGAAATAGGGGGAGGTCGGGTCCACAGAGTGTTGTTTACAGAAAATGGGACTAGGGAATGGGGGATTGGGGAGAGTTGGGAAGTATTGAGGAAATAGGGGAATATTTACAAGCGGATATGGATGGATGCAAATCCCATATCCGCAACAAAACATTTGCAGAAGATTTTGTTTTGTAATCCGACCAAAATTGGCCGACTGATGGCCTCCGTACAGCAAAATTTCTAAAATCACAGGAGCTATGATATTTTGTGTCTCTTTGTCCTCGTTATTATTGTCCCCCGTCGCACAGCGTAGCGAAAGGGGGACTATGGCTTTCCCCTCCGTCCGTCCGTCCGTCCGTGCGGGCGTGCGTGTTTGCGTACGTGCGTGCGGGAGTGCGTGCGTAAGCGAAGGACCGCATTCAAATTTTGGTGTGTGGGTGCAACCCACGTCAAAATCCAAGATGGCCGCCACCATGTATGTCTGATGCCATGTATGTCTGAACCTTGTGAGATGAATATCTTGAAAAATAAGCGAAGTACCAACTTCTAATCTGGTGTGTGGGTGTATCTCGGCAAAAGAAAGAACGCTATTGAAAATTGGGTAGCCACGTCAAAATCCAAGATGGCCGCCGCCATGTATGTCTGAACCTTGTGAGATGAATATCTTGAAAAATAAGCGAAGTACCAACTTCTAATTTGGTGTGTGGGTGTATCTCGGCATCAGGAAGAACGCTATTGAAAATTGGGTCACCACGTCAAAATCCAAGATGGCCGCCGCCATGTATGTCTGAACCTTGTGAGATGAATATCTTGAAAAATAAGTGAAGTACCAACGTCTAATTTGGTGTGTAGGTGTATCTCGGCATAAGGAAGAACGCTATTGAAAATTGGGTCGCCACGTCAAAATACAAGATGGCCGCCACCATATATATATCTGAACCTTGTGAGCGAAATATCGCGAAAAATAAGCGAAGTACCAACTTCTAATCTGGTGTGTGGCTGTATCTAGGCACAAGGAAGAAGGCTATTGAAAATTGGGTCGCCACGTCAAAAACCAAGATGGCCACCGCCATGTATGTCTGAACCTTGTGAGCGGAATATCCTGAAAAATAAGCGAAGTACCAACTTCTAATCTGGTGTGTGGGTGTATCTAGGCATAAGGAAGAATGCCATTGAAAATTGGGTCGCCACGTCAAAATCCAAGATGGCCGCCGCCATGTATGTCTGAACCTTGTGAGCGAAATATCATATCATAGCATGTTTTCTGCGTCTTCCACTTTGTCAACTCACATCACTTCACCGACGGGGGACCTAGGCGTAACGATTGTTGTTATTATATTTATTATGTACGCTAAAATGAAACATATCAATCAGGAAGGGGGTGGGACGCAAGAAAATTAGGAAGGGGTCAGGACGTTGTGGAAGCAGAAAGAGGGTGGGACACCGGAGACAATGAAGCGTATAACTTGTTGATTTAAATTGTTGTTGTGATACAATTCACAATTATCGACGAAGGCATGATATAATTTAAATTTATTGACAAAGTTTAAATTATCCAAGTCAAATGATGTATAAATCATCACAAAATCATTGTATCTGGTCAGGATGTGCACGGGGTCAATTTTCCTTGATTTGACACGAATATCGATGACATGGTTTGAATAAAGTTGTGCTTCCTATGTTTCTAAGACTGGAGAGTGTTCAGTTACCAGGCAGCGAGGCAACGCATCCAAAGCCAGCTGTACCTTCTCATCAGTTTGGAATTGAGTGCTTAAGCCACTTGGCGAGCACTCTACAAGAAACTGTAACTGAACACACCCCTGATGCTTACCACTTGGACATGGTGTGTTTTGTGCTGTCTGGAGAGTGGACACTGCTTTTAACTTTAGTGGTGGATTGTATGCGACACGGTGGTCGGAGCTCTGGCACGCTGAACATGTACATTATACATGTACAAGGTATACTGTCGCGTCCCTGCCGATTAATATCACCCGGGACGGATGGTCAAACCAGCTTTAACTCCCGAGGCGACCTCCCGATGATGGCGGTTATTTTGCTCGTGCAGGATGGAAGAGACGCGAGACGTTTAACTAACGCAAAACACACGGGTTTATTCCCGAAACCACGAAACATGCAAACGCGACAAATAAAATGCAACACAAAGGATTTGAAAGCAAATACGGCACGGACGAAAATAAATGCTGAGGTAAAACTAAATTCTATTTTGAGGTACCTCGACGCAGTTACGAATACAACACAAGGGAAAAAGTAATAAAATAAGCTCCCCTTTGGCCAGCTGGCACCTCGCTGTGGCCCCAATGAGTCCTTTTAGGAGGTTGGTGGCTGTTGAAGCTCAATGCCGCACAGGCGGGAATTTGGCAAGATGGCGACGGCCGACGAAAGGCTTGCGCATCGAGGGCACCCAGGGATGAAGTGAGTTGTGAAGACGGCCCTCTTTCTTCTCCACCGCCTGGGGTAGGGCCGTGTGGCCTCCAGCTCACTTGTGACCCTACTGTCAAAGCCTCTCTCTCTCTTCACTTTCACTACCGTAAACTCTAACCTCAAAGCGCATCGAAAAAAAACTTTTAATTTTAAGAGGATTTGCATATCTGGTCACTAATGCAACCACCAAGTATTTTTGAGGTCAACATAGGCCAAAAGGTCAACAAACACCAACAAGTTATTTTAGGGATTTTGCAAGTATCGTGCTCTGCACAACATATGTCTTGTTTTCTTATTATTTTGAAGCAAAGGTTTCCACCATTCGTTTGTACTTGTGGCAGAAATCTGAATATGGTATTAACTTAAACGCGTATATTGAACTATAACATGACTTTGATGTGAAGTTGGAGCATTGTTTGTGCATTTGTGTCAATCCTACCTTCTTATGGATTTCACAGAGAAGAAGAGATGGATCGACACAGCAAGGTTTTGTCTCACTCAACATTTCAGAAAGACCCTTTGGGAACAATATGTGAACATCTTAAAAACAAGCTTTTGCAGGAAGAAGGAATATATTGATAATTTTCTTTTCGAGAATGTTAAAAAAAATCGAGCTTTGTATGCAAATATTGTGTGATGCATTTTTGATGTTGACGTCACAGAAGATAATACGTAGTGTGTTCAAAAAGTATCCGACCTTTATTTTTCATGCGTAAAAAAAGAAGCTAGGGAGGCGTTGATTGGTGCACGTATGTAGGCGATCCTAATGCGCACGCGTGAATTTTTTCCCACCTGCAGAAGCTGTCATTCGACGGCAGACCGCCGATGAGTGAGGACATGTCGGTGAGCACCGTCGGATTTTCGTTTTTGACAAAATGACGGAAAAACTTGAACAACGCTACTGCATCAAATTTTGTGTTTTTTGGCCTCGGGGATGTTGGATGCTTCCATTGTGATGACTGCAACTTGGTTTCTGGGTCGTACCCATAAACCCAGGACTCATCGCCAGTGATCACTGTGTTGAGGTAGCTGGGATCGCTGTTCACAGTCTCCAGCATGTCCTGTGCGATCTCCAAACGGAGTTGCTTCTGCTCAATCGTTAGCAGCTTTGGTACGAACTTCGCTGAGATTCTCCTGAAGCCCAAATCCTCCTTCATAATGGAATGAACGGTGTTGAATCTTGCGGATCGTTTCCACTTGGGAATCGCCAAGCTTTACACAAAATTTGATGCAGTAGCGTTGTTCAAGTTTTTCCGTCATTTTGTCAAAAACTAAAATCCGACTGCGCTCACTTACATGTCCTCACTCATCGGCGGTCTGCCGTCGAATGACAGCTTCTGCAGGTGGGAAAAAATTCACGCGTGCGCATTAGGATCGCCTACATACATGAACCAATCAACGCCTCCCTAGCTTCTTTTTTTTTACGCACGAAAAATAAAGGTCGGATACTTTTTGAACACAGTAGTATGTCAACACAGATGAAGCTCACTTACATTTGTGGTGGTGGTGCTAAGGATAAACATCTTAAGCTTGTACTTGGCATTGATGGTGAATTGGAATGGATTTTGATGGCAAAATAAAGACGATGTCTGGGTGCGACATGCCAAGCTGCTGACTCTTCTTCGAGTCAACCCGAGCTTCCATAGCATTGGAAAATTAGCTTATGTTGTGTTTTTGGAAAATATGTTCCTCATTTCACAAGAAGTAAAATATAGAGATTTTTGTGTGAAGATCAAACTGTATTTGGAAAATCGTTTAAAAGTGAATAAATAGTCTGAATTTGATATTCAGATTAATACAATCATTTATGCCACGTCTGGATGAATAGTGAAATGAAAAAAAATGCTGATTTCATCCTGACTGAGAAGAGGAAGAGGCAGGCCTTGGATGAGCTGGATGGGTGGAGTAAAGGCCGTAACCAATCTGTCTCTGTCAGAGATTCGGGAAGCGATGCAGGATGGGGATGTTTGGAGATCAAGAATGTCACCAGAAGTGGGACACAACGTGATGGAACTAACATAACAGGATGAATATGAAAAATAATGAGTATTAGAGAAAGACCCGATTGCAACGTTATCCTTAAATTATTGAACCGTTTTAATAAATATTTGTACTGATGTTCAAATACAAGATATGTGCAGTTATCTTGCCTTCTGTGCTCTTTGTCAGATATGATGTTCCGTATCTCTGGGTAAGCACGGAGTTCTTCAATGTGAATACAGATTAACAACTTGAGGTTCAGCGACCCTTTATTTGTGTAAGCCTGGAATGATTTTTCTTCACATCATGGAATTATATTGTTCGTGGAAATTCAGTAATTTTAATTGTCAGGGAAGAGTATTATTGAGCAGTTTCAGAAAATTTCACGAGTTAGTTAAGGTTCCAACAAACACCGAGAACAGCATGAGGTAGAGCACACACCTGCGCCAGGCTGAACAGTTTGTTTTGTCTCTCACTGATAGAACCATTGCCGGAGATGACTGAGAATGTTCTTAGCACCCAGGTGTCCACTGGCAATCTTGTCATGCGCCTTTGTCAGTATGTCAGGCCTCACCCTCCTGGGTAGCACTGCCTACCATGCCAGTACTTTGTTAGGCCATCGTGAGACTCCCACTTCCGCTGGAGTAATCCATCCTGCAGTCAGACTGTCCCACTGTGTCCAGTAGTTCTTGGTGTTGGGACTTCTGGCTGAGACTTTTTTCCCCAGACTGTTACACTGGGCTCTCCTCCAGGTCCTAACCAGCGGGCTAGCTGTCCTTCAGGATTCTTCAGTGTCTTCAGCCAACGCAGTGCCGCATGATCAGTCCTGATCGTGACCTTAGTCCCATACAAGTACAAGTGAAAATGCTCCAAGCTCTCCTTGATGGCGAACAGCTCTTTCCATGTTCCTCTCTAGTTCCTCTCTGGTGCGCTAAGGCTCCGACTGAAGTATGCCAACACCACTTCTTTATCATCTTTCTTCTGAGAAAGAACTTCCCAGATCCCAAGGTTGCTTGCATCACAATGAAGGATGTACGGCTCACTGGGATCAGGAAATGGCAAAACAGGGGCGCACTGGCAAGTGCATCCTTGAGCCAATCAAAAGCCTCCTGACACCCTTTATAGTAGTTTAGACCATGTGAATTCCTGGCCCTTCTTTGTCAGGTAGTGCAAAGGTGCAGCAATTGTGGCATAGTCTCAGACAAACCACCCGTAGTAAGTACAAAGCCCCAAGAAGCTTCGAATTTCACTAACACAGGCAGGTGTTGGCCAGTTCTTCACAGCTGCGACCTTTCCCCAATCTGTGCGCACCCTATTCTCACCTAGGACGTGGCCCAGGCATTGCACTTCCTTCTGGAACAGGTGGTACTTCTTTGGTGCCAGACGTGGAAATTCTATGCTTCAGCCGAGCATAGTCTTCAGCCAGTCTCTCAGTTCCTGCTCAAATGACAGCCCAAACACAATTATGTCATCCAAGTATACCGGTGCTGTCCTCTAGTGTAATCCCTCTAGGACACACTCCATAAGACGTCCAAATGTGGCTGGCACATTGCATAGCCCAAAGGGCATCACCCGGAACTTACACAGATCCCGCCCATAGGAAAAAGCTGTTTCCTCCTTGTCCTTGTTGGCCATCCTGACATCCTGATGTTGGCCATCCTGACCATGCCGAGAGTCAAAAAAAAACAGCACTAGTCAAAGCATCCAGCGTGTCGTCCACTCGTGGCAAAGGATAAGAGTTATTGACAGTTACTTCATTCAGCACCCTGGAGTCTACACAGCTTCTGTTAGACAAGTTGAACTCCTCTTGAGCAGGTCTCGTAAATGTCCTGGAAAGCTTTTATGGCGAACTACCTTACCCTCTTTGCAAATGCTACCACCTCAATCCACCCGACCCATAACCTCACTAATGCTCTCTATACCTAACCTATCTCTTAATTCCACATTTGGTTTCCTATCCTGGAATGTCACATGACACATCCATCTCACCATTCTCATTTCATTTTGTTCGCACCTCCGTTCACCCTCCTTTTTGATCGCCCAGGTGTCACTGCCACACAACATCTCACTTCTAACCAAAGCTGCATAAAGTTTTCCCTTTAGTTGGAGAGAGATCCACCTTGATGTCAATAGAGTAACATGGGTACCAACTCCCTAAACTTCCTCCACAACCACCTCTAATTCTTGCACCACTGCTGCCTCTGCACCACCACCTGCAGCAACCATATCACCATGGTAACATTCATCTACACATTCCATGGATATGTCCCCATCAACGAATCTTTCCACTCTGACTGGTGCCACTTGTTTACCTGCGCAGACAGCACAATTAGTCAGGAACCACCTGCAGAACCACCCTGATGCCTCAACACCTCTTGTGCATGCAGCATTTACAGTATTTACACAATATTGAGATGCTACCTCCACCTTTTTTTACAGATAGCACAAGGCCACATCCCCCCTCTTTTCCACAGTTCCTTCTTCCACCCCACGAATCGGCGATTTTGTTTTTGTTGTATTCACTTTCAATCCCCTGGTCTCCATGAGCTCTGTATATTGTCGTGCAACTGCCGAAATTAATATCTGGCGGTCTCGGATTGCCGATCACGAAGGCTTTAACTCCGAGGTGGAAACTCGATGGCGGATTCCAAAACCTGAATCCCCTAAGCGCGCGGAATGGAGGGAAGCAGCGAGAGTCCCCGCAGCCTTAACTATTGAAATCAACCACTCGGTAAACTGCGTTCAGATGTATGTACAAAAATAATATAAGGGTTTATTCAGGAAAAGTGTTACGTGTTCCTCCCTGACCTCCTGGTCTTGGTATACCTCCGAACCCCGAGAGGAGCCACGGCAGAAAAATATATTATTCCGTGTCGAAATCAATATTGAAACCACACCAATGATTATCAACAAACCAAATAATGTATTAAAAAGCACGCAGGAAGAACCATACAACAATGATAGCAATCAACCATATAATCAATCTTAAGATGGTACCATCTTATTTAGTAACTTAACTCAAACTCACGGCACTCCCAGGGAATGGAACCGAGCACTCCTCAATGTCTCTATAACTCTCCAAGGCGAAGTTGATTCGCTCCAGTGATCGTTGGAACAATGTCCGATCAAGATCAATCGAGGCGTAGGCGGTCGAAGCGACACAGAAGTCACGTGGTCCAACACCCAGCAAACTCGCGGTAGAATGGAAAATCCCCAAAGACCGGCGCCGACGAACACGTTCGCCGCTCAATCAGCGAACCGCCGTGTAATCTTCAAATGCCGCTTTCGTGCACAGCCCTCCCCGGCAGACCACCGGAGGGTAAGACCAGCCGACGCGACAGAAACCTTTTCCGATGAACGCAGCACGCGGGGCAAAATGGCGGACGGCTCTCACTCGAGCCGGAGCCTCCAGGCAAGGATTCTCCGGAACCTCAATGCCGATATCTGACGACGCAGGTTCCTCAATACTCCGGCGATAACACCTATCACACGAACTTCCTTTCAAAGTCTCAAAGTTCACTCGCGACGTTCGCTCGACCACGCCCGTAACGGAGCTTCGACACCCGTCTTCCCCGACCTTTGCATCACGACCTCTTCTTCTTCGCTCGGCGTCTTCCGGTCCACGATCCGATTTCCTGTTTCATTTTTACCATGAGCGCTTTCAACCTTTTAATCACAATAACCATTTCCTTTAAACAACACAACAACAACAACAACAACAACATGCATTTTAAGGCCATTTTCCCTGCTAGAGCGGGGGTTAGCCTTGCGGTCCCCATGACAATCTTCTCCATCTTGCCCTATTTTCTGCATCTCTCCTTGTTAACCCCCTTGTCCGCATTTCTTCTTCCACCATATTTGGCCAAGTCTTTCTCGGTCTTCCCCGTCCTCTACTTCCTTCTACATTCATTTCCATCACTCTTCTCAACCAGTCACTTTCATCCTTCCTCAACACATGACCAAACCATCTCAACCTGTTCCTCTTCACAACATCAATCACAGGCTCTATTCCCATCATTTTTCGCAATTCATCATTTGTCTTCCTCTCTCTCAACGATACTCCACACATCCATCGAACCATTCGCATTTCCACCCTTTCCAACCTTCGTTGCTGCTCTACGTTCATTACCCATGTCTCGCTCCCATAAATCATAACACTTCTCACACATGCAGCATACACCTTTCCCTTCAGCTTCAATGACACTCCCCTCCTCATCAGCACGCCACTCAGTTCCCGAAACTTCTTCCATGCACATCTCACTCTAGCAAGCGTTGCCGAGTCTGATCCCCACCTTCTCCATTCAGCATGTCTCCGAGGTAGCAAAATGTTTTCACACCTTCCAGCTTCACGCCGTCTACAAGATCCAACGCAACATTTCCTCCATCTGCAGCTCCCTCTGTGCACACCTCACATTTGAATGTAGCTGCCACACTGGTTAATGACCCTCTCAGAGCACTACATTTTTGATGAACCCACTCAGCGCACATTGTACATTGAATGGAGTTCACTCCGACACCCTTCCTGCACACAGCACAGGGCCACTTCCCAGTTCTTTCCACCTCACCACATGCTTTACCATTTGCCATCACCTTCGGCTTTCCGATATTCACCTTCAGACCTTTTGTCTCCACACATTCCTTCCACTTGTTCATCTTTTCCTTCAGTCCATCCATACTTTCCGCAATCAACACCAGATCATCTGCATACAACAACTCCCACGGTAAACCCTCCTTTACGTTCTGAGCCAGCACCTCCATCACAGCTACAAATAGTAGTGGACTTAGTACCGACCCCTGATGCACTCCCACCTTCACCGCAAACTCACCACTGTTCCCGTCCTTCGTCCTTACAGCTGTGCGCGCTCTTTTGTACATTGCCATCACAACTCTGATCAACCATTCCTCCACTCCGAACTTCCTCAATGCCCATGTCACTACACGTGGAACCCTATCGAATGCTTTTTCCAGATCAACAAACCCAAGAAACAACTTCTTCCTCTTCTTCATGTACTTCTCCTGCAACTGCCTTACAATAAAAAGCGCGTCTGTCGTTCCTCTGCCTGGCATAAATCCAAACTGCATTTCGTCGATCTTCTCTTTCTTCCTTATCCTCCTCTCCAACACCCTTTCCAATACCTTCATTCCATGCTCCAATAACTTTATCGCTCGGTACGAGCCACACTCTAGAGGGTCACCTTTCCCCTTGTATAGAGGGACGAGGGTACTCAGTTCCCAATCCACTGGAATGCGGCCTTCTTTCACCGCCAGATTACAGATCTCTGTCATTCTTCCGAAGATTTTACTTTCTTTACCGAAGAATTCAGAAGATTTTACTTCCGGGTCATTCGCCTAGCAGGCTGAGCTGAGTCGGTCGTCCTGTGTATTTGATTGATTATGTTGGATTTAGCGTGTGCTGTCGTGTTGTGCTTTGTGTGAATGATTGTGATGGATCCCTGTTTCGTTTCCTGGCTTATGGCGGCGTGTCTGCCCGTGAGATTTGCAGTACTTTGGTTTTTACTCACCACCAAGTTGAAAATTTCGAAATGGTAAGTACCCGCCATGTTTTTTCGTTGAGCCTCACGCGGCCCCGGTGTGCGCCTTTCAACAAGACGGTTCTTTTCCCCGTCTCGCCCCATCGCTCGTCCCACCACTCGCCCCACCGCACGTCCCATCGCCCACCCCATCGCTCTTCCCATCGCTCACCCCATCGCTCGCCCCACCTCCACGCACCGCTGCATGTACCGAGCTCGACTCTCCGCTCTAACTCTATCCCGAGGCCTATTCGCTGCACTCGGCAAAAACTTTTGTCTTTAAACAACACCACTCGATTGACTCTTGGACTCCTGTCAGGCCTCAGAGAACGTGAAATCGGCGTTGGTCTCCCGAGAAAACGCACAAAGCGAGGCGGGAGGAGAAAGCAGAGAAAAATACCGATTGTGATTTCTCTTTGCGACCAGCGACGGCCCGGCCCACATTTTAATAATTCCTGCGAAAAAGTGTCCCCTGTCAACTTCAATAACCTCATCTATCCCTGTAGAACATACACAGCACCAAAACAACACCGTTCTGACCTGTATCTCGCCTTATTCAACGCTCAGTCTGTAAGTAGTCCTGACAAGCGAACCAAAATTACCTCTTTTATTCAAGATAACGATATCGACGTGTTTTTTCTGACCGAAACTTGGCTCCGACCCAGTGGCGACAAAGCGAGATGTGCTGGACTCACCCCACCTGGATACACCCTGCAGTCATTTCCTCGCTCCTCCAGGGGTGGGGGCGTGGCTGTTATTTACAGAGACAACTCTCCCTTTGTCTCCTTCACCACGACTTTTTCGTTCGACCATTCATCCTACGAGCTAGCCCATGTCACCTTCACTCTGTCAGAAAACACTCTTCATTTCTTCTGCCTCTACCGACCTCCACCTAACCGGAAAAACAACCTTACTGACTCTATGTTCGTGACCCAGCTTCCTAATCTGCTCAACCACTGCAATACTCTTCCTGGTTTCGTCTTGATTCTTGGAGATTTCAACGTCCACTACGACCAACCACAACATCCTCTCACTTCAAAGATCATTGACCTCCTTTCTACTTTTAGTCTGTCTCAGTCTGTCTCCCAACCTACACACGTTAAAGGACACCCTGGATTGGTTAGTGCACAGATGCGATGATCAGTTGGTGCAGTCCACGTCAGTGACCTGTGCTATCACCTCGGAGACTTCTGTGTCACCAGCCACCTGAGTATTGCTGTTCCTCGTCTTCAGCCCACCTTCATCACTGCCCGCAACATTCGTGCCATCGACCGTTCCGCCTTTAAAGAGGACCTTCACACCAAATCCACTTTTTTGAGGTGACTTTTGTCTTCTTTCCTGGAAGTCCTTGGTGTCCTTGCATTTTATACCTATCCTGCCTCCCCCCATGCCCTCTGCCTCCCACACATCTCCCGATGTCCGTGCCCTCAAATGTTGTGTTTGCGTGCTTCTTCCCCTTCTCTCCCCATCTTGTCGACTGCTCCCCTTTTTATATACTTTGTTTGCTTGTTTGTTTGATAAATGTTAGCTCTTTCACGAGCCTCGACTCTGTATACAAAAAAAAGAAAAAAAAAAGTCTCTGGCCGTTCCTATGTCACTGCAGAAGACCTCGACTGTTGCCTCCGCACAGCGTTGGACTGTCATGCTCCAGCGACACGGTGCGCCGTTCCCAGATGCAGGAGTACTCCGTGGTTCAGCGCAGTCAGCGACGAAGTCAGGGCTGCCAAAAAGGAACGACGACGTGCCGAGAGACAGTGGCTGAAGACTGGCCTCACAGTCCATAAACAGTTGTATAACATAGCTAAAAGACTCGTCATAAAAATCATTCTGAAAGCAAAAACGTCTATTTCTGATCGGATTACTAGGAGCTCCTCCTGCAAGCAACTGTTCAGCATTACCAACCACCTGTTTGCCACCAAAAATAAATCCGTTCTTCCTACTGTTTTTCCTCAAAACGAGGAAACCCCAACGCTTCCTGCATTTCTTTCACAATAAAATTCAGTCAATAAGAAACAATCTTGACAAGCAGTCACTCCTTTCCTTCGATGATGCTGAACACTGCTTTCACGGACGACCTCTTAGTTCGTTTACTCCTGTTACTGAGGAAATTGTCAAATGTACAATCCTCAAGTCAAACACAAAAACATGTGATCTTGACCCCCTTCCTACCGATTTGTTCATTGAGTGTTTGGACACCCTCCTCCCATTTATTACTGCAGTTATCAATGATTCTCTGACTTCGGGTTCATTTCCGCTTCTCTTTAAACAAGCTCTTGTTAAACCACTTCTTAAAAAGCCCACCCTTGACCTTAACGACATGAAAAATTACTGTCCTATCTCCAACCTGTCTTTCCTGTCAAAGATCACAGAAAGAATTGTGCTATCACAGATGAATGACCATCTAGTTTCAAATAATCTTTTCAATTCTCGCCAGTCAGCATATAGACCAGGCCATAGCACCGAGACCGCTCTCCTAAGAATAACCAATGATCTTCTGACCTCTCTTGACTGTGGTAAGGTTTCCGTTCTTGCTCTTTTGGACTTGTCTGCCGCCTTTGACACGATTGACCATAGTGTCTTAATTCGTCGTCTTGAAATCACATTTGGTATAACTGGTATTCCCCTTTCTTGGCTGATGTCCTATCTTACTGATAGAGTGCAAACAGTTGTTGTCAATGGCCAGAAATCAGCCCCTTCTCCACTTTCCTTTGGCGTTCCCCAGGGCTCAGTCCTGGGAACTATCCTCTTTCTTTTGTGCACTCAGCCTCTATTTGATCTTGTTGCCAGACATTCAGTTGATCACCACGCCTTTGCGGACGACAATCGGCTGTACAAAGGAAGCACGATTCAACAAATCGTGCCCACTGTTGAAGTGTTAGAAGGCTGTATTGCCGACGTGAAGGCGTGGATGACCCAAAACAAACTCCAGCTGAACGATGCTAAAACAGAGTCTATGATTGTAAGATCGCACAGATGTCCTCTACAATGTTCACTTCCTCCCACTATTCATGTTGGTGAAACCGATGTAAACTTTGTTTCGTCAGCCAAGAACCTTGGTGTGGTTTTCGACTGTAACATGACATTTTCCAAGCAAGTACTTGAAACTTGCAAATCAGCATACTTTCAGCTGCGAAAGGTCGCATCCATTCGCTACTTTCTTACTCCTCAAGCTGCTCTAACTCTGGTCTGTGCCCTTGTCCTCTCAAGGCTAGACTATTGTATTATTTGTATGCTGGCTGCCCTCAGTTTCTCTTGGATAAGTTACAAAAGGTTCAAAACTCTGCCGCTCGTCTTGTCTGCAAGGCAAAGAAGTCTGACCATGTTACTCCGCTTCTTGAATCTTTACACTGGCTGCCTGTCTCTGCTCGTGTGCAATACGAAATTTGCACACTATGTTATGAATCATTGTGTGGAACGGGACCTCACTATCTCTCCGATTTGCTCACTCTCTATGAACCTCGGCGATGGCTTCGTTCAAGCGACGACTCTATGACCTGAGAGCCGCCGCGCACCAGCACCAAGTCGTTTGAGAGAAATCCTTTTCCTTTGCTGCACCTCTGCTCTGGAATGACTTGCCTTCCTCTGTTCGACATGTTGACTCTCTTCCTGCCTTTAAAACCTCCCTCAAAACCTATCTGTTTCACAAGTCTTTCAAAGTCTAAGTCCTGTTTTCCCTTTGGTTTGAGGTGGGACAGAGATCGAGAGTATGTCTGTGTGCATGTGTGGGGGCGGGAGGGGAGGAGGAGGGGGAGTACACATCTGTGGGTTTTGAATGGGGAGGGAGAGGAATAGGGCAAGAGTGAAGGTGTGTCTGTGTGTGTGTGTGTGTATGTTTGTGTGTGTGTGTGCGGTGTGTGTGCGTTCGCATGATAATGTAAAGCGCCATGAGGGTAGTTTACTCTGCTTGATGGGGCTATATAAGACTCCTTTATTATTATTATTATTATTATTATTATTCTCTTCACACCCCAACTTCCTGCTGCCTTCAACATATCTCCCACAACTCCCGTCGGCCCTCCCGCTTTTCTACTCTTCATTGATTTTATCGCTTCCTCAACTTCCTTCTCAGTTATCTTCTCTGCCGGTCCTAAAACTGGGTTACTCTCTATGTTGCCATCCCATTCATTCTCCGTATTCAACAGCATTTCCATATATCTTTTCCATCTTCCTTTAATTCCATCTGGGTCCACAACGATTTGTCCCACTTCATCCTTCAAGCAACTCACCCCCATCACATCACACCTCTCTTTCGCTATCTGCTTTGCAATCCTGAATACTGCTCTCTGACCCTCTTCCGAATCCAAGCGTTCTCCGAACATTTTCCGACATGCCTCCTGCGCCTTTGCTACCTCTTTCTTTGCAGCCTTCTTGGCTGCCTTATATCTTTCATGCTCTGCTGTTTCTGCTCCCGTACCCTTCGCCTTCTGCCACTCCTTGAACTTCTTCCTCTTCTCGTCAATCCTCTTTCCAACTTCATCATCCCACCACCATGTTTCCGAGTGCCTCGGTGGTCCTTTTGTCCATCCACATACCTCACCAACGGCTCCCAACAGACTAGCTTTCATTGAGATCCAACCACTTTCAAGCTCAACCACATCATCCTCTACCCTACTCAGCCTCTCTTTTAATGCCTCCCTTACTGTCACCTCTTTCAACCTCCACACCTTCATTCCCGGTTGGTACTTCACCCACCGAGCTCTCCTCGCACCTTTCACCCTTATGGAGCAGACAACCAAGTGGTGCTGTGAAACAGCCTCCTCCCCCGGTATCACCTTTGTGTCCCGGAGGTGCCCCCTATCTCGCCTACGCACCATCAGGTAGTCAACGGTTGTCGTTGACCCACCTGACGTGTATGTAACAAGCTTACTATCCTCTTTCTGGAACTGAGTATTACAAATGAACAAATCAGCTGCATCAGCAAACTCCAAAATCCTTTCACCTTCTTCATTTCTCACACCACAGCCGTAACCCCCATGAACTCCCTCAAAACCATCCATACTCCTTCCCACATGTCCATTTAGGTCGCCTCCTACCACAACAACTTCCTCATCTTTCACGTTTTCCATCAGCTTCTCTATCGCACACCAGAACTTGTCCTCTTCATCGCTCCGACCAACCTGCGGAGCATATCCCGAGATGACGTTCACCAAGAGCTTTCCAATCATCATTTTCACCATCATCAACCTGTCACTCACTCTCGTCACACTCACCACACTGTCGACAAACTCCTCAGCAAACAGGACACCAACACCATTCACGCCCTCCGGGCACCCTTGCCACACAAACTTGTATTTCTGTCCCTGCCTACCCTTCACCATTCTCACACCACTTCCCTTCCATCTCGTCTCTTGCACACAATATATGTCCACTCTTCTTCTGACCAATACTTCCACGACTTCTCCTGATCTCCCTGTCATTGTCCCTACATTCCATGTCCCAAACCTCAGAAACCGATCTCCACTTCGGGCTGTACCCTGCCCATATGTAGTTGTAATTGTCATGGTTCTCTTTTTGAGGCAATATTTTTTATGGCCGGATGCCCTTCTTGACGCCAACCCTCTTAGTCGTCTCTTACGACACGCAGGGATACGGTGTACCTATTCTAATCCAGGGTACACACTGGGAAAATGCTAGAAACATGGGAAATTCTGGGGGGGTGGGGGGCATCACGGCTGCGGGAGCCCCGTCAGCACCACGCCACGTTTGCCCGGTCAGCACCACGGCGGCCCGTTCAGCACCACACCCTTGGAAAGGACTTCGATGCACGTCGGCCCAGGGCCTGGCGCGAAGTCCAAGGACATCAGCACGTCATCCGAAAACAGCTCCGGTTGGTGCGAACCACTCGGTCAATGGCGCGAACCAGGTCCCGACACGCCCTTGCTCGCTCGGCCCCGATGAAGGCCTTGCTGGGTGTTCTCCAAACAGGGGCAGAATCGCCCAAGGCGCGCTGGATTTCGGCGGCGGAAAGCAGCCACGAAGCGACGATATTCGGTCGGGCTTTTCGTTGAATCTTTGCTGCTGAATATCACACACGTCGGCCCAGAGCCTGGCGCGAAGTCCAAGGACATCAGCACGTCATCCGAAAACAGCTCTGAAAAACTCTTCCCTCCGAGCTGCTCTTGAACCTTGTCAGGAATCGTCCCGGTTCGTCTCAGGCCTCCACGTCCTAGCGCAGGAAACCGCAAGCTGCACTGCCCGTGGGCGGGAACTAGGCCTTGCTGCACGGTCCGCTCACTCCTGGCTCCGTGTGCGCCTGAGATAATCCGTGCGCGCCAACTATGGGTCCTTAATTAATCTCCCGCAAGACTTCAGTGTTCACTCTCAGCACGATGTTCTCCAGTTCGTAGACCAAACATGGCCGCTACAAATCGCGTCACCACATGATCCCGCTTCCTTTAAACAACAATAACCGCAATACTTAGAACCAACAATAATAATAATAACAACAATAACAAGTCAAGTGAATCCACTTGGATTCCGCCCAGGTTGGCACATGGAAATTATGATGTAGCATAATTATCATCTCGGGTCAAGATTTGAAATTATGCCATGGTTTTTGTAAAATTGCTACTAGTATTCACATTATGTACTTTCACCAAAACATACATCATCATAGAAACATACATAGAATTTGGGTCCTCTGGGTCATTTGGGTCCTCTGGGTCATTTGGGTCCTCTGGGTCATTTGGGTCCTCTGGGTCATTTGGGTCCTCTGGGTCATTTGGGTCATTTGGGTCCTCTGTGTCATTTGGGTCATTTGGGTCCTCTGGGTCATTTGGGTCCTCTGGGTCCTTTGGGTCATTTGGGTCCTCTGGGTCATTTGGGTCCTCTGGGTCCTCTGGGTCCTCTGGGTCATTTGGGTCATTTGGGTCATTTGGGTCCTCTGGGTCATTTGGGTCCTCTGGGTCATTTGGGTCCTCTGGGTCATTTGGGTCACTTGGGTCCTCTGGGTCATTTGGGTCATTTGGGTCCTCTGGGTCATTTGGGTCCTCTGGGTCATTTGGGTCCTCTGGGTCATTTGGGTCCTCTGGGTCATTTGGGTCCTCTGGGTCATTTGGGTCCTCTGGGTCATTTGGGTCCTCTGGGTCATTTGGGTCCTCTGGGTCATTTGGGTCCTCTGGGTCCTCTGGGTCATTTGGGTCCTCTGGGTCATTTGGGTCCTCTGGGTCATTTGGGTCATTTGGGTCCTCTGGGTCATTTGGGTCCTCTGGGTCATTTGGGTCCTCTGGGTCATTTGGGTCCTCTGGGTCATTTGGGTCCTCTGGGTCATTTGGGTCATTTGGGTCCTCTGGGTCATTTGGGTCCTCTGGGTCCTCTGGGTCATTTGGGTCCTCTGGGTCCTCTGGGTCATTTGGGTCCTCTGGGTCCTCTGGGTCCTCTGGGTCATTTGGGTCCTCTGGGTCATTTGGGTCCTCTGGGTCATTTGGGTCCTCTGGGTCATTTGGGTCCTCTGGGTCATTTGGGTCCTCTGGGTCATTTGGGTCCTCTGGGTCATTTGGGTCCTCTGGGTCATTTGGGTCCTCTGGGTCATTTGGGTCCTCTGGGTCATTTGGGTCCTCTGGGTCATTTGGGTCCTCTGGGTCATTTGGGTCCTCTGGGTCATTTGGGTCCTCTGGGTCATTTGGGTCCTCTGGGTCATTTTGGTCCTCTGGGTCATTTGGGTCCTCTGGGTCATTTGGGTCCTCTGGGTCATTTGGGTCCTCTGGGTCATTTGGGTCCTATATTCCTATCCTATAACATATATATCTCCTATAACCTATCCTATAAATATAGATTTGATGACGTCATGTTTACACATCTGAGCGACAGAAATGAGCGACAGAAATGGGTGACAGAAACTAGCTTCACTTTTGAGCGCCCGAAATTCCCAGGCAAACGCTATAACGCACCAGGTTTACAACCTGTGCGTTAATAATTAGTGCCGAATCCGTAACAAAAGCAAAGACAGTAAAAAGCACGTGCCGGTAATAAAATATCCTACTTCGGGATCCCGCACACCAGATATCAAATACGAACAGGGGAGATATGAATACCAAAATAAAATGTCTCGTCGCGTACAGTGTACACGGAGCTCGGTCTTATCTGGTCTCGTCGTTGGCTTTCGCCGCCGTCCAACACGCGGCTCCGTTCGGCCTAGATGTACCCACGAGGCCTCGCTCCAAGCTCCGATCCTCTCGCCGCCCACGAGGTCCGTGCACCAAGCTCCAAAGCAAAGGCCAGCGGCTTCACACGAGGTCGAACCCCACACGAAGCATGGAGAGAACGCAGGTGTGACTGCACGTCTTGTCCTTCCAACTCGCTTCTCAACTGCTCACTGCCAACTGCGCACAGCAAAACCAACTCTCAACCACGAATCCAACTGCTCTCGACTCAGGAATGTCACTCTCTACTGAACTGCCAGGGGCCAGGAGTGAACTCATCTCAACTCAACACCAACTCGTGACTCATGGACTGCGCGACTCTCAACTCCTGCTCAACTGCCAGCAAAGGCGTCCGGCGCTGTTGATATCTCTGGCCGATGACGTCAGCTTTGGCGCACTGTCCTGCCAATCAGAGCCTCCCCCGACTCGCCGGCTCGTCCAGGGGCAGGCCCACTGCGCCACTCTCACTCCCGCCCCCTATTCCTTGGTCACAGCACGTGCTATGCGAGGCGGGTAGGCCTCTCGGAGGTGCAAATGGTGGCGGCCATTATCGGCGGATTCCTAGCCCGATTTCTTCCCAAGTCATGTCAGGGGGGAAGGGCGTCATTAATGTTGTACTAAAGGTCCTAACTAGTGTCTATGTGGTCTGCAGTGCCAGAAGGGACAAAGGTTTGATTACCAGGTAAGACATACAAGGGCTCTACTCATTAACCCCTACACTACCTATCACCCGAATCTCCTGGTAGATTCACAATTATACACCTTAACCGACAAAACACCTAAACACACAGAACTTATTACAGGTAGATTCCCTATCGCGACAGTCGAAGCATGTTACCTACTCAGATCTACTCTGCTCTACATATATCACTACCCAAATTCGTAACAATATTTACCCTTCCATACTGTATATTTACCCTTCCATATTGTATATTTACCCTTCCATACTGTATATTTACCCTTCCATACTGTATATTTACCCTTCCATACTGTATATTTACCCTTCCATACTGTTTATTTACCCTTTCATACTGTATATTTACCCTTCCATACTGTATATTTACCCTTCCATACTGTATATTTACTCTTCCATACGGTATATTTATCCTTCCATACGGTATATTTATCCTTCCATACTGTATATTTACTCTTCCATATTGTATATTTACCCTTCCATACTGTATATTTACCCTTCCACACTGTATATTTACCCTTCCACACTATATTTACCCTTCCACACTATATTTACCCCATTCCACACTGTGTATTTACCCCTTCCATACTCTGTATTTACCCCTTCCATACTGTATATTTACCCCTTCCATACTATATATTATTTACCCATTACCTCTTCCACATTCTTGGTTATCAGCATACAGGTGCTCCCACGGTAAGTCTCTAAGTTGTTGTTATATGGCCTCAAGAACCGTGATGAGCACGACAGGGCTTAACAATGATCCCTGGGGAACCCTGACTTCAAAATCCTCACTCTGCACTCCATTTACCCTCACAGGAGTGTTTGATCCATCATACATCACCACGACTACCCCTGACCAACCAATCCTCCACACATAACCTTCTCATCCATCATACATCACCATGACTGCCCTGACAAACCAATCATCTACACGTAACCTTCTCATCCATCATACATCACCATGACTACCCTGACAAACCAATCATCTACACGTAACTTTCACATTGACCATTGCACCACTTCCTGAGGCACCCTGTCGCATTCCTTCTCCAAATCCACAAATATAACGTACAGTTGTCTCTTCTTCCCCAGATATTTTTCGTGTAATTGTCTAATAATAAAAATTGAATGTAACGTGCCCCTTCCTGGTATAAAGCCAAATTGCATTTCCTGTATATTAATACTCTGTCTTGTCAATTTATCCATGACTCTGCCATTTTCATTCCATGGTCCAGCAGGTTCAAACCCCTATAGTTACCCCTGACTAAGGCATCACCCTTCCGTATATAAATATTTACCATTATACTCTTCATCCAGTAATCTGGGGCAGATGTCTCCCTTATAATTGCATTTACCAACTTTGTGATTACATTTACTCCAATATCGCGAGATGTCACGTCTTGAAGGTGTCTAAACTTGACTCCACATAGGACTCAAACTCCAAAGTGGAACCCACAGCTTCGGCCAGTGCTTCCTGCAGGATTGTAGGCCGTGCTTGCTCAACTTGAATCTCCAGTTGTGGGCTGTGCAGTTCATCGATGCATTGGTCTTTAAGGAGGATTGTCAGTCGCTCGGGTGGTGCAGTAGGGTAGGCCTTGTGTGTTGTGCTCTCCTGGAAAGCTCATGAGAGTCCGAAACCTTATCCTGAAAACTTTGTTCTGGTGTTGTGTGCCATACCTTCGTTCCAGGACTTTCACCACGCATTGGTAATCGTGCCGTTCCTCCCGTGACATTTTGTCCCAGTATCTCAACGGCTGAGTCCTTCAAGGTGGTGGCCACTTGCGTCGCACACTGCGAATATGTCCACCCATTGGACTCGGCTAGTAACTCGAACTGCGCTTGATACGGAACCTTGCCATCAAATTCCTGTGGCTTCCATCGCACCGTTTCAATTCGGGGATTCTGTTGGCCTTGCAGAGCGCTAATTATGGGAGATTACACTTGGGGCCGCAGGGTCTAAACTAGGATTAGTGGAAGAAAACTGGCTCTGGGTTGCTCTCCACAGTGTGGATGGTCCCCCTTTGGTCTGGCTGCCAGTCGCAGATGGCTGCAGGCTCTGGCTTTGCATCCGATTTCTCTGTTGCCTGGATGCCTTACAGCTGCTTTTGTAGTGCCTCCAGTTCCAATACAGTCTGCTTCCTGGCTTCCTGCAGCTCAACTGCTGCGTGCTGCTACAATTGCTACACGTCACAAATAGCCCCATCCATATTGTGCTGCAAACTATCGAGCTTTCCCACACAGCGCTACTCGATGGCAAAACATTGTTCTTCCAGGCCAGTAGATCTCTCCCCCAACCCATCCCGAACTCTGACTGCTGCTGGAAACGGTCACCCAAGTCCACCTGAAAATGCTGCCTCTGCTCTCACTGCTGCTGGAAACGGTCACCCAAGTCCACCTGAAAATGCTGCCTCTGCTCTCACTGCTGCTGGAAACGGTCACCCAAGTCCACCTGAAAATGCTGCCTCTGCTCTCACTGCTGCTGGAAACGGTCACCCAAGTCCACCTGAGAATGCTGCAGCTGCTCTGACTGCTGCTGGAAACGGTCACCCAAGTCCACCTGAAAATGCTGCAGCTGCTCTGACTGCTGCTGGAAACGGTCACCCAAGTCCACCTGAGAATGCTGCAGCTGCTCTGACTGCTGCTGGAAACGGTCACCCAAGTCCACCTGAAAATGCTGCAGCTGCTCTGACTGCTGCTGGAAACGGTCACCCAAGTCCACCTGAGAATGCTGCAGCTGCTCTGACTGCTGCTGGAAACGGTCACCCAAGTCCAACTGAAAATGCTGCAGCTGCTCTGACTGCTGCTGGAAACGGTCACCCAAGTCCACCTGAGAATGCTGCAGCTGCTCTGACTGCTGCTGGAAACGGTCACCCAAGTCCACCTGAGAATGCTACAGCTGCTCTGTCTGCTGCTGGAAACGGTCACCCAAGTCCACCTGAAAATGCTGCAGCTACTCTGTCTGCTGCTGGAAACGGTCACCCAAGTTCACCTGAAAATGCTGCAGCTGCTCTGACTGCTGCTGGAAACGGTCACCCAAGTCCACCTGAAAATACTGCAGCTGCTCTGACTGCTGCTGGAAACGGTCACCCAAGTCCACCTGAAAATGCCTCAGATACTCTGACTGCTGTTGTGCACGCTCCTCTGTTTTCTGTAACTCATGTAGTAATTGCTGTTTTACACTTATTTGGATGTAGAGGCTGGAAGCAATACTTATTCGCCCCTCGTTACTGCTCTGATGCATGTATTCCTCTGGTCAGGCTCGTACTTCATTGGATGATTTGCCCAGTGCACTTCCAATGCTGAGTTGAACTGGTTTTGACCATTTCTGCATTGACTGCTCTTTCAGGAAGTGAGTTCCAGTTGTTGATGCATTCTGCCTTAGTCTGGTCCTACAGTGATGTTTTTTTAATTTATAGCTTGCGTAAAGTTCATTAAACCGGCAAGATTAATTTCCTCTTCTTGTTTCACCCTCACCTCTGTCGTACCCTGCTCTCCTCCTTCCTCCGTCCTTCCCGCCAAATTGGTAAAATCCTGTGAGAATGGGATCCCACTCCTGACACCAATTGTTAACACCCGTACGTGGTCCAGTGGCCAGAAATCCAACAACGATTTGTTCAACTTCGCAAACACTTTCAACGAATACTGTTCAATTAATACTGTTCAATTTACAAATATTAATAATTTCAATGGAGTACTGCTCTCCCCTCTGGCCTGGTGCTCCTTCCTCACACCTAGCTCGCCTTCACGCTGTTGAAAGCAAAGCTTTCAGAATCATTGGAATCTCCTGCGAAGAAGCTAACTCCGAGGGCCTTTCACTCACTCACCGGAGGCAGGCAGGTGGTCTTTCTTCCTTCTACCGACTCCTCTCTGGCCTTGCTCCCTCAGCTCTCTCTCTGTGCTCTGTCCCCCAAATATTCCTACAGGTAGCACAAGATCTGCCAGCAACCCTCTTATGGTTAAACTGCCAAAATCAAGACTCTTGATTCACCTTCACTCTTTCATTCCTCTTTTCTCCCGCCTCTGGAACAAACTCCCTCACTCTCTTCAATCCCACTCCTCCCTCCAGGTCGTTAAAACAGCTGTTCACCACCATCTCTTATCTTCCCCCATCCAAAACCTTGATCTTTTCTACCCCCGTTAATTCACCCCAAATCCACTTTTTTGAAATTCCAACTTCTTTCCTGGAAGTCCTTGCAGTGTCCATATGTTTTATACCTCTCCGACCTCCCCCCCCCAAGCCCTCTACCTCCCACAGATCTCCCGAGGTCCCTGCTCTCCACTGTTGTACTTGTGTGCTTCCCTCTCTCTCCCCATCTTGTCTCCCGCTCCCTTTATCTTATGTCTTATGTGTTCGTTTGTCTTTTTTGTGATTAATGTTAGCTCTCCACGAGCCTCGATGTTGTATACTAAAAATAAAATAAAAAAAAGGAAAACGACCTTTGAGTTTGCAGCACAATCAGAATCCGTTACTTATTAAGAAACCATGAAACAAACCCACTCCCAGCCAGCTTTCCACCTATTCTTCCATCTCTCAAACACTCCCACGTTTCCTTCGGCGCCATAATTAATTAATTATTCATGTAGGCATTTCACTTTATTATAGAAAAGTTTAAAAAAAACTATTTATTTGAATAAAACATTTTTATCTTTCAAGCGACAAGGAAATCCACTTGTTTCATAAGCAGGAATAGGCCACGAAATGAAAAAGGAGTAGGATGTGTTCCGTTAGCAAGCGGCTTGCTTACCGCTCGCCAAGACATTTGCGTGATTCGAAGCGTTCAAGCGGAACGGAGTGCTCGGCATCGCTTAACATGGTGGTCTCCATGGAAACACTGACATCGTGGTACTCGAACAAGTCCGGGTTGTCATTTTCAGTATTACTCAATCCTCTTGTGGCAAATTCCCCCAAACGAATTGATTGTGTTAGCAGGAACTACAGAGTACGAGGGAAGGAAAGAAAGATCATATAAAATGGCGAGTCACAAGGAGGATCCCCTCGCCGAGATTATCTATACACCTCCACTGTGCATTTTGGGGTTTTGCATGTTTGCAGATCTGGAAGAATTAGCATGAAAAATAGAGTATGCGTAACAGGGTATGCCTCTAATCTGTAAACATATAATTGGTAGTCGTACTATTTTGAATTACGGTGGTCATTTTTGCTGCAGCGGCGTTCAAACAAAGCATTAAACTGCAATGATTATGGCTGGTCATGTTGGACGCACCATTGTGTCGCCACCGCACGGCCCTTCCGCCGCCATGTTGCTAGGCCCATTGAATGATTCACTGGAGTCCGCCTTGCGTTATGTTTATGTGAGAAAGTGTTTCCATCGACTTTGACTTTCAACTCAAAACAAGTCAAGTGAATCCACTTGGATTCCGCCCAGGTTGGCACATGGAAATTATGATGTAGCATAATTATCATCTCGGGTCAAGATTTGAAATTATGCCATGGTTTTTGTAAAATTGCTACTAGTATTCACATTATGTACTTTCACCAAAACATACATCATCATAGAAACATACATAGAATTTGGGTCCTCTGGGTCATTTGGGTCCTCTGGGTCATTTGGGTCCTCTGGGTCATTTGGGTCCTCTGGGTCATTTGGGTCCTCTGGGTCATTTGGGTCCTCTGGGTCATTTGGGTCCTCTGGGTCATTTTGGGTCATTTGGGTCATTTGGGTCCTCTGGGTCATTTGGGTCATTTGGGTCCTCTGGGTCATTTGGGTCATTTGGGTCCTCTGGGTCATTTGGGTCATTTGGGTCCTCTGGGTCATTTGGGTCCTCTGGGTCCTCTGGGTCCTCTGGGTCCTCTGGGTCATTTGGGTCCTCTGGGTCATTTGGGTCATTTGGGTCCTCTGGGTCCTCTGGGTCCTCTGGGTCATTTGGGTCCTCTGGGTCATTTGGGTCATTTGGGTCCTCTGGGTCCTCTGGGTCCTCTGGGTCATTTGGGTCATTTGGGTCCTCTGGGTCATTTGGGTCCTCTGGGTCATTTGGGTCCTCTGGGTCATTTGGGTCCTCTGGGTCATTTGGGTCCTCTGGGTCATTTGGGTCCTCTGGGTCATTTGGGTCCTCTGGGTCATTTGGGTCCTCTGGGTCATTTGGGTCCTCTGGGTCATTTGGGTCCTCTGGGTCATTTGGGTCCTCTGGGTCATTTGGGTCCTCTGGGTCATTTGGGTCCTCTGGGTCATTTGGGTCATTTGGGTCCTCTGGGTCATTTGGGTCCTCTGGGTCATTTGGGTCCTCTGGGTCATTTGGGTCCTCTGGGTCATTTGGGTCCTCTGGGTCATTTGGGTCCTCTGGGTCATTTGGGTCCTCTGGGTCATTTGGGTCCTCTGGGTCCTCTGGGTCCTCTGGGTCATTTGGGTCATTTGGGTCCTCTGGGTCCTCTGGGTCCTCTGGGTCCTCTGGGTCATTTGGGTCCTCTGGGTCCTCTGGGTCCTCTGGGTCCTCTGGGTCATTTGGGTCCTCTGGGTCATTTGGGTCCTCTGGGTCATTTGGGTCCATTGGGTCATTTGGGTCCTCTGGGTCATTTGGGTCCATTGGGTCATTTGGGTCCTCTGGGTCATTTGGGTCCTCTGGGTCATTTGGGTCCTCTGGGTCATTTGGGTCCTCTGGGTCATTTGGGTCCTCTGGGTCATTTGGGTCCTCTGGGTCATTTGGGTCCTCTGGGTCATTTGGGTCCTCTGGGTCATTTGGGTCCTCTGGGTCATTTGGGTCCTCTGGGTCATTTGGGTCCTCTGGGTCATTTGGGTCCTCTGGGTCATTTGGGTCATTTGGGTCCTCTGGGTCATTTGGGTCCTCTGGGTCATTTGGGTCCTCTGGGTCATTTGGGTCCTCTGGGTCCTCTGGGTCATTTGGGTCCTATATTCCTATCCTATAACATATATATCTCCTATAACCTATCCTATAAATATAGATTTGATGACGTCATGTTTACACATCTGAGCGACAGAAATGAGCGACAGAAATGGGTGACAGAAACTAGCTTCACTTTTGAGCGCCCGAAATTCCCAGGCAAACGCTATAACGCACCAGGTTTACAACCTGTGCGTTAATAAAACAAAGTCGAGGTAAGTAAAGCACGCGAGTCGACAAATAACTGTTATAAGTGGGCCTCCCAAGATGGCGACTGTGGCACCTGAGCGTGTCTGAGGGACCGCATTGTGGCAACAAATTCGCACCACTCATAATCTTTCTAGTCTCATATACAGTTCAATGGTCCAAAAGGGTTGATACGGAACGGGTGGTCTGAGTGGCTGGCTTTGGTGTAGCGCAGGGCACGATGGGCCGAATGGCCTCTTCCTGACTTCCGGTGTTAAGTTCCTTGTTGTTGTTGTTGAATGAAAAATTTTAACTTTCTATTTATAATTATCTCTATGTTCGATTTATTTCCTTACTTTACGTCACCTGTTTATTTTTATGAGATATTATTACGTGATAATTTCCTGAGGATGCAGGTTATAAATGGTAACGTAGTTTGAGTTGTATTTCTACATATGTTTGCTCGGATGGTATCTTCAATTTGGAGGTTTATATTTATCTTGTTTTTTTAACGCTATGATTATATTTTAACAGTCAAGATTAAAACGAATTGTTTATTTCGTCATTTGAGATGTAAAGAAAAAAAACCTACCAAAAGGAAATGGCGAACCATGGCTGGTTTGATTCCCTGGGAAGGCATCAGCTGCTCTTCCGACCCCCAGCGGCTCAATGTGGTACAGTCAGGCGCACATTACAGTGAAATTCGGCAGACGACGGGGATTTATGTTAACCGCCGTGAACATACGGTTTTCAAATAAAATAAAATAATAATAATCAAACGACCCACACTAAAACCGACGCGATCTCGTTGCCATGCCTCCCAAGAAAGTGCCGCCGCCGGCCAGCAAGAAGACCGACCAGAAGAAGAAGGAGAAGATTGTCGAGGTGAGGACTGCACGGGGAGTTTGAAATTAATATTCTCCAAGCACTTCTCGTTCGTTGTTGTGTATTGTGTTTTGTTGTTATTGACACATAATCGCATTGTTGTCCATATGACGCGTCATCGGAAACCGCATTTTGGTGGAACCTGGTGCTTGCTTTTAACGGCACTGTTTGTGATCGCGCCGTGTTAGGGGTAGGTAGGCCCATGCCACATGTGCTTTGCCCGGCTGGTGGCACATCCATGACCCCTTTATCGTGATCCCATGCCACATGTGCTTACCTGGCTGGTGGCACATCCATGACCCCTTTATCGTGATCCCATGCCACATGTGCTTTGCCCAGCTGGTGGCACATCCATGACCCCTTTATAGTGATCCCATGCCACATGTGCTTTGCCCAGCTGGTGGCACATCCATGACCCCTTTATAGTGATCCCATGCCACATGTGCTTTGCCCAGCTGGTGGCACATCCATGACCCATTTATAGTGATCCCATGCCACATGTGCTTTGCCCAGCTGGTGGCACATCCATGACCCATTTATAGTGATCCCATGCCACATGTGCTTTGCCCAGCTGGTGGCACATCCATGACCCCTTTATAGTGATCCAATGCTACATGTGCTTTGCCCAGCTGGTGGCACATCCATGACCCCTTTATAGTGATCCCATGCCACATGTGCTTTGCCCAGCTGGTGGCACATCCATGACCCCTTTATAGTGATCCCATGCCACATGTGCTTTGCCTAGCTGGTGGCACATCCATGACCCCTTTATAGTGATCCCATGCCACATGTGCTTTGCCCAGCTGGCGGCATATCCATGGCCCCTTTATAGTGATCCCATGCCACATGTGCTTTGCCCAGCTGGTGGCACATCCATGGCCCCTTTATAGTGATCCCATGCCACATGTGCTTTGCCCGGCTGGTGGCACATCCATGACCACTTCATAGTGATCCCATGCCACATGTGCTTTCCCCAGCTGGTGGCACATCCATGACCCCCTTTATAGTGATCCCATGCCACATGTGCTTTGCCTGGCTGGTGGCACATCCATGACCCCTTTATAGTGATCCCATGCCACATGTGCTTTGCCCGGCTGGTGGCACATCCATGACCACTTCATAGTGATCCCATGCCACATGTGCT
Source organism: Myxine glutinosa (assembly GCF_964187855.1). Taxonomy (NCBI): domain Eukaryota; kingdom Metazoa; phylum Chordata; class Myxini; order Myxiniformes; family Myxinidae; genus Myxine; species Myxine glutinosa. The sequence goes on along the minus strand of NC_136267.1, from coordinate 186,928,647 downwards.
TTCCCCAGCTGGTGGCACATCCATGACCCCCTTTATAGTGATCCCATGCCACATGTGCTTTGCCTGGCTGGTGGCACATCCATGACCCCTTTATCGTGATCCCATGCCACATGTGCTTTGCCCAGCTGGTGGCACATCCATGACCCCTTGATCGTGATCCCATGCCACATGTGCTTTGCCCAGCTGGTGGCACATGCATGACCCCTTTATCGTGATCCCATGCCACATGTGCTTTGCCCAGCTGGTGGAACATCCATGACCCCTTTATAGTGATTCCATGCCACATGTGCTTTGTCCAGCTGGTGGCACATCCATGACCACTTTATAGTGATACCATGCCACATGTGCTTTGTCCAGCTGGTGGCACATCCGTGACCCCATCACAGTGATCCCATGCCACATGTGCTTTGCCAAGCTGGTGGCACATCCATGACCTTTTAAGAGCGATCCCATGCCACATGTGCTTTGCCCAGCTGGTGGCACATCCATGACCCCTCAAGAGCGATCCCATGCCACATGTGCTTTGTCGAGCTGGTGGCACATCCATGACCCCATTACAGCGATCCCATGCCACATGTGCTTTGTCCAACTGGTGGCACATCCGTGACCCTTGAAGAGCGATCCCATGCCACATGTGCTTTACACAGCTGGTGGCACATCGACATCCATGACCCCATTACAGTGATCCCATGCCACATGTGCTTTGTCCAGTTGGTGGCACATCCACGACCCCTCAAGAGCGTTCCCATGCCACATGTGCTTTGCCCAGCTGGTGGCACATCCATGACCCCTTTATAGTGATCCCATGCCACATGTGCTTTGTCCAGCTGGTGGCACATCCATGACCACTTCATAGTGATCCCATGCCACATGTGCTTTGTCCAGATGGTGGCACATCCATGACCCCATTACAGTGATCCCATGCCACATGTGCTTTGCCCAGCTGGTGGCACATCCATGACCCCATTATAGTGATCCCATGCCACATGTGCTTTGTCCAGCTGGTGGCACATCCATGACCCCTTAGGAGCGATCCCATGCCACATGTGCTTTGCCAAGCTGGTGCCACATCCATGACCCTTTAAGAGCGATCCCATGCCACATGTGCTTTGCCCAGCTGGTGGCACATCCATGACCCCTTAAGAGCGATCCCATGCCACATGTGCTTTGCCCAGCTGGTGACACATCCATGACCCCTTTATAGGGATCCCATGCGACATGTGCTTTGCCTGGCTGGTGGTACATCCATGACCCCTTAAGAGTGGACCCATGCCACATGTGCTTTGCCCAGCTGGTGGCACATCCATGACTCCTTTATAGTGATCCCATGCCACATGTGCTTTACCTGGCTGGTAGCACATCCATGACCCTTTTATAGTGATCCCATGCCACATGTGCTTTGCCCAGCTGGTGGCACATCCATGACCCCTTAAGCGCGGACCCATGCCACATGTGCTTTGCCCGGCTGGTGGCACATCCTTGACCCTTTTATCGTGATCTCCTGCCACATGTGCTTTGCCCAGCTGGTGGCATATCCATGACCCCATTATAGTGATCCCATGCCACATGTGCTTTGCCCTGCTGGTGGCACATCCATGACCCCTTAAGAGCTTTGCCATGCCACATGTGCTTTGCCCGGCTGGTGGCACATCCATGACCCCTTTATAGTGATCTCAGACTACATGTGCTTTGCCTGGCTGGTGGTACATCCATGACCCCTTTATAGTGATCTCAGGCCACATGTGATTTGCCCGGCTGGTGGCACATCCATGACCCCTTTATAGTGATCTCAGACTACATGTGCTTTGCCTGGCTGGTGGTACATCCATGACCCCTTTATAGTGATCTCAGGCTACATGTGCTTTGTCCAGATGGTGGCACATCCACGACCCCTTCATAGTGATCTCAGGCTACATGTGCTTTGCCCGGCTGGTGGCACATGATTAAGATGTGATGTCCATTTTGCATGATTATGATGTGGTGTCCATATTACACAATTACGATGTGGTGTCCATTTTACATGATTATGATGTGGTGTCCATATTACATGATTATGAAGTGGTGTCTATATTACATGATTTTGAAGTGGTGTCCATATTACTTGATTATGAAGTGGTGTCTATATTACATGATTACGATGTGGTGTCCATATTACATGATTGTTGTGTGGGTCCATTTTACATGATTACAATGAGATATCTACGTATATTACATGATTATGATGTGGTGTCCATATTACATGATTACGACGTGGGGTCCATATCACATGCTAACACTGTGGTGTCCATATTACATGATTATGATGTGGTGTCCACATTACATGATTATGATGTGGTGTCCACATTACATGATTACGAGGTGGTGTCCATATTACATGATTACGATGTGGTGTCCATATTTCATGACAACGATGTGGTGTCCATATTACATGATTACGATGTGGTGTCCATATTACATGATTATGATGTGGTGTCCACATAATATTATTATGATGTGGTGTCCACATTACATGATTACGATGTGGTGTCCATATTACATGATTACGATGTGGTGTCCATATTACATGATTACGATGTGGGGTCCATATTACATGATTACGATGTGGTGTCCATATTTCATGATAACGATGTGGTGTCCATATTACATGATTATGATGTGGTGTCCGTATCACATGATTACGATTACCATGTCCAGCATTGGTCAGAAGAAGAGTGGACATATGTTGTGTGCAGGGGACGAGATGGAAGGGAAGTGGTTTGAGAATGGTGAAGGGTAGGCAGGGACAGAAATACAAGTTTGTGTGGCAAGGGTGCCCGGAAGGCGTGAATGGTGTTGGTGTCCTGGTTTCTGAGGAGTTTGTAGACAATGTGGTGAGTGTGACTGGAGTGATGATGAAGTTGGAAAGAGGATTGACGAGAAGAGGAAGAAGTTCAAGGAGTGGCAGAAGGCGAAGGGTATTGGGCAGAAGAGGCAGAGCATGAAAGTTATAAGGCAGAAAAGAAGGCTGCAAAGAAAGAGGTAGCAACGGTGCAGGAGGCATATAGGAAAATGTTTTGGAGAACGCCTGGATTCGGGAGAGGGTCAGAGAGCGGTATTCAGGATTGCAAAGCAGATAGCGAAAGAGAGGTGTGATGTGATGGGGGTGAGTTGCTTGAAGGATGAAGTGGGACAAATCGTTGTGGACCCTGATGGAATTAAAGGAAGATAGAAGAGATATGTGGCAATGCTGTTGAATGCAGAGAATGAATGGGACGGCAACATATAGCAGAGCGGATAGGGGGAAGAATCGTGCACTTTTTGATAAAAGCATCAAACTTGGTACATATCATCAGTAGGCCATTACAAGAAAAAATAGACATAGTGCCATCCCAGTTTTGGCCTATGACGGCTGTGGCGGTCATTTTTCAAAATGGTCACCGTCTAATACTAAAATACCATATAACTCGACAACCAAGAGGCCGAGAATCTTAATTCTGGTGCCTATATATAGGTTTTTGGGGTCATATAATTAAAATAAGGCAATAATGAGTATAGTGTGATTGGAACAAACATTTGCACCTATCCGCTGGACTAATAGAGAGTCGACCAGTTTTAGGACTGGCAGAGAAGATAACTGAGAAGGAAGTTGAGGAAGCGATAAAAGCAATGAAGAGGAGAAAAGTGAGAGGGCCGACGGGAGTTGTGGGAGATATGTTGAAGGCAGCGGGAAGTTGGGGTGTGAAGAGAATGACAGAGATCTGCAATCTGGTGGTGAAAGAAGGCCGCATTCCAGTGGATTGGGAACTGAGTACCCTCGTCCCTCCATACAAGTGGAAAGGTGACCCTCTGGACTGTGGCTCGTATCGAGCGATAAAGTTATTGGAGCATGGAATGAAGTATTGGAAAGGGTGTTGGAGAAGAGGATAAGGAAGAAAGTGAAGATCGACGAAATGCAGTTTGGATTTATGCCAGGAAGAGGAACGACAGACGTGCTTTTTATTGTGAGGCAGTTGCAGGAGAAGTACATGGAGAAGAGAAAGAAGTTGTTTCTTGGGTTTGTTGATCTGGAGAAAGCATTCGATAGGGTTCCACGTGAAGTAGTGACATGGGCATTGAGGAAGTTAGGAGTGGAGGAATGGTTGATCAGAGTAGTGATGGCAATGTACAAAAGAGCGTGCACAGCTGTAAGGACGAAGGAAGGGAACAGTGGTGAGTTTGAGGTGAAGGTGGGAGTGCATCAGGGGTCGGTACAAAGTCCACTACTATTTGTAGCTGTTATGGAGGTGCTGGCTTGGAACGTAAAGGAGGGTTTACCGTGGGAGTTGTTGTATGCAGATGATCTGGTGTTGATTGGGGAGAGTATGGATGTACTGAAGGAGGAGATGAACAAGTGGAAGGAATGTATGGAGGCAAAAGGTCTGAAGGTGAATATCGGAAAGACCAAGGTGATGGCAAGTGTGGTGAGGTGGAAATAACTGGGAAGTGGCCGTGTGCTGTGTGCAGGAAGGGTGTCGGAGTGAACTCCATTCAATGTACAATGTGCGCTGAGTGGGTTCATCAAAAATATGGTGCTCTGAGAGGGACATTAACCAGTGTGGTAGCTACATTCAAGTGTAAGGTGTGCACAGAGGGAGCTGCAGATGGAGGAAATGTTGAGTTGGATCTTGGAGACGGCATGAAGCTGGAAGGTGTGAAAACATTTTGCTCCCTAGTAGACATGTTGAATGGAGAAGTTGGATCAGACTCGGCAACGGTTGCTCGAGTGAGATGTGCATGGAAGAAGTTTCGGGAACTGAGTGGCGTGCTGACGAGGAGGGGAGTGTCGTTGAAGCTGAAGGGAAAGGTGTATGCTGCATGTGTGAGAAGTGTTATGATTTGTGGGAGCGAGACATCAGAAATGAACGTGGAGCAGCAACGAAGGCTGGAAAGGGTGGAAATGCAAATGGTTCGGTGTATGTGTGGAGTATCGTTGAGAGGGAGGAAGACAAATGATGAATTGCAAAATATGATGGGAATAGAGCCTGTGATGGATGCTGTGAAGAGAAACAGGTTGAGATGGTTGGGTTCTGTGTTGAGGAAGGATGAAAGTTGCTGGTTGAGAAGAGTGATGGAAATGAATGTAGAAGGAGGTCGAGGACATGGAGGATGTTATTATGGCGTTTCCGCTGCTATGTTATTATGGCGTTACATCTGGGACATCATTGCTGAGTTTCTTCCGCGTTTCCTCTGTGACAATATTACTGCGTTTCCACTGTGATTGCAGCGTTTCTTCTGCAACGACATGACGGTGTTTCCTCAGTGATTACAGCATTTCCTCTGCAACGACATTGTGGTGTTTCCTCTGCGACGTCATTAGAGCGTTTCCTCTGCAACGACATTGCTGCGTTTCCTCTGTGATTACAGCGTTTCCTCTGCGACGACATTGCGGCGTTTTCTCTGCGACGTCATTACGGCGTTTCCTCTGCGACGTCATTTTGGCGTTTCCTCTGCGATGACATTACGGCGTTTCCTCTGTGATTACGGTGTTTCCTCTGCAACGACATTACGGCGTTTCCTCTGTGATTACGGCGTTTCCTCTGTGATTATGGCGTTTCCTCTGCGACGACATTGCAGCGTTTCCAGTGCAAAGTCATTGCGGCGTTTCCTCTGCAACGTCATTGCTGCGTTTCCTCTGCGACGTCATTATGGCGTTTCCTATGCGACGACATTACGGCGTTTCCTCTGTGATTACGGCGTTTCCTCTGCAACGACATTACGGCGTTTTCTCTGTGATTACGGCGTTTCCTCTGCAATGACATTGCGGCGTTTCCTCCGACAACATTACGGAGTTTCCTCTGTGACGTTGTTGTGGTGTTTCCTTTGTGAAGTCATTACGTCATTTCCACTGCGATGTCATTGCTGTGTTTCCTCTGTGACGACATTGCGGCGTTTCCTCGGCAACGACATTACGACGTTTCCTCTGTGATTACGGCGTTTCCTCTGCAACGACATTACGGCGTTTCCTCCACGACATCATTATGGCGTTTCATCTGCGACGTCATTACGGCGTTTCCTCTGCGACGTCATTACGGAGATTTCCTCTGTGACGTCATTATGGCGTTTCCTCTGCGACGTCATTACGGCGTTTCCTCTGCGACGTCATTATGGCATTTCCTCTGCAACGACATTGCGGCATTTCCTTTATGACAACATTGTGGGGTTTCCTTTGCGACGACATTATGGCATTTCCTTTTCCTTTGCGACCTTATGACGTTTCCTCTGCGACCTTATGACGTTTCCTCTGCGACCACATTACGGCATTTCATCTGTGATTACAGCGTTTTCTCTCCAACAACATTACGGGGTTTCCTCTGTGATTACGGCGTTTCCCTCTGCAGCGGTTTGCAGTGGCGGTTTTACCCAGTGCACATTGAGCTGCATCACAAAAGCGGTTTTACCCAGCGCACATTGATCTGCATCACCAGGGCAGTTTTACCCAGTGCACATTGATCTGCACCACCAGGGCAGTTTTACCCAGTGCATATTGAGCTGCATCACAAAAGCGGTTTTACCCAGTGCACATTGATCTGCAACACCAGGGCGGTTTTACCCAGTGCACATTGATCTGCATCACCAGGGCAGTTTTACACAGTGCACATTGAGCTGCATCACAAAAGCGGTTTTACCCAGTGCACATTGATCTGCATCACAAGGGCGGTTTTACCCAGTGCACGATGATCTGCATCACAAGGGCGGTTTTACCCAGTGCACATTGATCTGCATCACAAGGGCAGTTTTACCCAGTGCTCATTGAGCTGCATCACAAGGGCGGTTTTACCCAGTGCCCATTGAGCTGCATCACAAGGGCGGTTTTACCCAGTGCACATTGATCTGCATCACAAGGGCAGTTTTACCCAGTGCCCATTGAGCTGCATCACAAGGGCAGTTTTACCCAGTGCCCATTGAGCTGCATCACAAGGGCAGTTTTACCCAGTGCCCATTGAGCTGCATCACAAGGGCGGTTTTACCCAGTGCGCGTTGATCTGCATCACAAGGGCAGTTTTACCCAGTGCACATTGATCTGCATCACAAGGGCGGTTTTACCCAGTGCACGTTGATCTGTATCACAAGGGCCGTTTTACCCAGTGCACATTGAGCTGCATCACGAGGGCAGTTTTACCCAGTGCACATTGAGCTGCATCACGAGGGCAGTTTTACCCAGTGTGCACAAAGCGAAAAGTTGGTTCACTTCTGTCTGTCCACAAGCGTCAGTTTATGATCCATGAACCACTCGGTTTCAATTGAATGTTCTATTTTGAACGTGAATTGGAAAACAAACCAGTAGTTTTACCGTGCTTTGGCTCTCAATTCATTCCGATTGCACATGCGCAGAGGAGCGACATCGTATAAACTCTGCCTGGCTGGCAGAAAAATTTAAAATTAAAAAAATTTAAAACAAAATTTAAAATCATTCCAAACAGGAAACTTACTGTTTTTAAGGACGTCGTAAAAGACACAAACAACAGGCACAACAAACTAATGCAATATGTTAAATAAGGTGGTGTAAAAGGCAGTGCATCAACGGCGGTAAACTTCCAAAGAAAGTTTTTTTTTGTTTGTTTTTTTTTTTTTCTGCAGTTTATTAAACCTTTATTTTATTTCAATTGAATTTTATACTTGAACACTAGAACACAAACCACCTTTTGGCATTTCAAAAACCTTTCGTTTCGCAATAATTGGATAAAATATATCACGGCTTTTTACATCATCTCAACCAATCAAATGTGCTTCATGCAGACCCTTCCCACGTCCTTTTTTCTTGAGTGCACTGGGTAAGGTGTTCTATGAACTCTAGTTCACATACGTATGTGTAATAAAAGTTAATTTCCCTTGGAAAATGTCTCTGCTGGTGATTAATTCGCTAATGATGCCGTGTTTGGGGAACGATTCCTGTCGGGAGCAATACAAAGCTTGGTAAACGTCATTTAGGTGGTTGTTAGGACATTCAAGATGTGTCCGCACGGGTGACCGACCAACTGCTGACGTGGAACACGTTCACAAGACTCGGCACCATTTACTTTGCCCTGTGTTGGAAGTAGCACCGATCTATACACGTTGGGGTCATTTTATCTCCAAGACAACATGGTGCATTTTCACAACTTCCGTGTAACCCTTGCTGCACAAAGTGCAGATGGGATGTTCTTCCATACCCTCCTCATTCTCCTGTCTATTCATCATGTTATTCCTTCCTTTATCCAAAGGTGAAAGAATACTTGAGAGGATATTGGTTTTCTGGCTGTGCAGGGATCTCTGCACGTTCCGAGTGCTGATGATTACTGTGCTGCCACCTTTAACTTGGCACTTTGGCAAAAATGCACTGAACTTCAGGTTGGCCTTGTTGAATTGTAGAGGGGACTGATTTCACCACCAATAATTATATATTCATCTTTGTATATTCTATGTCGTAATGAGGTCGGACACAAAACCTTTGAAATGCACTTTGTAATTTGAACTTTTGAGAATATTACATGAATGAACAGGATTATAAATATTTAAATTGATATATGTGGGAAAATTACACGCCCAGACCAGGAATCAAACCCAGGTCCTCTGGTGAACCGTACCAGTGCTGGACATGGATAATAGCGGACATGGATTTGTCCCCCCCATTGGAGGAAGACACTCTTGTGTTCAAGCCGTTGGTGCTCCGATGGTTGGCAGCGAGTGCCCCGGAAGCAATGACGGAAAGAGAGTGGCGATCGTATGTGTGGGAAAATTGCATGCTCAGCCAGGATCGCCCAGATAGCTCAGATGGCAGAGCACTGGTACGGTTTTCCACAGGACCTGGGTTCGATTCCTAGTCTGGGCATGTAATTTTCCCACATATATCAATTTAATTTTGATAAAATCTTTGCTCTCGCTATAATATGGATTCTGAATATTTTTTCAGACGTGAACTAAACTTGTTTGGTTTGCTGATCCAATACTTTCACTGATGAGAGATGTACTGTGGTATTTTTTGTCTGAAGGTGGAACATACAGATAAGGCAAAAGAGCGTTGTCCGAGTTGTTATTAAAACTTTTTACAACATTACCTAAAGTTAACGACCTGATATGTCATCCTTAAATTATCTTACAAACAATTCAGTTGGCAGTTGATCATGTTATCACCATTATCATGATTATTATCATTAAGATTATTATTATTATTATTATTATTATTATCTTGCAGGACAAAACATTTGGTCTCAAAAACAAAAAAGGAGCCAAGCAACAGAAGTTTATAAAGCAAGTTGAAAAACGGGTGCAAACTGGACAAGGAGGAAAACAGGTGAGATTTCTGTTTGTTATTTGCAATTGTGAAATCCATACCTATATTTTCTGGTGAAAAACTCAAAGATGCGTATTTATTTGATAGTTTTAGGTGTTTTGTAATATACATACATATATATATAATGTTGTTACGTTTATGGGGGAAGATAGAGATTACCTTAGGAGAGATGTGTAGGAATAGCATGGCCCGCGTGTGAGTAGAAAGCCAATCTCGATGTAAAGGAAGTGGGGATCTGTTAGCTTAAGGTTGCTATTGAATGTGCACCACATGAGGGTCGTGCTTGTGATAAGATAGAGAGGGATTATCGTTAAGGACACGTGTGTAAAACCTCATGTAAACTTCCACCGGGTGTGCCGGGTGACATCTCTGTTGAACAATGTTCACACAAGCCCATAAAATCGAGGCAGAAAGCCGTGGCATTCTGATAGGCAGAAGGAGAGAGGGACAGAGCTATAATCGTCCTCCTGGATGGGGGTGGAGCCTAAGAGTTGTCAAGGGAGACGAGGGAAGAGCCATAGCAGTCAATTCTTTGATGAGAATTAGGCAGGAACAGAGTGCAGAGGAGCTCTCGGAGAGTGAGGAGAATCAAGGCAGTTTGTGTGAGGAAAACGGTGGTGCTCACTGTGTTTGTGAAGAGAGTGGTGGAGTTCGGTGAGGGGAGTTGAGAGGTTGAAAAGTTAAAGGAGGCCATCTTGCCCACCTTCCTTGGTCCCTGGCGCTGTCTTCATCCTCCACGATTGCCTGTGATCATCCTGCCCGAATCCTCATCACCTCTTTGTCGTCCAGCTGTCAACTCACCTTGCCCATCGTCCTGCCCATCTCCTCAACACCAGCTCTGTGCCCGTCTTCCCATTCCCCTGCTGCCACACCAGAGATACGTCGCCCGGTTTTGTCCCTTTTCCCCCGTCTGTGATTGTGACTGGAATTTGGCGTCTTCGTTTTATAGGATTTATTTCAGTTCATTGTATGTAGTTATGATTAAATTCATTTTCCCTGCTTGTTGTTTGTTCGGGAATAAACCCGTTTGGTTTTATAAAAGCTTTAAGCTCCTTGTGATTCTCCTTAGCCATGCGCGCGAGCTTATATCACCATAATTCAGAACTCCTCAGAGATAAAGCCTGTTTTGGCCCAGCCCTTCATGGGTCTCGATGTTAACCGGCTGTGAACAAGACTATATACAGTCATGCGTCGCTTAACGTCCTAGATACATTCTTGGAAACGTGACTTTAACCTAATTGGACGTTGTCCGAACATAGGACTTGAAAGCTGCAATAGCCCCCTGATCCATAGGCTGAATCAAAGAGGTGGTATTGGTGCCGAAAAACATGCCGAAATCACGTGCGATAGCATTCACAGATTTGCCGCCCTCACGCTGTCTTATTAGTCCCCTACCGGTGTACACCGGAGGGGACTATAGGTTTGCACGCCGTCCCTCCGTCCGTCAGTCCGTCAGTCCGTCACGCAAAGAACAGTTTTCCGGACTGTTTTTCTAAACGCTTAAAGCTAATGATTTCAAACTTGGCACATCGTTTCCTCATGATAGGTTACAGATCAAGTTCGAACTTCACGACGTTTCGATCATTTTTAACAAAGTTATGGCACTTTGATCTTTGGTAATTCTGATAATTCTGATGATCCTTAACTCAGCGCCATTTTAAGTTTTAATTTCCTTTAAAAAAGATTTTCTCTGCAATAATAGGACCGATTAAGATCAAATTTTCACCATATGAGGGACTAAGTCTGTAGAATATTTTAATGGTAATTATGACGTCACAGGTCACGTGGTTCGGGCGCCATATTGTTTTTCGTGAAAACACGAAAACCCCTTTTTCTCTGCAACGGCTGAACAGATCGAGGCCAAGCTTTGCAGGCAGAATCGCATACCCATGACGAACAAAAAAGTCAGCGAGCATGACGTCATGCCACACATGGTTTCAGAGTTATGACGTTTTTAAGCATGAACCTTTAAAACCGAGCCCCTCCCTCATTTTTGATCCAATCGAGGGGAAACTTCACAGATCTGTTCCGCATGTCAGTCTACTAAAATGTCCTTTTGGAATTTGCGATAGCTCACGTGGTTTGGCAGTTATCGTTAATTAAACGAAAATATAAAAAAATGGATATCTCTTCAATCGCTTCATTGATCGACGTGAAACTTCATACTATAGGAGAAGTCATGAAGAGTAACAAGTGTGCAAAATTTCAAGATGATTGGATGTACGGTCTGGAAGCTAGAAGTTGTTATTGCGTGAAGAAGATGAGGCGTCAAGTGTGCGGATTTAATTATTTATCACATGTACAGACTGAAAGCATCGTTGGACACGACCTGTCGCGGTCATTTTAACCTCAAATAAAATTCTAATTTAAGATTTGTCAATAGCTGAGGTATATTAACAAACGAATAAAAAGGATTTGGTCAAATTCTGACTTTTTAAAACTCGATCGCATTTGACAGAGTTGTGACAAGCTGAGGAAGAAAAAACCTCGCATTGGCTTCTCCAATGTGCCATAAAAAAATGGATATCTCTTGAATCGCTAGTACCTCAGACCGTGAGTTGGTAATAATTTATATAATTCACACAGTGCAATACGTGCAGGCCGCTCGACTGAGCGACCTTGCGGGCTTATCAACGAGGCGATGCGTGACACACGTGTCTCAGCATACCTCAGATCAAGTTTGAAAACCAGCATCAACCGTGCATAAATTTGCATATTCGATCATTTTTGACAAAGTTCTGGCACTTTGAACTTTGGTAGGGGACATGTATTGCAGCGCAATACTCAGAATGCTTGTTTTTCAAGATATATCGCTCACAAGCTTCAGACATATATATGGTGGCGGCCATCTTGGATTTTGACGTGGCGACCCAATTTTCAATAGCGTTCTTCCTTATGCCGAGATACACCCACACACCAAATTAGAAGTTGGTACTTCGCTTATTTTTCAAGATATTCATCTCACAAGGTTCAGACATAAATGGCGGCGGCCATCTTGGATTTTGACGTGGCGACCCAATTTTAAACAGCGTTCTTCCTTGTGCCTCGATACACCCACACACCAGATTAGAAGTTGGTACTTCGCTTATTTTTCGAGATATTTCGCTCACAAGGTTCAGACATATACATGGCGGTGGCCATCTTGGATTTTGACGTGGCGACCCAATTTTAAACAGCGTTCTTCCTTGTGCCTAGATACACCCACCCACCAGATTAGAAGTTGGTACTTCGCTTATTTTTCGAGATATTTCGCTCACAAGGTTCAGACATATACATGGCGGTGGCCATCTTGGATTTTGACGTGGCGACCCAATTTTAAACAGCGTTCTTGCTTCTGCCGAGATGCACCCACACACCAAATTAGAAGTTGGTACTTCGCTTATTAGTCCCCTACCGGTGTACACCGGAGGGGACTATAGGTTTGCACGCCGTCCCTCCGTCCGTCAGTCCGTCAGTCCGTCAGTCCGTCAGTCCGTCACGCAAAGAACAGTTTTCCGGACTTTTTTTCTAAACGCTTAATGCTAATGATTTCAAACTTGGTACATGGTTTCCTCATGATAAGTTACAGGTCAAGTTCGAACTTCACGACGTTTCGATCATTCATAACAAAGTTATGGCACGTTGAACTTTGGTAATTCTGATAATTCTTATGATCCTTAACTCAGTGCCATTTTAAGTTTTAATTTCCTTTAAAAACCAATTTCTCTGCAATAATAGGACTGATTGAGATAAAATTTTCACCAAATGATGGACTCGGTCTGTAGAATATTTTAATGGTAATTATGACGTCACGGGTCACGTGGTTCGGCCGCCATATTGTTTTACGTGAAAACACGAAAACCCCTTTTTCTCTGCACCTGCTGAACAGATCGAGGCCAAACTTTGCAGGCAGAATCGCATACCCATGACGAACAAAAAAGTCACGGAGCATGACGTCATGCGTCACATGGTTTCAGAGTTATGACGTTTTTAAGCATGAACCTTTAAAACCGAGCTCCTCCCTCATTTTTGATCCAATCGAGGGGTAACTTCACAGATCTGTTCAGCACTAAAATGTCCTTTTGGAATTTGTGATAGGGCACGTGGTTTGGCAGATATCGTTAATTAAACGAAAATATTTAAGAAAATAGATATCTCTTGTTTATTCTCGAGTTCTCCTCAAGCCGCGCCGCGCGTCCTCAGCCTCGTCTCGCGAACGTCGTCAACGCGACAGCGCGCGCTTTCCGGAGGGGCGTAGCCAAGCCGAGCAACATATATATATACACATCGATCATTGATCGTGAACCGAAAAATATAATAAATTACTGATGGTTTCAGAGTTATGACGTTTTTAAGCATGAACCTTTGAAACCGAGCCCCTCCCTAATTTTTGATTCAATCGAGGGGAAACTTCACAAATCTGTTCAGCATGTCAGTCTACTAAAATGTCCTTTTGGAATTTGCGATAGGGCACGTGGTTTGGCAGATATCGTTAATTAAACGAAAATAGATATTTTTTAAATGGATATCTCTTGAATCGCTTGTACCTCAGACCGTGAGTTGGTAATTATATCATTCACACAGTGCAACACGTGCAGGCCGCTCCACGGAGCGACCTTGCGGGCTTATTAACGAGGCGAGGCGTGACATATGTGTCTCAGCATACCTCAGATCAAGTTTGAAAACCAGCATCAACCATGCATAAATTTGCATATTCGATCATTTTTGACAAAGTTATGGCACTTTGAACTTTGGCAGGGGACATGTATTGCAGCGCAATACTCAGAATGCTTGTTATTTTCTGCTTCTCCTCCAAATCAATGCTCCTGCGTTGTTTCTTGCTGCTGCTACCACTAGGGCTGGTTGCGCTGCGTTTGGGACCCATGATTAACTTTAGGGTGGATTGATTTTAATAAAATCATATGAAAAGACAATGGAATAACGCTCACGATACGCGGGGGTAATCGAGACTGAATGCTGATGATGCTGCGGCGCTGCTGACGAGGCAAAACCAAGTTTGTAAACTGTTATACAGTTTGTAAACGTTTTATTTCGTAAGTAAGGAAATCAAATTTAAAGTACTGTACACTACAATAGCCAAAAAACATAAACCAGTAACATAGGCATTTCTTATATCTATCAAAACATATTATGGATATACAGTATAGTTATTGTACTGTATCATCATATGCCTGGCAGCACAATCTATTTGGGGGAGGGGTGGAATGGGAGCAGAGGGGGGGGGGGAAGGGAGGAGGGGGGGGCGGGGGGGGGATGGGGGAGGGGGGAGGCAGGAGAGGAAGGGGAGTGGCTCATGTTTCTGAGTGAATGTGGCTCACGTTTGAGTTTAGTGTGATGCCGATCAGGAAGAAGAAGAAGCCGTACTACCAAATTTGTACACTTCCGGAATTGTTTGATTTATTTGTATTCAAATGTCTGGTAATTGTTTTGTATTTATTTATGTGAACGTGTACTTGTATATAACTGTCATTCATTTAAAAAGGCTTCGGCACGATTAAGCAAATTATTATTATTATTTTTTTTAACTCCAAAAAAAAAAACTTTTTTTTTTCAATTTATTTTGTTTGTTTGTTTGCCTAGAACTCTCCCAGGCACTCACTGATGAACCTCTGAAAGTTTGATGAAGATCCGTTCAGCCATCTCTGAATAAAACGCGGACACACAGCCAACTCACGTTTATATATATACAGTCACGTGAAAAAGTAAGTACACCCCATGTAAGTTTTGACTTTTTCAACATATTTCAACATGCAGCTATTTAATCTTCATTTCAACAATATTGATAGATAAAGGTGATATAATATAATAAATATCATGAAACATTGACATTTTGTAGTGCATTGTATAATTTAAATAAACATAAATGCAAATTTCGCATGTGGAAAAAGTAAGTACACCCCTACATTTATCACTACTTCAAATACCTAAAATTAGAATCAGGTGCACCAGCTCAGGTGCAAATGATGAGAACATCGTTAGAGAGGATCTTGGAGGAACCTGTCTTATTTAAACCTCAGACATTTCGTTTGGTTTTCCCTTTGTTGTTGAAGTGTGCGGCATCACCATGCCTAGATCAAAAGAGCTCTCTGGGGCCTTCAGAAAGAAGGTTATAGATGCCTGCGAGTCTGGGAAGGGATTTAAAAAGATCTCCAAACAATTTGAAATCAATCATTCGACTGTCCGGAAGATCATCTACAAGTGGAGAAGATTCCAAACAACTGCCAACTTGTTCAGGCCAGGCCACCCCAGCAAGTTCAGCCCGAGAGCAGACCGCAAGATGCTGAAAGAAGTCTCTAAGAACCCCAGAATGTCATCACGGGACCTACAGGTAGCTCTTGCCACTGTTGATGTCAAAGTGCACGAGTCTACCATTAGAAAGAGGCTGCACAAAGTTGATCTACATGGGAGGTGTGCCAGGAGGAAACCTTTGCTGTCCACAAAGAACATCAGGGCAAGACTAAAGTTTGCCAATGAACACCGAGGCAAAGACCAGCACTTCAGGAACAATGTGCTCTGGACAGATGAATCAAAGGTGGAGCTATTTGGCCACAGTACCAGAAGACATGTTTGGCGAAAACCAAAGACAGCATTTGACCACAAGAACCTGATACCAACTGTAAAGCATGGTGGTGGAAATATTATGGTTTGGGGCAGCTTTGCTGCATCAGGGCCTGGGCAGCTCACCATCATAGAATCCACGATGAATTCTTCATTGTACCAGAGGGTGCTTGAGCATAATGTGAGGCCATCTGTCAGAAAGTTGAAGCTCAACCAAAGGTGGACCTTGCAACATGACAATGACCCTAAACATACCAGTAAATCCACCAAGGAATGGCTGAAAAGAAAGAAATGGAGGGTTCTGGAATGGCCAAGTCAAAGCCCCTAAATCCCATCGAGATGTGGGGGGGGGGGGGATTTGAAACGAGCTGTGCATGCAAGAAACCCCTCAAACATCGCACAGCTGAAATAATTCTGCATGGAGGAGTGGGCAAAAATTTATCCCAGTCGATGTCAGAGACTGGTACACAGTTATAAAGAAATGCCTACTTGAGGTTGTTTCTGCCAAAGGGGGCAATACCACCTATTAGAGCCAAGGGTGTACTTACTTTTTCCACATGAGAAATTTGCATTTATGTTTATTTAAATTATACAATGGACTACAAAATGTAAATGTTTCATGATATTTGTTATATTATATCACCTTTATCTATCAATATTGTTGAAATGAAGATCAAATAGCTGTCTGTTGAAATATGTTGAAAAAGTCAAAACTTTACATGGGGTGTACTTACTTTTTCACGTGACTGTATATATATACAGACTTGGCATTTATTATGGAATATTTTTTTGTGGGGGTGAACTTACTTTTCAAGATGACTTAGAACCAAAAGTTCATTGGAATTATGTTGAAATTATTCTAGATTTTGTTAATGTGACATATAAAAGAAACAAAAACCACATTTGACATTTCGAAGCAAATAAATTGATCCTTGAAAGTGATGTAAACTGATATCGAACTCATTTCACGGACAGTACTGTGTTAAACTTCTGTGCGTTTTCCAGAAGTATCTCTTTATTTTGCACAGTAGCCAAAAAATTTTTCAACAAAAACAAAAGCTAAATTATGACTGGGATTACGGACAGTAAAAGTACAGTTCAGTACTTCGTGTAACCCCCACGAGCATTCAGGAGAGCACGTACACGTTGAGGCATGCTGTTCACGAGATTTGCCAAGGTTTGGACAGGAATCGCTTGCCATGCAGTTACAATAGCCTGCTGCAATTCACGCACAGAGGCAGGCTGCTGGTCCAAGTTGTCGATTTGACGCGTTAATTCTGCCCACAAGTTCTCTATAGGATTCATATCCGGGGACATGGCAGGCCACTCCATATGCTCTACACCACGGTCAGCAAGAAAGTGTTGGATCATGCGAGCACGATGAGGCCGTGCATTGTCATCTTGGAAGAAAAGTTTCCTCGAAAGGCTGCACGAGCAAATGGAAGCAATGTTTCTTCCACAATGACCCTGTACTTGAACTGGTTCAGGTTTCCATTCAGAACAACCAGGTCAGTTTTGCCCCCTGCATGAAAAGCAGCCCAAACGGTCACCCCACCACCTCCAGCTTGGACTCTTGGCACTATACAATCTTCATTGTGGGCTTCATGCACTTGTCTGCACACTCGGACGCGGCCATCTTGACGATAGACCAGAAATCTAAACTCGACACTGAAGGTCACGTGATTCCAGTGTCCTGGCTGCCATTGACGGTGCTCTCTGGCCCACTGCAATCGGCGCTGGCTGTGTTGTCTGGTCAGGCGTGGCTTTCTCAAGGGACGCCTGGCACGATAGCCTGCTTGAACCAGTCATTGGTTGACGAACCTTCTGGATACAGGCACATTTGTCAGTTGCTGCCACTCAGCCCTAAGCCGATTATCTGACTTGGTACGGCCATTGCAGACTAACCGGTGCAGCTGGCGATCATCTCTCCTTGTGGTTCTGCGTGGACGTCCTGGCCTCGGTATTGGAGTAGGGACACCCCTCTGAGCATTTTGTTTCAGGATCTTTGACACCTCACCTTGAGTGATGCCATACTGCTGAGCAATAGCACGCTGTTTCATGCCAGAATTTCGTAAAGCCACCACTCCATGACAAACAGCATTGTCAAGTTGACGGACCATCTCCAGAGGAAGCGGCAATAACTTTTGTAGATGTGGAGCAGTTGTTTTCCACTAATACAGAATGCAACAACCCTTATATACCCGATTGTGAAGCCAATCGTCAAATGTACCTGTCCTTACATTTTGTCACGCCACCTGTGATATAATCCTGTTATTGACTTCTTGCTGCGAAAGACAATCAGTGACATGGTTCTTTCAACAAAGACATCACCGAAGGGTAAAAGAAACTCACCAGATTGATATACTGAGTTCAGTAAGTAAACCCAACTCAAGAAAAAAAAAAATTCCATATTAAATGCCAAGTCTGTATATATATATATATATATATATATATATATATATATATATATATATATATATATATATATATATATATATATATATATATATATATATATATATTGTTGCGGATATGAGGACTGTATTTTTTTTGATTGTGTTGTATTGTGGTAAATTGGTGATGAATAGTGCTTGAGTCTGCGCCTCCTGCCTCCGGAGCTGTGTAAAGGTCAAAAGGGCGTCCCATAATTAGTCCACAAGCATACACGTCAGCCAATAATAATACCCCTGTTCGATAGTTATATCTTATTCTGTGTTTTAGGGTAAGGCTGTGTCTCCCATTAATTGAAATACTCCATTGCACCAGTGAAAGAGATAGATTCCCTTCATTCCCATTCCCAAAACCTCCATTCCCCCTTTTCGTCGATTGGCAATTACCTCCCCTCCAATAACCGCCATTGACCACGAGGCAGGGTCGGAGAAGAAAGGCGTGTCTCCACCTCGTCATAGAGGGGAGGAGTGAGCCAGCCCCACTCGACCAACCATGAGCCAGGGGTTTGGCTAGGGAGGGCGGAGGAAGAGCTATCAGGGAGGTTCGCAAAGGTTGAGGGGCGGGGCCTATATAACCCACGGCAGGGCGTTTCCCAAGGCAGATGAGCTTTTACAGGCAGACGAGAGGGAGTCCAAGCCGTTGAGACGAGAGGAGGTCCAAGGCAGATGAGCTGAGTTGTGAGGTCCAACAAGCAGAGATCATTCAAGGAAGCACCAAGCCTGCTATTCGTCACCTTGCTCGCGAGCGGCAGCATCTACAGCAGCAGCAGCAACAACGCTCGCCAACCGCTTAGGGACCTGGACGGCAGTTCGGAGCAGGGCCGCGAAGGAACGGCGGCTGCCCAACGTGCGGATCGTGCTGCCGGACCCAGTGGACTTTCCTCTCCTTCCAGCCAATTCCTGTCATCATTCCCCGTGTGAGTCGTCTTCGTTTGTTCTGTCCTGGGTAGGTAATTAAGTCTGTATAACTAAAGATTGCACTGTGTCACCTGCGTCTTATGTGTTGTAAATAAACGTGACTGCTTGCTTCCTACTTATATGTGTAAATAATAAATCCAATTACTCTTCTGTCCGTCTTCTCGTCTTATTCCTTTTCCTCTTTGCATTCGGTCGTTTTAGAGTTTTCCAGATTGGGCAGCTGCGGTGCGATACGGCCAAAGTTTGGGGTGAATCGGGTGAGTTGGGGAAGAATCGGGGGAACTGTTAGGTCGCGGTAATACACCACCGCTCGGTCAAAATAACATCTTATCCACGACCCGCAACAATATATATATATATATATATATATATATATATATAGTGCTTGAGTGCTTGAGTATATATAGTGCTTCAAGCACTATATATATATAGTATATATATATAGTGCTTGAGTATATATATATATATATAGTATATATAGAAGGACAGAAGAGTAAAGTATATATATGTATATATGTATATATATGTATATATATATATATATATTGTCACGATCCCGTCTGTGGAATGTATCCCAGCACGGAATACGGACGTAAATGTCCGGGCTTCAAGTAATCCACGTAGTGAACCAAAAGAGACGCAATAAACACAATTGTGTTTTAATCGGCCTTCTAGGGGTAAGGCACGATTATTTATTGGCTCGATCACAAAAACCATGAAAGGTAACAAAAGGGAATATGCTGCACAAGCCGGCAGGAACGGTCGGCAACAGACGCTCCAACAGGACGCAGGTAAGATCACTCGCGGCTCCAATCGACGGGCTCCGGGACTCGGAGGATACCAGGATGGAATACCGCACAAGGCCGCCAGGAACGGTCGGCCAGTAGCTCCAACACGAAGCCGGGAATCACTCGTTCTCTTCTGGAGTTACTCGCTCGTAAAATACAGAACGGTATTCGACCAGCCCAACTCGGCTGTCCGGAGGCTTCAAGGAAAACCCTTTTATGATATTTCCCACTCGGAGCCTTCGAGCCGTGTGCGTCGCATAAGATGGCGACCGCGCTCTCTGACCCCTCCACCAATCACGTGAGGCTCCAAGGAGGTCCCGTCACGCGGTGGGCGGGGCACCAAATCTGGGTGAGAACAGGTGGTTTCACCGGTGGTTTCTCACAATATATATATATATATGTATATATATGTATATATATATATATATATATATATATATATATATATATATATATATATATATATATATATATATATATATATATATATATATATATATATATATATATCGGGATTTAAATTGAATTCAAAAATTGATCCAGACGTCTATTCACTTTCAAACATTCAAACCGACAGAGGTAGTTATTTATCACAGCATCTGTAGAATTTTCACCCTTTTACTCAACTCCGTTTTGCTGTTATTTGGTGGAGCAAAAGGTCAACTGAGCTTTATAGATATTTAGATTATGTGTCGGTCAGTGATTTAAAAAGTCAATGTAATCCATTTTAAATTGAGGCTGTAACAACAAAATGTGAAAAAAGTCAAGAGGTCTGAATACTTTCTGCAGGCCCTGTATGTGCGCAGTGACCCTACCTGCCTAATCTACTTCCTAGTCCTGCCAATATCTGTGTGCTCCTCTGTACCAATGCTTCTCGGTACCTATCTAATTGAAGTTTATACCTGTCTACTGTTTCTGCTGTCATTTCTTGGAATACCATTCCCTGTAATAACTACTGTTACTGAAGGATCTCTGCCTTCCTAATGCCTAAGTCACACATAGGCAGATTTGTCGGCGACTACTGGCGACTGGAAAAATCGCCACCACCCGCCGACAATCGTAATGAAACCGTAATGGACGGTCGCCTGTAGTCGTGGTTATCCTCCCCAGGTCGGCTGCAGTCGGCAAGAGCCGCAAAGGGGCCAAATATTTTTTTTAATGTTTAAAAACGGCGCGCTCAGTCGCACTCGAAAAAAATCCGCCATGCTGTCGTGATGGAACCGCCATGCTGTCGTCGGTATCCGTAATAAGAGCGTAAAGCGGCCGCAACCCAGTCGCTCATAGTCTTCCGCAATCGCCCCACCAGCTAGCACGGCAGAGATGCGAATGCCATACGGCCTTCCTGCGGCATCTTCCCGACTACGGGCCGACACTGTTGCGGCTGCATATCGACTACAGAAGAACTGCCACGTCTCCCCTGCGGCTATGGGAGACTGACGACGACAGCAGTAGGACTAGTGGCGGCCGAGTTACGGCCACTGGCGACAGAGATACGACTGCCTGGCGACTGCATTACGACATACCACGATTCCATGGCAAGACAGGATGGTGTGAGGGTCTCCGTGGAGTGAGGTCCTGTGGTGCCGACAAGGATATGGCTTTATTGTTTGGACTTGGGACTTTTGGGAACTTTATTTTTGGGACTTTGGTCCTTTGGAAACTTTATTTATGGGAGTTGGGACCAGTGAAAATAATTTGTTGGACTTTATTTCCATTCTCTCTCCCTGCAGAAAAGTTTGATTATTACATTACAATGATACTTTATTAACTTTCTTATTGTACATCAAACATCTTTATGCTTCATGTCATACATCATTGAAATGAATAAAGTGAAATGTAAAATAGAGAAATAAAGATTTAAAAAGTTGTGTGAATCGTCTCCAATCGCCGGCGGTCTTATTGCAGTCTTGCGGACGTCGGAGTAAACCGCCACCCGGCCCCAATGCAGTTGCCGCGATCCGCCATCGGTCGTAATCTAGCCGCCAGACTGTCGCCACGCTGCCGCCGTGCATCCGCAATGCAGTCGTCGTCGATCTTCAACAGTCGCCATCCCACTCGGGGCGTCGTCGCAATGCAGTCGCAATGTGGCCGCCTGCAGTCGCCATACTGCCGCCTGACCATATTTGACCGCCCGAAATCGCCAGTAGTCGCCGAAAAATCTTGATCGCCAGTAGTCGCCAAAATATCCGCCTATGTGTGACTTAGGCATTACATTCTAACTTAAGGGAAAAAACCCACAAAATATTGATTGCTGACAGATAGTTGTTTGACTTGAAACTCATGGTGATACATAATTATTTTTCTTGTTTTGCTTTTCTTATTCATTCCCATCCTTTTATACAGGCTGCAGTAAAGGATCAAGATAAGAAACTAAAGAAGGAGGATAAGTTAAAGGAATTGGAAGAACTCAATTCGCTCTTCAAACCTGTAGTTGCTGCACAGAAAGTAAGCAAAGGTAAGAGGTTTTGATGCAATTCTTTTTGTCTTTTGTACTTTTTCTGCTTTTTATTGTGCTATTTGTTCTTCATGCACCGTTGTGAGTAGCTCACATGCATACACAAATGTTGTGCATCAGTATATGGAAGTGTGAAAACAACCATTAATTCTCCCTCAAACTTCAATCCAATAAGCATCATGACGGGTCATAAAGAGCTGCTGTCAGAAGGCCGAAGCATGGCAATTTAGGTTTCTGCACAACCCGTCCGGTGGTGCAGACGTGTCACTGAATGATTTTCTTCTACCACGTGTTTGTGGCACCAATGTGTGACATTGCCTCCATCTCGAACCTGCAGCACTGTTCACAGAGCGGCGTCATCCAACATCGTCTACGCCGAAGCCTCTCAAATATCTGCTGCCCGCATGATGCCATCACCGGCCTGCATGTCCGCTGTTTGTAACCATTAAGTTCCCTCTCCCTCCCTCGTTCCATTTGTTTTCATTTCCCTTCATTTCCATACACCAAAATAACTATATATAATAACTTTTTTTGTTGTTATTTTCACTTATTTCTGTGCAATTCAATGCTCTTGGCACCTTTAACTTCATACAAAGAATTTAAATTTTCCTGTCTTTTTTGTGAGTGACTTTTGTGTTGAAGGTCGACTGGTGGTTTGTACACACTTCTCTCCTCATCTCCATTCTCTGCGGCGTTTACAGAGCAGCTTCATCCAACATCATTCAGTTGGGTATTCGGGATCTTCGGGGTATTTTGTGTATTTTGTGTCATCGGGGTCTTTTGTTCTTTGGGTATTTTGGGTCTTCTGGGTCTTCGTGGTCTTTTGAGTCTTTCGGATCTTTTGGGTTTTAAAGGGGCATTGAGGTATTTTGAATGTTCGGGGTCTGCAGGGTATTTTGGGTATTTTGGGTCTTCATGGTCTTCGTGGTGTTAAGAGTACTGTGGGACATAAAACGCCTTCAAAGGTCTAAGGTTAGTTCTGTTAGCAATAAGCTTACTTTTGGTGTGTTCTGTTAGCAATCAGCTTACTTGGTGTGTTCTGTTCGCAATCAGCTTACTTGGTGTGTTCTGTTCGCAATCAGCTTACTTGGTGTGTTCTCCTAGCAATCAGCTTACTTGCTGTGTTCTCTTAGCAATCAGCTTACTTGGTGTGTTCTGTTAGAAATCAGCTTACTTGGTGTGTTCTGTTAGCAATCAGCTTACTTGGTGTGTTCTGATAGCAATCAGCTTACTTGGTGTGTTCTGTTAGCAATCAGCTTACTTGGTGTGTTCTGTTAGCAATCAGCTTACTTGGTGTGTTCTGTTCGCAATCAGCTTACTTGGTGTGTTCTCTTAGCAATCAGCTTACTTGCTGTGTTCTGTTCGCAATCAGCTTACTTGCTGTGTTCTGTTCGCAATCAGCTTACTTGCTGTGTTCTCTAAGCAATCAGCTTACTTGGTGTGTTCTGTTAGAAATCAGCTTACTTGGTGTGTTCTGTTAGCAATCAGCTTACTTGGTGTGTTCTGATAGCAATCGGCTTACTTGGTGTGTTCTGATAGCAATCAGCTTACTTGGTGTGTTCTGTTAGCAATCAGCTTACTTGGTGTGTTCTGTCATCAATCGGCTTACTTGGTGTGTTCTGTTAGCAATCAGCTTACTTGGTGTGTTCTGTGAGCAATCAGCTTACTTGGTGTGTTCTGTCAGCAATCAGCTTACTTGGTGTGTTCTGTCAGCAATCAGATTACTTGGGGTGTTCTGTTAGCAATCGGCTTACTTGGTGTGTTCTGTTAGCAATCAGCTTATTTGGTGTGTACTGTTAGCAATCAGCTTACTTGGTGTTTTCTGTTACCAATCATCTTACTTGGTGTGTTCTGTTTGCAATCAGCTTACTTTTAGTGTGTTCTATGAGCAATCAGCTTACTTGGTGTGGTCTGTTAGCAATCAGCTTACTTGGTGTGTACTGTTAGCAATCAGCTTACTTTTAGTGTGTTATAATAGCAATCAGCTTACTTGGTGTGTACTGTTAGCAATCAGCTTACTTGGTGTGTTCTGTTCGCAATCAGCTTACTTGGTGTGTTCTGTTCGCAATCAGCTTACTTGGTGTGTTCTGTTAGCAATCAGCTTACTTGGTGTGTTCTGTTAGCAATAAGCTTACTTTTGGTGTGTTCTGTTAGCAATCAGCTTACTTGGTGTGTTCTGTTCGCAATCAGCTTACTTGGTGTGTTCTGTTCGCAATCAGCTTACTTGGTGTGTTCTCCTAGCAATCAGCTTACTTGCTGTGTTCTCTTAGCAATCAGCTTACTTGGTGTGTTCTGTTAGAAATCAGCTTACTTGGTGTGTTCTGTTAGCAATCAGCTTACTTGGTGTGTTCTGATAGCAATCAGCTTACTTGGTGTGTTCTGTTAGCAATCAGCTTACTTGGTGTGTTCTGTTAGCAATCAGCTTACTTGGTGTGTTCTGTTCGCAATCAGCTTACTTGGTGTGTTCTCTTAGCAATCAGCTTACTTGCTGTGTTCTGTTCGCAATCAGCTTACTTGGTGTGTTCTCTTAGCAATCAGCTTACTTGCTGTGTTCTCTAAGCAATCAGCTTACTTGGTGTGTTCTGTTAGAAATCAGCTTACTTGGTGTGTTCTGTTAGCAATCAGCTTACTTGGTGTGTTCTGATAGCAATCGGCTTACTTGGTGTGTTCTGATAGCAATCAGCTTACTTGGTGTGTTCTGTTAGCAATCAGCTTACTTGGTGTGTTCTGTCATCAATCGGCTTACTTGGTGTGTTCTGTTAGCAATCAGCTTACTTGGTGTGTTCTGTGAGCAATCAGCTTACTTGGTGTGTTCTGTCAGCAATCAGCTTACTTGGTGTGTTCTGTCAGCAATCAGATTACTTGGGGTGTTCTGTTAGCAATCGGCTTACTTGGTGTGTTCTGTTAGCAATCAGCTTATTTGGTGTGTACTGTTAGCAATCAGCTTACTTGGTGTTTTCTGTTAGCAATCATCTTACTTGGTGTGTTCTGTTCGCAATCAGCTTACTTTTAGTGTGTTCTATGAGCAATCAGCTTACTTGGTGTGGTCTGTTAGCAATCAGCTTACTTGGTGTGTACTGTTAGCAATCAGCTTACTTTTAGTGTGTTATAATAGCAATCAGCTTACTTGGTGTGTACTGTTAGCAATCAGCTTACTTTTAGTGAGTTATATTAGCAATCGGCTTACTTGGGGTGTTCTGTTAGCAATCGGCTTACTTGGTGTGTTCTGTTAGCAATCAGCTTACTTTTGGTGTGTTCTGTTAGCATTCGGCTTACTTGGGTTGTTCTGTTAGCAATCGGCTTACTTGGTGTTCTGTTTGCAATAAGCTTACTTTTGGTGTGTTCTGTTAGCAATCAGCTTACTTGGTGTGTTCTGTTAGCAATCAGCTTACTTGGTGTGTTCTGTTAGCAATCAGCTTATTTGGTGTGTTCTGTTGGCAATCAGCTTATTTGGTGTGTTCTGTTGGCAATCAATTTGAGTGCAGCCTGCAGTTTCCTGCGCGCACGGAGCCAGGAGTGAGCGGATCGTGCAGCAAGGCCTAGTTCCCGCCCACGGGCAGTGCAGCTTGCGGTTTCCTGCGCTCGGACGTGGAGGCCTGAGACGAACCGGGACGATTCCTGACGAGGTTCAAGAGCAGCTCGGAGGGAAGAGTTTTTCGGAGCTGTTTTCGGATGACGTGCTGATGTCCTTGGACTTCGCGCCAGGCTCTGGGCCGACAGGGCCGACGTGTGTGATATTCAGCAGCATAGATTCAATGAAAAGCCCGACCGAATATCGTCGCTTCATGGCTGCTTTCCGCTGCCGAAATCCAGCGCGGCTTGGGCGATTTTGCCCCTGTTTGGAGAACACCCAGCGAGACCTTCATCGGGGCCAAGCGAGCAAGGACGTGTCGGGACCTGCTTCGCGCCATTGACCAAGTGGTTCGCACCAACCGGAGCTGTTTTCGGATGACGTGCTGATGTCCTTGGACTTTGCGCCAGGCTCTGGGCCGACCGGGCCGACGTGCATCGAAGTCCTTTCCAAGGGTGTGGTGCTGACCGGGCCACCGTGGTGCTCACCGGGCAAACGTGGCGTGGTGCTGACGGGGCCCCCGCAGCCGTGATGTCCCACCCCCCCCCCCCCCCCCAGAATTTCCATGTTTTAAACGTTTCCCAGTGTGTACCCTGGATTAGCATAGGTACACCGTATCCCTGCGTGTCGTAAGAGATGACGAAGAGGGTTGGCGGCAGGAAGGGCATCCGGCCATAAAAAACGTTGCCTCAAAAAGAGAACCATGACAATTACAACTACATATGGGCAGGGTACAGCCCGAAGTGGAGATCGGTTTCTGAGGTTTCGGACATGGAATGTAGGGACAATGACAGGGAGATCAGGAGAAGTGGTGGAAGTATTGGTCAGAAGAAGAGTGGACATATGTTGTGTGCAAGCGACGAGATGGAAGGGAAGTGGTGTGAGAATGGTGAAGGGTAGGCATCGACAGAAATACAAGTTTGTGTGGCAAGGGTGCCTGGAGGGCGTGAATGGTGTTGGTGTCCTGTTTTCTGAGGAGTTTGCAGACAGTGTGGTGAGTGTGACGAGAGTGAGTGATAGGTTGATGATGGTGAAAATGATGATTGGAAAGCTCTTGGTGAACGTCATCTCGGGATATGCTCCGCAGGTTGGTCGGAGCGATGAAGAGAAGGACAAGTTCTGGTGTGCGATAGAGAAGCTGATGGAAAACGTGAAAGATGAGGAAGTTGTTGTGGTAGGAGGAGACCTAAATGGACATGTGGGAAGGAGTATGGATGGTTTTGAGGGAGTTCATGGGGGTTACGGATATGGTGTGAGAAATGGAGCAGGTGAAAGGATTTTGGAGTTTGCTGATGGAGCTGATTTGTTGATTTGTAATACTCAGTTCCAGAAAGAGGATAATAAGCTTGTTGCATACACGTCAGGTGGGTCGACGACAACCGTTGACTACCTGATGGTGCGTAGGCGAGATAGGGGGCACCTCCGGGACACAAAGGTGATCCCGGGGGAGGAGGCTGTTTCACAGCACCACTTGGTTGTCTGCGACATAAGGGTGAAAGGTGCATGGAGAGCTCGGCGGGTGAAGTCCCAACCAAGAATGAAAGTGTGGAGGTTGAAAGAGGTGACAGTAAGGGAGGCATTAAAAGAGAGGCTGAGTAGGGTAGAGGATGATGTGGTTGAGCTTGAAAGCGGTTGGATGTCAATGAAAGCTAGTCTGTTGGGAGCCGTTGGTGAGGTATGTGGATGGACAAAAGGACCACCGAGGCACTCGGAAACATGATGGTGGGATGATGAAGTTGGAAAGAGGATTGACGAGAAGAGGAAGAAGTTCAAGGAGTGGCAGAAGGCGAAGGGTACGGGAGCAGAAAAAGCAGAGCATGAAAGTTATAAGGCAGCCAAGAAGGCTGCAAAGAAAGAGGTGGCAAAGGCGCAGGAGGCATGTAGGAAAATTTTCGGAGAAAGCTTGGATTCGGAAGAGGGTCAATGAGCAGTATTCAGGATTGCAAAGCAGATAGCGAAAGAGAGGTGTGATGTGATGGGGGTGAGTTGCTTGAAGGATGAAGTGGGACAAATCGTTGTGGACCCAGATGGGATTAAAGGAAGATGGAAAAGATATATAGAAATGCTGTTGAATACAGAGAATGAATGGGATGGCAACATCGAGAGTAACCCAGTTTTAGGACCGGCAGAGAAGATAACTGAGAAGGAAGTTGAGGAAGCGATAAAAGCAATGAAGAGTAGAAAAGCGGAAGGCCCGACGGGAGTTGTGGGAGATTTGTTGAAGCAGCAGGAAGTTGGGGTGTGAAGAAAATGACAGAGATCTGTAATCTGGTGGTGAAAGAAGGCCGCATTCCAGTGGATTGGGAACTGAGTACCCTCGTCCCTATATACAAGTGGAAAGGTGACCCTCTAGAGTGTGGCTCGTACCGAGCGATAAAGTTATTGGAGCATGGAATGAAGGTATTGGAAAGGGTGTTGGAGAGGAGGATAAGGAAGAAAGTGAAGATCGACGAAATGCAGTTTGGATTTATGCCAGGAAGAGGAACGACATACGTGCTTTTTATTGTGAGGCAGTTGCAGGAGAAGTACATGGAGAAGAGGAAGAAGTTGTTTCTTGGGTTTGTTGATCTGGAGAAAGCATTCGATAGGGTTCCACGCAAAGTATTGACATGGGCAATGAGGAAGTTAGGAGTGGAGGAATGGTTGATCAGAGTAGTGATGGCAATGTACAAAAGAGCGCGCACAGCTGTAAGGACGAAGGACGGGAACAGTGGTGGGTTTGAGGTGAAGGTGGGAGTGCATCAGGGGTCGGTAGTAAGCCCACTACTATTTGTAGCTGTGATGGAGGTGCTGGCTCAGAACGGAAAGGAGGGTTTACCGTGGGAGTTGTTGTATGCAGATGATCTGGTGTTGATTGCGGAAAGTATGGATGGACTGAGGGAAAAGATGAACAAGTGGAAGGAATGTATGGAGACAAAAGGTCTGAAGGTGAATATCGGAAAGACGAAGGTGATGGCAAGTGGTAAAGCATGTGGTGAGGTGGAAAGAACTGGGAAGTGGCCCTGTGCTGTGTGCAGGAAGGGTGTCGGAGTGAACTCCATTCAATGTACAATGTGCGCTGAGTGGGTTCATCAAAAATGTAGTGGTCTGAGAGGGTCATTAACCATTGTGGCAGCTACATTCAAATGTAAGGTGTGCACAGAGGGAGCTGCAGATGGAGGAAACGTTGAGTTGCATCTTGGAGACGGCGTAAAGCTGGAAGGTGTGAAAACATTTTGCTACCTCGGAGACATGCTGAATGGAGAAGGTGGATCAGACTCGGCAACGGTTGCTCGAGTGAGATGTGCATGGAAGAAGTTTCGGGAAATGAGTGGCGTGCTGATGAGGAGGGGAGTGTCGTTGAAGCTGAAGGTAAAGGTGTATGCTGCATGTGTGAGAAGTGTTATGATTTATGGGAGCGAGACATGGGTAATGAACGTAGAGCAGCAACGAAGGTTGGAAAGGGTGGAAATGCGAATGGTTCGGTGGATGTGTGGAGCATCGTTGAGAGAGAGGAAGACAAATGATGAATTGCGAAAGATGATGGGAATAGAGCCTGTGATAGATGCTGTGAAGAGGAACAGGTTGAGATGGTTTGGTCATGTGTTGAGGAAGGATGAAAGTGACTGGTTGAGAAGAGTGATGGAAATGAATGTAGAAGGAAGTAGAGGACGGGGAAGACCGAGAAAGACTTGGCTAAAGATGGTGGAAGAAGAAATGCGGGCAAGGGGGTTAACAAGGAGAGATGCAGAAAATAGGGCAAAATGGAGAAGATTGTCATGGGGACCGCAAGGCTAACCCCCGCTCTAGCAGGGAAAATGGCCTTAAAATGCATGTTGTTGTTGTTGTTGTTGTTGTTAGCAATCAGCTTACTTTTAGTGTGTTCTGTTAGCAAGCCGCTTACTTGGTGTGTTCTGTTAGCAATCAGCTTACTTGGTGTGTACTGTTAGCAATCAGCTTACTTGGTGTGTACTGTTAGCAATCAGCTTGTTTGGTGTGTTCTGTTAACAATCAGCTTGTTTGGTGTGTTCTGTTAACAATCAGCTTACTTGGTGTGTTCTGTTAGCAATCAGCTTACTTGGTGTGTTCTGTTAGCAATCAGCTTGTTTGGTGTGTTGTTTTAGCAATCAGCTTACTTGGTGTGTTCTGTTAGCAATCAGCTTGTTTGGTGTGTTCTGTTAACAATCAGCTTACTTGGTGTGTTCTGTTAGCAATCAGCTTGTTTGGTGTGTTCTGTTAACAATCAGCTTACTTGGTGTGTTCTGTTAGCAATCAGCTTGTTTGGTGTGTACTGTTAACAATCAGCTTACTTGGTGTGTACTGTTAGCAATCAGCTTGTTTGGTGTGTTCTGTTAGCAATCAGCTTGTTTGGTGTGTTCTGTTAACAATCAGCTTACTTGGTGTGTTCTGTTAGCAATCAGCTTGTTTGGTGTGTTCTGTTAACAATCAGCTTACTTGGTGTGTTCTGTTAGCAATCAGCTTACTTGGTGTGTTCTGTTAGCAATCAGCTTGTTTGGTGTGTTCTGTTAGCAATCAGCTTACTTGGTGTGTTCTGTTAGCAATCAGCTTGTTTGGTGTGTTCTGTTTACAATCAGCTTGTTTGGTGTGTTCTGTTAGCAATCAGCTTACTTGGTGTGTTCTGTTAGCAATCAGCTTGTTTGGTGTGTTCTGTTAACAATCAGTTTACTTGGTGTGTTCTGTTAACAATCAGCTTACTTGGTGTGTTCTGTTAGCAATCAGCTTGTTTGGTGTGTTCTGTTAGTAATCAGCTTACTTGGTGTGTTCTGTTAACAATCAGCTTACTTGGTGTGTTCTGTTAGCAATCAGCTTACTTGGTGTGTTCTGTTTACAATCAGCTTGTTTGGTGTGTTCTGTTAGCAATCAGCTTACTTGGTGTGTTCTGTTAGCAATCAGCTTACTTGGTGTGTTCTGTTTACAATCAGCTTACTTGGTGTGTTCTGTTTACAATCAGCTTGTTTGGTGTGTTCTGTTAGCAATCAGCTTGTTTGGTGTGTTCTGTTAACAATCAACTTGTTTGGTGTGTTCTGTTAACAATCAGTTTACTTGGTGTGTTCTGTTAACAATCAGCTTACTTGGTGTGTTCTGTTAGCAATCAGCTTGTTTGGTGTGTTCTGTTAGTAATCAGCTTACTTGGTGTGTTCTGTTAACATCAGCTTACTTGGTGTGTTCTGTTAGCAATCAGCTTACTTGGTGTGTTCTGTTTACAATCAGCTTGTTTGGTGTGTTCTGTTAGCAATCAGCTTACTTGGTGTGTACTGTTAGCAATCAGCTTGTTTGGTGTGTACTGTTAACAATCAGCTTACTTGGTGTGTACTGTTAGCAATCAGCTTGTTTGGTGTGTTCTGTTAGCAATCAGCTTGTTTGGTGTGTTCTGTTAACAATCAGCTTACTTGATGTGTTCTGTTAGCAATCAGCTTGTTTGGTGTGTTCTGTTAACAATCAGCTTACTTGGTGTGTTCTGTTAGCAATCAGCTTACTTGGTGTGTTCTGTTAGCAATCAGCTTGTTTGGTGTGTTCTGTTAGCAATCAGCTTACTTGGTGTGTTCTGTTAGCAATCAGCTTGTTTGGTGTGTTCTGTTAGCAATCAGCTTGTTTGGTGTGTTCTGTTAACAATCAGCTTGTTTGGTGTGTTCTGTTTACAATCAGCTTGTTTGGTGTGTTCTGTTAGCAATCAGCTTACTTGCTGTGTTCTGTTAGCAATCAGCTTGTTTGGTGTGTTCTGTTAACAATCAGTTTACTTGGTGTGTTCTGTTAACAATCAGCTTACTTGGTGTGTTCTGTTAGCAATCAGCTTGTTTGGTGTATTCTGTTAGTAATCAGCTTACTTGGTGTGTTCTGTTAACAATCAGCTTACTTGGTGTGTTCTGTTAGCAATCAGCTTACTTGGTGTGTTCTGTTTACAATCAGCTTACTTGGTGTGTTCTGTTTACAATCAGCTTACTTGGTGTGTTCTGTTTACAATCAGCTTGTTTGGTGTGTTCTGTTAGCAATCAGCTTGTTTGGTGTGTTCTGTTAACAATCAGCTTGTTTGGTGTGTTCTGTTAACAATCAGTTTACTTGGTGTGTTCTGTTAACAATCAGCTTACTTGGTGTGTTCTGTTAGCAATCAGCTTGTTTGGTGTGTTCTGTTAGTAATCAGCTTACTTGGTGTGTCCTGTTAACAATCAGCTTACTTGGTGTGTTCTGTTAGCAATCAGCTTACTTGGTGTGTTCTGTTTACAATCAGCTTGTTTGGTGTGTTCTGTTAGCAATCAGCTTACTTGGTGTGTTCTGTTAGCAATCAGCTTACTTGGTGTGTTCTGTTTACAATCAGCTTACTTGGTGTGTTCTGTTTACAATCGGCTTGTTTGGTGTGTTCTGTTAGCAATCAGCTTGTTTGGTGTGTTCTGTTAACAATCAGCTTACTTGGTGTGTTCTGTCATCAATCGGCTTACTTGGTGTGTTCTGTTAGCAATCAGCTTACTTGGTGTGTTCTGTGAGCAATCAGCTTACTTGGTGTGTTCTGTCAGCAATCAGCTTACTTGGTGTGTTCTGTCAGCAATCAGATTACTTGGGGTGTTCTGTTAGCAATCGGCTTACTTGGTGTGTTCTGTTAGCAATCAGCTTATTTGGTGTGTACTGTTAGCAATCAGCTTACTTGGTGTTTTCTGTTACCAATCATCTTACTTGGTGTGTTCTGTTCGCAATCAGCTTACTTTTAGTGTGTTCTATGAGCAATCAGCTTACTTGGTGTGGTCTGTTAGCAATCTGCTTACTTGGTGTGTACTGTTAGCAATCAGCTTACTTTTAGTGTGTTATAATAGCAATCAGCTTACTTGGTGTGTACTGTTAGCAATCAGCTTACTTGGTGTGTTCTGTTCGCAATCAGCTTACTTGGTGTGTTCTGTTCGCAATCAGCTTACTTGGTGTGTTCTGTTAGCAATCAGCTTACTTGGTGTGTTCTGTTAGCAATAAGCTTACTTTTGGTGTGTTCTGTTAGCAATCAGCTTACTTGGTGTGTTCTGTTCGCAATCAGCTTACTTGGTGTGTTCTGTTCGCAATCAGCTTACTTGGTGTGTTCTCCTAGCAATCAGCTTACTTGCTGTGTTCTCTTAGCAATCAGCTTACTTGGTGTGTTCTGTTAGAAATCAGCTTACTTGGTGTGTTCTGTTAGCAATCAGCTTACTTGGTGTGTTCTGATAGCAATCAGCTTACTTGGTGTGTTCTGTTAGCAATCAGCTTACTTGGTGTGTTCTGTTAGCAATCAGCTTACTTGGTGTGTTCTGTTCGCAATCAGCTTACTTGGTGTGTTCTCTTAGCAATCGGCTTACTTGCTGTGTTCTGTTCGCAATCAGCTTACTTGGTGTGTTCTCTTAGCAATCAGCTTACTTGCTGTGTTCTCTAAGCAATCAGCTTACTTGGTGTGTTCTGTTAGAAATCAGCTTACTTGGTGTGTTCTGTTAGCAATCAGCTTACTTGGTGTGTTCTGATAGCAATCGGCTTACTTGGTGTGTTCTGATAGCAATCAGCTTACTTGGTGTGTTCTGTTAGCAATCAGCTTACTTGGTGTGTTCTGTCATCAATCGGCTTACTTGGTGTGTTCTGTTAGCAATCAGCTTACTTGGTGTGTTCTGTGAGCAATCAGCTTACTTGGTGTGTTCTGTCATCAATCAGCTTACTTGGTGTGTTCTGTCAGCAATCAGATTACTTGGGGTGTTCTGTTAGCAATCGGCTTACTTGGTGTGTTCTGTTAGCAATCAGCTTATTTGGTGTGTACTGTTAGCAATCAGCTTACTTGGTGTTTTCTGTTAGCAATCATCTTACTTGGTGTGTTCTGTTCGCAATCAGCTTACTTTTAGTGTGTTCTATGAGCAATCAGCTTACTTGGTGTGGTCTGTTAGCAATCAGCTTACTTGGTGTGTACTGTTAGCAATCAGCTTACTTTTAGTGTGTTATAATAGCAATCAGCTTACTTGGTGTGTACTGTTAGCAATCAGCTTACTTTTAGTGAGTTATATTAGCAATCGGCTTATTTGGGGTGTTCTGTTAGCAATCGGCTTACTTGGTGTGTTCTGTTAGCAATCAGCTTACTTTTGGTGTGTTCTGTTAGCATTCGGCTTACTTGGGTTGTTCTGTTAGCAATC
This sequence comes from Myxine glutinosa, assembly GCF_964187855.1. Classification (NCBI taxonomy): domain Eukaryota; kingdom Metazoa; phylum Chordata; class Myxini; order Myxiniformes; family Myxinidae; genus Myxine; species Myxine glutinosa. Next base: position 186,894,495 of record NC_136267.1, on the reverse strand, counting down.
GGCTTACTTGGTGTTCTGTTTGCAATAAGCTTACTTTTGGTGTGTTCTGTTAGCAATCAGCTTACTTGGTGTGTTATGTTAGCAATCAGCTTACTTGGTGTGTTCTGTTAGCAATCAGCTTATTTGGTGTGTTCTGTTGGCAATCAGCTTATTTGGTGTGTTCTGTTGGCAATCAATTTGAGTGCAGCCTGCAGTTTCCTGCGCGCACGGAGCCAGGAGTGAGCGGATCGTGCAGCAAGGCCTAGTTCCCGCCCACGGGCAGTGCAGCTTGCGGTTTCCTGCGCTCGGACGTGGAGGCCTGAGACGAACCGGGACGATTCCTGACGAGGTTCAAGAGCAGCTCGGAGGGAAGAGTTTTTCGGAGCTGTTTTCGGATGACGTGCTGATGTCCTTGGACTTCGCGCCAGGCTCTGGGCCGACCGGGCCGACGTGTGTGATATTCAGCAGCATAGATTCAATGAAAAGCCCGACCGAATATCGTCGCTTCATGGCTGCTTTCCGCTGCCGAAATCCAGCGCGGCTTGGGCGATTTTGCCCCTGTTTGGAGAACACCCAGCGAGACCTTCATCGGGGCCAAGCGAGCAAGGACGTGTCGGGACCTGCTTCGCGCCATTGACCAAGTGGTTCGCACCAACCGGAGCTGTTTTCGGATGACGTGCTGATGTCCTTGGACTTTGCGCCAGGCTCTGGGCCGACCGGGCCGACGTGCATCGAAGTCCTTTCCAAGGGTGTGGTGCTGACCGGGCCACCGTGGTGCTGACCGGGCAAACGTGGCGTGGTGCTGACGGGGCCCCCGCAGCCGTGATGTCCCCCCCTCCCCCAGAATTTCCATGTTTTAAACGTTTCCCAGTGTGTACCCTGGATTAGCATAGGTACACCGTATCCCTGCGTGTCGTAAGAGATGACGAAGAGGGTTGGCGGCAGGAAGGGCATCCGGCCATAAAAAACGTTGCCTCAAAAAGAGAACCATGACAATTACAACTACATATGGGCAGGGTACAGCCCGAAGTGGAGATCGGTTTCTGAGGTTTCGGACATGGAATGTAGGGACAATGACAGGGAGATCAGGAGAAGTGGTGGAAGTATTGGTCAGAAGAAGAGTGGACATATGTTGTGTGCAAGCGACGAGATGGAAGGGAAGTGGTGTGAGAATGGTGAAGGGTAGGCATCGACAGAAATACAAGTTTGTGTGGCAAGGGTGCCTGGAGGGCGTGAATGGTGTTGGTGTCCTGTTTTCTGAGGAGTTTGCAGACAGTGTGGTGAGTGTGACGAGAGTGAGTGATAGGTTGATGATGGTGAAAATGATGATTGGAAAGCTCTTGGTGAACGTCATCTCGGGATATGCTCCGCAGGTTGGTCGGAGCGATGAAGAGAAGGACAAGTTCTGGTGTGCGATAGAGAAGCTGATGGAAAACGTGAAAGATGAGGAAGTTGTTGTGGTAGGAGGAGACCTAAATGGACATGTGGGAAGGAGTATGGATGGTTTTGAGGGAGTTCATGGGGGTTACGGATATGGTGTGAGAAATGGAGCAGGTGAAAGGATTTTGGAGTTTGCTGATGGAGCTGATTTGTTGATTTGTAATACTCAGTTCCAGAAAGAGGATAATAAGCTTGTTGCATACACGTCAGGTGGGTCGACGACAACCGTTGACTACCTGATGGTGCGTAGGCGAGATAGGGGGCACCTCCGGGACACAAAGGTGATCCCGGGGGAGGAGGCTGTTTCACAGCACCACTTGGTTGTCTGCGACATAAGGGTGAAAGGTGCATGGAGAGCTCGGCGGGTGAAGTCCCAACCAAGAATGAAAGTGTGGAGGTTGAAAGAGGTGACAGTAAGGGAGGCATTAAAAGAGAGGCTGAGTAGGGTAGAGGATGATGTGGTTGAGCTTGAAAGCGGTTGGATGTCAATGAAAGCTAGTCTGTTGGGAGCCGTTGGTGAGGTATGTGGATGGACAAAAGGACCACCGAGGCACTCGGAAACATGATGGTGGGATGATGAAGTTGGAAAGAGGATTGACGAGAAGAGGAAGAAGTTCAAGGAGTGGCAGAAGGCGAAGGGTACGGGAGCAGAAAAAGCAGAGCATGAAAGTTATAAGGCAGCCAAGAAGGCTGCAAAGAAAGAGGTGGCAAAGGCGCAGGAGGCATGTAGGAAAATTTTCGGAGAAAGCTTGGATTCGGAAGAGGGTCAATGAGCAGTATTCAGGATTGCAAAGCAGATAGCGAAAGAGAGGTGTGATGTGATGGGGGTGAGTTGCTTGAAGGATGAAGTGGGACAAATCGTTGTGGACCCAGATGGGATTAAAGGAAGATGGAAAAGATATATGGAAATGCTGTTGAATACAGAGAATGAATGGGATGGCAACATCGAGAGTAACCCAGTTTTAGGACCGGCAGAGAAGATAACTGAGAAGGAAGTTGAGGAAGCGATAAAAGCAATGAAGAGTAGAAAAGCGGAAGGCCCGACGGGAGTTGTGGGAGATTTGTTGAAGCAGCAGGAAGTTGGGGTGTGAAGAAAATGACAGAGATCTGTAATCTGGTGGTGAAAGAAGGCCGCATTCCAGTGGATTGGGAACTGAGTACCCTCGTCCCTATATACAAGTGGAAAGGTGACCCTCTAGAGTGTGGCTCGTACCGAGCGATAAAGTTATTGGAGCATGGAATGAAGGTATTGGAAAGGGTGTTGGAGAGGAGGATAAGGAAGAAAGTGAAGATCGACGAAATGCAGTTTGGATTTATGCCAGGAAGAGGAACGACATACGTGCTTTTTATTGTGAGGCAGTTGCAGGAGAAGTACATGGAGAAGAGGAAGAAGTTGTTTCTTGGGTTTGTTGATCTGGAGAAAGCATTCGATAGGGTTCCACGCAAAGTATTGACATGGGCAATGAGGAAGTTAGGAGTGGAGGAATGGTTGATCAGAGTAGTGATGGCAATGTACAAAAGAGCGCGCACAGCTGTAAGGACGAAGGACGGGAACAGTGGTGGGTTTGAGGTGAAGGTGGGAGTGCATCAGGGGTCGGTAGTAAGCCCACTACTATTTGTAGCTGTGATGGAGGTGCTGGCTCAGAACGGAAAGGAGGGTTTACCGTGGGAGTTGTTGTATGCAGATGATCTGGTGTTGATTGCGGAAAGTATGGATGGACTGAGGGAAAAGATGAACAAGTGGAAGGAATGTATGGAGACAAAAGGTCTGAAGGTGAATATCGGAAAGACGAAGGTGATGGCAAGTGGTAAAGCATGTGGTGAGGTGGAAAGAACTGGGAAGTGGCCCTGTGCTGTGTGCAGGAAGGGTGTCGGAGTGAACTCCATTCAATGTACAATGTGCGCTGAGTGGGTTCATCAAAAATGTAGTGGTCTGAGAGGGTCATTAACCATTGTGGCAGCTACATTCAAATGTAAGGTGTGCACAGAGGGAGCTGCAGATGGAGGAAACGTTGAGTTGGATCTTGGAGACGTCGTGAAGCTGGAAGGTGTGAAAACATTTTGCTACCTCGGAGACATGCTGAATGGAGAAGGTGGATCAGACTCGGCAACGGTTGCTCGAGTGAGATGTGCATGGAAGAAGTTTCGGGAAATGAGTGGCGTGCTGATGAGGAGGGGAGTGTCGTTGAAGCTGAAGGTAAAGGTGTATGCTGCATGTGTGAGAAGTGTTATGATTTATGGGAGCGAGACATGGGTAATGAACGTAGAGCAGCAACGAAGGTTGGAAAGGGTGGAAATGCAAATGGTTCGGTGGATGTGTGGAGCATCGTTGAGAGAGAGGAAGACAAATGATGAATTGCGAAAGATGATGGGAATAGAGCCTGTGATAGATGCTGTGAAGAGGAACAGGTTGAGATGGTTTGGTCATGTGTTGAGGAAGGATGAAAGTGACTGGTTGAGAAGAGTGATGGAAATGAATGTAGAAGGAAGTAGAGGACGGGGAAGACCGAGAAAGACTTGGCTAAAGATGGTGGAAGAAGAAATGCGGGCAAGGGGGTTAACAAGGAGAGATGCAGAAAATAGGGCAAAATGGAGAAGATTGTCATGGGGACCGCAAGGCTAACCCCCGCTCTAGCAGGGAAAATGGCCTTAAAATGCATGTTGTTGTTGTTGTTGTTGTTGTTAGCAATCAGCTTACTTTTAGTGTGTTCTGTTAGCAAGCCGCTTACTTGGTGTGTTCTGTTAGCAATCAGCTTACTTGGTGTGTACTGTTAGCAATCAGCTTACTTGGTGTGTACTGTTAGCAATCAGCTTGTTTGGTGTGTTCTGTTAACAATCAGCTTGTTTGGTGTGTTCTGTTAACAATCAGCTTACTTGGTGTGTTCTGTTAGCAATCAGCTTGTTTGGTGTGTTCTGTTAACAATCAGTTTACTTGGTGTGTTCTGTTAACAATCAGCTTACTTGGTGTGTTCTGTTAGCAATCAGCTTGTTTGGTGTGTTCTGTTAGTAATCAGCTTACTTGGTGTGTTCTGTTAACAATCAGCTTACTTGGTGTGTTCTGTTAGCAATCAGCTTACTTGGTGTGTTCTGTTTACAATCAGCTTGTTTGGTGTGTTCTGTTAGCAATCAGCTTACTTGGTGTGTTCTGTTTACAATCAGCTTACTTGGTGTGTTCTGTTTACAATCAGCTTGTTTGGTGTGTTCTGTTAGCAATCAGCTTGTTTGGTGTGTTCTGTTAACAATCAACTTGTTTGGTGTGTTCTGTTAACAATCAGTTTACTTGGTGTGTTCTGTTAACAATCAGCTTACTTGGTGTGTTCTGTTAGCAATCAGCTTGTTTGGTGTGTTCTGTTAGTAATCAGCTTACTTGGTGTGTTCTGTTAACATCAGCTTACTTGGTGTGTTCTGTTAGCAATCAGCTTACTTGGTGTGTTCTGTTTACAATCAGCTTGTTTGGTGTGTTCTGTTAGCAATCAGCTTACTTGGTGTGTACTGTTAGCAATCAGCTTGTTTGGTGTGTACTGTTAACAATCAGCTTACTTGGTGTGTACTGTTAGCAATCAGCTTGTTTGGTGTGTTCTGTTAGCAATCAGCTTGTTTGGTGTGTTCTGTTAACAATCAGCTTACTTGGTGTGTTCTGTTAGCAATCAGCTTGTTTGGTGTGTTCTGTTAACAATCAGCTTACTTGGTGTGTTCTGTTAGCAATCAGCTTACTTGGTGTGTTCTGTTAGCAATCAGCTTGTTTGGTGTGTTCTGTTAGCAATCAGCTTACTTGGTGTGTTCTGTTAGCAATCAGCTTGTTTGGTGTGTTCTGTTAGCAATCAGCTTGTTTGGTGTGTTCTGTTAACAATCAGCTTGTTTGGTGTGTTCTGTTTACAATCAGCTTGTTTGGTGTGTTCTGTTAGCAATCAGCTTACTTGCTGTGTTCTGTTAGCAATCAGCTTGTTTGGTGTGTTCTGTTAACAATCAGTTTACTTGGTGTGTTCTGTTAACAATCAGCTTACTTGGTGTGTTCTGTTAGCAATCAGCTTGTTTGGTGTATTCTGTTCGTAATCAGCTTACTTGGTGTGTTCTGTTAACAATCAGCTTACTTGGTGTGTTCTGTTAGCAATCAGCTTACTTGGTGTGTTCTGTTTACAATCAGCTTACTTGGTGTGTTCTGTTTACAATCAGCTTACTTGGTGTGTTCTGTTTACAATCAGCTTGTTTGGTGTGTTCTGTTAGCAATCAGCTTGTTTGGTGTGTTCTGTTAACAATCAGCTTGTTTGGTGTGTTCTGTTAACAATCAGTTTACTTGGTGTGTTCTGTTAACAATCAGCTTACTTGGTGTGTTCTGTTAGCAATCAGCTTGTTTGGTGTGTTCTGTTAGTAATCAGCTTACTTGGTGTGTCCTGTTAACAATCAGCTTACTTGGTGTGTTCTGTTAGCAATTAGCTTACTTGGTGTGTTCTGTTAGCAATCAGCTTACTTGGTGTGTTCTCTTAACAATCAGCTTACTTGGTGTGTTCTGTTAGCAAGCAGCTTACTTGGTGTGTTCTGTTAGCAATCAGCTTACTTGGTGTGTTCTGTTAGCAATCAGCTTACTTGGTGTGTACTGTTAGCAATCAGCTTACTTTTGGTGTGTTCTGCTAGCAATCAGCTTACTTGGTGTGTACTGTTAGCAATCAGTTTACTTTTGGTGTGTTCTGTTAGCAATCAGCTTACTTGGTGTGTTCTGTTAGCAATCAGCTTACTTGGTGTGTTCTATTAGCAATGAGCTTACTTGGTGTGTTCTGTTAGCAATCAGCTTACTTGGTGTGTTCTGTTAGCAATCAGCTTACTTGGAGTGTTCTGTTAACAATCAGCTTACTTGGTGTGTTCTGTTAGCAATTAGCTTACTTGTGGCTGTGGTTTGTCATGTGCAGCAAGTGGTTGTGGTTTGTCATGTGCAGCAAGTGGTTGTGGTTTGGCCTGTGCAGCAAGTGGTTGTGGTTTGTCATGTGCAGCAAGTGGTTGTGGTTTGTCATGTGCAGCAAGTGGTTGTGGTTTGTCAGGTGCAGCAAGTGGTTGTGGTTTGTCATGTGCAGCAAGCGGCTGTGGTTTGTCATGTGCAGCAAGTGGTTGTGGTTTGTCATGTGCAGCAAGTGGTTGTGGTTTGTCAGGTGCAGCAAGTGATTGTGGTTTGTCCTGTGCAGCAAGTGGTTGTGGTTTGTCCTGTGCAGCAAGTGGTTGTGGTTTGTTCTGTGCAGCAAGTGGTTGTGGTTTGTCTTGTGCAGCAAGTGGTTGTGGTTTGTCAGGTGCAGCAAGTGGTTGTGGTTTGTTCCGTGCAGCAAGTAGTTGTGGTTTGTCTTGTGCAGCAAGTGGTTGTGGTTTGTCATGTGCAGCAAGTGGTTGTGGTTTGTCATGTGCAGCAAGTGGTTGTGGTTTGTTCAGTGCAGCAAGTGGCTGTGGTTTGTCATGTGCAGCAAGTGGTTGTGGTTTGTCATGTGCAGCAAGTGGCTGTGGTTTGTCATGTGCAGCAAGTGGTTGTGGTTTGCCATGTGCAGCAAGTGGTTGTGGTTTGTCACATGCAGCAAGTGGCTGTGGTTTGTCATGTGCAGCAAGTGTATGTGGTTTGTCCTGTGCAGCAAGTGGTTGTGGTTTGTCATCTGCATCAAGTGTTGTGGTTTGTCATGTGCAGCAAGTGGTTGTGGTTTGTCATGTGCAGCAAGTGGTTGTGGTTTGTCCCGTGCAGCAAGTGGTTGTGGTTTGTCTTGTGCAGCAAGTGGTTGTGGTTTGTCTTGTGCAGCAAGTGGTTGTGGTTTGTCTTGTGCAGCAAGTGGTTGTGGTTTGTCATGTGCAGCAAGTGGTTGTGGTTTGTCATGTGCAGCAAGTGGTTGTGGTTTGTCATGTGCAGCAAGTGGTTGTGGTTTGTCACCACATATTTGTGCTTTTGAGTGATGCAGTATCCTCTGTAGGTTAGAGCAGGAATTTGGATTGTATCCAGGGTGCTCGGAATAACGCACCTCCTCATCATTAACAATATCACGTGACCTCTAAAGTTCACCATAAAATGCCAGGAGTCGGGACGCCCAGATTAACTTTCATCCGAGGGATGGCAGACATATTGAATCTCCCTGCATGCAAAATACCAGGATAGTGGTCTATCGCTGGGCCGAGAGTCGCACATAGGTTAGACAGCTCAGAGGCAGGTGCACGTGTACCTCTAGGCTATCCTGCCAGCCTGATGTTAACCTATCAGGCAGTTACCTTGAATATTCTGTTATTATTGACCCTTAGCAATTGTATAAAATGTAATCCCGAGTTATGTCTTCGAAAATCTCCTTGCATACAAAATTTTATTTCCCTGCATACAAAGAGACTCCAGCCAAGATTTCCTTCAAAATGTCCTGTTGATGCCAAAACCTCTATTCTGATGGACCTTTCTGTTTCCCATGAAATCATATTGCTTTCAGTTTTTATCAGTAATAAATTAAATGCATAATATTCCAATGTTTCTGCAGGAGCTGACCCCAAATCCGTGGTCTGCGCATTCTATAAGCAAGGCCAGTGTAAAAAAGGAGACCGGTGCAAGTTCTCTCACGACCTTTCTTTGGAAAGGAAGAGTGAAAAGCGCAGCGTTTATGTTGATATCAGGGATGATGAAGCTGAAAAGGGTGAGTGGACGTGCTTCCGATTCTTACATCGCATCGGAAGCGCAATAATGTTGAGCAATATTTGCCTTTGCTGCATTTGATCTTTCCCTCCGCCACCGAAGGTGCATGGAGGTTATGTTTTCACCCCTGTATCTCTGTTTGTTACTTGCGAAAATCGAAGATTTTTGAAGTATCTTGGTTGATCTTGTGCGTTATTCTGTGCCTGGCTGTTTATTACTCGGCAAAAAAAAAAAAATTTGATTAGGATGTTCATCACTCCGGTTTGTGTGTTTGTCTGTCCGCTCACTTATACTTGCCTGCAGGTCACAATTTCAAACCGATCTTCACGAAACTTGACCAATTGGAAGAGTTTGTGGTCCGACAAAATCCTATATTTTTGAGGTCAAAAGGTTAACATAGGCCAAAGGTGAACTAATTTTTTTCGAATTTCTAAAATCCTAACTTTTCATCCGATTGACTTGAAATTTGAATAGGATTTGCACATCAGCTCACAGAAACCAACCACTAACTATTTTCAGGTCAACATCGGCCAAATTTCTAAAATTGTAAATTTTCATCCGATTGACTTAAAATTTGAAGACTATATGCATGTCTGGTCACTGAATTCAATCATCAACTATTTTTGAGGTCAACATAGGCCAAAAGGTCAACATAGGCCAGATTTCTAAAATCCTCAATTTTTATCTGATTGACTTGAAATTATAAGAAGATTTTCATACAGGTCACTGAATTCAACCACCACTTATTTTTGAGGTCAACAAATTATTTTAGGGACTACGCAAGTATCGTGCTATGCACGACATATTTCTTGTTTGTTTGTCTGTCTGTCTGTGACCAAGATATCTCAAAAAGTTGTGGATGGATTTGGACGAAACTTGATGCAGAGGTTGTGTGTGTGTGTGACAAGGACGAATCGATTCGATTTTGGTGAAGATCTGAATATGGATTCGGATACGAGAATGTTTTTTTTGTTTGTTTGTTTTTTGTATACAAGATCGAGGCTCGTGAAAGAGCTAACACTAATCACACAAAAAGTCAAACCGACACATAAAACACAAAATAAGGGGAGCGGTAGACAAGATGGGGAGAGAGGGGGAAGGACACAAACACAACATTTGAGAGCAGGGACATCGAGAGATCTGTGGGAGGGAGAGGGCTTGGGGGGAGGTCGGAGAGGTATAAAACATATGGACACTGCAAGGACTTCCAGGAAAGAAGTTGGAATTTCAAAAAAGTGTATCTGGGGTGAATTAGTGGGGGTAGAAAAGATCAAGGTTTTGTATGGGGGAAGATCAGAGATGGTGGTGAACAGCTGTTTTAAAGACCTGGAGGGAGGAGTGGGATTGAAGGGAGTGGGGGAGTTTGTTCTAGAGGCGGAAGAAAAGGGGAATGAAAGAGTGAAGGTGAGCAGAGAGCCTAGATTTTGGCAGTTTAACCATAAGAGGGTTGCAGGCAGATCTTGTGCGACCTGTAGGAATATTTGGGGGACAGAGCACAGAGAGAGCCGGGGGAGCAAGGCCGGAGAGGAGTCGGTAGAAGACAGAAAGACCACCAACCTGCCTGCGGTGAGTGAGTGAAAGGCCCTCGGAGTTAGCTTCATCGCAGGAGATTCCAATGATTCTGAAAGAAACTTGGTGGAGAGGATATTTAATTTTTAAGTGGTTCTCCACCATTGAGAGATCAGGCGAAAAGCGATATATAACATGATATTTTAAAAAGTTATGGACGAGTTATGACTAAACTTGGTGGACGAGTTAGTTCGGCGACAAGAACAAGCTGATTAGATTTTGGTTCAGGTCTGAATCCAGATCCGGCCTATCATTGGGATACAAAACAACCTGCTCAGCCTGGCAGAGGCAAGGGTGTCGTGGGTTTATTAAGCACCTCGTCTCAACTCAGTTTACAAGAGATTTATTAATAGACTAGCTGAATGCACCGGCATTGCCCGGGTTCTTTTTGAATGAATTTAATCTTCTGTACATAGGTCTGCCCAGTATCAGTTAGTGCTCAACGATTCCTTGTTCTTTCTTCTGTCGGGCCCCGCAAGAGAGAATTTTGAAAGCATGTGTTGCAATCAGTCAGATATTCCTATTAAGTGCATAAGTTGTACTTCAAGAGAATTTTTAAAGAAGAAGAAGATTTATTGCGAAATTGGCCCAGCCCGGCTGAGGCGGCCTCGACCGGCCTCACCACCTAGCCTATAACCTTTCCGGGGCCGTCCCGACAATTTTTGTTTCAAAGGTTTCCTCCTATCTTTCACCTTTCAGGAGATTAGCGCGTGCAGATAAACAAACAAACAAACAAAAACTTTCTTTTATATATATATGTAGAAGATGGAAGAAGATAGGATACATGCATGGGAGACATATCGTTTAGGCCAGTAACACCACTTTGGGATGACACTCATGGTTCTTACACAGCCAGCACCAACATCTCAGCCAGCACCACCCTGTATTTGGCTTAATATACTTTCCCCCAGTACAAAGGAACTCAAGGACACAGACTGCTGCCTCAAAGAGAAATTGTACAAAGTTGGCAGGTCAAAGCCTCAGAGGGAAAGAATGTTTTGCAAGGTCAAACATGCGATATGGTCAACAGTTGATACTTTAGTCAGACCGTCAGACGCCAACGAGAATAGGTCACAGTGTGTCGCTGCTGTCACCATCAGCATGGGGAATTCATTGAAATCCCCCACATGCGCTCTACCGAGTGCCGTTCTAGATTGATATTGCTGGGAAATTATATTTGATTGCAAAGCAAATGTTGCACATTAATGTATCATATATATATATATATATATATATATATGACTCCATGGTAAGATCTCCAACCTTTAATTGAACAAACAATGACTCAACGTTTCGATTAACAACATGTGAAGCCACACGCCTCCGTTAATCTTCCTCAAGAGTGATAAAATCATCTCAACATCCCCTTATATGCAAAGTGGGCGGGGTATATGCAAAGTGGGGTGGGCAAAGCTGGACAGCCAATGAAACCGTATCACACCGCTCTCGTGAACGGAGACGTTATTGACCAAATTCAAAAATCAACCGCATATTAACGGCTTAAAATAATCCTGTAAGCAATGCTGGATTATAACTCAAGTCTTTAGAAAATCAGGAACAATAATTACATTTAATTAAAAGTTAAACTTGTAAACAATTAAATTGTAAATTAAATTAAAACTGCAAATATATTAAAGCAAAAAAAATTTTCAAGGTATAATAAAATTGCCATAATATCATGATCATCACATGTGGCCCTATGCGGTAAATATATATATATATATATATATATATATATATATATATATATATATATATATATATATATATATATATATATATATATATATATATATATATATACGTATATATATATATATATATATATATATATATATATATATATATATATTATTTTACCTTGAAATTATATTATTATTATTATTTTTTTTGCTTTAATATATTTGCAGTTTTAATTTAATTTACAATTTAATTGTTTACAAGTTTAACTTTTAATTAAATGTAATTATTGTTCCTGATTTTCTAAAGACGAGTTATAATCCAGCATTGCTTACTGGATTATTTTAAGCCGTTAATATGCGGTTGATTTTTGAATTTGGTCAATAACGTCTCCGTTCACGAGAGCGGTGTGATACGGTTTCATTGGCTGTCCAGCTTTGCCTACCCCACTTTGCATATACCCTGCCCACTTTGCATATAAGGGGATGTTGAGGTGATTTTATCACTCTTGAGGAAGATTAACGGAGGCGTGTGGCTTCACATGTTGTTAATCGAAACGTTGAGTCATTGTTTGTTCAATTAAAGGTTGGAGATCTTACCATGGAGTCATTTGGATTTACTCCCAACCGCAAATCTTTGTGTATATATATATATATATATATATATATGGGTATTGTTAAATCAATCTTAGGCACCCCTTTTAGATGGTCTCTCCAATGAGTCTCCATATGCCATACTTCGCTGACAGTGTCATGGCTGCCAAAGCATTTTTCTTGCAAATATCATGCTGGGTGGTTTGCCATTGCCTCCCCAGGAGTCGGTCAGGAATTTGTCATAGAGTGTCGGCTGTAACCTCGACTCTTCATCAAAAGACATCGTAGGATCTTTAAAGTTCAGCTAACAAGCAGAGAGGTTTCCAGCTCAACATCCATCCGAGGGATGGCATTCAATGATGGATCCATGCCTTACCTGTGAAACAACAATCCGACAGTTTTATTGTCAGGTCCAGAATCTAATCCAAATGAGACCTCTGAGATAGGTGAACTACTTTTGCACTTTGTCTCCTACAATGTTGCCCACTTATCGATGAGGCCAAATAAAGAAATGTAAAAACGGTAGCATTCTGCTTTCCCAACTGAACCTCAGCGATGCGACGGTAATTTTGAAAAAATATTTAAATCATAAACAAGACTAGATCACTCACCTAACACCTTACCCCGATGCAGTCTTGAGAAAAAGGACTTGGGAAGTATATCTTTTTAACTCTTGCTTTGGATGTCCGAGCACAGCTATATTAGCTTTGTTTGTGAACTTTTTATAGCGCGCAATGGCAACCAGACAAAGCCGATGGGCCAAACGGAACAATCCAGAGCTGAACCTTCTGTCATGTCATCTCGGAGAAACTGACAATGATTTTGGAATGATATTTGAGGAAAAGATTTTGAAAAAAAGATGAAAAGTGCAACGATTTGTGTTCTACAGTGTTCAAATATATAATTTAATTGAAAAAAAATTAAAGGTTTTAAAAGTCTGAATTAAAAAAGAACCATTGAATTGAAAGTTCACCATCGCTGATGCACCCTCTTTTACACGACCTTAAATTACTTATTCGTGCCCTCTATTTGTGTCCTGTATAACATAACTATCAACAGTAAGTTTCCTGTATGGAATGATTTTCAATTTTTTATTTCAACATTTGAATATAACAAATGTTATGAGACACCGAAGCTCTACTCCTTGGAATAGTTAGGAATTGAATAGAATACTGCAACTTTCACAGTTTTCTGAGGGTACTGCGGTGCAAAATGTTAAAAAGAAAGATATGCATAGTATACCCTCCACCCCTGCCATCCATCTCCTCCACCCCTCCGCTCGATCCCCACCCCCCCCCCCCCCAATCCCCATCCACTTCCGCGTGGCGGGAGGGGAGACGGGGGTTTTGCAATCGCATATCTGTGTCTGTCTGTCCAGGCCATAACCTATTTGCCATTTCAGCTTTTGTCTTTTCAATTTGAGATGCTTTCTAGTTTGTTTCTGCATTGTACTTGCCACAGAATCCTTGAATAAATGGGATGAACAAAAGCTGGAAGAAGCAATCCTAAAATATGGAGCTGATGACAAAAGGAAGACAAAAACAGCTATTGTGAGTTTTTTTGATCTGGGTGTGCTTACTTTACCAAAAAATAATGTATGCATAAATGTAGGTCTATAGAGGAGCTAAATGGCAACAGGTAGTAATTTGCATCAAAGGACAACACGAGACAGACACCACACAAACGTCGATCAGTGGTACCAAAAAGTGGAGGGGGATGAGAAGGTGGTCAGAGAGTAGAGATCCAGGACTAGGTGTAGCGAAAATAATTTAGTTGAGGATGGGCAGAGAGTAAAGAGCCAGGACTAGGTGTAGCGAAAGCTTTTAGTTGAGGATGGGCAGAGAGTAGAGATCCAGGACTAGGTGTAGCGAAGGGGGCTCGGCAATGACGCACGCTGAAAGAGAGTACTCAGTTTTCACGTTACTTGGTCAGTTGCGTATATATTGTATCGAAATATATATGCAATACTGTATTGTGCAATATTGTTGCGAAATATATTGGTCAGTTGCGTTTGTTATTCTGTCTGTTTGTTTGTCTGTTTGTCACCGGCCTTCAGGTCACAATTCGAAACCGATCATCACGAAACTTCACCAAGCTGTAGAGGTCGTCACATCTGAGAAGCCTATTGATTTTGAGGTCAAAGGTCATCTGGAGGTCAAATTTCTAAAATCGCCATTTTAAATCCGATTGACTTGAAAATTGAAAAGCGTTTGCACATATAGTCACTAAATTGGGAACCCAACAATTTGTGAGGTCAAAAGGTCAAAGGTCAACTCAAGGTCAAACTTCCAAAATCAATTTTAATCTGAAAACCCATCAATTTTCATCCGATTGACTTGAAAATTGAACAGCATTTGTATAGTGCCTCACTGAATTGGGAAACCAACTAATTTTAAAGTCAAAGGTCAACTCAAGGTCAAACTTCCAAAATCATCAATTTTCATCTGAAAAACCATCAATGTTCATCCGATTGACCCGAGCTTTGATCAACAACAACCAACAACAGGCATTTTAAGGCCAATTTCCCTGATAGAGCGGGGGGTTAGTCTTGCGGGCCCCATGACAATCTTCTCCATCGACCCGAGCTTTGATCAAGATCGTCAATTTTAATCTTGATGAAATGGACAATTTCCTGTATCAATTGAAACCTTTGTGGGGTGGGGGGATGGAATTTGCAAGTATCGTGCTCTGCATGACGTCTTCTTGTCTTCTTGTTTGTTTTTTTGTCCGGGCGATATCTCAGCCATCCTTTGAGCCAGGAAGCTCAAATTTCGGCACAATAGTGAGAGAGTGCTTTGACAGAAACCGTTTTTTTTTGTTTTTTGATTAATCAATTAATTGATTAGTTATTTAATTATTATCGATTAATTAAGTCCTTATTTATTTCCTTTCTCATCTGGCCAATATCTCGGGCACCTTTTGAGCGAGGAAGCTGATAATTGGACAGGTCAATGACCAAGTGATTTGGCTGTAAAGGCTATTTTTGATTTATTGATTAATCAATTAATCGATTAATTATTTAATTATTTGATAAATCACTAATTCATCAATTGTTTTAAAGTTCGTAATTTGGGTGGTGGTTTTTTTTATGAAAGAATTTTTTTTGTAGGCTTCCCCAGATCTGTGCCTCGACACAATCCTGTCTCTGAGCTCTGCAGGCAGTTCCTTCGACCTCATGGCTTGGGTTTTGCTCTGATATGCATTGTCAGCTGTGAGACCTTATATAGACAGGTGTGTGCCTTTCCAAATCATGTCCAATCAATTGAATTTACCACAGGTGGACTCCAATCAAGGTGAAGAAACATCTCAAAGATGATCAAGAGAATGGGAGGCACCTGAGCTAAATTTCAAGTGTCATAGCAAAGGGTCTGAATACTTACGGCAATGTGATATTTCAGTTTGTTTTTTAAAAATAAATTTGCAAAACTTTCTAAAATCCTGTTTTCTCTTTGTCATTATAGGGTATTGAGTGTAGATTGATGAGGGAAAAAATGAATTTAAACGATTTCAGCATAATGCTGCAACATAACAAAATGTGAAAAAAGTGACGGGGTCTGAATACTTTCTGAATGCACTGCAGGTATTATATTAGCCAATTGATTATTTGTTTAATTATTTCATGATTATTATTTGTTTATTTTCATTATTAATCATTTATTTCTTTTCTTTCTCATCTGGGCAATATCTCGGGCACCTTTTGAGCAAGGAAGCTAATATTTGGACATGACAGTGACCAAGTGATGTGGCCATGAAGGATATTTTTGATGTATTGATTAATCATTTAACCGATTAATTATTTATTAATTAATCAATTAATTATTTAATTTTTCCGATTAATGACTTAATTAATTTTCAAAAAGTTATAGCTTTGAATAGATTGGTAGTTTAGGCGTGCTATTAGGCATATGTTGTGCTTGTGTGCTTCCCCCTCTATCCCCATCTTGTCTACCGCTCCCCTTATTATGTTTTATGTTGCCGTTTTTTTCTTTTGTGATTAATGTTAGCTCTTTCACGAGCCTCGATCTTGAAAACCCCCCCCCAAAAAAAAAGATTAAGAAAATATTTAATGGTAATAGTTTATTGATTTTAATTATGCAATTAATCAATCAATTATTGTACACCTCTCCCACCCAATACAGTCTCGATGAACTGCACGGCAGTATTGCCAGATGCCAAGGGCACCCTGGCAATGCCTCGCTGGAGGATATTTATTTATTTGGCAAAGGGGCAGTGTACTTTGAATGTATCTGGACTTGTTTGTTTTCTTGTTTGTCCGGGCGATATCTCAGCCATCCTTTGAGCGAGGAAGCTGAAATTTCGGCACAATAGTGAGCAAGTACTTTGGCAAAAACGGTCTTTTTTTGAGCTAGGAAACTGATATTTGGACATGACAATAACCAAGTGATTTGGCTGTAAAGGATTTTTTTTTATTGATTCAACAACTAATCGATTAATTGTTTATTTTTTGATCAATTAATTTTCAAAAAGTTGCAGATTCAGATGAAGCACTGGTGGTTTAGGTGTGCTATTAGCCAATTGATTAATCATTCAATTATTGTACACCTCTCCCTCCCAATTCCGTCTCTGTGCTGCATCACGGTGGTATCGACGGGCGCTGAGGGCGCCCCGGCAATGTCGCGCGCTGGAGGATATGTTATTTATTTATTTGGCATGGGGGCGGTGTACTTTGAATGTATCTGAACTTGTTTTATCTCTCATTACTAATTGTTAATTGATATTAGCAAATAAATGGAGAAGCATGTGCACACAAGGTGCATAGGTGAGCCAACTATTTTTTTTTTACATTTTAACCAAAATCATTAATGTAAGCATTTTAACCAAAAAAGTACACCATCCCTTTGATTTCCATGCATTTGCCACAATTTCACTTCAAATTGTCTATTCTAGTTTTCAGTTTACACCTTCGGACACGTAAGGCCTTGTGTCATCAGTTACGTTTCATTGTCAAATTACCTCGAGATGAGATCATCCTGCCAGCCCATTCTGGAGTGATAGGTGAGATTAACATTTTCCAGGATTGAAGCGTATGTTCCATTTATCAGACCTGAGTCTCATCACTTCCATATCAGCAAAGAGAAAGAGAGACAAAGAGATGCGACTGCTGTCTGCCCAATAGGGATAAAGCTTTAGCTCCACCTAGTCCTGGATCTCCACTCTCTGCCCATTCTCAACTAAAAGCTCTTTAGCTACACCTAGTCCTGGATCTCGACTCTGCCCATTCTCAACTAAAAGCTTTAGCTACACCTAGTCCTGGCTCTCTACTCTCTGCCCATCCTCAACTAAAAGCTTTAGCTCCACCTAGTCCTGGCTCTCTACTCTCTACTCTCTGTCCATCCCCAACTAAAAGCTTTAGCTACACCTAGTCCTGGCTCTCTACTCTCCGCCCATCCTCAACTAAAAGCTTTAGCTCCACCTAGTCCTGGATCTCTACTCTCCGCCCATCCTCAACTAAAAGCTTTAGCTCCACCTAGTCCTGGATCTCTACTCTCTGCCCATCCTCAACTAAAAGCTTTAGCTCCACCTAGTCCTGGATCTCTACTCTCTACCCATCCTCAACTAAAAGCTTTAGCTCCACCTAGACCTGGCTCTCTACTCTCTACTCTCTGACCATCCTCAACCCGACAATGACGTCATGCAGCACCTGGAGATGGCATAGGAAAGGAGCGGTGTACAAAAAATAGGAATAATATAATACATGAACTTGGTTGAAATGAATTTTCATCGAGGATTAGTTTAATTGATTGGACTGTATAGAGAGTACCTCCTTTTGAAAACTGGTGTTGAAATCTGAAGTAATAGTTCTTGTGTTCATGTATCTTGTCTTTTCTTAATTCTGCAGATATGCAAGCATTTCTTGGATGCCTTGGAGAAAGAAAAGTATGGATGGTTTTGGAACTGTCCAAATGGAGAGAACTGCATTTATCGTCATGCGCTACCACCAGGCTTTGTGTTGAAGAAGGATGCTAAAAAGGAAGAGAAGGAGGAAGAAATCTCTCTTGAAGATCTCATAGAAAGGGAAGTGAGTGTTGAATTAACTTTACTGATAAATTTGCAAGGGACAGGGATAAATATTTAGATATAGATTTGTTGAATGATTTACTGATGGAGGTTGGATTTCATTGCGTTTCGTAAGAGTAGGCCGTGCTCACTCCCTGAACAAATTCCTGCACAAACCACTCCGAAAGGCATCAATTGAGGAAAACTACCGATTCTCTGTGTGGAAACTCCTTTGGCATGACTAATGCTCTGTAAATCATTTGGATATTGCATTGGATCGATGGAGAAAGG
Source organism: Myxine glutinosa (assembly GCF_964187855.1). NCBI lineage: Eukaryota > Metazoa > Chordata > Myxini > Myxiniformes > Myxinidae > Myxine > Myxine glutinosa. The sequence goes on along the minus strand of NC_136267.1, from coordinate 186,876,291 downwards.
ATAAGAAATTGTTGTCAAATTATCATCTTCTACCTGCTTTAGTGGCCCTTGATTTGTTGCTTTGCTCAGATGTGCCAGGCGTGTTCCAATTGGCCGATTGCTGCTGCATCTTGTTTTGTGCTTGGTCAATAGTGAGGTCAATGTAAATCTGAAGGAAAGAGTTTTCAAAGGGTATGTGTGGATTGGATGGTCAAAGTGACCTTTCACTACATCTGCTTTCCTTGTCCATCTTATGATACAACAGCAAACTCGCCCCTTCTTTTCGATCCTTCTTGATATGAAATTTCACCTGCCGTGTACGAGCAAACCAGGTTCTCTTCCATCGAGGCATCGGTGTTGTTCACATGTCAAAGGATTGTAAAATCATGCCATGACCTAACATTCGTTGAGCATCGTTGTTATGATATTTGTGATTTTAAAATCTACTCTTTCACATCGGCGCCATGTCAGAACGTCCACATTTTTGATATATTAAAATTTACCATTATTATTTGCAGTTTTATTGACAGCAAACCACAATTGCATTTGTTTACATTTCACATGTTTGCACCACTCTGCCACTGTCGCTTTGCACGCACGCACACGACACCTTCTCTTGAGGTTGTGCTCTGTGCTGCTGCCGTGTGCAGCCATCTTGTGTGAATCGACAAGACTGAGGACGAGGTTCATCCTGCCTCACTGTAAAAATGTCACCACATTGTTGTTGTAATAATGGTGACAAAATATCGTTGTTTTTGGGAGACTATGAAAAACAAAGCATTTTAAGTGGTGACTATTGTTACGATGAATTATTAAACAAATGGTACTGAAACATGTGAATGAAAGTACTGACTGGATGGTGCCTCTTTTTCTTTTTTTTATCAGAGAGCAGCTATTGGGGCAAATGTCAACAAACTAACTTTGGAAGTTTTCATACAATGGAAAAATAAAAAGAGAGAGGAAAAGAAAGAAAAAGCACTCACTGCCCTTGAGAAGAGGAAAGCAGACTTCAAAGCTGGAAAGACACTGGGAGTACGTTTTTATTTTATTATTATGTTTTGTAAAGGTTTCTTTGTGACGTGACACCATGAAATGAGTGAAGTCACATGTATAAGTAAAAAAAATCGACTTGCGGGCAGAAATTAGCATCTTCCTGTTTTTCCTGTACTCCACTATTTGTCTGTGCAAGCTTGATTGCTGTGATACCTCGACTTCATTAATATTACCTTGTTTGAGTGACTTGTGGTCGATAATTGCAAAATGTTTTCCTGATTCGGTGACCATATTCCACTTTGGGAATTTGTTTTTTGCAGTTGTCGTATTTCATGTTTTACATCTCGAATCTTGTTAAGGCAGTTTCATAAATATTCATGGAGCGGGTTAACCCAATAGTTACTGCTCGATGACTGTAAACCAATCACCTTACTGGTAAACGCTTTATGTCGACCTTTCTGGAAAAAAAAAGCTATTGCGGATTCTCCATTATTGTCCGTCTTCCGGACCGTCATCGTGTTTTCTATTGCTTATGTCCCCGCAAAAAGGTTAGGTGTTTTTATCACGATTTTTTTTTGTTGTTGTAAATTTCCCCTGTGAAGGCCGTCTCGGTGGAATGCAATCGGTGGTGTGTTATTGACAAGAACAATCCCATCGGTGTTGATGGTGTGTTATTGAGCAGATGCAAGAAGGATACTTTTGCACTGGCCAATAGTGGCACCCATGCTTGAATCAGCTCAGGAGTTGTAACCTCAAATTCATTTCCGTGGATGACTGACGTCATGTGTTGATCAGCAATTACTTTGTGGAACCATCTCCATCTGCCAGTGAAAGTAGTGATATAGAAGGAACACTGAGAATATTCCTGATCTCCCTCTTGTTGATGAAAATGCTGATCCCACAGATACTCTTCACACAACTTGGTTTGCCAATAATAGCAGCAAAGAAGAAGGTGATGATGGACCTTTCAGAATGGTTTTTTTCCTGCAAATTTAAAGATCATAACAAGAGTGACCACATTGTGGTCACAACCTGTGACACAAAATGTGTATTTTTGCCTCCTCTCTCCACTCAACTTCCTCATCCTTGCTGTTGAAGGTATTATGCAATTCATCGCCGAGGGTCTTCACGGTTTGGTCTGACGGACAGCTGGGTCTGGTTTCAGGCAATTGGTGCACGCACTCCAACCAGGAGCGGCAATAAGGGTTATGGTATTTTCCTCTGCGGGGCATATAGATTTCAGTAGATCTAAGCTCGGGCCTCAAGAATGTCTGAGGTGTAGTTAATCAGCAAGCTTCCGCCCTCTCACTCTCTCTCTGTGGTAATAAACCTTTTGTTCATTAAAAAAAAACTTGTACGTGGTCATTCGAGGTATGGGACTTTGTCATTTAGCGCGACGGAACTGGCTTTAAAAATCAGGTAACAGGCCAATTGGGAAACGTGCATATGGTGCTGTTCAAAAATTATGTAACACTTTTTTTCTGGGAGGTGTGTACAGGATTTATTCAACTTTACTAATACTCTAGCACTCGACACAAACAAAACCAATGCGAATTTTGCACAACAAAGCCAGGCAGTGTATAATCAGCAGAGGTCACTATTGACCTAATGTGCTGGACCCACCAGGAAAAAAGATGGTGGCCATGTCATTTTGGCTTGGCACGATGGTGGGTGGCAGCTGTCTGACCAATGTGTGCACCTTTCAAAAATCGACACCCAACAAGAACCCGAACAACACAGCAACAGCAGCAACACAAAGCTCTTGTAAACGTGCGACATGTCGCAGGACCGGCATTCAGTAGAATGCATACCTCCACCAAGCTGAACAGTTTACGTTTTGTATCCTACTGATAGGCCAGATCGGCATCCGGACCTGAACCAAAATTTGATGTGATTGTTCTTGTCAACTACACAACTCATACACCTAATTTTGTATGAATCCGTCCATAACTTTTTGAAATACCATGCTGTATATCATTTTTGGCGCTATCTTTTAATGGTAAAGATTCACTTAAATTTTTTTTTTTAATACCTCGTATCTGAATCCCTGTCCGGATATTCCCCAAAATCCAATCAATTTTCCCTGTCTGTCACACAACCAACATATACACCACGTGTCGTCCAAATCCGTCCATAATATTTTGAGATATTCTACTCACAGACAGAGAGACAAACAGGGGTGAAAACATAACATCCATCCACCTCTGGTGATCAAGGTAAATATAATAATCTTTCAGAGGAAATGGAGTGAAATTTTATATTGTTCATGTTTTGGTAATTATTAAATATAAATATTATACACTATATTCAGCAAATTAAGAGAGATTATTTCAGTCGACATAAATCTGAACCCTCGATTTTCTTTGCTATAATGAATCTGAACCCTCTTCTGTCTCTCCGAAAAGACCGACTGGAAAACCCTCCCATCCACTTTCTGAATAATCCTCTCCAAGAAGTTCTGTCACTCAAGCTTTTGGGTCTCACTATCTGCCATGATCTTTCCTGGGAAAACCACATTTCAAATCTGGCCTCCAAAGCCAGTCGCTGACTGGGCATCCTCCGTCGTGCGAAGTCCTTCCTTGGCACACCTGAGCTCCTCACCACATACAAGGCTTTCATCCGCAGCTCAATGGAGTACTGCTCTCCCCTCTGGGCTGGTGCTCCTGCCTCACACCTAGCTCGGCTTCACGCTGTTGAAACCAAAGCGTTCAGAATCATTGGAATCTCCCGCGATGAAGCTAACTCCGAGAGCCTTTCACTTACTCACCGCAGGCAGGTTGGTGGGCTTTCTGTCTTCTAACGACTCCTCTCCGGCCTTGCTCCTCCAGCTCTCTATGGGCTCTGTCCCCAAAATATTCCTGCAGGTCGCACAAGATCTGCCTGAAACCCTCTTATGGTTAAACTGCCAAAATCAAGACTCTCTGCTCACCTTCACTCCTTCATTCCTCTTTTCTCCCGCCTCTGGAACAAACAAACTCCCTCACTCTCTTCAATCCCACTCCTCCCTCCAGGTCTTTGAAACAGCTGTTCACCACCATCTCTTATCTTCCCCCATCCAAAACCTTGATCTTTTCTTCCCCCACTAATTTCACCCCAGATTCACTTTTTTGAAATACCAACTTCTTTCCTGGAAGTGCTTGGTGTCCTTGTGTTTATACTTCTCCCACCCCTCCCCCGCCTTCCCACACCTCCTCCCCCCAAGCCCTCCCACAGATCTCCCGATGTCCCTGCTCTCAAATGTTGTGTTTGTGTGCTTCCCCTTCTCTCCCCATCTTGTCTACCTCTACCCTTATATGTTTTGTGTGTCTGTTTGATTTTTTTTTTTTTGTGTGATAAATGTTAGCTCTTTCACGAGCCTCGATCCTGTATACAAAAAAAAAAAAATACCAACCAATAAGAAATGTTCATCAAAAGCATTTTGATTGAGAACGTGCAGGAAACATAGCCAAATTAAATCCGCACTCACAGGTCATTGAGCCATCGACAATTGTTTTTCTTACCTTGACTTAAGCTTTCTGTTTAACTTAAGCAAACCTTGGGGAGGGTAGCGTCTGTAAATGTGACATATTTCATGGGGATACCTGTATTTCAAATACCCATTGCTAAGGTGAGCGTGCAGAGACATTCCTCATCTACCTGCCCCCAATTCACGAACAGCCCTTACTCTTATTGTGTTATGTATCGTTTTAAAGTTTGCTTTCTCCGATTTAGGAAACGATTGTCACCTTCACTCTTTTCATGATCTTGGGTCACAATTTTGTGCTTGTTTGTTCACTTTGTGAACTTTTATTTCACTTAGTTCTGCTGAAAACACTTGATGTTCTGTTTCAAATGTTCAAGTGTAAAAAAACAATTGATCAATTTGTGTGCTTTATTTTTTTTTTGCAGATCAGTGGAAGGGAAATCTTTGAATTTCATCCTGATCTTGTATCTGCAGATGATGATGAAGCTGCTGAAACCCAATATGAGAGAGAAACAGATGATTCGGTAAAATCTAGAACACAAATGATGTTTGCTTTTTAATTTTTTAACAATATATTAAGCTTTGTTTTATTTTTGCAACAATATTTTTTAGATTTTAGATTGGGATTAATTGTGGAAATGCACAGGCAACTTATTCCTACCTCATCTTACTATAATTCACCAAATATCCGTCCGTCCGTCTGTCCGTCCATTCGAAGGTACCGCAAAAATGGCTGAACCGATCGCAACGATATTTTGGGTGGGTAATCCTGGGATCTCCTGGAGTAAAATAGTGTGTATTGTTTTTCCAATTTCAGCTTTGGCCTCCAGCATTTTCAGGTTTGGACTCCCGCATAACGTTATTTTCCCGGGTGCCGCACAAACGGCTGCACCGATCGGACTCGGTGACCTCGGACAAAGACCTTTTATAAGGACATGGCTTGAATCCCTGCTTGAGAGAATGCCAACCCCCTCCCTGCCATCACGGTCATCTCTCCAACTCACAATCCCATGAGATATGCGGAAAGGACAACCCAAAACCAATTATCTTCTTTTTGATTCGTATATAAACATCATTAAAAGTAAATAATGACCTCGGCCAAAGTTCAAACGACGTGAGTTTAATCTCTACATGAGAGAATTCCACATAGCTATTTGGTCGGTGTATACGCTAACAGATCGCTGTCTCCATCGATCTTGCCGAGGCCATAACACCTATTGGCTCAAAATCCTTTTAACTGTTGACTTGGTAGTTTTTACAATGAAGGAAACATTAACAATGTTGTTAAAAGTTTATTTTGTGATTCATTTGTGATTGGAGTTATGTTTGGAATGAAAAAAGAGATATCGAGTTCAAGTAAATGACGACATGCCATGATGGTTTCTACTTTCTAAACGTGAACTTCGCGGATCGCCATATGCAGATTCACCACGGACCCACGATCGATGTTTCTATACGTGAACGTACCCGTTTGTTTGCGACAATTTTGTAACCCACAACATCGTAACCCACAACTTCCAAGTGAAAAACAAATTCTACAAATTTCAGAAAATTAATTAAAAATACAAAACTAGAATATATTGGTTGAATAAGTGGCCCAACCCCCCCCCCCCCCCTTATAATGACGCGTGTTAGATTGTAAGGGTATGCATCTATAATACTGGTACTAAAAAAATAGTGAACCTTGGTCAGTAAACCTCTGCATGTACATTCTATAGGCCTTCAGAAAGTATTCACACCCCTTATAGGCTGAATTTAAAATGGATTAAATTGAGATTTCTGTCACTGATCCACACATAATACCCAATAATGTCAAAGTGGAATTTTTAAAAAAGAATTTTTAACAAAATAATTAAAAATGAAAAGCTGAAATGTCTTGAGTCAATAAGTAATCAATAAATTGTCAATAAGTAGTCAATAAGTTCATCACCTTTGCTATAACACTCCAAATTGAGCTCAGGTGCATCCAATTTCCTTTGATCATCCTTGAGATTTCTCCACAACTTGATTGGAGTCCACCTGTAGCCAATACAATGGATTGGACATGATTGAGAAAGAAACACACCTTTCTATATAAGGTCCCACAGTTGACTGCATGTCAGAGCAGAAACTCTAACAGGAAGTCCAAGCAACTGTCCGGAGAACTCTGAGATAGAATTGTGAGGAGGTAAAGATCTGGGGAAGGGTATAAAACAATTTCTGGAGTGTTGTAAGTTCCCAAGAGCACAGTGAGCTCCATTAATAGTAAATGGAAAGAATATTGAACGACCCAGACTCTTCCCAGCACTGGCCATCCAGGCAAGAAGGCCCTTTTTTTTCCTTTCTTTTTTTGTAAACAAGATCGAGGCTTGTGTAAGAGCTAAAAAGAAAAAAGAAACGAAGGCCCTTGGTCAGGAAGGTGACCAATAACCCAATGACCACTCTGACTGAACTACAGAGTTCCTTGGCTGAGATGGGAGAACCTTCCGGAAGGCCAACAGACTCTGCAGCACTTCACAAATCTAGGCTTTGTGGTATAGTGGCCAAACGGAAGCGACTCCTGAGAAAAGGTCACATGATAGCACACCTAGAGTTTGCAAAAAGGCATGATAAAGACTCTGAGAGCATGAGGCAAAAGATGCTGTGATCTGATGAGACGAAAATTGAGCTCTTTGGCCTGAATGTAAAGCGCTATGTCTGGTGGAAACCGAGCACAGCTCATTACCCATCTAACACCATCCCTACTGTGAAGCATGGTGGACGCAGCACCATGCTATGGGGATGCTTTTCAGTGGCAGGGACTGGGAGACTTGTGAGGATAGAAGGAACAATTAATGGAGCCAAATACAGGCAAATCCTTGAGGAAAATCTACTTCAGAGTGCAAAAGACCTGAGACTGCGGCGAAGATTTACGTTCAAACAGGACAATTACCCCAAGCATACAGCCAAAGCAACCATGGAATGGCTTCACAACATGAACATGAACATGAACGTGAAAGGTCGTGAGTGGTCCAGCCAAAGCCCAGACTTGAATCCCATTGAGAATCTGTGGAAACACTTGGAGATTGTTGTTCACTGACACTCCCCTTCCAACTTGGCAGAGCTTGAGCAAATCTGCAAGGAAGAATGGGAGAAACTCCCCAAATCAAGACATGGGCAATTTGGTAAATAGGTAAACCAGTGGGTCAAAATTTCAAAATAATCAAATTGGTCAAAGTAAGACCTCATTTTAAAGGTAATGATATGGACTGTCAAAATATTTAGGTTTTGAATATACTGGACCACGTTCAAGGTCACAAGATCCTTACAAATCTAAGTATTTAATCTTAGCTAAATAATTACGATGAATTTCTTTATTTTCAACAAAGAAAACAAGTTGAATGATGTCAGCAATCATTGTAGATGGAAGCAGTATAAGTAAAGGTATCCATGATCACACATCAGCAAATATGTCACTTTTTCTATTTTGATTTATTGCCAATTAATTTTATGACCACTTCGATCATATACGTCCGACACAAAAAAACGTAATTTTTTGATCTTGTGAAAAGACAAAATACCCAATAAATGCGAGAATCTCAATGCACAACAAGTTTTAGACCCTCTACATAGACAGGATTATAATTCATTCATTAAGAAAAAAATTGTGTGGTCTGACGTTCACTTTTTTTTGTACGTCCAACACAATACCTTCCTGTACGTCCGACACGGCATTTGTAACTCAATGGTTTCTGCCACATCAGTGTGCCTTGAACACTTATATTCATAACACCACTTTTCTGCATCATCTTAATTGTATCTATATTCCTAATAATAGGAATTAGAACCCCAAAATAAGTTTTAAGTTTAATTAATACAGATCCTCATTTCAAAAGAATGACGCTGAGGAAATTGGAGATTACATGTTCTTGCATATCGGCAGGGGCGTCGAGAGCACTGAACTGAAAATATATAGAATGACCATTGCCATTCACACCACACAGGTGGAGATGGAGCTACCGGGCGCCATCTTGGTTGGCACTCGATGCTGGGCGATGGTGATTTCCGTCACGCGTTTGCACGTAATTCAGAGCGAAAAGCGATTGCGTTTTTTCACCTTTTGTGCGATCGTTTTTCAATAGGAAACGTATCAGTTACTACAACACTTTCCTTTATCCTTTCTGTGAAACGTCTTTCCACAACCCTTCCGTAACCGATTGGAGCAGTTTATTGCCGCACAAAATGGCATTTTAACAGTTGTCTGGCTTTTAAAATCTGGGACACGTTCAAAACAAACGAGATCCGCGAAGCGAGTCGGTCGAGTCGTACTAACCAAGATGGCAACACGGCGGCTACACTTTTCACGGAGTATGAGCGTTCTATATATTTTCAATTCAGTGGCAGAAAGGGGTGGTCAGGGAGGGTCACTGCCTTGGGGCCTGGGGTCTGTTGAGGTGCCTGAGCTTCTTCTGTAATTATTTTTAAACAGTTCAGTGAAACCCTTCATCGGCTCATCCTCATTTCCTCATCGTTAAATTTAAACCCACAAGCTGATTTACCTTTCTTGCCGAAACGAAACAACATTTACCGCTGTTAATGTTAGTTTCAAAATTTATAGAAAATTGTTATTAACTAGAAATGTGTGTTACAAAGAAATGGGTTTGTATAATCTTTGTACAAAAAGGATATTAACCATCTTCTCACGTATTTATTTTCCAATCTTATGGAGAAATAGTGTTCAACAGTCGAGGGTGCGAATTGACTCGATTGGTCCAATCGTCCCACTATCTCCTTTATTTTCGATCATACGGCTAAATAAAAGTGACCATTTGTTTTTAAAAAGTTTTTTGTTTTTCATGAAAGAAAATTCCTTTAAAAGTTATAAAAGAGAGAAAGGGTGGGGGTGGGGACCCGAGGTTGTTTGCCTCGGTGCCTGGGATGGCTCTCGACGCTCCCGCATATCGGCATTGTTCTGTGTTTGAAACAAGCAGAGCATATTCCCTCTTGATGTTGTGATCAAGGCTCCTGAGAAGGAAGAGACTGTCCAGCTGCTAAATGTGTCACTTCCATGACACATGATAATATTTATGGTCTGGATCTAGTAACATTAAGGTTATATGTCTGACATATGTCAGACACATTCTGTTTTATTGTAAAAGTGTGTATACCATATACTTGTAGCTACAAATTTGAGAAAGTAGTACATGTACTGTACCTCGGTAAAAATGTACAATACATTCAGAAAGTATTCAGACCCCTTCACTTTTTTCACATTTTGTTATGTTGCAGCCTTATGCTGAAATCGTTTAAATTCATTTTTTCCCTCATTAATCTACACTCAATACCCCCATAATGACAAAGAGAAAACAGGATTTTAGAAAGTTTTGCAAATGTATTAAAAATAAAAAACTGAAATATCACATTTACATAAGTATTCATACCCTTTTCTATGACACTTGAAATTTAGCTCAGGTGCCTCCCATTTCACTTGATCATCTTTGTGATGTTTCTACACCTTGATTGGAGTACACCTGTGGTAAATTCAATTGATTGGACATGATTTGGAAAGGCACACACCTGTCTATATAAGGTCTCACAGCTGACAATGCATATCAGAGCAAAAACCAAGCCTTGAGGTCGAAGGAAATGCCTGCAGAGCTCAGAGACAGGATTGTGTCGAGGCACAGATCTGGGGAAGCCCCAAAAAAAATTCTGCTGCATTGAAGGTTCCCAAGAGCACAGTGGCCTCCATAATTCTTAAATGGAAGAAGTTTGGAACAACCAGGACTCTTCCTAGAGCTGGCCGCCCGGCCAAACTGAGCGATCGGGGGAGAAGGGCCTTGGTAATAGAGGTGACCAAGAACCCGATGGTCACTCTGGCTGAGCTCCAGAGATCCTGTGTGGAGATGGGAGAAACTTCGAGAAGGACAACCAGAACAAGCCCGCTTGGAGTTTGCAAAAAAGCACCTAAAGGACTCTCAGACTGGGAGAAACAAGATTCTGTGGGCTTTCATGTGTCTTTCACTGAGGAGAGGCTTCCGTCTGGCCACTCTGCCATAAAGCCCAGATCGTTGGAGTGTTGCAGTGATGGTTGTCCTTCTGGATATTAATGTTAATATTAATGGAATAAAAACTGATGTGTCACATTCAATTTTACAGCAGCAGCTCGCTGTCTGAAATGTAATGAAATGTAAAGTGTCTGAAATGTATGTCCGAATTTATGGAATTGCCAATATGCAAAGCTGATACAAACATACCCAATGAGACTGGAAGCTGTAATTGCTGCCAAAGGTGATTTTATGAAGTATTGACTAAGGGGGTTGAATACTTGTGTAAATTAAATAATTCTGTATTTCATTTTTAATTATTTTGAAATTTTTTATTTTATTTTATTCCGCTTTGAATTCCGGGGTATTTTGTGTATATCAGTGACAAAAAAAAATCTCGTTTTAATCCATTTTAAATTCAGGCTGCAACACAACAACATGTGAAAAATGGGTGGAGTTTGGGCTGCTCATGCTTGGTTTTCCAAAATTTGCTCCACCCTGTCTTGCTGAGGAGAGGAAAGAGTGCAGCTTGGACTGCACATGCATGTTTGCCAGAAATTTACTCTTGCACCGCCCCATTTTTGTGATTAGAGCACAGAGCTTGCATCAAGCAAACAAGCGAACTCTGATATATACTGTATGTGCTGTCGTGGCCAAAAATATTGGCACCCTTGCACTTTTTTCAAATAATGCACCATTTCTTCCAGAAAACTGTTGAAATTAAAAATATATTTTGTTATCCACATTTGTATTTATTTAGTTTGCAGTGGAACAAAACAAAAAGCTGAAAAAATGACGATCTTAGCTTATTCCACACAGAAATCCTGAAATGGCCCCGGAAAATATTATTGGCATATTTTGGAAGTTGTTAGAAATAATTAGATTTCAAGACAACAACAACAACAACAAATGTTGTCGTAGATTTCAAGCAGGTGAAATACCCTTTACTTTGAAAATAAACTCACCTATGGTGAGTTGCCGGTGCCTGCGATATAAAAATCACTCATTCAACCAGTTTGAATAGAGAAAAGGAGTCATTCTGCTGTTTTGTGTCGCTGTGTGTACCGCAATGAGCATGGAGAAAAAGTACCGCCATTGTACCACCATTATTCGGAGTTTGCCTCGGAATTAAAGGCTGTCCGGCTGTTCGTCCAAGGTTGGTGTTCATCGGCCACGGACTTGACAATATTAACAGTGAAATAGAGAATTGTAGAGATCAAATACTTTTGTCAATTTCAACTTCTTTTTAGAAAAAATTGTGAGTTATTTGAAAAAAGTGCAAGGGTGCCAATATTTTTGGCCACTACATGACTATGTATATTATTTATGAAAATAATGCAATTTTGTTCCTTGCAGACAAACTCTGATTCAAGCGAGGTTGATTCGAGCCATTTTGTAGAACGGGAAGTGGATTCCGTGGGGATCACGGTTTCTTCTGGAAATCAGCGTGCCGGCCTCCCTTGCACCCCTTCTTCATCAGGTTGGAATGAAATAATTTTACTTTGTGCCTGCCTCTTCATTTTGTTGTTATTGTTGTTGTTGTTGTTGTTGTTGGTGTTGTTGTTGGTGTTGGTGTTGTTAAAGCATTTAGTCTGAATTGGAGTTTGTATTTCTAAAATATTTGTCGATTTGGGTGATCGTTATCTCGGATGTTGGTTCCGCTGAAGTAGTCTCAGGGTGATGAATACACTGGGTGGGTTACTACTCCTGTCTCAGTTGTAGTAGTCAAGGTGAGAATTTGCAATTTGGCAAGTATCTGTACACATAGCCTGGTGTTGGCTTCGCGGTTATGGTGCCAGCTTTGGATCCTTGGATCCTAGGTTCAAATCCCGGTCGATCACTGAATCAACGCCAGGGGGGGTTGACTCAGCCTGTCATCCTTCCGAGGTCGGCAAATTGAGTACCAGTTCACTGGTAATTCCCTGTGTGTCGCAAGAGGCGACTAACAGGGTTGGTGGCAGGAAGAGCATCCGGCTGTAAAACATTGCTTCAAAAAGAGGACCACAGTCCCCGAAAAAGGCCAACCCCCACCCTGCGGGGAAAAATGGCCTCTAAAGGTGGTTCTTCAAGTATTTGTACACAATGGCCTACTCTTTGTGAAGGGCACCATAGGATCTTTCATGTCCATCAGTCCCAAATACTAGTAAATGAAACCTGCAGTCTAAAATGCCGGCACACTCTGTTGCATTTTCTGCTTGTGAGTCACCAGGGTTATAGTTTATTTGCGTTGGTATCAATTCCAGGTGAGACCCCTCAAAGAGTTAATAAGTTACCTCTGAGCTTTATTCTCAGCACTTTAGATATTTGTATACACGTAGGTGATAGTTTTAGTGTTGCAAAACAAAGTCATAGATGCTTAATTTTTTTGATCGACTATCATTGTAATTTGTCCACAATTTACTCACTTGATGAGAATAGCTCAGAGGTACTATACTCCCCCAGTGTAATCTGTCTGCAACTATCCCCAAAAAATAACTTTGTGCAATTATTTTTCTACTGCTGAAATGTTGATGGACATCACTTTGCATATTATTATTTAAACATGTGCAAAGTTGCGTAGGATCTGCCTATTTGGCATAAGTTTCGCAGAGCTACAGCCCCCTTCATCTCCGTGGGATTGTACTGCAGCCAACACCGGGAAGAAAATTTGATTCTCTATTTTATAGAACAGTCCACCCCGGAGAGGGAATGTCTTCAAAGACCGTCATACTGCCGACGGTTAACGGTCGAAAATATTCCCACATCTGCCGGTTTAATTTGGGGCGAATCGGCGTTTAAAAACACACCACTTTGGTGAATCTGCCTGGCAGAATTGGCTGAGCGAAACGTCAAGCGATTCATTTTACAATCGCCTCTGCGCGAGCCCCAAACTGCCCATCTATCAGGTAATTTTGCCAATTTCCTATGCACTATGGAGTCGTCGACCGATGACCACACTTACGTTTTCCTTTTGCAATCGTGGGTTCATTACAAAATAGGGCGAGGAAGAAGAAGAAGAAGCTGTGCTCTGAAACGGGTCTGTGTATGTATGTGTGTTTGTCAGTGCCATAAGCTCCAAGTCTGACGATGACGGCTAGAAGATTTGTATGCATACAAAGGGCACTCCAAGGGTGTGCACATGTGTATGATTTTCCAAATTCAGTTTTAGAAAGGAATTTGCATTGCTTGCTTTTCCAAAGTGTGATGGATACAAAGGAGCACACAAAATTCTATTTACTAAAAAAAAAAATCCCCTTTTTTAAATGTTTAAGGCTCCAGTCACGGACCTTATAGTCCTCATCGAGGCCAGGCCTTACATAAAAGAGCTGCATTGATAGAAAAGTGAAGAAAGAGAAAATAGTCTGAGTTTTTGAGGAAGAAAAAAATCTGCTTTTTGAAAAGTGGAAGGTGTTTGGAAAGTGTTTGGAAAGACATGGGAAGGTAAAGAGTTCTGTAGTTTGGCAGTGGAGGGGAAGAAACAAACATCATAACGGACCACCCTTGAGTTGCCAATGGCCACACAATAATCATGAGATGTAGCGGCTTGTCGAGTAATCCGTGGTCTCACTAATGGCGAGGGACACAAGCAGCAAGTTCTTGGGAGCAGAATCTAATAATAAGTAATATCTGTAGAAAAGCGAAAGAGCCAACATTGCGGCGTAATTCGAGCACGTTGAGTTTTTACGTCAGATCGGGAGAGCTGATAAATCGGATTACTTTGGATTCAATTCTGCCCAGGAAGTATGTGGAGCTAGAACCTCCCCAGATGTGAGAGCAGCACTCTTTACAAGGACGAATCAATACTTTATATAGTTGAAGCAACTGTTGAGAGAAGAAGAATCTTCGACATCTGAACAGGACTCCGAGTTTCTTCGAGGCAGATTTAGCTATTTGTGTAATGTGTGGATTTCAGGCTAAATTTGATGTTAGGGTAATACCTAGTAGGTTTATTGTATCACACGGTGCAATTGTGGAGCTTTCAAATGAGATTGGAGATTTGAGAGGAGTTTTAGAGAGAGGTGGGAAGAAATTTAGTTTTAGAAGCATTAAACTTAACCTGATTACATTTGCCCCACTGGGGGGGGGGGGGGGGTAGTCTCAGGGTGATGCCCCACCTGAGACTACGCTGAAGTAGTCTCAGGGTGATGAATACACTGGGTGGGTTACTACTCCTGTCTCAGTTGTTGTAGTCAAGGTGAGAATTTGCAATTTGGCAAGTATCTGTACACATAGCCTGGTGTTGGCTTAGTGGTTGGGGTGCCGGCTTGGGATCCTAGGATCCTGAGTTCGAATCCCAGTCGATCACTGAATTAACGCCAGGGGGGTTGACTCAGCCTGTCATCCTTCCGAGGTCGGCAACTTGAGTACCAGATTGCTGGGATGAATGATCCCAGTGTGTACCCCGGTTTAGAATAGGTACACCGTATCCCTGCTCATCGTAAGAGGTGACTAAAGGTTGGCATCAGTAAGGGCATCCGGCCATAAAAACTGCCTCAAAAATGGAACCATGTGCCCGCAAGGCTAACCCCCGCTTTAGCGGGGAAAAATGGCCTCAAAACGATCATTCATTCATTCATTCAATTGGACGATCTGAGGAAATGAGAGAAAAGAGGAATAAAAGAGAGAATGTAAAAGTGAGGAATGAAAATGAGTAAGAAAAGTGTGTGATGAAAAGAAAAGTGAATGTTATATTTTGAACACGAACCTGTAGTTTAGCATCATGTTGGCTCTGACTTTGTTCTGTTTCAAGTGAAGAAAGTGTGATCATTTTAACATTGATTTGTATGACCGTCCTTGCAACTTTGTTCTGTAATGGAAAAGTGTTACAACTATGTAAAATAGTTTTTTAATGTTTAATAAAAACATTAATCTATGTAAAACTAACGTTAAAATTCAAAACTATTAAACTGTTGTTCTATTTCTGTTGTTCTGTTGTTGTTCTATTGATCTATGTAAAACAACCACCCCCCCCAGAGGTTCAGGCCTCGAGTTGTACTCGGAACAGACTTACGTACGATTTCAGACATTGAATTGAATAAATAAATAAATAAATGCAAAGTGTCATATTTTCTGAAATAAATTGTAAAATTACTAATTGTAAATTATTGTAAATTAAAATTGTTAAATTTTACCCTCGCAGGAGGAGAGGGGAGGGTATTGCATTTGGGTTCGTTTGTTTATTTGTCCGCACAGAATAAATATGATTTTGTTGGTAACCATTGGTCCGATTGACAGGAAATTTTCACCACAGGTGCCACTCCACCTGTATACATTTTTAACGATAACTATGACGTCATAGGTCACGTGGTATGGGCGCCATCTTGGAAAAACCGAAAAACTTTGCACCTCTATCTCGGAAAGCACCACATAGAAAAAATTGAGACATGGCTCATTGTAAAGAACTCTCCATGGGGAATAAAATATGTTAATGATGTCATAGGTGCCTCCATTATGACGTCATAATTCGAAAAGTGCAACACTTAATGCGATCAAGATGAAATTTATTGAGCATCATCTAGGAATAGATTTGGTGGAGAAAAAAATGATGACGTCATCAGTCACGTGGTTTGGCCGCCATATTTGTTTTTAACACAATAGCCTTAAACCCCCTGAAAGCACATCCTGTCGATGGTCTGCAATCTCTGATTGCTCTTTCTTGTTACTCCCGCCAGGGAGTAATGCATTCATGTGTGTGTGTGTGTGTGTGTGTGCGTGTGTTCGTGTGTCCGTGAACAAGATATCTGGAAAAGTTCTGAACGGATTTGGATGAAGGTTGGTGGGATGATTGCCCTTGGGATAAGGAAGAATTGATTAGTTTTTGGTGAAGCTCAGGATATTATTCCGGATCCAGGAATTTTTTTGGGGAATTTCTTTGGGGAATTTTTTTTGTTTTCCTTTAAAAAAAACATTTTCTCTGCAATAATTGGACCGATTGTGAGCAGATTTTCACGATAGGAGGGATTCGGTCTGTAGAATATTTTAATGGTAATTATGACGTCACAGGTCACGTGGTTCGGCCGCCATATTGTTTTGAGTGAAAGACACTAAAATCCAATTTTCTCAAAAACGCCTGAACAGATCGAGGCCAAACTTTGCAGGCAAAATCGCATACCCATGACGAACAAAAAAGTCAACGAGCATGACATCATGCATCACATGGTTTCAGAGTTGTGACGTTTTTAAGCACAAACCTTTAAAACCTAGCTCCTCCCTCATTTGTGATCCAATCGAAGGGAAACTTCACAGATCTGTTCAGCATATCAGTCTAGTAAAATGTCCTTTTGGAATTTGCAAT
Organism: Myxine glutinosa; assembly: GCF_964187855.1. Lineage (NCBI taxonomy): Eukaryota > Metazoa > Chordata > Myxini > Myxiniformes > Myxinidae > Myxine > Myxine glutinosa. The sequence goes on along the minus strand of NC_136267.1, from coordinate 186,859,577 downwards.
AGGTCATGTGGTTTGGCAGATATCGTTAATGAAACGCAAATAATAAAAACATTTATATCTCTTGAACCACTTCATTGATCGACGTGAAACTTCGTCTGTAGTCGAAGTCATGAAGAGTAACAAGTGTGCAAAATTTGAAGATGATTGGATGTACGGTCTGGAAGCTAGAAGTTGTTATTGCGTGAAGAAGAAGGGTCTTCGACTGTGGACGATTAATTAATTATTTATCACATGTACAGACTTGCAGGCATCGTTTGACACAATCTCCCGGGTTAATTTGAACCTCAAATAAAATTATAATTCCAGATTTGTCAATGGCTGAGGTATATTAACAAACGAATAAAACAGATTTGGCAAAATTCTGACTTTTTTTTTTTTAAGATCGCATGTTCACCCAGGGTTGAGAGGCTGAAGAAGAAGAAACCTCGCATGGGCTTCCCAGACCAAATAAATAATTCTGGCTCTGCAATTTCCAGGTTTATTACTCCCGCCAGGGAGTAATGCATTCAATCGTGTCCGTCCGTGTGTGTGTGTGTTCGTATGTTCGTGTGTTTGTGAACAAGATATTTGGAAAAGTTCTGAACGGATTTGGATGAAAGTTGGTGGGATGATTGCCCTTGGGAAAAGGAAGAATTGATTCGTTTTTGGTGAAGCTCAGGATATTATTCCAGATCCAGGAATTTTTTTGGGGAATTTTCTTGGGGATTTTTTTTTCTGTTTTACTGCATTAAAGCTTTTCTTCTTATTCTTAAATGATGTTTTTCTCCTCTAATTCTGAGATATATCAAAATTAATTCTCTGACAGTTAGGGCCTACTTTCTTTTTTATTTATTGTTTTGGGGAGAGGGGATGTTAAACAAAACGTATTATTCCAACTTGACCCACGGCTGGGAGTATGCGCTCTACTGAGTGGCGTTCTAGTTCTTAATTTAAAACACACTGCAGCAATCTTTGCCTTAAGCGTTTGCCGATTTTGTGATCAATTAAACGTTAATCCACTGGCTGACGCATATGAACTAGATCAGCACTCTGTAGAGTGCATACCTTCGCCAAGCTGAACTGTTTATGTTTTGTATCCCACTGATAGGCCGGATATGGATTCGGACCTGCTTCAAATCTTACCGGCTTGTTCTTGTCCCCCAGGTTTTGTCCAAATCCGTCCACAACTTTTTTTAAATATCGTGTTATATAACGTTTTTGGCCCTATCACTCAATGGTGAAGAATCACTTTAAAAATTCTAGTAGCCGGATCCGAATCCGGATCTTCATCAAAATCTAATCATTTCCTCCTTGTCACATATGCTACTTCTCTGCCAAATTTCGTCCGAATCTGTCCACAACTTTTTGAGATATCTTGTTCACAGACAAACAAACAGACAAATGAAAAATCGGTCAGAGACCGAGGACTTGCCGGAATGTACTTTTTGATCGGCCATTTAGGACAAATGTGGCGGCGGAACCACGTGACCGATGACGTCATCATTAACATATTGTACCCATGGAGAGTTCTTTACAATGAGCCACGTCTCAATTTTTTCTATTCAGCACTTTCGGAGATATAGAGGTGCTAAGTTTTTCGGTTTTTCCAAGATGGTGGCCGAACCATGTGCCTGATGACGTCATCATTAACATATTTTATTCCCCATGGAGAGTTCTTTACAATGAACCATGTCTTAATTTTTTCTATTCAGCACTTTCAGAGATCTAGAGGTGCAAAGTTTTGCCGTTTTTCCAAGATGGCGGCCAAACCACGTGACCGATGACATCATCATTAACATATTTTATTTCCCATGGAAAGTTCTTTACATTGAGCCATGTCTCAATTTTTTCTGTTCAGCACTTTCGGAGATATAGTGGTGCAAAGTTTTTCCGTTTTTCCAAGATGGCGGCCGAACCACGTGACCGATGACGTCATCATTAACATATTTTATTCCCCATGGAGCGTTCTTTACAATGAGTCATGTCTCAATTTTTTCTGTTCAGCACTTTCGGAGATATAGAGGTGCAAAATTTTATGGTTTTTCCAAGATGGCGGCCGAAGCACGTGACCGATGACGTCATCAATTGGGCACAGTCTATTCCAGGGCAAGACAAATACGTGTGCAAAGTTTGGCGATTCTACGTGCAACGGTGTAGTCGTGCTGCAAAAAGACAGACAAACAAACAGACAGAGAGACAGACAGACAAACCAACCGATCAACATACTTGCAGGAATCTTTTCCGGCAAGTAACAAACAGACAGGGGTGAAAACATGACGTCCATCCACCTTTGGTGGCGGAGGTAATTATCCAATCGATAAGGACCACGCACTCGCCAATCACGGTTGGTCCATTCCTTTTATTCCTCATAACATAGTATCCATCATCACTCCGTCATCTTAAAATGCCTCCCATAAAGTTATGCAAGTCATAACGGCAGCTTTTAGGTTGGGAATTGTTAAATTTGCTGAGGAAAATGGCGGAAATATGGCTGCGCAAAGGAAATACCGTTTCAGCTGGAAATGTAGCTTATTTGAAATACTGTACTCCAATCTATGTGATAACAAACATACAAAAAGTAGTGTGACAACAACAACAAAAAAACTATTTACATTCTTTATTTATCCAAAAAGTAGTCCCACAAAGTAGTTGCATAAGGTGGTATGGTACCTGTAAGTACCGTCGGCAGGGATGCCTTGCGACAGTGTAACGGAGGAATTTCACTTCGATCGTTCCGAACAATAGTTTTGCTAACTACCCTAGTTGATCTACTCCAAATCGACTTGTCTATGGGTGAAGGAAAGAAAAATGGGGAAATTCGCCAATTCGACTTGTATTCCACGTTTGCTTGCAGGATGTAAAATACAGAACCACCACTACGACATGTGAAGGCTCCTCACAAGAAGCCTGTTGATCACCATTGACTTCAACGGTTCAGAAATTGGTGCTCACCACATAACCATGTTTCATTGTTTTTGCACAGACCTGGAGAATGGAAAATTTGCGGAAGCATGTGGTGGCCTGGGAGCTTCCAGAGAAATTCAAAGAAAGTCTGCAACAAATGCACAGATTGATGGTGTACCTGTGGATGAAAACCTTTTCATGGAGGAAGACTTGGATGGACTTGAAGAGGAACTTGAGGAACTAGATGTGGAGGACTAACTGCTGACCGAAGCTGGTGCTTATGAAGCTGGGACTGAAAATCTAGGCCACCAATTGATGAACTCCCCCATGGTTTGGAGCACCGATCTTTGAAAGCATTCGTCATCGGTTTCACGATTATCGTCAGAGATGGCAAAGTGGTAGCCATGTTTACATGGCAATTAATTTTTCTAGGCCTTCCAGCTACCAGATACATTGGTTTGCCATGACATTTTTGGAAATCATGATGTCAAAAAGAGAATGCAAGGAGATGTGGGTTGTAAATTGAAATAATAAAGTATACATTTTGACCTCATTTATGGAAATGCTTCTCTTCATGGGAGAAGGCTTTGTTTCTGATTAAGAAAATGGTATTTATTAAAATATAAAACAGAATTATACTCATCTAAGTTGTGCCACATGTCGCTTCCTAAACTATATTGATACAGTCGATCTTCCATCATCCTGCTGAGATTTGTGGCATTGGAATTGCTGAACATATTGCAACTAATCCTGGGAGATTGGTGCTCAGCAAGGTTGATTTGACACAGAAGCTGAAATAGATTGGAGAGGATACTCCTGGCGCAGTGATTGGAAGACTCAGGATGCGGTGCATGGGGGACTGGGAGCTCGATGATTGGGAGAATCAGGACTTGGAGACTGGGAGCTCGGTGATTGGGAGAATCAGGACTTGGAGACTGGGAGCTCGGTGATTGGGAGACTGAGGACTCGGTGTCTGGGAGACTGAGAGCTCGGTGATTGGGAGACTCGGGATGCGGTGCCTGGGAGACTGGGAGCATCAGGACTCGGTGCCTGGGAGACTGGGAGCTCAGTGATTGGGAGAATCAGGACTCGGAGACTGGGAGCTCAGTGATTGGGAGAATCAGGACTCGGTGCCTGGGAGACTAGGGCCTCGGTGATTGGGAGAATCAGGAATCGGTGCCTGGTAGACTGGGAGCTCGGTGATTGGGAGATTCGGGATGCAGTGCCTGGGAGACTGGGAGCATCAGGACTCGGTGCCTGGGAGACTGGGAGCTCAGTGATTGGGAGAATCAGGACTCGGAGACTGGGAGCTCAGTGATTGGGAGAATCAGGACTCGATGCCTGGGAGACTAGGAGCTCGGTGATTGGGAGAATCAGGACTCGGTGCCTGGGAGACTCGGAGCTCGGTGATTGGGAGAATCAGGAATCGGTGCCTGGTAGACTGTGAGCTCGGTGATCGGAAGACGTGGGAAGCATGGCTTTTCATGATGTCATTTTATTTGAAGCCATTTGGTCTGTGACGATGCTGTTTGAGGTTTGGTCGTGACTGCTGCTCTTTTTACGTTTTGCAGATTTGTGTCTACCCGGTTGAGTTTTTCTTTGAGACGCCATGATCTATGCGAATTGCTTGACTACCAACTGCTGCTGCTATGCTGTTTGTGAAGTAGAACATTCCAGAACCATTACCTGGCTTTTGCTTCCACAACTTGTTGTGAATTCTTGTTTCCTGTTTTTTTATGACTGTCATTAATTTTTATTTTTTGCTTTCTCCTAACTTCAATCGTAATTATTTTTGTCTCCCTATTTATATTGTACTGTCAGCCCCGACGGGTAACACCGCTGGGTGACGAATGGCCATAACGGTCCTTAATTCCGAGGCGCGTAGCCGAAACTATGGCGGTTGGTCTATCGTGCGCAGGTGAAGGAACGAGGTGCTTACCTGGACGAAGGACACAGGTTGATTTCCAAAACCCACACCATGCAAACAAGACACAACAATTAAAATATGCCACAATAATGATTTAATGAAAGTCAAGCACTGCAAAATAAAGGTTGAGGTAAAATAAATCCTAATGTGAGACGTCTCCACTCGGACACAAACACACAACAATGAAATAAAAATAAAAGGTTTTGTTAAGTCGGCCGGTTTTTGTTAAGGAAAGGTTTTGTTAAGTCGGCCGGTGCTCAGCTCTGGTAAAAATTAACTTGGGCTTTTCGTTCAAGCCAGACCCAGCAGAGAGAACGAGTCTTCTTCTTCATTTCCGAACCTTCGCGCTCTGACGTCCCACTTGCCAATCGCCAAACCCCATTGGATTATCCCCATGGTCATGCTTGACCAATGACGAAACTCGGCGCGTGGCCTATCGGTTATGATCCCTTGGAGGCGGAGTTTAGCCATCGTTCGGGAATGCTCGGCTTCTGTCGGCATGGTGTCACTTATTGGTGTTTAATGGCAGGATGTTGGTATTGTTGTTGTAACAAGTGTTACGTGGTCCTCCCGGTAACTACCTGGTCTTGGTGACCCCCGGACCGTGGGAGGGACCCCGCCAGAAAGATATATGGTTTATACGCTTTCGTAACGCAATCAATATGAATTCCGGTCAAGAAGAAACCCCACACCAAGGATCCGGAATAATCAATAATATATTCACTGAGCAATCAACAACCATCAACAATGCACAATCAATATTACAACCATGTGAACTCATCTACACAAACTCTAAGATGGCCATCTTAATCTTATACATTCCTCACGTGAGCCCCACTCCTGACTCCCTCCGTGGTCAATGTCTCTCCTCTCCGCACACGGGCGGTTGAACGAGCCCCGGGCGGACGTGCTCTAAACGTGCCGTCTCGGACTGGGGCCGCGGCTGCAGCGCACCTCCTTGCCAAGCCACGGGGCAAACCCAGCGCGGCGTCCAACGTGCGCGAGGCCCCAAGTGCGGCCCTTACGCGTCCTTGTAGATGGGCAAAAACCCAGCGCGGCTTCCGACGCGAGCGAGGCCCAACGTGCGGACCCGTACGCGTCTTTGTAGACGGGGCAAAACCCAGCGCGGCTTCCGACGCGAGCGAGGCCCAACGTGCGGACCCGTACGCGTCTTTGTAGACGGGGCAAACTGTCCCGGACGCTTGGTTTCGTGCACGAACTCACGGTGACTGGACGTGTCAAAAGGTATTTACCGCCCAGGTAACTCCTCTCGCCAGACGTTTCGCAACGGCGCGTTTTCCGCGCAGCGTAAGGTCGATTCCACCTTCTCGTCGTCGCGGGGCGAGGAAGAAGAATCCCCGTCCTTTTCTCCTCGTGTCTTTTCTTCTTCCGTTTCCGGCCACTTCCGTTTCCGGCCACTGGTTCCGAAGGGCTCCTGACCCTCCAACCACAACAACTACACCACAACTTAATATACTACACACGGATAAGCAAGGACCTGAATGGTAATTCACATACATTCACATAAATATGTAACACTCCCCCCCTTCAAGAAAGAAAGTTTGAACCCAGCGAAAACTTTCTTTGCCGGCCAATTTGGAGAAACAAACCAGATAACTCAACCCCCCCCACATTATCCGTTCCCCCCGGGCACAGTTATCACTTAAAAATAAAGCAACCAAAATTTCACCCCAACCCCTCCAGATTACTCCCTCTGGACTAAGTACCAACAACGACCTTGTCCCTGCCAAATCAAACTCCATCTCAGGACCCTCTGACTTGGCCCGTCCGTATCTTGGGAATGAAGGTTAAGGGTTGATCAAAGATCCAAAGTTAAGCAACTCGATAGCACCTTTTCCGGGAGGCCAAGCCGAGTATTCACTACATGGATGCCTTTAGGAACGCGGAGTTCACGGTTAGTCCGTGCAGGAAAGTTCTCTACATGGGCGCCTTGAGGAACGTGGAGTTCACGGTTAGCCCGTGCATGAAAGTTCACTACCTGGACGCCTTTAGGAACGGCGTTCACGGTTAATTCGTGTAGGAATCTTGGCTCGGCGGCTCCGCCGCCTTCAGTGCTTCAACTTCTCAGAACTTCCCTAATAATTAGGGTGGGACCACTGGTCCCTGTAGTCCCATGAATAGCGGTCTCCTTCTCGGCCACCACCAAAACTACCGCCCAGTTGTCCTCTCCTGTAGACCTCTCGACGCCTACGAAATGCCTTCCCTACTGTTATGGTCCGTCCCTCCAAATCCTTGCCATTCCAATTCTTCTCTGCCTCTCTGGCGTCTTTTGTGCTGGCAAACGTGACAAAGCCGAACCCTCTTGACTGTTGCGTTGCCCAGTCTCTTACCAACCGCACTTCCACCAGCGGCCCATATCTGTTGAAGACAGAGGTCAGAACTTCTTCCTCTGTGTTGAAGTTCAGTCCCCCTACAAATAACTTGGCACTTTTGTCGCCATCCCGAGCTGGTGTGGCGTTATTTTCCCTGCTGGGCTCTTTACCAACCCTCAGGTTACCATAAACTTGACCCCCGGCCAAATCATTCCCAATAACCACAGATACACCCTCTACAGGAAGCGTGGCTTGTAAACCGACGGTGACCGGTCCTGACACCAAATCGGACTCCAAATGGATGACATGAAGGGGAGCACTAACACCGCCCCCGATCCCCTGTAAACGAACACTATCCCCCGTTGCCGTCTCCTCGGACCCTGGCAAAATGCCTTCAAGCATTAAAGATTGATGTGCCCCTGTGTCCCTCAATATCCTAACCGGTTTCCGGTTAGTCGAGGCTCCATCCCGTGACACAAACCCCTCTGAAATAAAGGGTTGGTAACCCTTTTGATGGCGATTTCTCACAATGGCCATTGCGTTTGGAGTCGTAGTCGTCGGACTCCGCTCTGGGTCTTCGCTTTTCATGCGGTAACAACTGGACATCAAGTGTCCAGGTTTCTTGCAAAAAGCGCAAGTAGGCCCGGAGGAAAAACTCGTGGTCTGCCTCGGGCCCCCCGAACTATAAGTTTGTCTTGGGCCCTCATCCCTCCGATTTCGAACCGGTGGGGTATCATAGTTGTCCCCATAATCCTCTCGAGGCCGCCGCCATGTATGGTCGTTCTCCGCACCTGCTGTTCCCCACCTCCCCTGCGGAGATCTAGGCGAGGAGTTAGGTTCATGGACCCCTATTCGGTGGGTTAAGGCATAATCATCTGCCATGGTGGCTGCGTCCCACAACTTTGGTACCTTCTTTTCCTGCAGGTACACTTTGATGTCCTCGTGGACACACTGCTGGAATTCCTCCACCAGGATCAAGTCCCGCAATTTCTCGAAGTCTTTCCCGACTCCTTTTGACTCACACCACCGATCAAACATGTTTTCTTTCACTCTGGCAAACTCCACATGGGTCTCACTCTCCCTCTTCCTGGCATTCCTGAATTTTTGCCTGTAAGCTTCCGGAACCAACTCATAGGCCTTGAGGATGTGCTTCTTCAGTACCTCATAATCTGCACATTGGTCCATTGGTAGCGCCGAATAAATTTCCTGAGCTTTCCCCACCAGCACACTTTGCACGAGTATGGTCCATGCCTCCTCCGGCCAGTTTAATTGTCGAGCCACTTTCTCAAAGTGTGGAAAAAATTTCGCGACTTCTTTTTCACTGAACGGTGGAACCAGCCTCACATGTCTGCCCACATCCCAGGTTTTCTGGTTAGGTGTCGACCCCGTCAGCAAGGGTGGTGCCTCTCCCCGTTCTCTCATTAACTCCAGCTCCTTGAATTTGATTTCTTGCTGAAGCTGCATGTCACGTTCCTTTAATTCCCTTTCCGCTTTTCTCTCCTCTGCTTCGAGGTCCCTTGCAGCTCTCCTTTCCTCTGCTTGTTCCTTTTCTCTTCTTTCCTGGAGTTCTCTTTCCACTCTCCTTTCCTCTGCTTGTTTCTCTTCTCTCCTCTCCTCTGCTTTCCTTTCTTCTTCTGCTCTTTCCTTTTCTGCTTTCCTTTCTTCTTCTGCTCTTTCCTTTTCTGCTTTCCTTTCTTCTTCTGCTCTTTCCTTTTCTGCTTTCCTTTCTTCTTCTGCTCTTTCCTTTTCTGCTTTCCTTTCTTCTTCTTTGATCCGTTCCTGGCTCCGTAATTGCAACTCCAGTTTCCGGAGCTCCACGTCTTCTGGTTCTTCCGGTAGCCACTCCCAGGCTAACTCGTCCCATGTTCCTAATCCCACCATAGATTGTATCACCGTGGCCTGCAACTCTGCCTTCCTCAAATTAGTTCGGACCTCCAAGTTAAAATGTTTGGCCAATTTCAAGAGATCCGACTTTAGCAACGCTCGGAACTGTGCCTCACTCGGGGTTACCCCAAAGTTCTGTGCCACAAACGCCATGGTGCCTATCGTTAACACCTGTTAACCTTCACCCCAAGACTTTCCCCAATTTCTCAAAAAAAATATTACCAATTAATAATTAATTAATAAATTTTAATTACCAAAAATATTATTATTTTATTATTTTATACACTTTTAGATCCCGGACGTAGACCCAATTGCGAAACCGCAAATCGTAATTTGGACGAGCCCCCAATTCTGTTACGTGGTCCTCCCGGTAACTACCTGGTCTTGGTGACCCCCGGACCGTGGGAGGGACCCCGCCAGAAAGATATATGGTTTATACGCTTTCGTAACGCAATCAATATGAATTCCGGTCAAGAAGAAACCCCACACCAAGGATCCGGAATAATCAATAATATATTCACTGAGCAATCAACAACCATCAACAATGCACAATCAATATTACAACCATGTGAACTCATCTACACAAACTCTAAGATGGCCATCTTAATCTTATACATTCCTCACGTGAGCCCCACTCCTGACTCCCTCCGTGGTCAATGTCTCTCCTCTCCGCACACGGGCGGTTGAACGAGCCCCGGGCGGACGTGCTCTAAACGTGCCGTCTCGGACTGGGGCCGCGGCTGCAGCGCACCTCCTTGCCAAGCCACGGGGCAAACCCAGCGCGGCGTCCAACGTGCGCGAGGCCCCAAGTGCGGCCCTTACGCGTCCTTGTAGATGGGCAAAAACCCAGCGCGGCTTCCGACGCGAGCGAGGCCCAACGTGCGGACCCGTACGCGTCTTTGTAGACGGGGCAAAACCCAGCGCGGCTTCCGACGCGAGCGAGGCCCAACGTGCGGACCCGTACGCGTCTTTGTAGACGGGGCAAACTGTCCCGGACGCTTGGTTTCGTGCACGAACTCACGGTGACTGGACGTGTCAAAAGGTATTTACCGCCCAGGTAACTCCTCTCGCCAGACGTTTCGCAACGGCGCGTTTTCCGCGCAGCGTAAGGTCGATTCCACCTTCTCGTCGTCGCGGGGCGAGGAAGAAGAATCCCCGTCCTTTTCTCCTCGTGTCTTTTCTTCTTCCGTTTCCGGCCACTTCCGTTTCCGGCCACTGGTTCCGAAGGGCTCCTGACCCTCCAACCACAACAACTACACCACAACTTAATATACTACACACGGATAAGCAAGGACCTGAATGGTAATTCACATACATTCACATAAATATGTAACACAAGCATGAGTTTTATTGGTTGGCCTTGTTGCAATTTGTAAAAACGTAGTAAAAGGTCACAGGGGCAACCACATACTGGGAGAAACTAGCCTTAGACCCTACCTAATTAACAAAACACCACTTCCCGTGTGGTGACACGTAAACAACCTCAAGCTCCAGTTTCCCTGCTTAAATACATTGAGATGTCTCCTACTCATACACGGTCCATACTATACCTATACGTTCCTATCTCCACTATGGTATTTCATCCCCGACCCCCACAAACGTAATAATATGCATATTTTTTGCCACACTCTGACCTGATAGGTTGGCCTGCCCCTGTTCAATTCGAAAGATAATCTACGCTGCTGTTCAGAAGTTTTAGACATTTTACATTTTTCGACTCTGATGCATAAGGAAAGTAAAACGTCGTGATCAAAGCAAATACAACTTTATGAAAAAGAAAATCTTATCCAAATAACCAAACATATATACACAAAGAATTAAGTTAAGCACCCCCCCCGTTTTTTTACAACCTCGCACATTACAAGTTTGTTGTCGTCAAAACTGTGTAATATACCCATGATATTGCTATATTTTCTGGAGAAGTGATATTATGGTCACATAAAAACATAACAATCATGCCGTTTTCAATATTTTATTCTGAATAATTTAAGGTGAAATTGTTTGGGAATTTTAGGCATATTTTCACCTCAATTTAAGTATGGAGCTATAGGTCCATCACGGACAGTGTGGATGACGTTTATGTTTTCTAACGTACAGTCATTGTTCTGAGAAGACCTCTAGCGATCTTTGCGTCAATAACGTGTGTAGGACCCACGTGATCGGATCACTGACTCAACCCTACGTCTCATAGACCCTGTAAGCCGTCGTATGCGTTGCTGTGGCAGGTTGAACCCCCTCGAGCACGTTTGGGACATGTTGGGACGACAAATTGCGAAGATGGTCCCTCCAATAGCCAATCTGGATGAATTGGAACGTGCATTACATCGGGAATGGAACAACCTGCCACAGCAACGCATACGACGGCTTACAGGGTCTATGAGACGTAGGGTTGAGTCAGTGATCCGATCACGTGGGTCCTACACACGTTATTGACGCAAAGATCGCTAGAGGTCTTCTCAGAACAATGACTGTACGTTAGAAAACATAAACGTCATCCACACTGTCCGTGATGGACCTATAGCTCCATACTTAAATTGAGGTGAAAATATGCCTAAAATTCCCAAAAAATTTCACCTTAAATTATTCAGAATAAAATATTGAAAACGGCATGATTGTTATGTTTTTATGTGACCATAATATCACTTCTCCAGAAAATATAGCAATATCATGGGTATATTACACTGTTTTGACGACAACAAACTTGTAATGTGCGAGGTTGTAAAAAAACGGGGGGGGGTGCTTAACTTAATTCTTTGTGTATACATTACACACCTTGATATTACCTAACCGTGAATATGTCCACCCTTTTCCTTCAAAAGCATTGAAATTCTTCTCGGGACACTTTCAAATGATTTTGTTGTTAACTCTTGTGCAATGGTGTTCCACACTTACTTAAATACCTTCCAAAGAGCATCTCAGTTGCTGGAATTCTATTTTACTTTTTCTTTGTCCAAATCATCCAATACAGCATCAATAATAATGTTCGGGGGAAGCTCTCGGATCACAAGGAGGTGGTTCGGACCCGCTATTCAACCTCCGACCATGAAGCCGACAAGCCACAGTTAACTCAGTGACCTGAAAGGTGGCTGAGCAACCTGTCAGGATGCCGTCTGAGGAAGATAGATCTGACAGGGTCCTGCGCCAAGGCTTGCGTTACCTTTCCAGATGATTTAGCCCCTCACAGATGTGGAACCGCGCACTCGACTTCCCACCATGTGGACTTCTCCCTCTTCCCACCATCCTACTTATTACGTACAGCCGAGCGAAACCATAGGTGGGACGTCGACTAGTGCTGCTAATTACTGGGCATCTAGTTATTATGTACGCTATGTCTAAGCAATGGGGAAACAGACAATTGAGCAGGTTGGAAACCTTTTATAGAGACTAAAGACACGTATTTACAAGCAATATTCACAAGCTATCAATTTCACAGAGAAAGTATTTAGCCTGTGTGAACTGAAGCACCCGTTACATGGTCTTATCTTATCTACACACAACACAGTCAAGTCTCAATCACTCCGGTCACAGCATGTGGTTGGCCTCTTGCTCACCCGACGCGAGTCATCGGGTTCATGTTGGTCCCAAAGTAGGGTCACAGTGTGGGGTTGGCCTCTTGCTCACCCGACGTGAGCCATTGGGCTCATGTTGGTCCCAAAGTGGAGAGAAGGGAGAGGGAGGAAGGAAGTGAATGAGGTTGGTGTGTTCAGTATGTTGGGAGAGGTGCGGCGTGTGTGTTGTATGCTTGAGAGGGAAAATGTGATATGCGTGTGACCGGTCAAGAAGTTAATCGTTGATCCCCCTTTGATAACTCTTTCGTGTGTTTCAAGTAGACTAATTAGGAAGTAGAAACAGAAAGGAAAAATTGTCCAAGTCAGTATGTAGGCCGCTGCATCCTAGGGTACTCGTGTTGCTGCTAGTTCTCGGAGCCTCGCTCAGCGCAACTCATCCGCTCCGTCTCTCAGCCCAAACAGGCAGTCAAGCAGGCAGGCTCTAGTCCGCTGTTCTCGGTCTAGTCCGCTGGGTGCAAATGAGCTGCGATGTACCGTATACAACCTGCTATTCACGGGGGATACGTTCCTGGAAAATTCACGAATAGCGGGGCAATGTTTCAATGGAAAAAGGGGGGATACGTTCCCGAGTCACGAAAATCCACGAATAGAGAGGAAAAATCCGCGAATGTTGACGATAATCCGCAAATGTTTTAGAAATGTCGTGTGTGAAGCTAACGCCTCGTGAAAAAAAATGTTTTGCACCCTTGAAAAACCGTGAATTTGGGAAACACTCAAACACGGCCACAAATAAGAACCCCCCCCCCCCCCCCGCAATTTCGCGGAACAGGGCCGCGATCTGAAATAAAACCGCGAATTTGCGGGACACTTTTCTGCGAATGGAGAAACAGGTCGCATTTTATCACCCGCGAATAGCGGGGTCCGACAGTACAGTGCGCTCTGTCTTTTATCGCCCTGGGCGAGGTGCGGTGTGGCTTCAAGGGAAGAAGGGGCATGATAGCACTCTCTGACTGACCCCCACGTGTCGCTTCCTCATTGGTGCGCGCATCCCATATAGTCCAGGTTGTTGTGTAATTTCGTTCAGATTTTATGGAGATTAGCAAACCTATACATATTTGGAAACTACAGAGTATAAGCAACCAGAAAACTAATGTTTCCATTTTCTCGGAAGTGTGTATGGTGGCCATCTTGGATTTTCAAAAATGACCACCCACGCAGGCATTTTTGTCAATATTTCAGCTTCTAAGCCACATGGGGTCCTGGTTATAACAGCCAAACCTATTTTAAGGACAATGAATCCAAAGGCGCGACAGCCAAGCTCTGAACATAGTGAACCGGCCTAATAGCTTTTCGAAGGGTAGGTCATGCACATGGTGCTCGCTGGGGTGTGTTGTGGGTTACGCACTATATGTACTGCAAGACGTGTTGTGTGCATGGTTTGCGCTGTGGGAAGGTGCAGGGGAAGAGTGGTTTAAGAAGAATGGGAAAAGGGATTCAAATTTATTGATGATGGGCTGGATTGGAGGAGATTTAATGAGAGAGGGATTTCTTGGATGGTGTGGGGAAGGAGAGGTTGGAGAGGGAAAGGGTGAGGGATTGGAATGGATGGATGAAAAGGGGGAGTTCAAGAGAATGAAGAATCGCAAAGGGGATCGAACATGCTGAACACACAACGTATTTTCCCTGCCCTGTTACCAGAGGTAAGGTAACCCAACGGAACACAATTTAGATTGAAATATTGAACTGAGGATCCCTTCTTTTTTTTTGTATACAAGATCGAGGCTCGTGTAAGAGCGAACATATTAAACACAAAAAACATATAATAAAGGGAGCGGGAGACACGATGGGGAGAGAGAGGGAAGCACACAAGTACAACAGTAGAGAACAAGGACATTGAGACATCTGTGGAAGAGAAGGGGGTTTGGGGGGGGGGGGTGCTGAACACGGGATAAACAAGATGGACACGACAAAATTTCAGGAAAGAAAACGGAATTTGAAGAAGGTGTATTAACGGGGGTAGAAGGTAGAAAAGATCAAGGTTTTGGATGGGGGAAGATAGGAGATGGTGGTGAACAGCTGTTTTAAAGACCTGGAAGGAGGAGTGGGATTGAAGGGAGTGAGGGAGTTTGTTCCAGAGGCAGGAGAAAAGAGGAATGAAAGGGTGAAGGTGAGCAGAGAACCTAGATTTTGGCAGATCTTGTGCAACTAAAAGGAATTTTTGAGGGAACAGAGCACAGACAGAGCAGGGGGAGCAAGGCCGGAGAGGAGTCTGCAGAAGACAGAAAGCCCACCTACCTGCCTGCGGTGAGAGAAAGGCCCTCAGAAGCCGCTTCATAGCAGGAGATGACAATGATTCTGAAAGCTTTGGTTTCAACCGCGTGAAGCCGAGCTAGGTGTGAGGCAGGTGCACCAGCCCAGAGGGGAGAGCAGTATTCCATTGAGCTGAGGAGGAAAGCCTTGTATGTGGTGAGGAGCTCAGGTGTGCCCAGGAAGGACTTCGCACGACGGAGGATGCCCAGTCGGCGACTGGCTTTGGAGGCCAGATTTGAAATGTGGTTTTCCCAAGAAAGATCATGGCAGAAAGTGAGACCCAAAAGCTTGAGTGACAGAACTTCTTGGAGAGGATTGTTTGGAAAGTGGATGGGAGGGTTGTCCAGACAGTCTTTATTGAGAGACAAAGTGAGAGTGTGAGATTTGTCCGGATTGAAAGACATGTTCCACTTGTTTGACCAGTCTGTGATTTTGTCCGGGTCTGCAGAGAGTGAGGTAGAGGGGTCAATATATGGTTGAACCCCCAAAAAATTGATACAAAAGGTTTTTCAATGGATTATGGTACCATTGGGCATGCTAAATAACATACTAAAAATCTAGTAACATCTGACTTCCGGAAAGGGGTCATTTTCAAGATGGCATGCAAGATGGCCGCCGGGAGCTTAAAATGGCCATATCTCAATTATTATTCAACCTAGAAAGGTGGTTTTGGTGTCTAACCCTAGGTTTTAGGGCCCAAGGAATCCAATTGAATCAATAAAATTACCATCAGTTAATTATTTTTTGACAAGTCCAAGATGGCATCCCAAGGTGACATCCTGATCCACTAAAATGGCTGTCGAATAGTAGTCAACTAAGAGAGATTTTTTCAGTGTGTATACCTAGGTTTAAGGCACCCAGGAAATCATCAAAATTACTTAAATAAGCACAAAGTAATCGGGTAATCCAGTAAGCCAGGTTTACCAGCCTATTAGGCATTTGTTGTCTTATACAGTTAGTCGCTATTCCTCGTCATCCTCCGACTCACCAGCTAATGAACCAAGTAGGCCAAGAATGAACCAAGATGGAGGGGGATCAAACACAAGAAACGGATTTGACCATTCGCCACCAGGATTTGGAAGAGGGAGACAGGTTTGAAAGTTTATTCTTGAGAGTTGAGAGTTGTTTCCTGGCACTCCTGAGGGGAGACACACATTTGTTCCGAGCTTTGTGAAAGGAACGGAGATTGCCTTCAGTTGGATTTGCTTTCCATGAGGGGAACACAAGTTGTTTCAGGGCAACAGCCTCACCACAAGATTCAGTGTACCATGGACGGGAGGAAGGGTATGACAACTGAAGACGAGATGAGAGAGAGCAGTTTGCTTTGGAAGAATTCCCAGGAAGAATTGATGTCAGAGGCGGTAGAGATGGGAGACCAGTCCAGATGATTGATGGCTGCTTGCAGACCGTGCCAGTCGACCTGAGTGAAATGCCAGACTCGGCAATGCTGAGGAGGCTCTCTGAGAATGGTCAGAGAGATGTCCACTTCAACAAGCACATGATCAGAAGGACCGATTGGAGCAGAAGAAGAGCAGCAGACATTTTGCAGGGAAGTTAGTCATAAGCAAGTCTAGAAGAGAAGATGCTCCGTTGACTGAGATCCGGGTCGAGAAATTGACAGATTGTGTCGGTCCCAATGACTCGGTGTGTACACACCGGGTACACACCAGGTGTACACACCGGTTTAGAATAGGTACACCGTATCTCTGCATGTTGGAAGAGGCGACTAAAAGGGTTGGCGTCAGGAAGAGCATCCGGCCATAAAAACATTGCTCAAAAAGAGAACCATGACAATTACAACTACCAATGGGCAGGGTACAGCCCGAAGTACCCCGTGGGGGACCCCTCTCCCTCTCGTCAAAACTCAAGGTGGGGAACCCAATCGAAGCAAGGGTGGAAATCACTCCATTTATGACGTTGAAACGTCTGATGCCCGACGTGGAGATCGGTTTCTGAGGTTTGGGACATGGAATGTAGGGACAATGACAGGGAGATCAGGAGAAGTGGTGGAAGTATTGGTCAGAAGAAGAGTGGACATATGTTGTGTGCAAGACACGAGATGGAAGGGAAATGGTGTGAGAATGGTGAAGGGTAGGCAAGGACAGAAATACAAGTTTGTGTGGCAAGGGTGCCCGGGGGGCGTGAATGGTGTTGGTGTCCTGTTTTCTGAGGAGTTTGTAGACAGTGTGGTGAGTGTGACTGGAGTGAGTGAAAGGTTGATGGTGGTGAAAATGATGATTGGAAAGCTCTTGGTGAACATCATCTCGGGATATGCTCCGCAGGTTGGTCGGAGCGATGAAGAGAAGGACAAGTTCTGGTGTGCTATAGAGAAGCTGATGGAAAACGTGAAAGATGAGGAAGTTTTTGTGGTAGGAGGAGACCTAAATGGACATGTGGGAAGGAGTATGGACGGTTTTGAGGGAGTTCATGGGGGTTACGGATATGGTGTGAGAAATGGAGAAGGTGAAAGGATTTTGGAGTTTGCTGATGGAGCTGATTTGGTGATTTGTAATACTCAGTTCCAGAAAGAGGATAATAAGCTTGTTACATACACGTCAGTGGGGTCGACGACAACCGTTGACTACCTGCTGGTGCGTAGGCGAGATAGGGGGCACCTCCGGGATACAAAGGTGATCCCGGGGGAGGAGGCTGTTTCAGAGCACCACTTGGTTGTCTGCGACATAAGGGTGAAAGGTGCGAGGAGAGCTCGGTGGGTGAAGTACCAACCGAGAATGAAGGTGTGGAGGTTGAAAGAGGTGACAGTAAGGGAGGCATTAAAAGAGAGGCTGAGTAGTGTCGAGGATGATGTGGTTGAGCTTGAAAGTGGTTGGATGTCAATGAAAGATAGTCTGTTGGGAGCCGTTGGTGAGGTATGTGGATGGACAAAAGGACCACCGAGGCACTCGGAAACATGGTGGTGGGATGATGAAGTTGGAAAGAAGATTGACGATAAGAGGAAGAAGTTCAAGGAGTGGCAGAAGGCGAAGGGTACGGGAGCAGAAACAGCAGAGCATGAAAGTTATAAGGCAGCCAAGAAGGCTGCAAAGAAAGAGGTAGCAAAGGTGCAGGAGGCATGTAGGAAAATGTTTGGAGAACGCTTGGATTCGGAAGAGGGTCAGAGAGCGGTATTCAGGATTGCAAAGCAGATAGCGAAAGAGAGGTGTGATGTGATGGGGGTGAGTTGCTTGAAGGATGAAGTGAGACAAATCGTTGTGGACCCAGATGGAATTAATGGTCAGGGCCCTTAGGGATATTTTGGGGCTGTTTGGTTCAAATTCTTCCAAAAGCACCAAATTTGGCCCAGATGTTGCCCATGCCATACTCTCTCGATTTTTGACGGGCGCCAAGACGGGCGCCCCCCCCCCCCCCCGGGGCCCCATATTGGCGAAATACTAAATGGCCGCCACCCGGATTAGAGGAAAATCAGTTAAATAACCAAAAGGGTTGGAATCATGTATGATACCACTTTTCAGGGGTTTTCGAGGTCGAGGAATCCCATTATGATGTTATTTTGATGATTCGAGGTCAAGGTCAACCCTCAAAGTCATCTTAAAGGTCATTTTTGAGTCAAACATGTCGGTTTTTGAGTTTTTTGTCAAGATTTATGCGAGGTTCACCATTTTATGTTTCTGGGTTGGGTAATCGAACTCTGACCTTATTTTTGACAATTAGAGGAAATATTTACATGTCTATTTCCTAATTTTCAGGCATATGCAGTTCATCAGTCTTATTACAAAGGTACGGATTTTGATGTTTTATGAACTGTATGCCATATCCTTGTGTTTAATTTTTGTGCGATCATGATCCGGGTTCATGTATACATGATTGTATACATGTCATAAATATAACGTCATAGGTCATGTGACCTGGCGGCCATATTGGATTTTATGAAAACCTTAAAAATGGATCCCTGCCTTCATTTTTCGATCGATTCATTTTGAACTTTGACCACTTATAGAACGCCATGTGATTGGATGCATATCCTAATTATGACGTCATAGGTCAGGTGACATGGCGGGATGGACCGGTATGGTCCCCGGATCATACCGCCCTTGGCGCCCGTCAAAAATCGAAAGAGTATGGCATGGGCAACATCTGCGCCAAATTTGATGCTTTTGGAAGAATTTGAACCAAAATATCCCTAAGGGCCCTGACTATAAAGTAAGATGGAAGAGATATATGGAAATGCTGTTGAATACAGAGAATGAATGGGATGGCAACAAAGAGAGTAACCCAGTTTTAGGACCGGCAGAGAAGATAACCGAGAAGGAAGTTGAGGAAGCGATAAAAGCAACGAAGAGTAGAAAAGCGGGAGGGCCGACGGGAGTTGTGGGAGATATGTTGAAGGCAGCAGGAAGTTGGGGTGTGAAGACAATGACAGAGATCTGCAATCTGGTGGTGAAAGAAGGCCGCATTCCAGTGGATTGGGAACTGAGTACACTCGTCCCTCTATACAAGGGGAAAGGTGACCTTCTGGACTGTGGCTCGTATCGAGCGTTAAAGTTATTGGAGCATGGAATGAAGGTATTGGAAAGGGTGTTGGAGAGGAGGATAAGGAAGAAAGTGAAGATTGACGAAATGTCGTTTGGATTTATGCCAGGAAGAGGAACGACAGACGCACTCTTTATTGTGAGGCAGTTGCTGGAGAAGTACATGGAGAAGAGGAAGAAGTTGTTTCTTGGGTTTGTTGATCTGGAGAAAGCATTCGATAGGGTTCCACGTCAAGTCGTGACATGGGCATTGAGGAAGTTAGGAGTGGAGGAATGGTTGATCAGAGTAGTGATGGCAATGTACAAAAGAGCGCGCACAGCTGGAAGGATGAAGGACAGGAACAGTGGTGAGTTTGAGGTGAAGGGGGGGAGTGCATCAGGGGTCGGTACTAAGTCCACTACTATTTATACCTGTGATGGAGGTGCTGGCTCAGAACGTAAAGGAGGGTTTACCATGGGAGTTGTTGTATGCAGATGATCTGGTGTTGATTGCAGAAAGTATGGATGTACTGAAGGAAAAGATGAACAAGTGGAAGGAATGTATGGAGACAAAAGGTCTGAAGGTGAATATCGGAAAAACCAAGGTGATGGCAAGTGGTAAAGCATGTGGTGAGGTGGAAAGAACTGGGAAGTGGCCGTGTGCTGTGTGCAGGAAGGGTGTCGGAGTGAACTCCATTCAATATACAATGTGCGCCGAGTGGGTTCATCAAAAATGTAGTGGTCTGAGAGGGTCATTAACCAGTGTGGCAGCTACATTCATGTGCAAGGTGTGCACAGAGGGAGCTGTGGATGGAGGAAATGTTGAGTTGGATCTTGGAGATGGCGTGAAGCTGGAAGGTGTGAAAACATTTTGTTGCCTCGGAGACATGCTGAATGGAGAAGGTGGATCAGACTCGGCAATGGTTGCTCGAGTGAGATGTGCATGGAAGAAGTTTCGGGAACTGAGTGGCGTGCTGACGAGGAGGGGAGTGTCATTGAAGGTGAAGGGAAAGGTGTATGCTGCATGTGTGAGAAGTGTTATGATTTATGGGAGTGAGACATGGGTAATGAACGTAGAGCAGCAACGAAGGCTGGAAAGGGTGGAAATGCGAATGGTTCGGTGGATGTGCGGAGTATCGTTGAGAGAGAGGAAGACAAATGATGAATTGCGAAAGATGATGGGAATAGAGCCTGTGATGGATGCTGTGAAGAGAAACAGGTTGAGATGGTTTGGTCATGTGTTGAAGAAGGGTGAAAGTGACTGGTTGAAAAGAGTGATGGGAATGAATGTAGAAGGAAGTAGAGGATGGGGAAGACCGAGAAAGACTTGGCTAAAGATGGTGGAAGAAGAAATGCGGGCAAGGGGGTTAACAATGGGAGATGCAGAAAATAGGGCAAAAGGGAGAACATTGTCATGGGGACCGCAAGGCTAACCCCCTCTCTTGCAGGGAAAATAGCCTTAAAATGCCTGTTGTTGTTGTTGTTGTCAGTCCCAATGAGTCGCAGAAGTCCTTTGCTGAGGTGCCATGGCTGGTGAGAGAGGAACCCACACCCAGCCAGCTGGCATGATGACAGTTGAAGTCACCACATATGAGGAAGAGAGAGTTTGGATGAGTTGATCGAAGTTGGTCCATGTTGTCAGACAGCGAGACTTCAATGGAGTCATCACTGTTTGGAGGACGGTACAGAACACATATGAACAAAAGGCGGGAGTGGAGAGGAAGCCATAGCCAGAGGTACCCCTGGGGGTGAGGTGGAGAAAGGGCAGTGCAGGGCGAGTGAGGAAGAGAGTTTTTGATGAAGATAGCCACCCCACCACCAGGACGAGGCTCAGATCTATCATACCGGAGGAGGGAGTAACTAGGAAGAGATATTAAGGAATCAGAGACATCTTGAAGAAGGAAAGTTTCTGTTAATCAGATCAAGTCTGGATTGTCAGAAGCATCCTGAATGGAGAGATCAGTCAGGTTTGAGCGAAGGCCCCGGATGTTTGAGGTCCATGCCATTAAAGAAGAGGGAGGAGGAGCATCGGGTACAGGGGAGGGGAGGGGAGGGGTAGGGTAAGATGAGGGGGGTGAGGGGGAGGTAGGGAGAGCTGTTGATAGTGTCGGAGATTGCACAAGGGTTAGGAGAAAGGGAACGATGAGGAGGACAAAAGGTTTGATGGTGATGGGATGAGGCACAGTGAGGTGTTGTTTGAGGGGTGGCAGAGTGAGGAAGAAGGTTGGAGGAGGTGGAGGTATGTGATGGAAGGGAGACACAGTGGGGAGGAGGGGTAAGAGAGGAGAATTGGAGAAAAATGGAGGGTGGGAGATTTGAAGGGGAGGGGGAAGTTTTTAAGGGGAGGGTTAAGGGGGAGTTTTTCAGGGGGGAATTTGTGAGGGGAGGGGCAAGGAAGGAATTTGGGAGGGGAGGTGTGATGAAAAGTCTACTTCATGCGAGTGCTTGGCTTAATACACATCCCTGGCTGAGGAGGGGCAGTCCCCGTGGTGAGGGGCGGGATGCATATGTAATCTGCTGCTGGGGATGTAGTTTGCTGCGGGGATGATGGGAGACACACGAAGTTGTAGGAGCTGTGCTCCCACGTAATCGGAAGAATGGACGCGACAAAAAGCTGGAATTCGTCCGAGTTTCTTTATTGTCACAAAACAACTCGGGTACTCTGAAAAGCCCGTTTATCGGGCAGCAATATATATACACACATTATCCCGGAGCGTTTGCCCGGGAAAGGCGAGAGGGGGCGTGGCCGGGCGTCCCTACCGCAGCCTGGCAAGTCGAGAGCGGGCCTGCCCGGGCGTCCTGGACGAGCCCGGCATGGTGATCGCTCCGCGTCCTTGGTAGGTGCAAGGCGATTGTGTAAACCCAGCGGTAGCCGCTACACACGTCCCCCCAGAATCGACTTGCACCGGCAGGGTCAATTTAAGGGGGGTCCTGATGACCCGGCCGAAGCGACCCCTGGCGGGTCGTGGGGGGGGGGGGGGTCCGGTGTGGTGGTGGGCGGTCGAGTGGGGGGCACCGTGGATGGGGGGCGGCCTCGCCGCGGCGGAAGGGCCAACCGTGGCGGTTGGTCGATGTCCACGTGCGCCGGCTTGAGGCGGTCCACCGCAATCCGGTCCAACCTGCCGCCGATGTCGATGACGAACGACTTGTCGTCCCGTCACAGGACCCGGAAGGGCCCATCGTACGGCGGCCGGAGTGGCCCCGATGTGCGTCATGACGCACAAAAACGTACTCCGCTGTGCGAAGCGCTGGGGGGACGTAGGACTAGGCGTCACCGTGGTGGGACGTTGGCACGGGGGCAAACCGTCGGGCGGCCTCCTGGAGGTCCGAGCGCTGGTGAGCTGCGGACCAGGGACTGGTAGCGTCGGGCACGAATTCGCCCGGGACGCGTAGCGCCTGGCCGTAGACAAGCTCGGCGGTGGATGCCCGGAGGTCCTCCTTGGGGGCCGTGCGGAGGCCCAAAAGGACCCACGGCAGCCGGTCGGCCCAACCGCCGTCCTGAAGGCTGGCCATGAGCGCGGCCTTCATGGAGCGGTGGAATCACTCGCACAACCCGTTGGCTTGGGGGTGGTAGGCCGTAGTACAGTGGAGCTCGACCCCCAGGTTGCGGGCGACCGCGCCCCACAGCTCGGAGGTGAACTGCGGTCCGCGGTCTGACGAGATGTCCGCCGGTGCGCCGAAGCGGGCGACCCAGGTGGCGATGAAAGCCTGCGCCACATCGGCGGTGGTGGTGGAGACGAGGGGAACGGCCTCCGGCCACCTGGTGGTCCTGTCCACCATGGTGAGCAGGTGTGTGAACCCCCGTGATGGGGGGAGGGGGCCCACCAGGTCCACGTTGACGTGGTCGAAACGTTGTTCGGGCACGGTGAAAGGTGCCAGCGGGGCCTGGGTGTGTCGGTGGACCTTGGCCTGTTGGCAGGCTGTGCAGGTGCTGGTCCAATCGCGGACGTCCCGTCGAAGGCCGTGCCAGACGAATCCCGCCGACACCAGCTTCTGGGAAGCTTTCCGGCCCGGGTGGGAAAGGCCGTGGAGGGAGGCGAAGATGCGGCGTTGCCAGGTAACGGGCACGATGGGGCGAGGCTGGCCTTGGGAGACGTCGCAGAGCAGGACAGTGTCCGCGAAGGGGATGTCGGCCAGGCGGAGGCCCGTGTCCGCCGCCCAGAGGGCTTGCACCGTGGTGTCGGTGGTTTGGTCCGCCGCCATAAGCGCGAAGTCCACGCCGAGGTGGACCGCGTTCGCGCTGGCCCGAGAAAGACAGTCGGCCACGGCGTTGTCTTTGCCGGCGACGTGCCGGATGTCCGTGGTAAACTCCGACACGGCGGAGAGGTGGCGCTGTTGGCGGGCCGACCACGGCTCCGTGACCTTGGCCATTGCGTAAACCAACGGCTTGTGGTCGACGAACGCCGTGAAGGGTCGGCCCTCCAGGAGGTGGCGGAAATGGCGAACGGCCAGGTGTAGACCGAGGAGCTCACGGTCAAACGTGCTATATTTGAGCTCGTTCGGCCGGAGCTGCCGGCTGAAAAAAGCGAGTGGCTGCCAAACCCCATTCACCCATTGCTCATGTACGGCGCCCACCGCGTAGTCGGAGGCATCCGTGGTGAGGGCGATGGGAGCATTGAGCACCGGGTGAGCGAGCAGTGTTGCGTCGGCGAGGGCCCGCTTTGAGCTGTTGAAGGCCGCGTCCATTGCTGTGGACCAGACGATGTCGTGCTTGGCCGGCTTGCCCCGGAGGGCTTCATAGAGGGGCCGCATGAGTTGAGCAGCACGGGGCACGAAGCGGTGATAGAAATTCACCATTCCCAGGAATTCCTGCAGGGCCTTTATGGAGCGGGGACGCGGAAATGTGGTGATGGCCTCGACCTTGGTTGGCAGTGGCACGGCGCCATTCTTGGTGATGTGGTGGCCCAAAAAATCAACGGCCGTCGTGCCGAAGTGGCATTTGGCCGGGTTGACGATGAGGCCGTGCTCGCTGGAGCGCCCAAACAGTGTTCGGAGGTGGAGGAGGTGCTCGGCCCGGGACGTGCTGGCGACGAGGATGTCGTCCAGGTAAACGAAGAGGAACGGCAGGTCACGCAGCACGCCGTCCATCAAGCGCTGGAACGCCTGAGCCGCGTTCTTGAGGCCAAACGGCATCCGCAGGAATTCGAACAAGCCGAACGGCGTGATGATGGCCGTTTTAGGGACGTCGGCCGCCCTGACAGGTACCTGGTGATATCCCCGTATTAGATCGATTTTTGAAAAAATGACCCGTCCTGCCAGACAGGCGGAGAAGTCTTGGATGTGCGGGATCGGATACCTGTCGGGGGTGGTAGCGTCGTTAAGGCGGCGGTAGTCACCACATGGGCGCCAGCCGCCCCCTGGTTTTGGGACGATGTGTAGTGGCGAAGCCCACACGCTATCGGAGCGCCACACGATGCCGAGGTGTTCCAAAGCGTCGAACTCGGCTTTGGCCACGGCGAGCTTGGCTGGGTCAAGGCGGCGGGCTCTGGCGTAGACCGGCGGGCCCGTGGTTGGTATGTGGTGCTCGATCCCATGTCGTACTGCGATGGCTGAAAACGTCAGCCGCGTGAGGGCCGGGAACTCCGTGAGCAGGTGAGCAAACCCGTTCGCCGCCGGGAGGGCGCATGCCAGCTCGATCGGAGCGGAGCTGCTCAATGTGCATACCAGGGAGCTGAAGGTCTCGGCGTTGATGAGGCGACGCCGTTGGACGTCCACCAGCAGTCCGTGTGCGCAGAGGAAGTCGGCGCCTAGCAGAGCCATGGGCACGCTTGCGGTTACAAAAGTCCAAGTAAAGCGTTGGCCGCCGAAGCAGAGGGTGACGTTGCGCGGGCCGAAGGTGCGGATGGCCGATCCGTTGGCCGCAACCAAGGAGGGGCCGCAAACCGCGGACTGCCTGTCCTGATCGGAGGCGGGTATGACGCTCAGTTGGGCGCCGGTGTCGCACAGGAAGCGCCGTCCAGATGCTTTGTCCGTGATGAAAAGTAAGTTGCCCGTGTGGCCGGCGCTCATGGCTGGTAATGAACGCCGGCCCGGCCGTTTCCCGGCCTGCCGAAGGTGCACGGGGGTCGGCATGTCCGGGCCTTCTGTCCGAACCTGGCATGATAGTAACACCACGCTTGGTCAGGTGGAGGCCCCGGTCGTCGTGCTGGAGGTGGTCGGCTCGGCGTAGCGGCCGCCAATTGCATCGGCAGTTCGGTCGTCGACCGTGCCGGGTGCTCGGGCGCCATGGGCGTTGCATTGGACGGCGGTGGGCCCCAGGTCGCTGCTGCAACGCGTTGGCCTGCCCCGGAGATCTTGTCGGCTTCCCTGGCGAGGGCGCGGGGATCCGTGATCGTCGTGCTCACCAGGGCGAGGCGTACCGGGCTAGGCAGCTGACGGAGGAACAGCTCCCGGAACAGGAATGCCGGAGAGTGCTCGCCGAGCAGCGAAAGCATGTAGTCCATTCGCTCGGACGGGCGCGTGTCGCCGAGCTCGGGCAGGTCGAGCAGGCGCCGTGCGCGTTCCGCCGATGAGAGGGCGAAAGCGTCAAGGAGGAGCTTTTTAATCGCGCCGTATTTGTCAGTGGCTGGCGGGCTCTCGAGGAGGCTCAGGGCGCGGGCCGCGGTGGCTGAGCCGAGCGCTGCTACCACATGGTGGAAGCGGGTGTCATCGGCCGTGATGCCTCGCAGGGCGAACAGGGAGTCCGCCTGGGCGAACCAAACCGCCGCGTGAGCCTCCCAGAAGGTAGGCAGTTTGAGGGCAACTGCCGTGTCCATGTCGGTAGGTCACCAATGTAGGAGCTGTGCTCCCACGTAATCGGAAGAATGGACGCGACAAAAAGCTGGAATTCATCCGAGTTTCTTTATTGTTACAAAACAACTCGGGTACTCTGAAAAGCCCGTTTATCGGGCAGCAATATATATAAACATTATCCCGGAGCGTTTGCCCGGGAAAGGCGAGAGGGGGCGTGGCCGGGCGTCCTGGCCGCGGCCTGGCAAGTCGAGGGCGGGCATGCCCGGGCGTCCCGGACGCGGCCTGGCAAGTCGAGAGCGGGCATGGCCAGGCGTCCTGGACGAGCCCGGCATGGTGATCGCTCCGCGTCCTTGGTAGGTGCAAGGCGATTGTGTAAACCCAGCGGTAGCCGCTACAAAGTCATGATTCTATGAGAGAGCTAGGTGAATTTTCTCTGTTTAATGGTAGTTGCTTCATTCAAATGTATTACCATGTATTCTTTGTGTCTTGTAGACGAATGAAATGCTTCTGATGTTTAGTTGTAGATGCACCAGGTCGATTAGCCTGGTGTTGGCTTCGCGGTTCGGGATCCTGAGTGCGAATCCCGGTCGATCGCTGACCCTTGTTGTGATTGGTACTACGTACTGCGTAGTGACGTCTCGGGGCGTGGCTTCAGTGGTTGATGGCTGCTCGTCATGATGGCCTTGTGCTCTGTGAGAGCTTGGTATCGTCTTTAATAAACCACTTGATTAAAGGAGATTCCTGAACTTACTACATGGTGGCAGCGTGGGATCGTGAAGATCAACAAGCAGTTTGACGTTTGGTCTTGTTTTCTTTGCGGATTACCACGGGAGCACGTTCCGTGTTTTTTCAACATGGCGAAGTTCCCGACAATCACAATGGACTGGTCCAGCTCGGAGCTGGCGGAGACCTTCAAGTTATTCAAGCAACGAATGAACTTGGTGCTGTCGGACGAGGGCATCCATACTAAAGCCAGACAGGCCATCAAGATTCAGATTGCTGTGGGAGACGAAGGACTGAGGCGGATCAATGCATCGACTCTGAGTGAGGATGATAAAAAGGATCCGGATAAATTATATAAATTATTCGAGGATCAGTTGGACATTCATCTAAACTTTCGGATTCACCAGCTGGAAATGATGAGATTTCGGCAGCAAGAAGGAGAGTCCATTGATGATTTCGTCAACCGATGCCGACGGAAGGGAAGGTTGTGCAATTTCTCCGAAGCAGAACTCTCTGAACGGATTATCGAGTTGATTGTTGCGAGCACCCCACATGATGATTTTCAAAAGCATCTGCTCGACCAGGAGGTCGGGTATGACATGGACCTGGTTTTAAGTGAGGGACGCAAGTATGAAGCAATGGTAATCGGAAAGCAGGCCATCCAGAAGATGGAAGGGCCTTCATCGTCTGTGAATGCCATGACACATCGACAAAAGTGCAAAAGGTGTGGACTATCACATCCACCACGGAACTGCCCAGCATACAATGATTATTGTAAGTATTGTGGTGAACTGGGACACTGGGCTCGTTGTTGTGAAAATCCCAAACGAAGCACGAGATATGCTGATGGATGTGAGTGGAGCTGCCGTCCTGCAATGGGTGGAAGAGGCCGTCGAGTCATCAGAAGCAAGTTGAGAGGTATGCTTCGGGGAAGTAACAATAATGGGACCTCGGTGAATGAAGTGTCGGGGTATTTTACTGAAGGCGATGAAGGCAGTTACGAAAGTGACACTGACGCATATGAACACACCAAGCCGTTTCACGTGATCAGGGTATCCACACTGTGTATGAAGGAGATGAGGGATGAAGTGTACACATTGTTGAACATTGTATGCCCTGACATGAAAGGTGTATACAAACTGCAGTTGAAAGTGCATACAGGTGCGTCAGGGAATACTTTGCCAACGCGTATTGTGAAGGACATGTATGGAAACAAATGGATGTCAAAACTGACTCCACTTGGTGGGACCAAGCTCACTGCTTACAATGGCAGTGAGATCATGTGTCATGGAATCCTCAAGCCTTTGTGTCGATATAAAGACTCAGCTTGGTTCAAGTACAGGTTCTATGTGGTTGAAGTACCTGGACCTGCAGTATTTGGACTACCAGCGTGTGAACGGCTCAACATCGTCACCATAAACAGCATTGCTGGGCAACGGAGGACATTGCTGAAGGCTGCACCTCCAGCATCAAGGATTCCGAAACCAATGCGCCATGAGGAACAGGCCTACAAGGTGAATTCCGTGGATGATTTGAAAAGGCTGTTCCCGGACAGGTTTGACTGCATTGGGAATTTTAAAGGAAAGGTGAGGCTTCATCTAAAGCCTGATGCAAAGGCATCGATTGACGCACCAAGGAAGGTAGTGTTCACATCAAAGGGAAGTTGAAGGAGGAACTAATGAAAATGGAAAAACAGGGTATCATCAGCAAAGTGGACTATCATACGGATTGGTGCTCTTCCATCTGTAATAGTGTAAAGAAAGATGGGAGCTTAAGAGTATGTCTCGATCCGAAACGCCTGAACTCTTGGCTGAAGAGGTGTCCACATAAAATACCGACATTAGACGAGCTGAACCCAGAATTTGCTGACGCCACAATATTCTCAAAATTCGATGCTCGGGCTGGTTATTGGGCTGTGCATCTGGATGAGGAAAGCCAGGATTTGACCACATTCCGCACACCTTTTGGGCACTGGTGCTTCAAGAGATTGCCTTTTGGGTTATGTGTCAGCCAGGATCTGTTCCAGCAAGCCATGGACCGCATACTCGAGCAAGCACCAGGCTGTATTGGTATCTCCGATGATGTGGCAGTATCAGGACCAGCTCAGAGAGTGTGGAAAGGCTGATAGAACCTTTCGAGCATTGCAGCAGGTTGTTCATGGAGGGTGGCCTGCTAGGATTACAGAGCTGCCTGTGGACCTACGTCCGTACTGGCCATACCGTGATGAAATTGGTATTTGTGACGGTAGTCAGGTTCACTATGTCAATAAATTATATTTCGTTCAAAATCATGGTAGATTAGCAAACCTATACATTTTTGGAAAGGTTATAGCATAAGGAAACTAAAAATCAGTGTTTACATTTGGAGAGATACCTGTATGGCGGCCATTTTGGATTTTCAAAATGGCCACTGTAAAATACATATTTTGTTCTATTTCTGCCTCTAATTACCCTAAAAACTTTTAAAAATATACTAAACCTATATTTTCAGGGACAAGGAATCCAATGAAAGTATCAAATTAGTGCTATGGGGAATGGTAAGACACGAATCAAAGGTTTTGAATTGCAAAATACTGTCTTTATATTCGCGATAAGTTGCATAATCAAATACATGTTATCATTTTGTACAGGCAGTTAATAACATCAAAATGTGTCACAATAATTCATATCACCAAACATACACAGGCAGTCAGCAAAATCATATATACACATGCAGTCAGTATAACTTCACATCTACACAGGCGGTCAATGACAAAATATACACAGGCAGTCAATGGCATCAAACATACACGATTACAGAATATGCCATTTAGAGTTCGTCATCACTGTCCTGTGTGTCGTATCCGACAATATAGTCCGCATCGTTTTCACAGTCCGTTCCACACAAGCAAAGGTCGGTCAAATTGATTAAAAATATAATATAACCACCTTTAGAGGTCATTTTTCCCCGCAAAGCGGGGGTTGGCCTTTTTCGGGAACCGTGGTTGTTGTTGTTTTTTGGTCCCCCTTTTGAAGCAATGTTTTACGGCTGGATGCCCTTCCTGACGCCAACCCTTTTTGCCGCCTTTAACGACAAACAGGGCATTACCAGTGAACTGGTACTCAATTAGCCGACCTCAGAAGGATGAACAGGCTGAGTCAACCCCCCTGGCGTTAATTCAGCGATCGACCGGGATTCGAACCCAGGATCCTAGGATCCTAAGCCGGCACCCTAGCCGCTAGCCCAACACCAGGGTCAAATTGATTGGCAAATCGAATTGGTCGAATGGTCGATCGAATCGAATTCGATGAATCGAATCGATCGAATTGGTCGAATGGTCGAATGGTCGATCGAAGCGATTGGTCGAATGGTCGAATGGTCGAATTGGTCGAATGGAATTGGTCGACTGGTCGAATTGGTCGAATCGAATTGGTCGGAATTGGCAAATGTAAACATTGATTTTCAGATTTTCCATGTAATAACGTTTCCAAAAATGTATAGGTTTGTTAATCTACCATGATTTTGAACGAAAAAACATAGTGAACCTGACTACGGTGTTCTCTTCAAATGTCGACAGGTACTAATTCCAGAGCAGCTACGGAAGGATATCCTCGACCAGCTCCATGAGGCGCACATGGGGATCGAAAAGACAAAACGTCTAGCACGCGAATGTGTTTATTGGCCAAGTATATATCTGGACATTGAGAGAGTTGTGAGAACATGTCAGGCATGTCAAGAGAACCAACCAGAACAAAGGCGTGAGGCTATGATAGCTCATGAGATACCAGCGGTACCATGGACAAAGGTAGCCAGTGATATGTGTGAGCTACACGGGCAGACCTACCTCTTGGTGACGGATTATTACACTAAGTACCCAGTTGTGAAGAGAATGGAATACACGATGAGCAGTGCAGTAGCCAAGGCCACATCTGAATGTTTCAGTATGTTCGGCCCACCTCTGGAGATCATATCGGACAATGGACCTCAATATGTGGGTAAGCCGTACCGTGATATGTGTACCAAATGGAATGTAAAACACATGACAACATCGCCAAGGTATCCACGCAGTAATGGATTGGTTGAGAGACAAGTTCAACAGTGAAGAACATGATCAAAAAGTGTATTAGATCAGGGAGTGACAAAGATATTGCACAACACCTGAGGTGCACACCTGTAGATTCCCACCTCCCAAGTCCAAGCGAAATGCTGTTCAACCGGCCCATACGCACCAACCTACCAAGTCGTCTGTTGGTTCCTGCACAACAAAGGCATCAGGAAATTCAGGAACGATTGAAGGAACGTGGAGACCGGATGGCGAAGCAATACAACAGAACGGCTGGGCCGCAATTACCTGAATTGGCTATTGGACATCGGGTTCGGATTCTGACAAGGACACGCACCAATGGTACCCCGGGAAAGTTGTGGCTCGCTGTAATGAACCCCGCTCGTATATAGTACAGACGCCTAACGGGACGCGTCTTCGAAGAACCAGGGCACACTTGCGTGAACTTCATCCAACCGTTTGTGGCGCCAAGTGGAAGGACGAACCGACCCAACCAACACATCAAAGTCTACCAACTGCTCGACGCGTACATTTCAACAACGACGCTTCAGCAATGGAAACTAACGGCTGCTCCAGCTCCAAGGATGACGAGAGTGCTGAGACAACAAGGCCGGACTCTCCGTACTCGACCAGATCAGGCCGTGTGATTCGAAAACCATTGAGATATCGTGATAGTGAATAACGACCACCAGAAATCAGCCCTTGTAATATTGGTGCAGAGACAATGCGTTGATTGGAATGATTCTGTGTTTTCTCTGTTTTAGCTAATCATACTGAGCAGTAATTACATTTTGGTTAAGAGTTATAACAGTAACCCCAGATCCCATATATGTGTGGTTCAAGTTGTGTCTGATTGTGTTTATTATTTTGATTTAGTTTAGTAGCATTTTGTTGCATACAAACATAATAATTTCAATGAAAGGGAGATGTTGTGATTGGTACTACGTACTGCGTAGTGACGTCTGGGGGCGTGGCTTCAGTGGTTGATGGCGGCTCGTCATGATGGTCGTGTGCTCTGTGAGAGCTTGGTGTCGTCTTTAATAAACCACTTGATTAAAGGAGATTCCAGAACTTACTACAACCCTAACGCCAGGGGGGTTGACTCAGCCTGTCATCCTTCTGAGGTCGGCAAATTGAGTACCAGTTCACTGGTAATTCTCTGTGTGTAGCAAGAGGCGACTACCATGGTTGGCGGCAGGAAGGGCATCCGGCCATAAAACATTGCTTCAAAAGGGGGACCAAGGTGCCCGAAAAAGGCCAACCCCTGCCCTGCGGGGAAAAATGGCCTCTCAAGGTGGTTCTTTCTTCTTTCTTCACCATGTCGATTGCATTAAAGCCTCGATACCTCAAGAGGTCTTTGTTGCTCAATTCATTTTCACATCTTACTATAATTCACCAAATGTCTGTCTGTCCGTTCGAAGGTATGTAAAAACTCCTGAACCGATCGCAAAGATGTTTTGGGTGGATAATCCTGGGATCCCCAGGAGTAAAATAGGCTATTTAGTTTTCCCAATTTCAGCTTTAGTCTCCAGCATTCTCAAGTTTGGACTCCCGCATAACATTCGCGTTTGCATGACGTTCATTGTGACGTCTTCTTACGTCGAGCAACTGTACCCGCCCTATGGGCGGGGCTTCAATTGGGAGGCCCAAATGAAAAGGCTAAATATCGGAAATTGAAGGATTTTTTTCTTTTAAACGATTTACATAAACATCCGTTAAATCTCGATTGGTGCAGCCGTTTGTGCGGCACCCGGGGAAATAACGTCATGCGGGAGCAAATATCAGCAGGATGCGGCAGTGTGGGAGTCCACGTTTCCACCGAACGCTGCACCGTGTGCCACACAAACGACTGCACCGATCGCTGCACGGCTGCATCGATCGGATGTGGCATGAAGGAGGATCTGCACTTCGGCATGAAGGAGGATCAGATCTAACAGATCGCTGTCTCCATCGATCTTGCCAAGGCCATAACACCTATCGGCTCAAAATCATTTTAACTGTTGATTTGGTACAGTTACAATTATCGGGAATTTGGTACACGTATCGGGAGTACATACGACATAGCGATTGTGAACACGATTATCGATCACGATTCACGATCATCACGATCATAGTGTATCGATCACGATTTGAAACACGATGGAATAATATTTACCGATATGAACAGTGATGTGGCTTTTAATGAAATTCTAAAGATACTGTTTAGATTTTGATGATTTGCGTGTGATATGATTCAACGGATGTTTATATGAATCGTTTAAAATGAAAAAAAACCTTCAATTTCTGATATTTTGCCATCGCCATATGCAGATTTGCCACGGACCCACGATCGATGTTTCCATACGCGAACGTACCCGTTTGTTTGCGAACAGGTACGTTTTTCATGGAAGTCCTTCACGAACTTGCTGTCCATGTCTGACGTGCGACTGAAGGTGCTACAGGAATGTGGAATTTATTGGTTTCATGCTTTAGCATTCGCCGTATCTGCATTGCCTGTTTCTTCTGGCTTCCCACCCGTGCATAGCACGGGTATTTCTCTGGTCAATTTAATGCAATCCTCCTAACTTGAAGACGACCTCTGAAGGATGGAGAAGGTGATTCACCTCGAGAGGATTGTGGGAGATCTGTCGCACCTGACGCACCTGACGCAGCTCAGCAGCTCACACACTGGTTGAACTCTTTAGGACTTTTTACGGCGCTGGTCCCCGACATCACGGACGACTAAAGATACGACATACTAACGAGCAATGTCTCACATGTGATCTGCGGCTACATCGCTCGAAACCCGACGTACGCCGAAGCAATCACTATCTTGGAGGCTCTTTTCATAAAACCTTGTTCAACTATTTACGCCCGGTACCTGCTGGCTGCGCGCCGGCAGGATGGCTATGAGACACTACATCAGAACGGCCAGGCTCTACGACAGCTGGTCGAGGATTGAGCTATAGAAGATCGTACAGCTTTGCAGTACACAGATGACGTGCTCCACGATGCCTTTATCATGGGGCTGCAATCGTCTACCATCCGGAAACGCTTGTTAGAGAAGGAAACGCTGACTTACCAGGAAGCCTTCGACCAGGCCCGGGTGCTCCAATCGGCCCAAGCAATATCCGACACTTATGGTCGACACTTCACGGCTGCTGGTGCTACGGCACACGACACAACTCGTATGCACGATCGCGGCAACCTGGTAGCTGATGCTGGGTGAGCGCCGGCTCGAGCGGTCGCTCGACGCACGGCACGCGGGGAGAGCTCAGATGAGGAGGAAATATACGAGTGGGACGAGCTCTGCTCGGCCGCTGTGACCTTGCCCGCTGGTCGGACCAGCAAGTGTTTTTTCTGTGGCAATCGCCGCCATCCTCATGCGAATTGTCCCGCCAAAGATGCAATTTGCCTTAATTGTGGGAAGCGCGGACATTTTGCCAAAGTATGTCGCACGCCCAAGAACAAACGAGTGATGCTCGCTGGCGCACGCTTATCGACGGGAACCCGGCAAGTTCCAAGTGGACTCCATCGTGCCTTGTTGCCGATCGAAATCAACGGTCAGATGGTGGAGGCCCTGGTTGATACAGAAAGCAACAGAAGCTACATCAGCCCTCGACTCATGGAACGGTTCGGGTGGACTCCGGCCGCCTCGACTCAGTGCATGTACATGGCCTCGGGAGCCTTGTGGCAACGGGCGCACGGAGTGTGTGTGGTTGAACTTGTTGCTTATAATGTCACATATCATGCGGTGAATCTGCTCGTGCTCCCTAACCTCTGCTCTGACATACTCCTGGGTCACGATTTTTTAAATCGGCACAAGCATTTAGAAATGCAATTCTGTGGCATGCACACCCTGACCGTGGGCTCAGAGCCACGCCCGATCTGTGCCCTCAATGAAATCGCTGTAGAACCGCCTCGACTATTCCCGAGCCTGTCCGCCGACTGCCACCCGGTGGCTGAGAAATCGAGAAGGTATACCCAGCCTGACACAATTTTCATAGCCACGGAAACTAAACACCTTTTGAACGAAGGCATTATCGAACCTAGCCCGTCTCCGTGGCGCGCACAAGCCCTGGTAGTCGATACCCCAGGGCATCGGAAGCATATGGTGATATATTACACTCAAACCATAAACCGGTTTACTGAACTTGATGCATACCCTTTACCCAGAATGGAGGACTTGATCCGAGCAGTATCTAAGTACAGAATCTTCAGCACACTTGATCTAAAAAGCGCGTATCACCAGATTCATATACGAGCCGCCGACCGACCTTACATTGCTTTCAACTAAGGCCAGCGGTTGTATCAATTCTGCAGATCCCATTTGGCATCACTAACAGAGGAACTTGTTTCCACAGAGCGATCGATGAGATTTTGGCAAAAGAACAAGTGAAAGATGTCTTTGTTTACGTTCATAACATGACCATTTGCGGCCTCAGTCACACAGACCACAATGTGAACTTGCGTTGGTTCTTGGATGTCGCTCGTAAATACCGATTAACTTTCAACGAATCAAAATGCAGCTATTCTGTGGGAACCGTTAATCTGTTGGGTTACACGGTTTCTGGGGGTGAGATCAGGCCCGATCCCGCACGCCTTCAGCCCCTCCTCGACCTTTCCCCTCCCGTCGACCATGCAACGCTCCGCAGAACAATGGGATTACTCGCTCATTACAGCATGTGGATCCCATGCTTCTCAGAGCAAATAAGGCCGCTTGTGGAATGTAAACAATTTCCCTTGCCCTTGGCTGCGCTGACGGCATTCCAACAACTAAAGCAGGACGTCACCAACTCGGTCGTGACATCAATCGATGAGACAATTCCTTTTGTAATAGAGACAGATGCGTCCGATTGCGCAACCGCAGCGACACTGAGCCAGGGAGCTCACCCTGTGGCATTCTACTCACGGACTCTAATTGATAGCGAAAAACGCCATTCTTCCGCCGAGAAAGAAGCATACGCAGTGATAGTCGATCCGTCGCTGTGGGCATATTCTTCTTGGACGTCGCTTTACCGTCATAACCGATCAACAAGCTGTTTCGTTCATGTATGACAAGAAGCATACTCAAAAGATCAAGAACGAGAAGATTGATCGTTGGCGCATAGAACTGGCTGATTATCGCTTTATAATCAAGTACAGGCCGGGTATGCTCAACCTCGCTGCCGATATGCTCTCTAGACCCGTCTGTGCTGGGATGACCGTCGCTGACCTGCGTGATATCCACACATTGCTCTGCCACCCTGACGTGACGCGTATGGTGCACTTCGTTAGAAGTAAGAACCTACCTTTCTCCATGGAGGAGATACGCCATTTATGCAAGACCTGTAGGGATTGCACAGAACTAAAGCCGAGCTTCTACCAGCTGGCCGTGGGTACTCTCATACATGCAGGGAAACCATGGGAACGGCTGAATGTCGATTTCAAGGGGCCGTTACCTGGGAATCGCTACATGCTGACTATAGTGGATGAGTTTTCTCAGTACCCATTCGCTTTTCCGTGTGCTGACATGTCCACCCAGACAGTGATTCGTTGCTTACGGCAGCTCTTCCTGATGTTTGGATACCCTGCCTTCATTCACAGTGATCAGGGGATTGCTTTTATGTCTGGGGAACTTAAGCAGTTTCGCCTCGGGTGTGGCATCGCTTCCAGTCATACCACCGCATATAACCCCCGAGGGAAAGGACAGATCGAAAAATATAACGGTGTTATCTGGATGGCAGTCATGATGGCCTTGCGGACCCATGGTCTAGCCCCTACCATGTGGTAAAGGGTGCTCCCTGCACCACCACTAATTGTACGCCCGATGATAGACTCTTCTGGCACCAACGTCGAGGTACTAGTGCCCACCCCTTGCCCGCGTGGTTAGCCAAGCCCGGGCCAGCACTCTTCAAATGAATGGTTCGTCACAGCAAATATGAGCTGCTTGCTGACCAAGTTGACATACTGGAAGCGAATCTGTAGTACACTCACGTTAGACTTTCCGATGGTAGACAAACTACGGTTTTGCTGCGACACTTGGCACCTTGTGGTGAGATGGATGAAATAGAAGCCGATTCGACTACCCCCGTCGCGCCCCACTCGGGCCCCTCCGCGGCTACGGGGAATGATACTGCGTCACCTGTACGAAGTCATGTCTCCCTTGCCCCCGGCAGTGTCACTGTACAAAGTCATGTCTCCCTTGCCTCCGGTTGCGGGATCGCCTGGTTCTGATGGGGGATTGCCGGGTGACGGGGAACGGTCTATGCCTAGCTGTGGGGCCTATGGGACCGACGGTGTTTATCGCACTCACGGCGGTCGGCTGTGTCAACCACCGACCCGCTTCGGTTACGACTACTCCTATTAGTGGTATTCTTAAGACAGGGAGAATGTGATGAAAAGTCTCCTTTATGCGAGTGCTTAATACACATCCCTGGCTGAGGAGGGCAGTTGCCGTGGTGAGGGGCGGGATGCATATGTAATCTGCTTCTGGGGATGTAGTTTGCTGCGGGGATGATGGGAGACACACGAAGTCATGATTCTATGAGAGAGCTCGGTGAGTTTTTGCTGTTTAATGGTAGTTGCTTTATTCAAATGTATTACCATGTATTCTTTGTGTCTTGTTGACTAATAAAATACTTATGATGTTTATTTGTAGATGCACCAGGTCGATTGCATTAAAGCCTCGATACCTCGAGAGGTCTTTGTGCTCAATTAATTTTCACATCAGGAGGTGTGAGCGGGGAGTTTGGGAGGAGAGAGGGGAGATTAGGAGAGGAGGGGTGAAGGGGGAGTTTAGGAGGAGAGGGGAGGGGTAAGGGAGGAGTTTAGGAGGAGAGGGGAGGGGCGAGGGAGGAGTTTAGGAGGGTAGGGGCGAGGGAGGAGTTTAGGAGGGGAGGGGTTAGTGGGGATTTTCGAAAGTATTGGACGATTAATGGACAACGAACATTTATTGCAAAATTAGTTTCTTGTGATTTTCGAGTCAGAGATCCGTTTAAAAACGTTGGAGGAGGGGTGGAATGAAGGTGGGTTTAGGGAATGTATAAAGGAAGAACTGTAGGAGATTGATTTTTTTTTTTGAAATGGAATGATTTGATGAGCAAATTGAAGACAGCATTTTAAAGAGGAAGAAGAAAAGCGTGGCATAATACACAACAGAATACAACACTGCAGGGGAGAGAGGGAAATTCCCTGAAGTGAGAGCATGGATGATTAGGGGGATGAAGGAATCCAGAAAAGGTTCAGGAGGAACAGAAGAAGAGGATATTGACAGCCAGGTGAACAGCGAATGAAGGAACAGGAAGGTGTATAAGCAATTGTGCTTATACGTAGGAGGGGCGAACTTTTTAATTCTTCATTAATATTGTTATGTCAGTGGGCAGAGCATATACATAGATATAGATTTAGGTAGATCTGCATAGGTAGGTGCTTCGTCTGTCGTGCTCGAGAATCTCGATGTAATACGTTATGTTGGCCTGGTGTATGGCTGTCTGCTGGACCTTGGCATGGTCAAGTGTGGGTGGGCACTCCGGGCTGCAGTTGTGTGGACTGGGGGAGGAGGGCGGCATAGGTGACGTGATGTGGATGCCACGCACTGCGACCGTCTCCCCCAGGGCCGAGGTTGTGAGTGTGGTAGTGTTTGTTGGCAGCAAGTGCTCACCACATTGGCCAGCTGAGGCTAGAGCAGCTGTGTTCCTCACAGGGGGGCCGAAGGATGGACGGTGGGTCGCACCCTTATGGACACTAATGGGCCATGTTGACGTTTCGGCTGCTAAGCTTGTCCCGATGACCCT
Source organism: Myxine glutinosa (assembly GCF_964187855.1). Lineage (NCBI taxonomy): Eukaryota > Metazoa > Chordata > Myxini > Myxiniformes > Myxinidae > Myxine > Myxine glutinosa. The sequence goes on along the minus strand of NC_136267.1, from coordinate 186,821,011 downwards.
TGCACAGTAGAGGTGCAGAGCTGTCATAGCCACATGTAGTTATGTAGTACAGTTCACCATTGGAGGCAGATCCACATACCTGCCAGTGTAGTGGGGACAAAAGAGAAATTTGGAAAATTTGATTGGTCCAAGGATAAATTTTGGGATTGTGAAGGGTGGATGGCACTTTGGGTCTGACAACCGGAAGTTACCTGTACATCAAGGTAGGGTAAGGCCTTGATGATTACTGTCCCAGGCTTCAGGACTTGCTTATGGAAATTGTGGACATGTAATTTGGAGTTGGGGGCGGGTGAGAGTGATGACATGGCCGGTGAGGGGGATGGAATGTGTGCCACAGAGTCTTGTGGGTGGCGTTTGTTTATGTGTGGAGGTGATATGTGTTTATGTGGTCGTGAGTTTGGAAATTGCAAAATGAGTGAGTGGTGATTTTTGAAATGATTTTTTTGAGATGTAATGGTAAAATATGAACCAGGGGATTTCACATGAAGCAGGCCATGGCAGCAACTGTTGGAAACATCTTTTGGAACCATTTTTTCACGAAACTATGTGGTGGAGAATTGAATGGCAGTGGGGGAGGAAATGAGTTTTGTGGATTTTGTGGGTGGGGAAGGTGTGCGTGTCCGCAGGTACGGATCAAGCTCTGAGGAGCGATAGTTTTTGCATGTTGTTGTTTGTTCCCTCCCTCCGCAAGAACAACGAATTATAATGATTGTAAATATTTGAAATGCATGATTGTTAAGGGGGTTAGCATGTTAAGGAGCATAGGCAGGTAGTTTCGGCTCACTTCCCACAGCCTTCCTGCTTTATTTCATAGGTTAATTAAGTGTGAGACAGTAAGTGCGAAGACTGGAATGGTAGCGCCTGCAGTGAACCTTGCAGGGGCTATGGTTCTGGGGGGGGGGGGGGGGGGCTGTGTTATGTCGGTGGGTAGAGCATATATATCTATATTATAATAGCCGTAGATGATTCTGTCTGTCTGTCTGTCTATCTGTTGGGTGTCTGTCCGGGGTGTGGCTTACTCGGTTTGCAGAGTAGCTCCACCCATAGCTCCACCCATTCTGGGAGTGGCTATAAACAAATATCCACCATTTTATTAACTCGCATAGCTTTGAGTCCTGTTTTGTAGGCCCGTGGTGTCTTGCTCTCCCCCAGTTTTATTTCAAATCAAATTCGATAAATCATTTCATTTTTCACAGTCGCTAACATAGTTTTAGACTCGGTTGAAAAAAAACGGGAAGAAAATCCGATGAAAGTTGCCGTTTATAGAACGAAATGAATTCTCAAACGCCTGTAACTTCAACTTCAAGGCCATTGAGTCTCTCTCACGCCTTTATCTCCAATCTAACTCACCATATGATTTCATTTTTATCGATGGTTTTACTTTTAGACTCGGTGTCAGCAATAATTGAGAACAATCCACACACGCGGGAAAATGCAGAGATATATTTTTTAAAATCGCGTCATGGTGTATCATACACCGCCCAACATGACCGCCGGCAATGTGTCGATATATATTAAAAATTCGCTTTTGCTTTTCCGTTATGATATATTACTATTTCGTTTGATGATAGTCGTCACAAAAACGTCAACAATGATGCCGACATATATTTCTTCGTTTTTATTTCATTCAACATATTAGCCGGAAGTAAAATATGTTTCAGGAAATTACCGAGAGATATTTCTTCGTTTTTTTTATTAGTTATGTGCGCATACACTTTAAATAGGTTTATTTGAAATCTTTAATTTTCCACAAACATTCCACACACGCGGGAAAATGCAGAGATATATTTTTTAAAATCGCGTCATGGTGTATCATACACCGCCCAACATGACACCGACGGCAATGTGTCGATATCTATTTTAAATTCGATATATCATTTCATTTTTCACAGTCGCTAACATAGTTTTAGACTCGGTTGAAAAAAAACGAGAAGAAAATCCGATGAAAGTTGCCGTTTATAGAACGAAATGAATTCTCAAATGCCTGTAACTTCAAGGCCATTGAGTCTCTCTCACGCCTTTATCTCCAATCTAACTCACCATATGATTTCATTTTTATCGATGGTTTTAGAGTCGGTGTCAGCAATAATTGAGAACATTCCACACACGCGGGAAAATGCAGATATATTTTTTAAAATCGCGTCATGGTGTATCATACACCGCCTAACATGACACCGACGGCAACGTGTCGATACATATTAAAAATTCGATATATCATTTCATTTTTCACAGTCGCTAACATAGTTTTCGACTCGGTTGAAAAAAAACGGGAAGGAAATCCAATGAAAGTTGCCGTTTATAGAACGAAATGAATTCTCAAACGCCTGTAACTTCAACTTCAAGGCCATTGAGTCTCTCTCACGCCTTTATCTCCAATCTAACTCACCATATGATTTCATTTTTATCGATGGTTTTGGACTCGGTGTCAGCAATAATTGAGAACATTCCACACACGCGGGAAAATGCAGAGATATATTTTTAAAAATCGCGTCATGGTGTATCATACACCGCCCAACATGACACCGACGGCAACGTGTCGATATATATTAAAAATTCGCTTTTGCTTTTCCGTTAAGATATATTACTTTTTCGTTTGATGACAGTCGTCACAAAAACGTCAACAATGATGCCGACATATATTTCTTCGTTTTTATTTAATTCAACATTATTAGCCGGAAGTAAAATATGTTTCAGGAAATTACCGAGAGATATTTCTTCGTTTTTTAAAATTAGTTATGTGCGAATACACTTTAAATAGGTTTATTTGAAATCTTTAATTTTCCACAATATAATTTACTTGCCATTTATCATTTGATGATTACGAGACAAATTCCTCTTGAGGATCGTGACAATTCATGCGCTGCGTGGAAACTTCTATTTCCAAAATGAATGAGACGATCGATGAAGAACGCAGACTTGAACAGGATGCAGCAAGAAAACGAATGAGACGGGCGAACGAGTCCATCGACGAACGTCAATGCAAACTTGCGGGGTCACCCGTGGGAATCCCACGGGCATGGATGTGTGTGACATTTCGACATATTGAGTTAGATGCTGCACATTCATTTTTACAAAATGGTTACTGGCAAGTCATCAGATCCAGAAATGGTGTAAAAACCACCGTTTAGAGGCCATTTTTCCCCGCAAAGCGGGGGTTGGCCTTTTCGGGGACCGTGGTAGTTGTTGTTTTTTTGTCCCCTTTTTGAAGCAATGTTTTACGGCCGGATGCCCTTCCTGACGCCAACCCTTTTTGCCGCCTTCAACGACAAACAGGGAATTACCAGTGAACTGGTACTCAATTAGCCGACCTCGGAAGGATGACAGGCTGAGTCAACCCCCCTGGCATTAATTCGGCGATCGACCGAGATTCGAACCCAGGATCCTAAGCCGGCACCCTAGCCGCTAGCCCAACACCAGAAATGGTGTCATGAACACAATTTATTTACGCACAAGCACAAAAGCAAGACGGGCCGATTTCCGATTCCGACGGGCCGACGGGCGAGACGGGCCGATTTCCGATTCCGACGGGCCGATTTGGAGCAAGAAAAAGAACGAGACGGGAGAAAAAGGAGAGAAACGAGACGGGGAAAGCCGATTGGAGAGGCGAGTGAGGCGCGATTGGAGAGGAGTGTGAGGCGCGATTGGAGAGGAGTGTGAGGCACGATTGGAGAGGAGTGTGAGGCGTGATTGGAGAGGAGTGTGAGGCACGATTGGAGAGGAGTGATTGGAGGGGAGTGTGAGGCACGATTGGAGAGGAGTGTGAGGCACGATTGGAGAGGAGTGTGAGGCGCGATTGGAGAGGAGTGTGAGGCGCGATTGGAGAGGAGTGTGAGGCGCGATTGGAGAGGCGTGTGAAGGATTGGAGAGGAGAGGAGTGTGAGGGATTGGAGAGGTGAGGGATTGGAAAGGAGAGGGATGTGAGGGTTTGGAGAGGAGAGGAGTGCTAGGTGGAGAGAGGAGAGTGTCAGGTGGAGACAGGAGAGTGTCAGGTGGAGACAGGAGAGTGTCAGGTGGAGAGGAGTGAGGGGTCACATATTATGTGAAATAACTAAATTCACACCATTTCTGGATCTGATGACTTGCCAGTAACCATTTTGTAAAAATGAATGTGCAGCATATAACTCAATATGTCGAAATGTCACACACATCCATGCCCGTGGGATTCCCACGGGTGACCCCGCTAGTATATATATATTTAGGTATATCTGTATAGGTAGGTACTTCGTCTGTCGTGCTAGAGAATCTCAATGTAATAAGTTCTGTTAGCCCGGTTTGTCAGATCAAGTGTGTACCTGTGATCATACGAGGATGATCCAGTGATAGGTAGACTAGGGACTAAGCTAATTCCCATTTGTGTCAGACCTGGTGAACATCCCAGTGTCCCTTATGGCAATACATCACATATATTAGCTAGATCCATTTGTGCACCACATTAATTAATTCCCCCGCCATCACAATGACTGACCGAAAAGACCGACAGCAAGCGTTGCGCAGTGGTACACCATGGCGATCAGACATAGAGCAGGCAGGCTGAGGCCACGCCCACCTCACGATAGATTGACACCGAGGGTTTGTTGGGCGGATCGCACGACTGGTGGGAGGGGATGGATGACATCAGAAGATTCGGGAAGTCCAGAAGCGACACGCTGGTTGGAGGAGGAAGCGCCAGTGACGTCAGAGAGATCTGATAAAAGAGAGCGGAGACCGACATTTTCTCTCTTCGCCTCTGCCTTTCTTCGCCTCCGCTTTTCTCTTCACCTCCACTTCTCTCTTCGCCTCTGCCTCTCTTCCCTTCTGGCCGTCTTTTGCGCTGGAACCTCCCTTGTGTTGGACCTCGTCCCATTTGGACCCTCGCTCGTTGGACATTGGAAGGGCGTTGGCACGCCGACGGTTCTGTTACCCGGCGTTCATGCACGAACCTCGCGAACGTTCGCATGGGGACACGAGGCTTGGCATGCAGCGGAGCCCTCGGGCCTGGTGGAGCGCGAATGGGGGCGGAGCGAGGCCCACTTCCTGCTGACCAGAGCCACGGTAGGACGACTGCGCTCGGAGCTGGACCATCCTTGACGACTGCAGACTACTGATTGAGATAAGCTCGCATTCACAAACACAACGAAACGGTTATTTTATTATTCATTCCCCTGTGCAGTATGTGAAGTCTGTGAGTGGGGACGTCCCAACCTAGGTTCTGGTGTTGATCATCGCATTTCCCTGTCCCGATAGTTGTTTTAAATAAACCCTTTTATTATTTTCTTTTCTATTCAAAATACTGTGTTCGTGTGAGTTTAATCACCTTGCAGGTTGAAGACGCCGGCACGCACGGGCGTGAGGTAAATCTCGCTGCTTCTTCTTCTTCCTTCTTGCTTCCTCCTGCGCGTGTATAGCAAATCCGCCATTGATCTTCACCTCAGAGTTAAAGCTCGTTTTGGCCATCCACGATTCCCTGGTCTTAACCGAGGGGCAATCGCGCGACAATATATATATATATTTTTTGAAGGTTAGGTGAAAATGGATCTGAGGAAGATGGAGAAAGGTCGAAGGAGAATGGTGAAAACTAGAATTGGAAAGATGAGTATCAGCTGGAGAGGGTTGAGATATGAGAAAATGGGCGAGATGAGACAACATGTGGTCGCGGTTGAGGGAGGGGAAGCCACGAGGAAAGAAGGAAATTGTTATTAAGAATTTTTTTTGAGTTTCTTTTGTATTAAGACCTTAAACAAAGGGTAAGATGTTCGGGGAAAGTATGGGGTGAATAGAAAGACAAAGAAAAACCATACATTGAAAGAACGTTAGTAAATAGACAACAAACGATGGCCGAGGAGAGGGAAGCCTCGAGAGACCAGGCCCCAAACGTGGCGCGAACAAAAACGACTGTTAGGCGTATTACACACAGGTATGCACGATTTACAAACCGAGATCTTACTCAAAACACACAGTAAAGTGGACACAAACACAGCAAAATAAACAGGAGAGTTTTGACAAAAACACAAACAGGAAAATACTTTTATATAACCAGGATATTTTATATAACCGGGATCTTTTCTATAACTGGGATCTTTTCTATAACTGTGGTCTTTTCTATAACCAGGATCTTTTATATAACTGGGACGTTTTATACAACCGGGATCTTTTATATAACCGGGATATTTTATATAACCGGGGTCTTTTATATAACCGGATCTTTTCTATAACCGGGATCTTTTATATAACCGGGATCTTTTCTGTAACCCGGGGTCTTTTATATAACCGGGATCTTTTATATAACCGGGATCTTTTCTATAACCGGGATCTTTTCTATAACCAGGGTCTTTTCTATAACCGGGATCTTTTATATAACCGGGATCTTTTCTATAACCGGGGTCTTTTATATAACCGGGATGTTTTATATAACCGGGGTCTTTTATATAACCGGGATCTTTTCTATAACCGGGATCTTTTATATAACCAGGATCTTTTCTATAACCGGGATCTTTTATATAACCGGATCTTTTCTATAACCGGGATCTTTTATATAACCGGGATCTTTTCTATAACCGGGATCTTTTATATAACCGGGATCTTTTATATAACCGGGATCTTTTCTATAACCGGGATCTTTTATATAACCGGGATCTTTTCTATAACCGGGATCTTTTATATAACCGGGATCTTTTATACAACCGGATCTTTTATATAACCGGGATATTTTATATAACCGGGGTCTTTTATATAACCGGATCTTTTCTATAACCGGGATCTTTAATATAACCGGGATCTTTTCTATAACCCGGGGTCTTTTATATAACCGGGATCTTTTATATAACCGGGATCTTTTCTATAACCGGGATCTTTTCTATAACCAGGGTCTTTTCTATAACCGGGATCTTTTATATAACCGGGATCTTTTCTATAACCGGGGTCTTTTATATAACCGGGATCTTTTATATAACCGGGGTCTTTTATATAACCGGGATCTTTTCTATAACCGGGATCTTTTATATAACCAGGATCTTTTCTATAACCGGGATCTTTTATATAACCGGATCTTTTCTATAACCGGGATCTTTTATATAACCGGGATCTTTTCTATAACCGGGATCTTTTATATAACCGGGATCTTTTATATAACCGGGATCTTTTCTATAACCGGGATCTTTTATATAACCGGGATCTTTTCTATAACCGGGATCTTTTATATAACCGGGGTCTTTTATATAACCGGGATCTTTTATACAACCGGATCTTTTCTATAACCGGGATCTTTTATATAACCGGGATCTTTTCTATAACCGGGATCTTTTATATAACCGGGATCTTTTATATAACCGGGATCTTTTCTATAACCGGGGTCTTTTATATAACCGGGATCTTTTATATAACCGGGGTCTTTTATATTACTGGGGTATTTTGTGGCCTTCAGGACACTGTCCTGGTTTTCCAAATTGACAAGAGACTGCACACATCTTTCAACAATTGGCTCTCGAAATTTCATCCCTGGTCTGTGTGCAACCTGCAGGTCACAATTTTAAACCGATCTTCAAGAAGCTTCACCAAATGGTTGAGTTGGTCAAAAGGAAAAAGCCAATTCATTTTGAGGTCAAAAGGTCAACAACGTAGGTGCCGTTTCTAAAATCCTCAATTTTCATCCGATTGATTTGAAATTTGAAGAGGATTTACGTACCAGATCACTGAATTTAACCACCAATTATTTTTGAGGTCAAATTTGTTTTTGGGATTTGGCAAGGATCGTGCTCTGCACGAGGTCTTTCTTGTTTGTTTGTGTGCAGGATATCTCAAAAGATTGTGGACCGATTTGGATGACATTGGGTGGACAGGTTGGGTGTGTGACAAGGAAGAATTGATTCGATTTTGGTGAAGATGAGAATCCAGATTCGTATATGCTAATTTTTAAGTGATACTTCACCATTGAGAGATGGGCCAAAAACGATATATAGCACGATATCTCAAAAAGTTGGGGACGAGTTATTTATGACTCAACGTACTTTTTCGAGTGTCTCATCAGAATAACTATTTTTAAAACCTCACTTATCAGGCGTAAGAGTAATGAAATTAAATCTTCATCTCAATTCCCTTAATTTTGTAATTAGTTTTACGCAATTGAAGTTATGATTTCAGTTTCCCCATTTCGCACCAACATACAGATCGAAAAATGGCAGGAATGACCTATAAGCGATCTCAAAATCAAATATCTCAAATATCTCAAAAACTTGGTACAGATTGGGAATAAATCGAAGGTTTTTCGAATGAACATCCAATAACTAATTTTTACTTCCTGCAGATGTTTCTCCCCTGATCACACTTGGTATCTCTGACGGAATGCTAACAACTAGGCTCACCTGTTATTCCTGAAGATGAGGACTTTTGGAAAATGAGCATTAATTAGTCAGAGAAAAAAACAACTTAACTATTGAACTTGTCTTGTTCGAAAATTCACATTAGCTCATAAATTGCTTTCTTTATTTTCACCTTTTGTTGCCTTATAACCTGGAATTAAAATACATTCAATCAGACATTTTCTACCTTTACTTACACATCGTTAACTCACAACTTCCAAGTGAAAAACAATTTCTACAAATATCAGAAAATTAATTAATAATACAAAACTGGCTTATCTTGGTTGGATTAAATGATTAATTACTTAATTATTATCGATTTATTAAGTACTTATTTATTTTCTTTCTCCTCTGGGCCTTCTTGGCTGTGACCTCGAAAAGATGAGGTGCGTATGTAAGTGTCATCATTCATTTATCTCTCTGCCAAATTTGAACAAGATCGGTGAATGTATTTCCGAGAAATGGTTGAGGACACTTGGACCAAAAACGTTCTCCAGCCCAACCCCACGTGGTGGGAAAAATTGTAGTCGTTAAATTGACGCGTTATCTGTTCTGCATTGATTGATAGTCGTCGTTAGAGGATCAGCCTTACCAATAGTTATTACCTCCACCAGCAAAGGTGGATGGAGGTTATGTTTTCACCCCTGTCTGTCCGTTTGTGAACCTCGTGGTCGTGGTCCCCCTGTACTGTCTTTCCCTCGCGGTCCCCCTGTACTGTCTTTCCCTCGTGGTCCCCCTGTACTGTCTTTCCCTCGTGGTCCCCCTGCACTGTATTTCCCTCGTGGTCCCCCTGTACTGTCTTTCCCTCGTGGTCCCCCTGTACTGTATTTCCCTCGTGGTCCCCCTGTGCTGTATTTCCCTCGTGGTCCCCCTGTGCTGTCTTTCCCTCGCGGTCCCCCTGTGCTGTCTTTCCCTTGCGGTCCCGCTGTACTGTCTTTCCCTCGTGGTCCCCCTGTACTGTCTTTCCCTCGCGGTCCCCCTGTACTGTCTTTCCCTCGCGGTCCGCCTGTGCTGTCTTTCCCTCGCGGTCCCCCTGTGCTGTCTTTCCCTCGAGGCCCCCCTGTGCTGTCTTTCCCTCGCGGTCCCCCTGTGCTGTCTTTCCCTCGCGGTCCCCCTGTGCTGTCTTTCCCTCGCGATCCCCCTGTACTGTCTTTCCCTCGCGGTTCCTCTGTGCTGTCTTTCCCTCGCGGTCCCCCTGTGCTGTCTTTCCCTCGCGGTCCCCCTGTGCTGTCTTTCCCTCGCGGCCCCCCTGTGCTGTCTTTCCCTCGCGGCCCCCCTGTGCTGTCTTTCCCTCGAAGGTCCCCCTGTGCTGTCTTTCCCTCGCAGTCCCGCTGTGCTGTATTTCCCTCACGGTCCCCCTGTGCTGTCTTTCCCTCGCGGTACCCCTGTGCTGTCTTTCCCTCGCGGTCCCCCTGTGCTGTCTTTCCCTCGTGGTCCCCCTGTACTGTCTTTCCCTCGTGGTCCCCCTGTGCTGTCTTTCCCTCGCGGTCCCCCTGTGCTGTCTTTCCCTCGCGGTCCCCCTGTGCTGTCTTTCCCTCGCGGTCCCCCTGTGCTGTCTTTCCCTCGCAGTCCCGCTGTGCTGTCTTTCCCTCACGGTCCCCCTGTGCTGTCTTTCCCTCGCGGTCCCCCTGTGCTGTCTTTCCCTCATGGTCCCCCTGTACTGTCTTTCCCTCGCGGTCTCCCTGTGCTGTCTTTCCCTCGCGGTCCCCCTGTGCTGTCTTTCCCTCGCGGTCCCCCTGTGCTGTCTTTCCCTCGCGGTCCCCCTGTGCTGTCTTTCCCTCGCGGTCCCCCTGTGCTGTCTTTCCCTCGCGGTCCCCCTGTGCTGTCTTTCCCTCATGGTCCCCCTGTGCTGTCTTTCCCTCGCGGTCCCCCTGTGCTGTCTTTCCCTCATGGTCCCCCTGTGCTGTCTTTCCCTCGTGGTCCCCCTGTGCTGTCTTTCCCTCGCGGTCCCCCTGTGCTGTCTTTCCCTCGCTGTCCCCCTGTGCTGTCTTTCCCTCGTGGTCCCCCTGTGCTGTCTTTCCCTCACGGTCCCCCTGTACTGTCTTTCCCTCGCGGTCCCTCTGGCCTGTCTTTCCCTCGTGGTCCCGCTGTGCTGTCTTTCCCTCGCGGTCCCCCTGTGCTGTCTTTCCCTCGCGGTCCCCCTGTGCTGTCTTTCCCTCGTGGTCCCCCTGTGCTGTCTTTCCCTCGTGGTCCCCCTGTGCTGTCTTTCCCTCGCGGTCCCCCTGTGCTGTCTTTCCCTCGCGGTCCCCCTGTGCTGTCTTTCCCTCGCGGTCCCCCTGTGCTGTCTTTCCCTCGCGGTCCCCCTGTGCTGTCTTTCCCTCGTGGTCCCCCTGTGCTGTCTTTCCCTCGTGGTCCCCCTGTGCTGTCTTTCCCTCGCGGTCCCCCTGTGCTGTCTTTCCCTCGTGGTCCCCTGTGCTGTCTTTCCCTCGCGGTCCCCCTGTGCTCTCTTTCCCTCGCGGTCCCTTTGTGCTGTCTTTCCCTCGCGGTCCCCCTGTGCTGTCTTTCCCTCGTGGTCCCCCTGTGCTGTCTTTCCCTCGCGGTCCCTCTGTGCTGTCTTTCCCTCGCGGTCCCCCTGTGCTGTCTTTCCCTCGTGGTCCCCCTGTGCTGTCTTTCCCTCGCGGTCCCCCTGTACTGTCTTTCCCTCGCGGTCCCTCTGTGCTGTCTTTCCCTCGCGGTCCCCCTGTGCTGTCTTTCCCTCGCGGTCCCCCTGTGCTGTCTTTCCCTCGCGGTCCCCCTGTGCTGTCTTTCCCTCGTGGTCCCCCTGTGCTGTCTTTCCCTCGTGGTCCCCCTGTGCTGTCTTTCCCTCACGGTCCCCCTGTGCTGTCCTTCCCTCGCGGTCCCTCTGTGCTGTCTTTCCCTCGTGGTCCCCCTGTGCTGTCTTTCCCTCGCGGTCCCCCTGTGCTGTCTTTCCCTCGCGGTCCCCCTGTGCTGTCTTTCCCTCGTGGTCCCCCTGTATTGTCTTTCCCTCGCGGTCCCCCTGTGCTGTCTTTCCCTCGTGGTCCCCCTGTACTGTCTTTCCCTCGCGGTCCCCCTGTGCTGTCTTTCCCTCGTGGTCCCCCTGTACTGTCTTTCCCTCACGGTCCCCCTGTGCTGTCTTTCCCTCGCGGTCCCCCTGTGCTGTCTTTCCCTCGCGGTCCCCCTGTGCTGTCTTTCCCTCGCGGTCCCCCTGTGCTGTCTTTCCCTTGCGGTTGTCAGCTCTTTCACGAGCCTCGATTCAGTATACAAAAAGAAAAAAGAAAAATCTCAATAAGTTGTGGATTGATTCGCACAAAATTTTGCAGAGACGTAATTTATGTGACAAGGACGAAATGATTCGATTTTGGTGAAGATCCTGATCCGGATAGAGAATTGTTAAGTGATTCTTCACCATTGAGTTTTCGGGCTAAAACCAACTTATACCATGATATCTCAAAAAGTTATGGACGGATTTGAACGAAACTTTGTGGACAGGTAGTGTTTGTGACAAGGAAGAATCAATTCAATTTTGGTGAATATCCGGATCCGGCTAGTATAATTTTTTAAGTGATTCTTCACCATTGGGAGATCGGGCCAAAAACGATCTATAGCAGGATATCTCAAAAAGTTGTGGATGGAAGATTTTGATCAAATGTGATTCTGTACTGTGATTTCTGGTCTACCCTGGGATACAAAACGTAAACTGTTCACCTGGCAGAGGTATGCTCTCTCCTGAATGCCGTTCCAGGTATTACTATTACTATTAAGATTACTAGGGCATGCCCGTACTATATATAAGCTAGGACGTGCCCGTACGTGGGTGCCCGTTCCTTGCCAAAAAAAAAAAAAAAAAAAATTTTGTGTAGGGGTGTGTGTGTGTAAACATCCTAGGGCGTGCCCGTACGTGGGTGCAAAAAAACATGCGTGCAAACAACAACAACAAAAAAAAACTTTGAAACCACGTGGCAGTAACGACCACAGAACCCCCCCCCCCCCCCCTCTATTTACATGAATGGTTTGGTCCATTCGCAACGACCACAGAACCCCCCCCCCCTCTCTTTACATGCAATGGTTTGGTCCATTCGCAACGCCAAAGCGAACGGCGAACGGCTAAATCGCCATAGCTCGGTAAGTACTTGTCCGATTAATTTCAAACCTTGAAAAGGCACATCCTCGGGTCCCCAGCAATATACCTGGCAAGTTTCAAGTATATCGGACCGGTAGTTGTCGAGAAACAGCGGTCACAGACAAACATACACACATACAAACACACAGAGATTACTGGAATTATAGATAGATAAAATATCGTAAAATTTCATCATTATTCCGCTGTCGTTTTACCGTTTTTATCAATTGCATTTTTTGTTTGTACGTGTAGTATGGTACATGATATCGCAGTTCAGTTGTTTGGTTGTTGTTTTTTCTTCATACGTGACGTCACGACCGTGACGCGCTCGAGCCCCTCGTCCGTATTTAACGCGCAAGTCGCGCGTTCCGCGTCCACTCGCTTCTTCACGTCGTAGCACCTGCTCCTGCTCACACCTTGATCGGCGTCTCGCGTCATCATCTCCACGCAATTCGTCCATCACATTTCATCTTCGCGTATTTACAATCAAACGGTAAGTTATTTTGTTCACTTTCAAACGATTTCGATCTCGATAGTTAATGCGTCATTTACATGATTAATAGTCATGTAATCAATCGAAGGTTTTTGAATTAACATTTGTTATGACGTCACAAAGTGCAACGTGCACACTCAGGACTGTTTTGAATGATTGTAACTTGCATTGATCCATATGACTGGCATTTATTAAACGATACAATACGTCGTATATCGAACTTTGAGAATATTGTCGTTCGCTTGCTACAAGTATAAGTTTGACGTTTGTTTGTGCGTTTAGGTCTTCGTGGACCATGTGGACCTTGAACACCTTTCTGCTCGTTTCGTGCATCATTTCTGGCGTCTGGGCTGCGACCTTGGACCGCGGGCTCCGCACCGATCTCAGTGTGACCGACGTAAGCACCATTTACTCAGCACTCACTTGATGCACTCAGCACACACTTCATGCACTCACTTCATGTACTCGGCACACACTTCATGCACTCACGTCATGTACTCAGCACACACTTCATGCACTCACTTCATGCACTCAGCACACACCATGCACTCAGCGCACACCATGCACTCAGCACACACCATGCACTCAGCACACACCATGCACTCAGCACACACTTGCTGCACTCAGCACACACTTCATGCACTCAGAACACACTTGCTGCACTCAGCACACACTTGCTGCACTCAGCACACACTTGATGCACTCAGCACACACTTGATGCACTCAGCACACACTTGATGCACTCAGCACACACTTGATGTGTGGCACAAACACCTGCATTGTAATGTCTTCTCTGATGTGGACAATCACCTGTTCCCACCTTGTTAGCACGACGAAGAAAAACGTGCGCACTTCGAAAAGCGAATGGAACCATTTCCGTCCAACAGCGAGTTTGTTGGTTTGATGGGAAGACGAACAAATGGTGAGTTGTGAGTTTGATAAGTCGAATGATCGCTGAAGGATTACCACCACGGTTTCCTAGATTGTGGAGAGTTAACTCACGAAGTTACCAAAAACAGAAGCTTGGTGTTTGTTTGATGTCAAGTCGAATGATTGCTCAAGGGTTATCACCACGGTTTCCTCGATGATTGTAGAGTTAACTCACTAAGTTACCAATAACAGAAGCCTGGTATTTGTTTGATATCAAATCGAATGATCGCTCAAGGGTTATCACCACGGTTTCCTAGATTGTGGAGAGTTAACTCACGAAGTTACCAAAAACAGAAGCCTGGTGTTTGTTTGATAAGTCGAACGATCGCTCAAGGGTTACCACCACGATTTCCTAGATTGTGGAGAGTTAACTCACTAAGTTACCAAAACAGAAGGCTGGTATTGGTTTGATAAGTCGAATGATCGCCCAAGGGTTACCACCACGGTTTCCTCGATGATTGTAGAGTTAAATCACTGTTACCAAAAACAGAAGCCTGGTATTTGTTTGATATCAAGTCGAATGATTGCTCAAGGGTTACTGTTACGGATTCGTCACTTCCGTTGTTGTGGTTCTCATCCACTGTAAACATTTTTGGTTGCATGTACTATTATTGTTATCGTTTAAGTGAAATAGAGATTACTGTTTTCAAAAGGTAAAAAAAAGTTAGTGTTTTAAAAGAAACCGGAAACCGGATCGGGAACCGGACGAAGAGGAAGAAGAAAAAGAGGAAGCAGAGGCGGAGCGAGTGAGGTCGGAGAAGGAGCCGAGCTGCATTGAGGTTTTGAGCAAACGCTGGCGAACGGGGGTCACTAGCGAACTTTGGGGTTTCCTGGGAAAGGGATTACTGCGACAGAGTTGTTATCGCTGTGACAGATAAACCTGCGTGACAGGTTTTGCGGTTGAATCCGAAGAGAATCATTGGAGTGCCCTAACGTCTCGAGAACGGACCGTTGGCCATTTTGCCTCGCGCTGGATTTTCGCATCGCTCCAGGTTTTTCACATCGCTTCAACCATTTCACCGCATCCAGATGTAACCTGGTGTGTGTGTGTGTGTAATGTGGATTTTGAGTGTGAATTTGCGGTTCGCCGATTGGGAGCCGTTGAACGTCCATACCCGAAGGTGTGATTTCCCAGCCGCCTCTTGAGGACACTTTTGCCTATCTTTGGCAGTGTGACTGTCAACCGAGCGGGATTCTGGTCTCGATACAACATCGTTCTGACGATCACTGGAGTGGATCGACTTTGGTTTGAAGCCGGAACCAACTTTGGTTTGAAGCTGGGATAGAGACATTGGGAATGTTATTTTCGCTCACTTGGAGCACAGTGAGTTATATTGTACGAAACTGATGCTACCATCATAGGAATGATATATTGGTTGTACAATTGATTAATATTGTTATTGCACTGTTATTCTTGTGTGACCTTAATACAATACTTGTTTGTTGGTAACAATTGGTGTGGTTTCACCATTGATCTTTAACACACAGAATAACACATCTTTCTGCCGTGACTCCTCTCGGGGCTCGGAGGTACACCGTGACCGGGGTTTGGGGAGGAGCACGTAACATTACCACCACGATTTCCTCGATGATTGTAGAGTTAACTCACTAAGTTACCAAAAACAAAAGCCTGTTATTGGTTTGATAAGTCGAATGATAGCTGAAGGGTTACCACCACGATTTCCTCGACGATTGTAGAGTTAACTCACTAAGTTACCAAAAACAGAAGCCTGGTATTGGTTTGATATCAAGTCGAATGATCGCTGAAGGGTTACCACCACGGTTTCCTCGATTGTGGAGAGATAACTCACTAAGTTACCAAAAACAGAAGCTTGGTGTTTGTTTGAAAAGTCGAATGATTGCTCAAGGGTTACCACAACGATTTCCTCGATGATTGTAGAGTTAACTCACGAAGTTACCAAAAACATAAGCCTGGTATTGGTTTGATAAGTCGAATGATTGCTCAAGGGTTACCACCACGGTTTCCTCGACGATTGTAGAGTTAACTCACTAAGTTACCAAAAACAGTTGCCCGGTGGTGGTTTGATGCTTTAAGATGGCTGGATTAAGATTTACAGGTTCCTTAGTCCATGGGCCAGAGGGGCGACCATGCACCCACCCCCACCCCCCCCCCCCCCCCCACCTCCTTGATCCTCCCCAATGTACATAATTATGATCAGTGATGTCTCCTTCGATGAAAAAAAAACAAACCGTTAACATCAAAAATAATATTTTGGTCTGTTTTGTACATAATACAAAATGTCCGTTTTTAATATATCGACCATTTGTTGAGGTGTGTGAATTACTTGCACCTTAGTTATGTTATATCAATAATTATCAGCTGGATCACACTGAATTTGGCATGTCATTGCTTTTTATTGTGTTTAACAATCTGACAAAGTTTTACTAATGTGTCATGTTTTGATTTTATGTGAATTAAGTTATCTCATTAGCATATATCGAAATACGTCATACCTGCCGCTATTCTCTCTCTCTCCACTGTGAATCGAATACAAATAATTAAATAAAAAATGTAGGAATGTGTTATATTTTGCTTTTATTAACATCCAATATTCAAATAACTGAAATATTCACATGACACATCAATATGCTAATTTGCATTTGCATATAATATACATGTACAGATACCAATACATATATTGTACGTCTATGAACAAATTAGGCCCATTTACTTGCAGGTTAGTGTTGTAATAACTCCCCAATTACTAACTCAAATGTGACCACACAGTTCAAGCTTTCAGTTACATTACAGTTTCATGAAATTGTGTAGGAATGTGTTATATTTTGCTTTTATTAATATTCGTTGTGTGAACGAACAACTGGGTTCCATGACTCGGTAACGAGATCCGGTAACGTAACTCGGTAATCCGGTAACGAGATCCGGAAACGTAACTCGGTAATCCGGTAACGAGAACAACTGGGTTCCATAACTCGGTAACGAGATCCGGTAACGTTACTCGGTAATCCGGTAACGAGATCCGGTAACGTAACTCGGTAACGAGATCCGGTAACGTAATCCGGTAACGAGAACAACTGGGTTCCATAACTCGGTAACGAGATCCGGTAACGTTACTCGGTAATCCGGTAACGAGATCCGGTAACGTAACTCGGTAACGAGATCCGGTAACGTAATCCGGTAACGAGAACAACTGGGTTCCATAACTCGGTAACGAGATCCGGTAACGTTACTCGGTAATCCGGTAACGAGATCCGGTAACGTAATCCGGTAACGAGAACAACGGTTCCGTAAAAAGGTGAAACTTGTGCAATGTGCTAATAAACGGACTTGCTGATGAACCCTTGTGTAGTTTATTTTCAACCTTGTTAGCACGATAATATGGATGATGTATGGACGATTTAGTTAGATGGTTAGAGTAATTTAGTTAGCCATACTTTAAAAACACAATTTCGGTTACAAATATCAACTCTAATCACTAGGTTGTGTTGCGAGGCTGCAGCCGTTGGATTCGTCCAGTTTCCCGGTCCAAATCCCGATGAACCGTCAAATCGTTTGTGACGGCCGCCTGATTTTGTTGATCCAAGTTTAATCACAGGCCTGTTTGCCACGATAACGTACTATGATGGGGAAACTGAGCCGATGAATGTATCGCGCTGATCAGTGCTATGTGTCGGTTTACACTAATTAGCAACCGAGCGAAGTCACCGGATGCCGGCAGGTCTTGTCCTATACATTTACATGCATAGCACATGGGGTGCTATACAATAAAGAAGGACACCTGCAAAGAAAGGAAGCAGAAAAAACACCCCTCTACCCACATATGTGCCCCAAGTCGACAAACTAATGGTAATTCCATAAATAACTATGCCTTAAGGACTCATTCATTCCACAGTAGATAGAGGATTGGTAAAATTGACGACAGGAGTAGCCGGGCTGCATCTGCCAGGACAGATCGAGACCCAAGTGGTGACATGGCTTGATAGTCCCAATTTGCAGAGTCTGCCTGAGGGGGAGAGAGGGCGTGGCCTGCTGGGTGGGCTGCAGCTGTCGGTTGCTGGGTCTCACAGAGACTACGATGTAGATCATACGCAGATTCACCGCTAAACTCCAGGTGCGTCTCCTCACCAGCTGTTCACGACATGCCTTTTATAGGCTCAGCCTCCACCATCCGCCGTGACGCACGTAACCCCTTCCTGTTTGGCCGATATTGGTGGGAGCAGCAAAGTCTGAAGGAAAGAGGGGGGGGGGGGAGGCGAATGAATCCAACCCTACCCCTTTGGCATCTGTTGCCATCATGGCGGTGTTCCCTCCGAAACTCGGCACCTGATGGCCTTTCGGATACTTTTAAAGGACATTTATTACAGATTACAAAGGAAAGAACATTAGAAGGGGTATAAAGGGATGGCGTTTTTAGATACACATACATTGGGGGAGGGAAGATTAATTATTTTGACATAAAACAACGCATATCCTATATCAATTAAATTACCTCACACTTGTACTAATACAAGCTATATGGGAAATAACTATTGCTATCTTATGCGAGTTATACCCCAGAAGACGTTCCCACAATATTGTTACGGATCCTCCTCAGGGTGAATTATAAGATCTTAAAATTTATTTTCCGAAAACCGTCCAGAAATTGCCATCAGGTGGATAACTCGGGCATGACGGGTTGCTGAGAGTGAGCAATCACAGGCACCATCTGAAAGGTTTAACACAAGTCTGATCCAGCGTCCAAATCCCGCTTTAACTTCCCGGAAAATTAAACACCCCAGATAAGGGACTGTGCTTCCAACACGCTACTGAGATAAAGACACGGCCGAGCGTTACTGTAGGTGTGTGTTGGCTACTATTCATAACGGAATGGCCTGGCAGAACTCCGTTACAACACACAATGCTTAACCAACGGTAACTAGCAACCGGACAGTTTGAAAGGGGATCATAATTTTAACAAAGAGCACATATTTACGAGTCAAGCAATGTCACATCGAGAAAGCCTTATCCGAGTATGTCAACTTATTCCGTCAACTTGTCACAAATACACAGGCACCACTCTTATATCAGCAAATATGTTATACAAGAGGATAGACAGAGACAGACAGACACAGACAGAGAGAGGGAGAGGAAGAGGGGGAAAATGTCGACCCCGCTCTTATCCATGCGTGACCAGCTGGTTCACGCGTGCCCGAACGGGTGCATGATGTGTGTGCTCGGAGAGGTGCAGAGGATGGATGCGAGGGTGTAAGGTGGAAGTGTGAATGTCAGTTAACCCTGAAAGGGACTGTTGGCACTTCATTGATGGCTCTGAATCTAAAGAGAACAAGGAAGATATCGTAAAATAAGGAAGAAAGTCTGCGAGTCTATGTTTGCCAACCTCGCCCAGGAGCGATCACTCAATCGGTCTTTCTGCCGTGGATTGGTTCTTGTACGCTTCCAGCTTTCTCTCCAGGCTTCTCAGCCCCTTGGCACAGCTTGCTGTTCCAAAGTCGAACAACTTTTATAGCCGAAATGTGTCCAGCTATACTTTCACGTTTCCATGTGGAATTCTTGGATGTGTGGTGTGGTGTTGTGCAAAGCGTTATGTAAAGTGTGTTCAGAGACTGAGACAGAGACAGACATTGACTTATGTCCTTTCATTACAAAAGTATAAAAGAGATTCCTTAGAGTCAAAACCACAAGAAACAAACTAGTTGCATACAAATTTACCAGGGGGAAACCAAAACCAACAAAACGTTAATCTACCAAAAAAAATCCACAAAGGATATTTAGTAAAGACTAGAGAGAGAGAGAGAGAGCACCAAGCGGCCATCAGATAGTTTACAAAAATCATCATTTATACAGCACATTCTCTCAAATAGTTCAAGTTGGCTGGAAAGGCAGCAACGGTGAAAATCAAGTTTTATCCGCGGCTTTTACAAAGTGCTCTGAACGTTGCTACAGTCAGTATCTGTACTGTACAATTCATTCTTTTTCTTTGATTTCCTGGTTTTGTAAATCGCCTATTTTGCTTGGGAATTGAAAAAGTTTGCAAGAATTGTTGCTTGGATGTTAAAGGGTCCACTTGGACCAAAAATGAAAATTGGAAAACTGAAACCAAGAAAAAGACGTGGAAATAGCACTTTCGAGAAAATAAAAAGAGGAGTTAAACGATTGCATCGAATATATGCATGGGACAAGGTTTCACTCTGTCCACAAAAGGGACACTAATCACTCATGGGACAAGGTTTCTCTCTGTCCACAAAAGGGACACTAATCACTCATGGGACAAGGTTTCACCCTGTCCACAAAAGAGACACTAATCACTCATGGGACAAGGTTTAACTCTGTCCACAAAAGGGACACTAATCACTCATGGGACAAGGTTTAACCCTGTCCACAAAAGAGACACTAATCACTCATGGGACAAGGTTTAACTCTGTCCACAAAAGGGACACTAATCACTCATGGGACAAGGTTTCACCCTGTCCACAAAAGGGACACTAATCACTCATGGGACAAGGTTTAACTCTGTCCACAAAAGGGACACTAATCACTCATGGGACAAGGTTTCACTCTGTCCACAAAAGGGACACTAATCACTCATGGGACAAGGTTTCACTCTGTCCACAAAAGGGACACTGATCACTCATGGGACAAGGTTTCACTCTGTCCACAAAAGGGACGCTAATCACTCATGGGACAAGGTTTCACTCTGTCCACAAAAGGGACACTGATCACTCATGGGACAAGGTTTCACTCTGTCCACAAAAGGGACACTAATCACTCATGGGACAAGGTTTCACTGTCCACAAAAGGGACACTGATCACTTATCGCTTGTGAAAAGTGGTGAATAAGAGAGTTTGTAGGTATTATCCAATGTGCGATTCTCCATTGAGATCACCAGCACGTTTTGGCACAGGATTTTTGTAATACCCAGTTTCCCCAGTTTGGAAAACATCCCCAGTTTGGGGAGAAAGGAGGAGTGTGTGGCAGGACTGCAGACCACTTACAAGGTGCTGGGGTAGACCAGGAGGGGAAAAGAGCTTTTAAACATTGAAGATATAAGGGTTTACGGTTATCACTGGAAGAGGAAAAGGAGCGGCCAAAATGTATTGGCTCCAAGTTTTCAGAGGCAGACAAAAGAAGGTTGGGGAAAGGAGAGAGGCTCGGCTCAGAGGGAGGTACAGGATGAACCAACCAAGGTTGGGAGGTACCATGGGCACGAAGCACCACCCTTAAACATCTGTCGATTTGGCGAGGTGACCTAACGCCAGTCGCTGAGGCAATAGCAGCAACACTTAGCCACTTATCATTGGCATTGTTTTTAAGGTGGCACACTTTAGTTATTGATGCAGCCACAAACTTTTGAATGAAGGCCCTGCTGTTATCAAAACCTTCAAAAAGTGAATTATAAACCAGTGGCTCGTTAAAAAACATGGAGCTCTCATATGCAGTATGATCGCGATTGCTTGTGAAAGCTTGCCATGCATTTAACAAACTTAGATAGAAAGAAAGGGAGTGAAGAGAAATCAAACTTGGTCCAGTCCATTAGGAAGAGCTCCTGAGCATGACAAAAATTCTTAACTTGACCCAAAATACAGCATGCAAGGGGCCTCCAAGGCACAACAGGCTCATGCAAAAAGGACCGTATCGTGCAAAGACGAAAAGCCATGATTTGGCTTTTTACGTTGACAAGTCCTTGAACACCCTCAGATATCAGCAAATTTAAACCTTTCTGGGCATAGCCAATGCTTTCCAGACCAGAAGAAATGAGTTTCTTCCAGAAGACTGGAAAACTTTTCTGTATTTCGTCGACTAACCCATCGGGTGGTTACAGAACCAAAACCTTGTGCCACAGAATGGAGGTAACCAGGTTGTTTATGACCAATACTCTGCCACGGAAAGACAATTGGCAGAGTAACCCTTTCCATTTTATTATAAGCAGTTCAATGCGTTCAGGCAAACCTTCCCAGTTATGCTTGATGAAATCTCCAGGACCAAGAAAAACTCCCAAAAATCTCTTCTCCAAGTGATACTTGTGGGGGGAGATGGGGAGTGTGGGGGAGATGGGGAGTGTGGGGGAGATGGGGAGTGTGGGGGAAATGGAGGGGGGGGGCGTGGGTAAGGGATTCAAGCCACAGTACCTCTGTCTTTTTCCAGTTGATTGTATCATGGAGGCTGTATGCAACAGCAAGAATTGTAAAACTCAGGGCTCTGTTCTGGATGAGAACTGCACCAAGTCCACTTTGGCATCACAGTGAATCTCGACTGGTTTGTTGACATCGTAGTATGCAAGAACAGGTGGATGACAGCAAAGTTTCTTCAGTTTCTCAAATGCTCTCGATTGAGCTGGTTGCCATTGATATTCGATGTCTGATTTCAGCAGCTCTCAGAGTGGAGTTAACTCGTCACTCAAACGAGGGATGAACTTTGACAGATACGTGATAAATCTGACAAAACATCTCGTAGCTTCTTTATCGGTCAGAATCGGCATACTGTTAACTGCCTCTACTTTGGCCGGATTAGGAGATAATCCATCAGCAGACAGTACATGTCCTACGTACTGTACCCGTGACTGGAGGATTTTACACTTCTGCAGATTCAACTTCAGATTGTAATTTGTTGCTCTCTCGATGACCTTTTTCAGGATTCAATCATGCAACTCCATGTCTGGACCAGCTACAGGAATGTCATCCATGATTGCGAATGCTCCATCAATGCCTTCAGTCATCTGGTCCATAATCCTCTGAAAAATTTCAGGTGCACATTTTAATCCAAAATGAAGACTAAGCCACCTATACCTACCGAACGGTGTATTGAAACTTGTCAGATAAGATGATTCCTCGTCCACTTTGATTTGTAGGAATCCTGACTTTGCAACAAACACTGAGAACACCTTGGCATTAGGTATACTTGCATCGACCTTCTCAACAATGCACATGGGTTGGTGCTCCCTCTTGATGACCTCGTTCAGATCAGATGGATCAACACATTCTCAGTTTGTCATTTCTCAGAGAAACCACCATTGAGCTGACCCATTCAGTTGGTTCATTAACTTTGGCAATGTATTCATCGGATTCCATCTCCTCCAATCAGGTTTTAATACGTGGCAAGAGGGAAGCTGGTTGTTGCTGCAAAGCATGTACTACTCCCTTCGCACCAGATTGCACTTTAATTGTATACATTCCTGGCAAAGTTCCAGTAGTTCGCACAAGATCCGGCTACTCCTTCAGCTCAGTAAGAACGTCACCCGAGTCCACCTCATTTCCAACGGATTCGAGTCTGATGATCAGACCCAGAACTTCAGCTGTATCTCCGGATATTGTTTTCCTGTGGGAGAGCAACCACTTCAAACGTTGTGGTGACTGTCTTGCCACGGTACTGAACAGGACGATCCAGGGCTGCGATGGGTTTTATCCTGTGATTAGAGTAGGTACACAATACCTTGGCCGATTGACGGAGTTCACCAGTGTGAGTGAGACGCTGATAATCAGATGGTGTCATTGTGTTGCAGCGAGCTCGGGTATCAATTCTGAAGGTCGCTTGCCTTCCTGATACGAAGAGAGATTGCCTCCATTTATCACCAGATGATGCAGCCATTGTCTGCAGTGCACTGATCCACCGAATTTTCCCATGAGTTTCATCCATATACTCGGTTGTATCAGCATAAGCACCGTCCAACTGCGTTGTATGCTAGCACGTCGACTGCAAACTGCAAGCCAATGATTCGGTTTCTTGCAGTGAGAGCACATAGATCCAATTGCTGGACATTCACCGTGATTCCATACATGGTTAGGATATTTACCACAGCGTTGGCATCCTTCCTCAGGCCGGGATCTATTCGGGGTTGGTCTCCTGCGTGATGGCGGTAGTGGCGCTGGGTTAGATTGTGGTTTCGGCCTCGCTTTGTTGTAGTGTACAGCAGCTAGACTCGTGTCCTCATCATGGCCAATGCGAATTTGCTTCTTTGAAAATTCATATTGCTGACCCACTTGAAGAGCTTTGGCCAGTGTAAGTTCCTCACCTCTGTCCAGCAGGTGTTCCTGGACCTGCTCATACACACCTTGGATGATCGCATCCACAAGCACATATTCAGGTCATGCGTACTCACAGTCCAAGAGAATGAGAAGCAAGTCCTTAACAAAGTTGTCAAACGATTCCTCAGAGCTTTATTTCCTGTTTAACAGTCAATGCCTCGCGATAGGCTTGTTTTTCGTGGATGAATATACAATTCAAGTTTGTCCAAAACTTTGTTGGGATCATCCTTCTCACCTTCAGTCCACTCAAAAGTCTTGTATATCTCGCGTCCTTGTTCTCCGATCCATGTTCCAAGCCAGCCTGCCTTGCGTTTATCGGGCAGAACGGCCAACGGACCGTCTAACACAAATCCAACGTGGTTTCGAAATCGAACAAATTCCTGATATAACGAAGCCGAATCCCAGTCAATCGTGGGGTACTCCAAGTTAACAGATGCCATAGTTTATGTATCTCAGATACCAGATTCAGATGGCACAGATTGACGGAGTTATTTGCAGATTATTTCTGACACCATGTAACATAAGCAGGACTCCAATGTTAGGCCATCCGGTACACACCGGAAGTCTGTTTATTTTTCTGGGTCCCTCAGGACAACCAACAACAAACAACAATAACAACAATGTAGTTGTTTCTGAATTGCAGGCACTTCAAACATACATTACACCATCAATGCCAGGTGATTTTCCTTTGCCAAGGCTCTTTAATGCGATGGAGAGTTCCTCAAGTGTGAGTGGTTTCTCCAGGCTCTGCCTTTGCTCTGGGGTTAAGGTGGAAACACCATCAAACAAGCGAGCGACACCATTTAAATCGACTTCCTTTGTTTTGTAAAGGTTGGAGAAAAAGAGTCTAGCTTCCCTCTTGATTCCTTCAGGGTGAGTGATGACAGAATTGTCGGTGAATTTTAGAGCAGTAATTTGGGGGTGAGGAACCTTAGATTCAGAATCAAAGAATTATCAAAGTCAGAAAACCGTGCAGGTCAAAAAATGATCTTTAATGTATACGTGTCTTTTTTTAAAAGTGTTGTTGAGGAATTTCAATATTTGGGTTGGTGAGACATTGGATTCATTTGTTGAAAGAAAATCCTCAATTTCGTAAGATTCCTCCTCGGACATGTCGGAACCACTTTCCGGGAAACTTTCAATTACTGGTTATTGGGGCTCTGAGATAACTTGAGGTGTGCAGGTGTCATCCTGCTCCGTATTAATACGAAGCAGGAGGGGATAGAGGAATTAATATGGTGAGATAGAGAACAACAATATTGGAGGGAAGGGCCCAGTGTGCTAACCTCCAATGTCTATCCGCTAGCACACCATGTGTGGGTAAGGTACACATACGAGGCCAAAGTGGAGTAGAGGGAGAACCCGACCTGAACCGCTCTGACCACAATGCTATTCGTGTTCTCTCAGAGAGGGATACATTTTTACTTTGTCAAGAGAAATCACAAGTTCCAGTCTTGTTCACAAGATTAAATGGGTGAGGGGCATGAGGGGGGGTTATGGTCTATCTCTGACTGAAAAGAAGAAGGGAGCACCTTGATTTCAGGGAAACTTAACCGAAACTCCTCAATGATACCAACACCTTCCCATCCACTGTTTAGCTGTCTACATTTCCTAACCATATGACAACACCACACAAGTTGGGCAGATGTAAATCCAACAGGTTGCCAACCCAGCAGGTTTCCACTTAACTCCAGATGAATCTTTCAGATCACACACGTTATTAATTCCTCCTTGGATACATTTTTGAACAGGCATGACCTTTTCCAAGTATCCAATAAACTCCAATAAAATTTCGGAAGAGAAACAAAATTTCTGTGGTTGAGTTCTGTCAAAAAAAGATGCCGATCATATTTCAATTATATAAAGAACAAAAAGCTATTCGCTTGCTGTGGCGTAAGGCCGATGTCTCATCGTTTACACCATGCCCAGCAATACTGGAGGACTCGTCGTTTACACCACGCCCAGCAATACTGGACAACTCATCGTTTACACCATGCCCAGCAATACTGGACAACTCATCGTTTACACCATGCCCAGCAATACAGGACAACTAATCGTTTACACCATGCCCAGCAATACAGGAGGACTCGTTGTTTGGATGATGCCCAGCTATACTGGATGACTTATTGTTTTGGATGATGCCCTTGAAGACATCCATCCATCCATCCATCCGGGCTCATCCTTGAAGACATCCAGGTACGTATCCAGCACATTTTTGAGTGTGTACGCTGCGGTAGCAGAAACGTTGGCTGCCATGAGTTGATGAATGCTTTTCCACTTCAATTGAATTATGCTCAACCAGTTCCTGCCAAGTAAGGAAGGGCCCTTTCCAGGAATGACAATCAGGGGTAGGTGAAACTCATGGTTATCGTAGCCCACCGTGACGTCACATGTACCGCAGGGAACAATCTTCTCACCTGTATAGGTGGAGAGTCCATAGGTAGTAGGTTTGAGATGGGGTCGGTCAGCATCAATCCACAGGTTTGTGAAAACAGCATGGCTGATGAGCGAGACAGCCGCACCAGTGTCGACCTCCATTTGCAATGGTCGATTGTTGACAACAGTGGCAAGAAAAGGGTCCCGCTTATGGCGAGAATCAGTATGAAACAGGTCACACGATTCTGAGTTGTCAGAAACAGAGCTCACCTGGTCAAGCTCAGGTTCCTCCGAACAGATAAACCGATGAATCTTCTTGTCAGCAGCTTTCTCTTTTCCCGATTTGCGAGTGATGCAAGCTGGAGCAATAGGGCCAGTTTTCGAACAGAAATGGCAGGTGGCATCTTTGAACCGACACGTCTCCGGGAGGGTGCTTTCCGTTGCACCGAAAACATTTGTTGTGTGTTTGAGACTGCACCGACTTCTGACGAAGAGCCTTGTCCCAACGTTTTTGCTGAACATGATCCTACCGATTTACAGCAGGGCTGGTACCAGACGAGCGAGTGGCACCGATGCTCGTAGCATTGCGTTCCGCACTTTCCATGGAAATGGCGGTGTCTCTGGCATTTTGGAACGTCGGTCTTCTCTCAGCAAGCAGGCGTCTACGAGTGCGATCATCGGACATGCCAACCACCAGCAAATCACGGAGCATGTCATCAATCATGTCCCCAAACTCACACAGATGTGACAGTTTTTTGAGGTTTTTCCATGAAGTCTGCAATCGACTGACCCTGATGCTGTCTGCACATGTAAAAATTAAACCGACACAGGATGACTGAAGGAGATGGATTACAATGTTCCTTCAAAGCGGCCTTGAGCTCTGCATACCTGAGCTCCTGGATTGTCCGAGGACGAATCAGGTTTTTAATGAGTGTGAACGTCTCACCCCCGCAAACGGACAGGAAGACGGCCTTCATCTGGGCTTCCATCGCGATGTCGTTTGCCTCGAAGTAGAAAGACAACCGCTCAGAATACGTGTCAAAATCTCCCTCATGAGGGTCGAATTCATCGATATGGCTGAAAGAAGTCATGGTCAAGATGTTTATCCTTGTCGCCATGTTAGGTATCTCAACAGACTACGATCGATTGTAGCACACGTTTATTGACTCTGCAGATACAGGGCCAATTCACCACAGCGCCATCCGAGCTGGGCCGTAACTTCCGGGAAAACGGAAATAAACCCACGGTCACGGTGTAGGGATACAACGGTGAATATTTGCAGCTTCATACATGACAACAGGCATCATCCAAAAGTCAAGTGTTAAATTTCCAATAGGCACTGGTATGCTTAAACTTAGGAAAGGATCGGCCCATCGTGACCAAGTGGTGGTCAGACAAGATAGACGGGACAATATTCGAGAAGGTTATATTCCTAAAACGTGGGGTGATGTATCATCTGTCAAGTCTCGCTACGGACACTTGACCATTGGAACATTGACACCATGTGTACTGTTGGTCATTTGGGTGTATCAAGCACAATACATCAAGAAACCCCATGACTGAAAGGAAATGGGAGAGGTCACCATGGGCTTCGGGATGTGGTTCTGGTGAGTTTCTGTCCAATTTTGGCTCAAACGTGCAATTGAAATCACCCCCCATGCATATGCACTGATTGAGGTCAAACAATTTTGATTGGTTTACCACTACAGTAAAGAAAGTTTTACGGTCAGTACTTTCACTTGGTGCATATACATTAAAAATAATAAATTTTAGTTTATTAATCACCAGTTCCAGGGAAGCAAACCGGCCCTTTATCACCTCCTGAAAGAGGCAAGAGTCAGGTACAAGTCCTGGTTTTAACAAGAACCCAACTCCAGCAGGTACAGACGACATGTTACTGAAGAAGCATTCACCTTTAAAAATGCTGCACCTGTCATGTTCAACCTTCTCAATGATATGAGTTTCCTGCAGTAAGATCACATCAACTTGTTTCCGTTTGAATAAACTATTTACTTGGATCTGGCGGATGTTACTCACCCCACCACCATTTATATTGAGAGTTGCAAGAGTGAGTGTCTTCATATTTGTTTGTGAATTTTGTCTGATGCTGAGAAAACTCAAACTTTGCCTTTGTTATTATTTTCTTTAGTCGATGAAACTGTGATTTTGTGAGGTTTAGTTCCTCGGATTTTTTTTTAGGACCAGTTTTGCAGCCTGAATAAAGGAAGCCAAGTCGGGGAAATGATCAAAAATGACAACATTCCGTTGTCTGTAAGTTTCATTGAGAAACGAGAGAACAAGATGAGGAGGGACTTGGGGCTGATCTACCATTGATTGTGCTACAACCGTCACATCCACCTCCTCCTCTGATTCCGATAAGTCAGACATTGCCCCAAAGGGGTCTGGGGGTCCCCAGAGTGTTGGGTTTGGGAAACATCGGCAGCCTGACTCCTAATTTCCTCAAAATGGAGTCGAATCATTGTTTCCACACTCCTGTGGATTTGCGTTTAAACCCTCATTTACTAAATGGGCATTGTGGTAAGCCGAATAGTGAATGGAATAGGCTTGATTCGTTAGGTCACACAACGTAGGCTTTATTCAGCAAGAACAGTACAGCCTGTAACACAGAAGCATAGCTAAGTCTGTCGCTTAAAACAAGCATGATAGTAGGGGACCAGCTAATAGATTCCGTGACCATTTTCTCAGGACCATGGTTTGAAGGCATATTTTGGATGATAAGGCAATACTAAAAATTTTTAGCCGGGGGATCCCTTGCAAAAGTGTGGGCTAACTCCACCAGACGGCGGAATCCAAGATGGCCGCCAATAATACTGATTTGGCCATATTTCCACTTCTAATTAAGTTAGAAAGATGATTTTTGTGTCTAAATATATGTTTTTGAGGTCAAGGAATTCAAAAAGAACAACTAAAATAATGTAGAATTAAAAGTTACTTCATTTCTAAACAAAATTTCACTGTTTCACCACAAATCAACAATTTATATATACATGTGTATGTTCCGAAACTGGTGAAAGGCATGTTGAACAATAATGACATGGATTAGGATAATAATTTCAATATGAAGACAAAATTAGAAGTCTTAATCAAAGTAATCTGTCAACATGTTAAATAGTCTTGTACAACTGTACATTGTAAGTATTTTTTTTACTAGAGGTAAACATATACTTTAACAGAACTGGTTATATGGATTGCATAAAATTAGATTCATAGGTCAAAGTGATATGCCTACATATCTATTAATACACAACAATCTACATTTGCATAAAAATGTATGCTGAATGGTATATATATATATATAAAACTAAAGTAAGCAATTTAGTGGCCCAAGCCATACACAATATATTGAAAGTTCGTCATCATCAAGATATTCATCTTCATCAGAGTCACTTTCCTCTGAAACAGAAGAATAATCTGGAATGGTTGATTCTTGCAAGGTTTTGGGAAGTGCTGGCCTGAGATGTCGCACTGTCTTGCACAAGCCATTTTCCAGGGTCCATGCATGGGTCAAGGGAGATGTAGCAGGATCAGATTTTTCAAAGTTAAGCAGTAAGTATGTCTGGAAGTTCACTCTCTTCACCTTAAGGTCATGGGACTCTGTCAGGTGGAATTCTTCGGGTTTACTTCCTTTTCATGCTCTTCCACTTTTGAGCTCGAGCTTCCCCCAGAGACAAGCTAATTTTGTCATTGTCGATGAATCCAATAGTGAACATGGCCATGTTATCCAAGAACCTCTCGTTGCAGGGATCTCTTTGCCAACAGGCTGCAGCATAGCCCTGGCTTAATCGAAGGATAATCCTTTTTCCTAGAGTCTTTTTCTCATGTGCAAAGAATGATGTTGTTGTATCACAACCTGTATGTGCATGAAGAGGGACAATTATTTCAGACACAGCCTGGGTACAAATGGTTTGGCAGTTGATGATTTCTCCTTTCCGTCTTATTGCCAGAAACCCATCAATCTTAGGAGCAGCATGTGCAGCCAACACGATAACATCTGTATCTTCTGCATCTAGGATGACTGGTGTTTGGATTCTGCTTTGTGAATTTGAGAATAGATGAAAAGGAGAATTGTATCAGCTTCAATGTGTGCACATTCAAAATCATGAACTTGACCTCCTGTTGTTAAATTCTCACATTTGGAACCCACAGAATATATGATTTCAGCATTGAGGCCTTCTTGACATAACACACGTAGCTCACTCTTTAGGAAGATCTGTAAACGTTGCTCGTTTGCTGAGCTACATAGTAGGTCCTGAAATGCTTTTGGTGATGGGAATTTATCTGATGATTTCATGAAGACATTTCTTTGCCCATCGAGGCAGCCAGATTTGTTTGACCTCGAGCTGTGCTCGCTGTGTTTGATAGAATAAGGTAAGTCATATGGGTCATTAACGAGAACAATTTTACTTGCAGATGAGTGTCTGTTAATGACAACAGAAAGTATCTTTGAAGCATAATCTGCCCATGTGTAGCTTGTTCCATCTGGCTTGTTACGATCTTCAGCTGAAGGGGTGCATAAGTGCCATATGAAACCCATGTCGACTGGAGCTATGAATTCATCTGGTAACTGTTGAACTTTTTCCATGTTCAGTGCTTCTACAAGTTTTGACTTTTGACCCTTTCTCATTGTGCCATTTATATTAAATATTGGCAGACACTCCTCAGTGACTCTATATTCCATCACTTCTGAGAGGAGGAACTTGTCCTTGTGTGCTTCAGGAGTGCAATGACTGATGCCATTGCTTTGTTTCCATAGCTTCGGACTTGGTGATCTTCGCAGCAGAAGCATCTTTTGCTTGTGGTGGGTTGCTAAAATTTCTTCTTGAATTCCTGTGAATGGTTGTATGAAAAGATTTGCAGTTAGTGAACATTCTATCTTTGCAGAACGTTTCGAGCAAATTCTCTCCATCCTCCTCTGCTGAATCAAAGTCACTGACAAGCTCATCAGAAGCAAGAACACCAGACATCAGTGATCTCAGTCTAGTGTTGTTCATGCTGAAAGGATCACAGTCAAACTCAGTAATGCAACTATGTAAATCTTGGACAGCTTGCTCATCTTGTTTGATGCGAGTTGGAGCATTTTCTGTGTGTCCTTGATGTGACTCGTGTGTTTGCAAATGCATGTAAAGATGAACGTACTCTGTTCACCGAGTTTACATTGCGCACATCAGAGAGGAGCATCTTCTCATTTTTCAAGATTTTATGCCAACCAGCTTTCATCTTGGAGCCCTTGTTCATTGTCATTTCAATCCATAGGTCAAGTGCGAGACAAGAGTATGGTTTTCCTGTTATGGACTGTGCAAACAGACCTTCTCTCATGTATTTGGCTTTCTCTTCTGGAAGACTTTCAATTTCTAGATAGTACTCTACAATCCACCTGCCATATTTGTCATTATCATAGACCTGTATTCAGGGTATCATCAGCCTGAGCGATGCTTTGAATTCTTCCCAGTTTCTAGTTCTTGGAGCATGCAAGTTCATCATCAAAATTTCAGTCATTTGTAGAATGTTCAACCAGAATCGAGCCATAGGACTATTTGAACTTTCTATCCTTTCTACTTCATGTGCCAATGCTTGTGACTCCTGGATTAGCTTCATGAAGAGCGCAGGATTCCTGACGTTGCTCTGGCATAGACGAAGGGTCTAGTACAATTTCTAAGTGAACTTTTACCTCATCTGGGTATGTGACTCCATTTTGAATACTTTTGGTGATCATTCGTCTCATCAGAACTTCATACATGAGCCTCAGACATGTGATACTTCTCTTGAAGTGTTTACCTCGTAAGGCTTGATCAACTGGTCCCTCTGCAATGACATCGGTTGCAACAAGAATGTCAGCAAGTCCTGATCCATGGAAACGTTTATCCATTGCAGAAAAAAAGAGCGGTGTAAGTGAAAAGGGCCCATAGGCGGCAAGATAATGCTGAATTGTGTTGGGTGTTCATACTTGATTTGCACTGTGAGGGCGTACACAGGATGGTCACCAACTAACTGAATGAAGGGCATGCTCTTACATTCTGCTGCTGCAACAATCCTACACATCACTTCATGTACAACCATCTTGTTTGGAGGGCGAGGGAATGTCAGGAAGTAATCGGGCTTGCTTTTCACAACAGATGGCTGGACTGTTGCCTGGAAACCAGCAAAAGCACTTATCTTGTGTCTCAGGTGTTCGTGGTGTTTGGTCCTCATTCAAACGTACAAGTGCGTGGATAATTCCCCTCCTTTGCTGTATTTCACTGCTTTTTGGAGTAATATCAATTTCTGTGCGCACAGCTGGACTTCTATGCTGCACTGTTTTGTATGGCTGGACTACATGCTGGTCAACACACATACGTTTTACATCACTGGAGTTCGGAACTGTAAGAGCTTCAGGTGACGTTGATTGATAATTCACAAGGTTTTCTGGCTGAACAAACATCACATTTGTGCGGTGCGATGTGTTTGCTCCTGTCAGTGTATCATCATTGAAGTCATCATTGTCCATTATGGCTGTACCAGGGATGCCAACTGCCAACTCAATAGGACTAGTATTGTTGTTCTAAGTCATACTTGGTCCAAGCATCGTAGAGATGCAGTATGTCTTTGTAACTGATCCCAAGTGAAAATTTCTGTAAAAGGTCAGCAATTTCTCGGCTTCTTTTCAAACCATGCAGTGTGACAGATAACCTAGCTTTGAAAGATGTGCGTGCCCCTGTCCTAAATGAGGAGAGATGTGATGCCATTGCAAAGACTTCAGGATCATCTTTTTCCTTGTTGCTTGCAGCCTTTGTTGTTTTTTTTAGAAGACTTACAAATAACCACAAAAGCTCATCTATTTCTTCTTCTTTGATCAGTTCTTCAAGATGTGGTGGCCATGATATGATTGACATAGTTGATGCCCTACTTCTGAGCCTTTGGGCTACTGTCTCAGCAAGATTCTCATCGCTAATGCCCCCAACTGTTCATTGCTGCTTCAACATAGGTACCTCCAGCTGAGGTGTCAAACACTAAAGCACTTTCATTCTTATGAAAACGGTCATGAAATCCATTTTTGTCTTGGAATTCCTCTTGCAGCATGGATTTCAGGTAGGCTGATTTCACAATTGAAGTCATGCCAAAGTTCTGTAACATACCAGTGTAGTCTTGAAGTAGACTTTGTAAGGTACGAAATTCATGTTGTTGAAATATAACATCACGCACATGTTGGTGAAACATCTGTTTTACTTCAGATAAATGTATGCGTTGTACATGGAGTCTCTTTTCATCACCAGAAGCATTTTGCATTGACGATATGTGTAGTTTCCAACAGGAGCGATGGTAACGAATCTCAGCAGCAAAGGGATCTGGCGTTGATTCAATAAGTGCGAAAAGTCTGTCTCTCATACTCTCATCCTCCAGATAAACTGTATGACTTTTGAAAATGTTCCAGGCATCCATCTGTTCCATGGTGTGAAACTTGTCATGCCCAGGATGCTTTGTATCAACAGGCCTCATACACCAAATGCATAAATGCTTATCATGTATTGTTCCTGTGGCTGAACGTGATTTTCTTCTTTCAGCATCTAGCTTAGAAGTAACAAGGCCTCCAGGATTACTCTGTGTAGGAGGTTGCTCACTTTTGCTTTTACGTTTCAAAGCATGCTCTAGTTTTTGCTTACTTGTGAGCTGAGTTTTGCACAATTTGTGGTAGTATATACCATTTGGTCCATTTTCCCATGAAACGTTGTCAAATAAACTACCATATCTATCGAGTCCTATCCACTTGTTTGCATATTGTTTCAAATGTTCCCAAGCTTCTGGGGATGTCTTGCTTTTGTCTTCATAACAGTCTTGGTTGCAAATAATGCAGCAGCCAGAGGTCATTTCATCACTCCTCCTTTTCTGACCTTTACCAAATGATGTTGCCATTGTTTACATCAACCTGAAAAAAGACAAAACAAACGTAGCAAGTCCAATACAATTATGTGTTCCATATATCTAAAAATAGATGTGTAATAATATCTTAAATAGAAGCTTGGTTTGCACTCAGCACACACTGGACAGGAGGCCGTTATCTTCTTCACTTCCTCGACAGAGAAGGGAAGATTCCGAGTTCTTACGAAATGTACCATCCTTGTAGTGCCGGGGTGGCAGAGAGAATTGTGCAGTTCAATTATGGTATCTGTACTGATTGCCGAGCAGTATGCTCTGGATAAAGTGTCTGCCACTATGTTCTCGCTCCCAGGTCGGAACTGCATATCAAAGTTGTAGCAGGAAAGTTCAATCCTCCTGTTGTAAAAACCAGATCTACAACATTGTCCCAATAGTAGGTTTAATTCAGTTTCGATCTCTAGCTAGCAACACCTGTAAGAAATCACAAGCATTGTAACAGTATACCATAATCATAGAAGTAACAATGGATTAGCCATTTAGTGCAATCAAGCCTGGAACATCGAGCAATACGCACCATTCGAGTATGCACTACCACAGAATAAATGTCACAGAAATGTGTCGGAGCGATGTCCGTCCGAGTTCTTATGGAAACCTCTCAGTGGTCGAAGGGAGCACAGCACATGGGTTCAACTTAGATACAATGTCATTACATTCTCCCCGCCGTTAAAACTACACTTCCGCTTGGCGGGAATCAAGCCAGCAGCACATATCAGTTAGCAGCAGAGTAATATCAATGAGCAGCAGTTGTCAGTCTTTGTCAGTCAGTCCAACCATAGCGGTCAGGGCGGCGAATTTCTCTCCCGGCGCATGTCAGATAGACACCAGGTACCACATCCCGAGGCCGGAATCCCCCGCATCGGAATGTCCGCCTAAGTCGGGTGACGGCGGTAGCCCCACAAAGCCATACGGATCGGGTGCATGTGGCGATGGAGTAACCGGTAGGTTTTCCATTGTCGGATCGACTATACCGTAAGCCGGCTCGTCAGTGTCCCCACATGGCGCAAGATGGCGCACTGAGACTGTAGACTCCCGTCCATTGGGCAACAGTACATGAGCGTGCTCGGGATTGGTTTGGAGAACATGCACTTTGTCAACGAGAGGGTCGTATTTACTTGTGCGAACCACGCGTTTGAGGAAGGCCGGTCTGGGCTCAGCAAGCCAGCCCAGCAGAGGACGGGTACTGCCCGATCGACGCGGGTAGCGAAACATACGGTCGTGGGGAGTTTGATTAGTAGCGGTGCACAGTAAAGTCCTGATCGAACTTAACGCCCCAGGTAGCGACCAAGCCCATCGGTCCAGCCCTAGTCCGTGGGACTTCAGGCTCAGAGTAACGGCTCTCCATATGATGCCATTAAATCGTTCCACCTGTCCGTTCGCCTGAGGCCTGTACGGTGTAGTATAGCTAGAAGCGATATTATGTTGGAGCAAGAAGTGTCTCACATCTTGGGATAAGAACACCGCACCTCGATCAGTGTGCACAAAGGCCGGATTCCCAAACATAGAAAACAAGATCTGCAGCCACCGGATAACCGTAGCCGCAGACATATCGCTGCACGGGAAAGTGAAAGGGAATCTGGAGAACTCATCAACGATCGTGAGTAAATAACGAGAACTACGTGAAGCCGGCAGGGGGTCCTTTGAAGTCCATTGCCAATCTCTCCCACGGCCGAGTGGCCTGGACCAGCGTACCCATCGGAGGATTGTAGAAACGAGGTTTAAGTTCAGCGCATACGGAACAGGTGCAACAGAGCCGACGAATATCCTCAACGGAATAGGGTAAGTTATGACTGCGCACATAATGAGCGAAACGCGTCACGCCGGATGGCACAAGGTGTCATGAAGGATGCACAGATCATCAAAGGGGGTGAGACCCGCACACACCGCAGGCCGTGCAAAAGCATGTGCAAGAGGTTATCCCTCCCCGGGCGATATTTGATCTTGTAACAGAAATCGGCTAGTTCAATCCGCCAGCGAGTGATTTTCTCATTCTTAATGCATTGAGCATGTTGCGTGTCGTACATAAAGGCAACACTTTGTTGGTCCGTAATGATCTCAAAACATTTGCCAAGCAAATATGGCCGCCAGCGCCTGATAGCCTCAATGATGGCGTACACCTCCTTTTCAACAGATGAGTGTCTTTGCTCTGCGGAGGACAGAGTCCTTGAAAAGAAAGCCACAGGCTGCCCCCCTTGAGAGAGTGTAGCAGCTATCGCGTGATCCGAAGCATCGCTTTCCAAAACAAAGGACTTGTTTTCGTCTATCGTCGACACAGCAGTGCCAGCTATGTCAGACTTCAGGCCATGGAAAGCAGCCTTAGCAGCGCGACTCATGGGGAATGCATTGCAATCGACAAGTGGGCGGAACTTCTCGGAAAAATTTTGAACCCACTTAGAGTAATGAGCAAACAGCCCGAGAGCATGCTTCAAAGAAGCTCAATCGCAGGGCGGGACCATGTCGAGCTAGGGTCACAGACACTCTTTATCTGGAGCAATAGAGCCGTGGGTCACGGTGTACCCCAGGAGATCTATCGTTCAAGCAGAATAGCGACATTTAGCCTCGTTCATAGTCAGGCGATACTTGTGTGCAACCTCGAGGAAGCGCTTCAGATTAGCATCATGATGTTCTTTGTCATACCCACAAACCGTGAGATTATCCAGATAAACAAAGACATCGGTTAAATTCTCCTTAGCGATGAGGTCGTCCATAGCCCTTTGGAAGCACGTTACCCCATTCGTGACCCCGAAAGGCAGCTGGGTGAACTAGTACAACCTCTGTCCGGATTCAAACGCAGTGTAGATGCGATCTGCCTCTGAGATTGGAATCTGATGATACACTACGAAGATCGAGAGTGCTGTATACCGAATATTGTGCCACCTGCCGTACCAGAGAATTCATTCCCGGGAGCGGGTAGCCGTCCAATTGGGTAAACCGATTAATCATCTGCGAATATTCGATTATCATGCGTTTGCGGTGCGATTCTGTTCGAACCACCAAAACTTGGTCCCGCCAAGGCGACCGACTAGGTTCTATAATAAATTCATTTAACAGCTGCGCAGTGCGCAGTCTCTTCAGCAATGAATTGCGTGTCCGCCCGTGAGTAGCGTCGCGATTTAACAGCCACCGGAGTAGTCAGTAGTCCTATTGGGAAACAGCGACAGTGGTTCAATTTCCATCCCTGCAAGAGCACACAAAGCAAGAGTATCAGTACCACCAAATTACATTTCAAAACGCCCATGTTGCCGGAGAAAATCGTGTCCTAGCAAAACTTCTGCACATAATGCTGGTGAGACCATTAAATGCACATCCGGAAACATTCGACCCTTAATTACAAGCTTCAGTCGACATTCCCCCTTTGTGCTGAGCCATAGCCCGTGAGAAGCCATGAAGATTCTGCGTTTTGTCCCAAGAATCGGCCAGCCATGCTTCTGAACAAGTCGAAAATCGACAACTATCAGTGGATCCCATGTCAATTAAAGCATTTGCAAAAATTCCTTCAATCATGAGTGGGATAATAGCGCGGGACAGGCCAGGTGGCCCTGCAGATGTCGTCGTCGAGAGGAGGCGCTCGAGCCTCGCGTGTGGATCCGACCCCAGCTAATGTCTTTCGTGCAGTTGAAGTCGCTTGTAGGCCAGTCGTGCTGCCACCAGAGGGCGCTCGTGCCACGCGCGAAGATCCCAGCTTTCGTGTGGTCAAAGTGGATCGTAGGTCGGTCGTGCTGCCACCAGAGGGCGCTCACACCAACCGCGGAGATTCGAAGCCAGCATACGCAGATCGGGGAGCCAAACCCGGAAGAGGGCTGGGCGTCGAAAGAATTCCTGTCAAGGACGATCGTGCCGCGTACCGCTGTGATTGCACGAATTGTTTAGTCAGCGCGGCAAGTCTCATCAAGGTCGAGCTCTCAGCTCGGGGCCCACGGAGAGGGGGTGATTCCAATCAAGGCCGGGCGAGGCGCGCGAGGAGCCGTTCGTTCCGTGGGCGCGGAGATAAGCACATTCAGCGTCGAGCGAGCTCGCCGGCCTCGCGACGAACGACAAACTTTTGCAAAGTGACCCGTCTTCGAACACAAATGACACTTCGCCTCCTTAGCCGGACAAACTGACCTGAGATGGTTCCGGTTCCCGCAGAAATAGCACTTAGCATTATTTCCTGGCTTGGGTCCAGCAGCAGCAGCCGCTGTCAAACTCGGGTCGGGGTCCTCGAGCACATCAGGTGCCTCCAATTCCGGCGAGGATGCAGCATCCTCTAACTCGGCGGTAGCTCTCTCCGGTCGTGTCTGTCGGGATATCCCTGCAGTGACGTATGGGTGTTCATACGAGTCGGCTTGTACCTGTGCTTCGGTGTACACGTGAGATAACCGAAGGGCTGTTTCTAGGGTCAAGTCGTCTTCTTCGAGTAGTCTTTGTCTGACGACCTGCGATCTAATGCCTGAGACAAAAGCATCGCGAGCAAGGTCATCACAGACTTGTGCATGGGTGCATACCTCAGCAGTACAGTCCGTAAATAATCGTCGGAGGTCTTGAGCGAATTGGTCTATAGTCTCCATGGGCTCTTGTCTTCGAGACGTAAGCAAATGTCGGGTGTAGACC
The DNA here is from genome assembly GCF_964187855.1 of Myxine glutinosa. Lineage (NCBI taxonomy): Eukaryota > Metazoa > Chordata > Myxini > Myxiniformes > Myxinidae > Myxine > Myxine glutinosa. The sequence continues at coordinate 186,782,279 of NC_136267.1, read as the reverse complement.
GCGCTTCGTGTTTTGATGTAGATACGTTTCAGCTCGGCCACAGCAGTATCGTACGTAGCACACTGTGTAATGGACATGTACACAGTATGATTCACCTTGGATTGCAACACCGCAAGCTTCGTGTCAGCGGTGATTCCCTCCTGCGAATTCAGATGATTAGTCAGGAGCTTCAGCCAGTGTAGCAGTTGAGCGGATGTGTCTGGCGCTTGGGGGTTCGCGCAGAAAACTGGAACTTGGATCAGCTTATGAGCCATGTTGTTCTCGTTCAGGACGAAGAGAGGAAACTGAATTAATTGTTGTAAAAACCAGATCTACAACATTGTCCACAGTAGGTTTAATTCAGTTTCGATCTCTAGCAACACCTGTAAGAAATCGCAAGCATTGTATCAGTATATCATAATCATAGAAGTAACAATGGATTAGCAATTTAGTGCAAGCAAGCCTGGAACATCTAGCAATACGCACCATTCGAGTATGCACTACCACACAGAATAAATGTCACAGGAATGTGTCGGAGCGATGTCCGTCCGAGTTCTTATGGAAGCCTCTCGGTGGTCGAAGGCAGCATAGCACCTGGGTTCAACTTAGACACAATTTCATTACACCTCCATCTTTGTATTTTATCATTCTTGATCTCTCCCGATTGCTTTGAGTCAAACATGAAGGCTGCAGACTCCTGATCAGTGATCAGGGTGAAATGGCGTCCAGTCAGATAGTGTCGCCACTTACGCAATGATTCAACAATGGCATATGCCTCTTTCTCCACTGAAGAATGTTCGCATTCAGTGTTCACACTCGCATTCAGTGTCCTAGAAAAAAATGCCACGGGTCTCCCAACTTGGTTGAGTGTGGCAGCTATCGCAATGTCAGAAGCATCTGTCTCAACAACAAACGGAACGGACTCGTCAATAGAATTAACCACCGATTTCTCCACCTCTGCTTTCAGATCATTGAAAGCTTGTTGGGCTGCATCAGACATAGGAAAAGAACCGACCTGAACAAGGGGGCCAACCTTCTTCGAGTAGTTAACAATCCACTGTGAGTAGTACGAAAACGTACCCAGTGCACGACGCAGAGACCCCTTATCCACTGGAAGGGGAAGATCACGGAGTGGCCGAAGTCTCTCTGGGTCGGGCCTAATTAACCCATTCGAGATTGTATATCCCAGGAGACCAACTGAGGCTACAGAGAACGAGCATTTATCAAGGTTGAAGGTTATGTTGAACTTCTTGGCAGCCTCGAGAAATTTGTGAAGATTATTGTCATGCTGTTCCTTACTTTTGCCACAGACAGTAATGTTATCCAGGTAAGCATAGGTATCAGACAGTCCGTTATCTGCAATAAACTGATCTATCACCAGTTGGAAACAGGTGACTCCATTTGTCATCCAGAATGGAATCCTGGGAAATTGATACAACTGCCCACACACCTCAAAGGCAGTATACGGTTTGTCTCCATCTCTGATAGGGACCTGGTGGTAGGCGGACTTCAGGTCGATAGTACTGTATAGTTGATACTGCGCTACCTTGTTGACCAAATTGTCTATCTTTGGTAGTGGGTAGGCATCTTGTTGCGTGAAGCGGTTGACTGTCTGTGAATAATCAATCACCATCCGCCTTTTGTGTCGCTCATTCGTTGTAACTACAACTTGAGCTCGCCAGGGCGAGGTGCTGGGCTCAATAATGCCCTCTTCGAGCAACCTCCTCGTTTCTGACTCAATGAAACAGTTGTCTGGTGCACTGTACTTTCTTGATCTGACAGCAATGGGCTTACAGTTGGGAGTGAGATTGACAAAAAGTGGTGGAGGTGGTATGGAGAGGGTAGCTAGCGTGCAGACAGAGTGGTGGTTTATCTCGCCCAAACTGCACAGTAACACTCGTGATGTTTCATGAAATCCTGGCCGAAAATTACATCACTACATAGGTCAGGTAAGATGGAGAGTCGAACATCACGGTATGTACAGCCCTTCAGCTCGAGGTTCACTAAACAATGTCCAGCTATTCGTGTCAACAATGAGGTTGATGCCATTGATACTCTACGTGTCCCTGGGTGTACACATAGTTTGTACACCTTAACCAGCCTCTGGCACACAAAACTTTCCGAGCTCCCAGTATCCAAAAGTGCTCTACACTTGTTACCATTCACAAGCACATTAACTGTTGCCTTAGAAAGGTTTCCTAGTAATGCTGTGTATATCGTAGCTAGGGTTGAGGTGTGGAGCATAGCTGCAGCCCTCAGCCCAGACGATCTACATACTTTAGCAAAATGCCCCATTTTCCCGCACTTATTACACACAGAATCCCGAGCCAGACAAACATAGAGTATGTCGAGAGTTCCCACAGAAAAAACACTTCGGCTGTTTCCCAGAGGCAGCGACTACTTGAGAGACATCTGGAGGAGTAGGTCGGTAAGTCCTTGGTTCGGCTTCCGCAAGAGGTTTGTCTACCAAAGAGGTTATGACTGCGTTCAGGGGTGTTACAGGTGCCGTATATGCCTCAGAACACGTCTGCGCTTGATCAAGGGCCCGAGCTTGGTCAAAAGCTGTCGTGAGATCCAACGTTTTATTCCCGAGGAGCCATTGGCGGATGACATGAGACTGCAATCCACTTATGAAAGCATCCCGGATGGACACCTCTTTGTATTTCTCAGGAGTCACAGCCTTGTAATTGCAGTCTCCACTCAAACACTTCAATGCCTGCAGGAATTCATCAAGGGTTTCACCCGGTTGTTGTCGATGACTCGCCAATAGGTGCCGTGCATATACTTCTTTCTTTGGTCTAACATACATGTTTCATAAGGTCTGTATGGCAGTGTCGTAATCTTCACAAACAGCGATGTACTCGTACACACTTGGAGCTACATAGTTTACGAGCACAGTTAGCTTCTCCGGTTCGTGATGCTCAGTTGCTCTCCAGAAGTTGTCGAACGTCTTGTACCAATGGTTCCATTCCTTTGCAGCATTGCTGGAGTTTGAGTTTGCTTCAAACCGCTCAGGACGTAAGAACTTCTCCATTATGAAAATTCTCGCTGAATATATTGTGATAAGCCGAAGAGTGAATGGAATAGGCTTGATTCGTTAGGTCACACAACGTAGGCTTTATTCAACGAGAACAGTACAGTCTGTAACAACACAGAAGCATAGCTAAGTCTGTCGCTTAATACAACAAGCAAAATAATACTAATAATAATACTACATCCGTAAGCATAGCAATCCTACATTAATAATTAACCAATAACATAACGATTATTAGTCCTACTGTGGTGCTGTGCACACACGACTCGATTGCCAGAGAGGTAGGCCACAACGCGTTGGTACAAACAAAGAGTCTTTATTAAGAGCTCGCACTTCAGCACTGCGCGGGCTCGAGCTTGGAGCCCGCATATATGTCCCGAGGCCACGTCTTGCCCCCGGGCGTGGCCGATCGGTCGAAAGGCGGGGCGTGCATTTTCGTTCCCCGCCTGGATGTTCGCGCCACCCGCTGGTGCGCGGAATTATTGTCCCTTGTGCCCGCCACACTACCGTAATTATCATCCATCCACACCGGCCCACGCAGCATCCATCTTGAATATCGTAATTCACTCGGGCTAATCGCAAGACCCGGATATATATGTATAACCTATGACGCTGATATTGATGTTGTTGTTTAACTATGGGGGAGGGGAAAAGATCCAGGCTCTCGGGCTTGCAGTATGGAGGAGGATTTGGAATGACAATCTATAACAGGCATCATTATGTCTTCATCTTTGATAACTTCCTCCCGGCACCCCGGAAGATTAAATTTGGCCAAATGACAGGATGGATGGACCGTAATGCAGGCAACACAGGATACAGAATACCCTCAAACCCGCCCTGCAATGGCGTCCAACTCCGACGTGCTCTCCTCACCTTGGGACATCCTGTATTTTAACTATCCTCTGCTCTTCATACAAAAATGTGCAAAGAACCAATTCATGGTATTTCAAACCAATAACAAAGCCTGCATTGTATCAAAGGGGAAAGTCTGACAAAAAGTCAATGACTGAAATGGAAATGGTTGTTGTTGTTTTACATTGTCCTTTACAATATGGAAACTTTGACCTTTTCAATCTAACGCCACCGTCATTTTACATTTCTCTGGACTTACTGATTGACCCTCATACCTGTTGTGAATGTGAACCTTTGTTGACTCATAGATGAAGCTGTGATGTAAAACCTTTTGCTTTGTAGAATTTGAATTTCCTGAAGAAGAAGAACATGACTCAAGCAAGGCATCACACAACGAGCAGTCTCTGCTCACCTGGCTGTTTCTGCGTCTTCTGGCCACACGTAGAGCCAACCACGTGATCAACTTCCATGAGACACCATATTGAGATTCCAACCTGCTTTGTATATTTTCCAGTTATGTCTTTATATACCTACGTTGACTTGATTACATAATCTCAATTGAACAGAATCAAACTCAGTGGTTGTTGTGCTTCACATGTGATGTTGTCGTTTCGACTGTTGTTGATGTGTGAATAAAACTGAACGTGAGCATTGGCGATCTCTTCAGCATCTTGTATTTTCGCTTCACAGTGTTGTGTGTAATATTGCTATGGTATCGGCACATGTGCCGGGCCCTTGAGGTGCGTATTCGGACTCGCCGCCACCACCGACCCTGTTACCTGTTGGTGACCTAATGAACTGAACAAAGGTCCGTGCCCTCAGCGTTCACCCATCTCACTACCAACGCTACTACTACTTCTACTACTACTACTACTACTACTACTACTACTACTGCTGCTGCTACTACTAATACTAGTACTACTACTACTACTACTACTACTACTTCTACTACGCCACGCCACGCCATTTTGCTGCTCATCGAGCCATGCCATTTTCGACATTTCCTTCTCATCCTCTTCCGTTTTCGTTTGTATTTTTGGTTTATTTGGGTTATTTGAACCGAGTTGGTTCATTTTGTTAGTTTACTTTGACGTCCCGTTTGAGTTATTAGCCCTTTGTGTTCGGGCCTAGCCGCACCCGTGTGGGACTAGATTTGCCGCGCCCGATTTGTGGCGTATCACAAACTGTTTGACCTCCTTGTTTTTGCTTAATGACCCTTGACTTTCTGTGCTAAATTTGCATAGTTTTGGCGATTAAGCCGATAAGTTATTTGCTCAACGCGCGTTTGATTATCCTTTTGAGTTAATCTTTAGCATACCGGTCCGGTCGTGCTGAAATAAGCAAAAACTCGCGAACGAGCTCATTGGTATTTTTTTTTTTCATTTTCATTTGACGGGAAATATACCGTTAATAGTAATCATGCCTCTGGATGGTACATGGGCAAGGATGGCCGCTACTACCTCTGGTGCAGGTGGGAACCGCCCTGCCCACCCGTTTAAGGTGTTAACAAGGAAGCACGGGGTGAAATGCGAGTTGGGACAAATCACCCAAATAGAGGCCTATGTGAACGCACTCGCTAGTGTGGTTGATCCAGCAACGATAGTTGCAGCCTCGAAAATGTATGGACAAGCTGTGTTCTTTCTTAACTCAGAGGCTGCAGCAAACAAAGTCATTGAGAAAGGGATTAGTGTGGGAGGACTCTTTGTACAAGTCGAGCCACTCTCAAGTCTTGGTACAAGGATAATTATATCTAATATACCTCCTTACATGCCTGACAATGTCGTGGTGCCTTTCCTGGAACGACTGGGAGTGTTGAGATCACCCATCAAGCCTGTGTCTTTGGGCTGTCATGAGCCCTATCTACAACATGTCTGGTCTTTTAAAAGACAAGTATCGATTGAATTGGGAAAGGAGGCTGAATGTGAGGGGTCGTTTGTTATTCCTTTTGACGGAAAGAATTACAGGGTGTTTTATATGACAAACGAACCCCGTTGTTTTGTATGCAAAGCGAAGGATCACAGGAGAGCAGACTGCCCCACTATCATTAAAGAGGTTGCAGCTCCTCAACGTCCAGATCAGCCTCGAGAGGATCCCAGCGTCACTGAAGGTAACCTAAGAGAGGCGGTTGCTCCTTTGTGCTCGAGGGCAGTGGACCCTCAAGAAAGTTCTATACCAGCTTCTCATCCCAACTCTTCCACTGCCATAAATCAATGGCAGGCAGTGGGAGCAGGGAAGGCAAAGAGAGCACAGAAGAGGAAATCAGAACCCGCAGAGGATGGGACCACGGAACACCCTGGTACAATTGAGGATGACACGGGAAGTAATGTGTCAAAGGGATTTGTAAAGCCTAGTATTCTGAAGGAGAAAAGAGTGGTAACCCAATCTGAAGAAATGGAAGAAGAAGAAGAAGAGGAAACTTCATCAAACGACAGGATATGGAGAGTCTTCTCTCTCAGATCCACCCAAAGACAGTTTGAAGAATGAACAGGAAGGGACCCCGTCAGGTAGTAAACCCAGCACGGTAAAGACAAACAACCTGGAGGTATCTGACTTGACAGGGCCAAACGATACTGTGATGTTGGCTCCTGAGAAAATGCATCCAATAATAACAACTGCAACGAAGCTTCAAAATAAACCAGGGATTGAAACATCTACAAGAGCAGTTCTGAACCGAAGGATTAACACCGAAGTTTCAAAGGATTCTGAAGTAGCATTCATCGGTGGGACAGACAGAGAGAGGGAACCAGACACACAAGCATCAATAAAGTTGCTGGCACTGACCGACATCTCAGGTGATGTCACTTCACTCACTGTTGGCGCAGAAAGGGGAATAGTTGAGCACATCTCTATTTTACCACCCCAAAAGGTTGGATCTCCTATACCAACTGAGGAGGAGGCATCCATTCCCACAGGTGAAGCAACGTCCGCCGCATCAGAGCCAAAGGAGCGTTCCTCTGCGCCAGAAGATTATGCCAAGTCAGCCTTGAGAGACGACATGGCAGAAGACTTGACACATTGTACAAGTTCACCAAAGGAGAAGGATCTTGAACCTCCAGACAGCGATGATGAGGAAAGTATTGGTGATGGGGAAGACTATCAAGGGTCACTGACTGGTTTAGAGACAGACCTACCTGCAGGACGCCATTCCTGCATTCCCAGCCAGGAAATACTCGAGTAAAGCTTGCATAGCAGGAAGAAAGTGGAAAATGCGCTGAAACGGTGGAAAGATTATGACTTGCTAGTGCATTCCTTGTATGCACTAAGGAGAGAGGGACATAAAACAAGGACTTCAGGCTCGGCCGAACAAGCCCGAGTCAGGAAGTTTCTAGCAAAGTTGTTGAGTTACGGGCCTGAATATAAATTCGTTTAGGAGGATGAATTTCACAGAAACAAAACTCTCAATACAATAATGACATCAAACTTACGAATAGGATCATTGAATGTCAATGGCTGTAAGGATGCATTCCGTGTGCACCAGGTATTGTCATTCTGTGTGAAGGAAAAACTTGAAGTTGTGGCGGACACAAAAGCCCACTGGCGTGGTGACATCATTCCGCGCACCAAGTGGGCGGTGGCCACGCACCAGGGGTAGGCGTGGCCTCATGATATACACCGGGCGCCCAGCCCGGGACAGTACAGTGTTAGTGTAGTCTTACAATAAAGACGTTTATATGTTACCGCTTGTCCGCTTCCTCCTTGCTCACAAGCAGCGCGCGTAACGCCGCGCTTTACTGGTGACCCTCGACGTTGGATCTGCTGGAGCGATCCTTCCACACGCGACGCCATCGCCATGGCCGACTTCGTCAAACTTCCGGAATTTTGGGAGGCTCAGGCCGAAGTCTGGTTCGTCCAGGCCGAAGCCCAATTTCAGCTTCGGCGCCTCACCGGCGATGACACGCGCTATTGCCACGTCGTCGCCTCCCTCGGGCCCGGCACGGCCGCTCGAGTTGTGTCCGTCCTTCGCCACCCACCGAACGGCCACAAGTACGAGGCACTCAAGCGGCTACTCCTAGCCACGTTCGGCCTTACGGACGACGCACGGGCCGACCGCCTCCTGGATCTCCCCGAGCTCGGTGAGACGCGCCCGTCGGTCCGAATGGACCATATGCTGTCACTGTTGGGCGACGAAGCCCCCGGTTCGCTATTCCGGGCGCTTTTCCGGCGCCAACTTCCAGCGCAGGTCCGCCTCGCGTTGGCCGGGACCGAGCTAACGGAACCCCGAGCATTGGCGGCCGAAGCGGACAGGTACTTCGCCGCTTCGGACATGCGGGCGAGCGTCGGCGTGGCCGTCACGGCCCTCGACGCTGATGTTCAGCAGCATGTTCCACAGCATCAGCTTCTACAGCACGCTGATGTTCAGCAGCATGCTGATACGCACCTCGTGAACGCCGCCACGCCCCGCCCACCGCCGCAGCGAAAACCGCCACCGCGGGGAAACCCGCCAACTCCACCGGCCTGGCGGAGCCAGCCGCGCTCCTCCAGCTCCACCACCTGGTGCTGGTTCCATGCCAAGTTCGGCCACGAAGCTCGGCGGTGTCATCCGCCGTGCTCCTTCAACGGGTCGGGAAACGCCCGGGCCGGCGCTCAATAGTGGCGATGAGCGCCGGCCATTCGAACAGCCTGCTGTTCATAACGGACACCTTCTCCAGGCGCCGTTACCTGTGCGACACGGGAGCGCAGGTGAGTGTCATTCCCGCCGGCACGTCAGACAAGCACGCCGCGGGTGGGGGCCCCGCGCTGCTTGCCGCGAACGGGACGCCCATCCGTACGTACGGAAAACGCTGCCTCTCTCTGCGGTTTGGAGGGCAGGTTTTCCGATGGACGTTCGTCACCGCCGACGTGCCCATGGCACTGCTTGGCGCGGATTTCCTGTGCGCTAATGGGCTCCTGGTCGACGTCAAGCGCAGACGGCTTGTCCAGGCCGAGACGTTCAGCTCGCTCGCTTGTGCGTTGCCCAGATCAACGAGCGGCTTGCCAAGCGGCTTGCCGAACGATTCGGTTCCGGCCACGTTGGTCTGTACGCTTCCGGCAGCGGACGCATTCACCCGCCTCCTCGCCGGCTTCCCGGCCCTCACGCGGCCCACCTTCTCGGCGGGGGCCGTCAAGCACGGGGTGGCCCATCACATCCCCACCGTCGGGCCACCGGTCTACGCCCGGGCACGCCGCCTCGAGCCGACGAAGCTGGCGGTGGCAAAAGCGGAGTTCGCTACCCTGGAGCGACTCGGCATCGTTCGGCGCTCAGAGAGCGCTTGGGCGTCGCCGCTGCACATCGTGCCGAAGCCCGGCGGGGGATGGCGACCGTGCGGGGACTATCGCCGTCTCAATGACGCCACGACTCCCGACCGCTACCCCGTCCCCCACATTCAGGACTTTTCCGCCCGTTTGGCGGGCAGGTCCTTCTTCTCGAAGGTGGACCTCATACGCGGCTACCATCAGGTCCCCGTCAGGCCGGAGGACGTCCCGAAGACGGCGGTCATCACGCCATTCGGACTCTTCGAGTTCTTGCGCATGCCCTTCGGTCTGAAGAATGCGGCTCAGGCGTTCCAGCGACTGATGGACAGCGTCCTGCGCGACTTGGATTTTGTCTACGTTTACCTGGACGATATCCTCGTCGCCAGCGCGTCCCGCGAAGAGCACCTACGCCACCTCCGCACGCTCTTCGAACGCCTGGGCCAGCATGGCCTGATTGTGAACCCCGCAAAGTGCCGGTTCGGCGCCGCCACAATCGATTTTCTGGGGCACCGTGTCACCAGGCACGGAGCCGTCCCCCTACCGGCCAAGGTGGAGGCGGTGAAGGGGTTTCCGCGCCCCCGCACGATCAGAGGGCTGCAGGAGTTCCTGGGCATGGTGAACTTTTACCATCGGTTCCTGCCCCGTATCGCCCAGCTCCTGCGCCCCCTGCACGAAGCTCTCCGAGGTAAGCCGGGCAAAGGCGACGTTACCTGGACCGAGCAGATGGACACGGCGTTCACGGGCGCGAAGCTCGCCTTGGCTAACGCCACCATGCTCGCGCACCCGGCGCCCGATGCACCGATCGCCCTCACCACCGATGCCTCGGACTACGCGGTGGGCGCAGTGCATGAGCAATGGGTGCGTGGAGCTTGGCAACCGCTGGCGTTCTTTAGCCGGCAGCTTCGCCCGCCCGAACGCCGTTACAGTACCTTCGACCGCGAGTTGCTCGGACTTCACTTGGCGGTCAGGCACTTCCGCCATCTGCTCGAGGGCCGGGCGTTCACTGCCTTCGTCGACCACAAGCCGCTGAACTTTGCGATGGGCAAAGTCACCGAGCCGTGGTCGGCCCGGCAGCAGCGTCACCTCTCGGCCGTGTCCGAGTACACGACGGACATCCAGCACGTCGCGGGGAAGGACAACCCGGTGGCGGATTGCCTTTCCCGGGCCGTCGCCCACGCAGTCCACCTCGGCATCGACTATGCCCGGATGGCAGCGGACCAGGCCGCTGACCCCGACGTCCAGGCCTTGCGGACCGCCGTCACGGGCCTCCGCGTCACCGAGGTGCCGTTTGACGGCGCGGGCGCGGCCCTCTTGTGCGACGTCTCCCTCGGGCGTCCTCGCCCCATCGTGCCCGCGGGCTGGCAGCGCCAGGTGTTTGACGCCATCCACGGCCTGTCCCACCCGGGCGCGAGGGCCTCCCAAAGGCTGATCGCCGACAAGTTCGTCTGGCATGGCCTCCGGAAGGCCGTCCGCGGCTGGGCCAGGACGTGCCTCGCGTGCCAGCGCGCCAAGGTGCACCGGCACACCCAGGCCCCGTTGGCCCCGTTCACGGTGCCGGAACGCCGGTTTGACCACGTCCACGTGGACCTGGTGGGACCTCTGCCCCCCTCGCGGGGTTTCACCTACGTCCTCACCATGGTGGACCGCACCACCCGGTGGCCGGAGGCCGTGCCCTTGGCGTCGACAACGGCGGCCGATGTCGCGCAGGCTTTCATCGCCACCTGGGTCGCCCGGTTCGGCGCCCCCTCAGACATCTCATCCGACCGCGGCCCCCAGTTCACCTCGGAGCTCTGGGGGGCGGTTGCGCAGGGGCTCGGGGTCCGGCTGCACCGAACCACGGCCTACCATCCCCAGGCTAACGGCCTGTGTGAGCGATTTCACCGCTCATTGAAGGCCGCGCTCCGGGCCACCCTCCGCGACGGCGGCTGGGTCGACAGGCTCCCCTGGGTCCTGCTGGGCCTCCGGACGGCGCCCAAGGAGGACCTGCGCGCATCCGCGGCGGAATTGGTCTTCGGGCAACCGCTGCGGGTGCCGGGCGAGTTCCTCCCCGACTCCACGGCACCATGGTCCGCGGCACAGCAGCGCTCCGCTCTACAAGAGACCGCCCAGAGGTTCGCCCCGGTGCCAACGGCATGCCACGGGCACCCACCGACGCACGTCGCCCCGGAGCTTCGCACGGCGGAGTACGTCTTCGTCCGCCACGATGCCCATCGGACACCACTGCGGCCCCCGTACGACGGGCCTTTCCGCGTGCTGGAGACCGGGGCGAAGCACTTCACCCTGGACATCGGCGGTACTCCTGACCGCGTTTCGGTAGACCGCCTCAAGCCGGCCCACCTCGATGTGGACCATCCACCGCCAGTGGCCCGACCCCCACGTCGGGGCCGCCCTCCTGCGGGCGGACCCCCGGCACCGCCCAGCCCCGCCGCCACGCCGCCCCCCGGTCCTGCACCCATCCCAGGGGCAGCCAGGGGCATCCCACCTGGCATCCCTGCACCCCGGACGCCGCCGATCGCCAGGGGGCGCTTCGGCCGGGTCATTCGTCTGCCCCGCAAACTGGCCCTCCAGGTGCGCGGGAATTCTGGGGGGGCGCGTGTGGCGGACACAAAAGCCCACTGGCGTGGTGACATCATTCCGCGCACCAAGTGGGCGGTGGCCACGCACCAGGGGTAGGCGTGGCCTCATGATATACACCGGGCGCCCAGCCCGGGACAGTACAGTGTTACAGTGTAGTCTTACAATAAAGACGTTTATATGTTACCGCTTGTCCGCTTCCTCCTTGCTCACAAGCAGCGCGCGTAACGCCGCGCTTTAAAGTAACCTTTTTGCAGGAAACCCACACGACCCCAGAGGCTGCATCCCGATGGGAAAACCAATGGGAAGGCTTGGCCTTTTTCAGTCACCTAACGGACACATCTTGTGGAGTGGCTACCCTCCTTTCACCAAAGAGGAAACCTGAAATACTTGTCGTAAAGGAAGCCAGTGTGGGGCGGTTGCTACATATAAAAGCAAAGTTTGAAGAATTTGTTGTCAATTTCGTCAACATTTATGCACCTTGTGTAGGAGTTGCAAGGGGGATTTTCTTCAACCGGTTGCAGAGATTCATGCTCACCTTGCCTGGTGAAGAGTGTGTAATTCTTGGAGGAGACTTTAATTGCACTCTAAACCCCTCCCTTGATCGAATAGGTCAGGAGCCGCATAATCCCTCTGTAAGAATATTACAACAAACCATAACACTGTTAAACTTGAGGGATATTTGGCACATACAACACCCCACAGACAGAACATTCACGTATACGAGTATCAGAGGTGGTCATATATCACAATCCCGGCTCGATAGAATTTACGTGTCTCACCGTTGGTGTAAGATTGTCAGTGACTCCGGCATAAAAGTTGCCCATTTCACAGATCACAACTTGGCCTGGATTAAGTTTTCCCTGGCGGAAACAAGGTGAGGCCCTGGCTTGTGGCACCTGAACAATGCTTTAAGTCAGGATGAAGCCGTTTTGTCAATCTTTTTGAATTTTTGGCAAGCCTGGAGGAATAAAAAAGGAGATTTTTGCTCACTTGGATTCTGGTGGGATGTAGGCAAGGTACGATTGAAATTGCTGTGTCAGGAATACTCGTATGGATCGAGCAAAACACTTGGGTTAGGGATCAAAAGACTGGAAGAGGAACTGCTGCACCTTGAGAAGCACCTGGCCACACTTACCTCTACTGAACTGCAGGCATACCAAGAAAAAAAGAGCACCCTTAAAGCATGTAGTCGTGTGAAGGCACGAGGGGCGTATGTGCGCTCTCGTTTGCAGTTTATTTCTGAGGATGAATATGTCCTGAATTATCTCAAAGGGGTGGAAAAACGCAAAGGTCAATTCAGGACTATAGCGAGTGTTCTCGCAGAAGATGGTCTCTTGCTCAATGGCTCTGAGGGTGTTCAAAAACGAATTAGAGCCTTTTACGCTCAGCTGTATTCGGGTAAGAGCACAGATGCAGGTGCAGGTGGCACTTTGTGGAGTAGTCTTCCTGAAGCCTCTGTAGAAGACCGGGAGCAGCTGGAGACTCCATTATCTCTGGAAGAATTGAAAACCGCCCTGCACAGCCTATCAAGAGATAAATCCCCTGGCATGGATGGCTTATCATGTGAATTCTATACAAAAGTATGGGACTTGGTTGGACCTGATTACCTAAGCGTAGCTCAGGAAGCATGTGATACAGGTATAATGCCCCTTTCTTGGCGTCGAGCGATGCTGGTCTTGATTCCCAAGGAGGGTGACTTGAGAGACTTGAAGAATTACCGCCCTGTGTCTCTGCTGTGTGTGGATTATAAGGTCATGGCTAAAATATTGTCACTCCGTCTCGGACCAGTCCTGACAAAATTAGTCAGCCCGGACCAATCTTATGCCATTCCAGGCAGGACAATACATGACAACATATCCCTTGTCAGAGACCTGATACAGTATGCGGACATGACTCGGACTCAAGTCGGATTTCTTTCCTTGGATCAGGAGAAAGCCTTTGACCAGATGAACCATGAGTATCTGTTTGAAACCTTGCTAACATTTGGGTTGGGGAGGAGATTTGTAGGCATGATTCAGACGTTGTACATGTCGGCAGAATGCCTAGTCAAAGTCAACGGTTTCTTGCTCGCGCCCTTTCCATTTGAGAGAGGAATAAGACAAGGATGTCCCCTGTCCGGCCAATTATATTCCCTATGTATCGAACCCTTCCTTTGTTTGATGAGAAGAAGGCTAACTGGCATTGTGGTGCCACACAACAGGGTCAACCTCAAACTTTCTGCATATGCAGATGATGTTCTCGTGTTTGCCAGTAATGCAAGGGATATGCAAATAGTTTATGATTGTCAGCAGGTCTATTCAGCAGCATCGTTTGCTACAATCAATTGGAGGAAAAGCTCGGGGCTTCTAATTGGACAAATGCAGGTAAAGGAGTTACCAACACTTTTTCAGAAATTTACCTGGAGTCGCAATGAGCTCAAATATTTGGGGGTGCACTTGTCCACTTCCCATGGGTCCTCACCACTCATTAACTGGAACACTTTAGGGGACAAGATCGAAGCAAAGTTGAGAGACTGGAGTGGACTACTAAAAGTCCTGTCTCTGAGGGGAAAAACACTCCTTATTAAACAGTTTATAATTCCGAAGTTAGTATTCAGGCTCTCTTGCATAAGCACTCCAGAGGAGTTTCTGGTTACGATGCAGAGGAAGCTACTGGACTACTTTTGGAATAGTAAACACTGGGTTTCCCTGGGCAATCTGAGCTTGCCTTTTGCAGAAGGTGGACAGCCTTTTCCCTGCCTTCGAAGCCACTACCACGCATCCAGGCTGAAGACCATACAACGTTACCTACATGTGAACCCTGCACTGCAATGGTGCTCACTGGCATCATACTTCTTCAGCAAAGTGCTCAATCTTGGGTACAAAAGGAATCTTTTCATCATTACATCTCAGAGCCTGTCTAGTGCTACATTGCCTCTTTTTTATCAAGAAATGCTGAGGGCTTGGAATGTAGTCGACGTACAAAGAACACTTCCTTATCCAGGCAAGGACCTGTTAGCAGAACCGCTCATTCTCAACCCTCTTCTACAGGGCCCAACTCTGGCTTCCTTTTCAGTAAGAAGGAGCCTCTTAGCTGGTAGCATATCCACAGTGGGAGACCTTCTGAACGATGGTAAGAGAACGCTTTTACCCAAGGAACTCGCAGCGAAAATGGGCCTGAGGACAATCAGGATCCCCTCCAGGATACTTGAAGAGGTCAAAAGCTCCTTGCCTCCCGATTGTCTGGAATATCTAGAGAATCCCAAAGAGGGTGATGGATCTGGACAGCTGTCCATCGGTAACTCCATGGATTTTAAAATCCGACCACGATGTTGCGAGCTCTCTCAGCCAATACCTGCAAACAATATGAGTAAGACCCCTGGCACAGTGGAAATGTCGTTCTGTGGGCTATCAAGGAAAAATATATACCTGCTAGTGATCCACTCGCTCCATTATATAGCTCTTGCAACCCGACTTGATACTCCCTGGCGTGAGACTCTTCCACTTCCTTCGACTGTTCATCCACGTTGGGATTCACTCTATCTCTACCCAACGCCAAGAATGATGGCAGACTTAAGTTGGAGGTTGCTACATGGTGCACTGAGCTCTGGATCTATGATGCGGCATTTCACTAACTTCTCAGAGGATTGCTGCTTTTGTGGTGAAAGGGAAACTATATTTCACATATACCTTCAATGCCACCGTCTTGAACCAGTGTTCTTACTGATGAAAAATCTTCTCTTGCGCTTCTGGCTTCACTTCTCTCCAACACTTTTTATCATCGGGCACCCGGTAAAGAAACTAAGCAAGTCACGAGATCTCCTTGTTAACTTTATTTTAGCCTGTGCAAAAATGGCAATATATAAAACCAGGAAGGCAAAAATTGAGAAAGATGTGGTGGAACACAGTTCTGTATGTCTGAAGGGCTTAATACGCTCACGCATTATTTCGGAGTACAAGGCGGCAGAATATAGTAACACTGTTCAAAAGTTTAAGGAAACCTGGACTATAAATGATGCACTTTGTACGGTCTCCCCACAAGATACTTTGCTCTTATTTGTATAAATGTGTTATTTGGCATTCTTTTTGGTGTTCTTTGGCGTTCTATTTTGGTGTTCTTTGGCGTTCTTTTACCTTCCCCTTATCTGTCTTGGTAGTGCTTTCTCTTCAAAATGCTCTACCTTGTCTACTGTAGTTCAAACCATGGACTTGCAGAGATGAGGAATTGAGCGACATTAAACTGGGAACATATGTTTGCCTGAGCTTGCATGAGCTCTGAACGCAAATCTCTGTAACCTTTCCAACAAAAGCACTACTACTACTACTACTACTACTGCTACTACTACTACTGCTGCTGCTACTACTACTACTAATACTACTACTACTACTGCTGAGCAAGCCGTGGGTGAACGCTAGCTAATCTCTACTGAAATGAAGAAGCGAAACAGTGGGGCAGAACTCCCATCTATCTATTATGTACACACCATGTCCCATCAATGAAAGAAAGGACGAGAACAAAGCAGATTGGAAAATGTAACACCTATTTATTTACCAAACAAGCAACCAGAAGTTTTTATTCACGCAGCAAAATCAAAGGTGAAAGGGCATTTATTTAGAGCAGGGACAATAATAAACCGATCACTTGGTTGAAGGTAGGACTGATGGGGTGATGGGGGGTTGATGAATTGAGGTTTCGTGAATTGAGGATTGGTGAAGTGGACCGATGGTGGATTGAAAGAAAGGGATTGGTGGAATGTGGAGACAGCACACCGGGAATACACAGACTATTCTAACAACAACGGCTCGCGGACTTCCTCTCCTGTCAGTCAACGTGTGGCTCCAAATGGAATTCTCTCATCTCCCCTTTCTGTCCAAGCTGGAGTTCCTCAGTGCAGTGTTCTGGGCTCTGTCCTTTTTTCTATTCTTCATCAACGATCTCTCAGACTCTTTGGAAAATCCTCTATCTTTTTGCTGGTAACACCAACCTCTGCTGCTCCATATCTCAACCCTGAGATCGGCAGGCAGCAGCCTCCTCTCTTTGCAGACCTGGACAAAATCACAAACTGGTCAAACACGTGGAACATGTCTTTCAATCCTGACAAATCTCAAACTCTTACTTTGTCTTTCCGAAAACACCGTATGGACAACCCTCCCGTCTATTTCTCAACAATACTCTCCAAGAAGTTCTGTCACTCAAGCTTTTGGGTCTCACTATCTTTCTTTTTTTTTTTTTTTTTGGATACAGGATCGAGGCTCATGAAAGAGCTAACATTTATCACACAAAAAAAATCAAAGAGACAAACAAAACATATAATAAGGGTAGCGGTAGACAACATGGGGAGAGAACGGGGAGCACACAAACACAACATTTGAGAGCAGGGACATCGGGAGATCTGTGGGAGGGAGAGGGCTTGGGGGGAGGAGGCGTGGGAAGCCGACTGGGCATCCTCCGTCGTGCGAAGTCCTTCCTTGGCACACCTGAGCTCCTCACCACATACAAGGCTTTCATCTGCAGCTCAATGGAATACTGCGCTCCCCTCTGGGCTGGTGCTCCTGCTTCACACCTAGCTCGGCTTCACTCTGTTGAAACCAAAGCTTTCAGAATCATTGGAATCTCCTGCTATGAAGCTAACTCTGAGGGCCTTTCACTCACTCACCGCAGGCAGGTTGGTGGACTTTTTGTCTTCTACCGATTCCTCTCTGGCCTAGCCCCCTCCCCCCCCCCCCAGCCCTGTCTGTGCTCTGGCCACCAAATATTCCTACAGGTCGCACAAGATCTGCCTGCAAACCTCTTATGGTTAAACTGCCAAAATAAAGACTCTCTGCTCACCTTCACTCTTTCATTCCTCTTTTCTCCCACCTCTGGAACAAACCCCCTCACTCTTCAATCCCACTCCTCCCTCCAGGTCTTTAAAACAGCTGTTCACCACCATCTCTTTTCTTCCCCCATCCAAAACCTTGATCTTTTCTACCCCCGATAATTCACCCCAGATCCACTTTTTTGAAATACCGACTTCTTTCCTGGAAGTCCTCGTAGTGTCCAGGTGTTTTTTTTTAAACCTCTCCCACCACACCTCCCCTTTCCCATGGCCTTCTCCCCCCAAAGCCCACTCCCTCCCACAGATCTCCTGATGTCCCTGCTCTCCATCTTGTTCCCCCCCCTCCCTTTATCATGTTTTTTTTTTATGTGTCAGTTTGTCTTTTTTGTGATCATTGTTAGCTCTTACACGAGCCTCAACCTTGTATACAAAAATAATAATAATAATAATAATAATAATAACAATAATAAGGAGCTCTGAGGTGTTCAGTTAAAATTATAGCGGGGATGCGCGTTGGGGCAAGTTTTGGGAACCGGAGCCTCACCTTCACGGATCCCACCGGCAGTCTTCACCCCGTAATAATTAATGCGAGCTGACTCAGGACTTCCTGTACAAAAATAAATGCTGGCTTTATTAAAAGAAATGCACGATAACTAAATTCCTAATTCGGAGTGCTCCCACAAACAGACTCGAAAACAGACGAAGGATAAAAGAACCGAAAATAAATATCTGTGATTATTTAGTGGCACATAGCTCAACTTGGCTGGGGTGACTCGTCAAGAATCGTCCAGGCCGCCCCCCCCCCCCTCGTGCGCGCAATCTGGACGTGGCTCTGGTGTTGGCGGGATAAAGGCCTCACTGTGTGTCCCTTCACTCCGGGCCTCATGCGCGAAGCAAACAGGAGTTGCCGCGCAGCTCGTTGTTCTTGCTTGGGGAAAACCGCAGCTCTCCGTCCGCGGCTCTCCCGCCTCATGACCACCAGCCTGATGCCAGAACATGGCCGCTCGCGATGAAGCCTCCCCGTGCAGAGAGCAAAGCACAACCATCCACTATCGCTTTTGGAACGAGAAGATGCAAGAGGGAACGTTTGCTCTCAATGCCCAGACGCCAGAAGAAAGATGTCGCCCGTTCCAAGTCCTTTGTACACGCCGCTCTCTTGTCATCTCCCGCCGCCCATATCTCATCCAACCAGTGCGTGCCACCTCTTCCAGTGCTTGTCAATCAAAACCCCGACCAATCACTGCTCTTCGGGGCATGGCTGGCCTTGCCCGTCCTGTGTCTTCTTACCAAGTCAGGGTAATCAGCGGTAGTGCTTCATGTCCTGGCTTCCGGTCGGTTTTTATTTTGGATGTTTAAATGCGCGATTTCTTTCTAGGTGTGTGTGCTGCGTATGTCATAGGGAACAAAGGAATAGATTACAGAGGTAACGACACACAGGGGATTAATTACCTATAATCCCTCTCGAATTAACACAAGAGCCACCCTCCATATGACCACATGTAACACTTAATCTGAACACCCGGAGCTGACTTATTTACATCAAGATGGCAACAGGACATTTGGAGCATATTACCTACACATTCTACCTGTACTAAAGTAATCACTGCCAACCCCCTACAAATGTAACAAGATATATATATATATATATACATATACACTACCGGTCAAAAGTTTTAGAACGCCTCAATTTTTCCAGTTTTTATTGAAATTTACAACGTTTAATGTCCAGTGAATAACCTGAAATGGTACAAAGGTAAGCAGTAAACTGCTCGAGGTTAAAAAAAAAGAAGCTAAGGTCAGCAAAAACGGGAAAATAATGTAAATTGCACAGTTATATTGTAAAAAAATGCCTTCTTCAGGGAACAAGTAATGGGTTAACAACTTACAGCTGCTCTGCAGCAATGTAAGTAAATTAAGCCGTGAAAGTTGATGCAAACAATTATTCCTACAGGTGTCCCAACCTCTGCTGATTACTTGATTACAAACCCCCTGTCTGTATAAAAGCAGTATTGGAACAGACTGTTATTACACCCTCTGAAGCATTATTTGGACAATATTGCACTGCAGGAAGTAGTATATTGGAAACTGGAGGAAACTCTGACAGGAAGAGGTCTGGCAGACCCAAAGCCACAACAGAATCAGAAGACAAGTTTCTGAGAGTCAACAGCTTGCCTGATAGGCGGCTCCCAGGACAACAGCTTCAAGCACAGCTCAACACTGGTCGAAGTAAGCAAGTCTCAGTTTCAACTGTGAAGAGAAGACTTCGAGCTGCAGGTTTGACAGGTCGAGTGGCAGGAACAAAGCCATTGCTAAGATGGCAAAATAAGAAAAAGAGGCTTGCCTGGGCCATGTAGCACCACCAGCGGACTACTGAAGACTGGAAGAAGGTCTTATGGACCGATGAATCAAAATTTGAAATATTTGGTTCATCACGCAGCGTTTTTGTACGCCGTTGAGAAGGCGAAAGGATGGTTCCTCAGTGTGTGACACCAACTGTCAAACATGGAGGAGGAAGCATGATGGTCTGGGGCTCTTTTGCTGGATCCAGAGTCGGCAACTTGCACAGAGTGACTGGCACCCTGAACCAAAAGGGCAACCACAGCATTTTGCAGCGCCATGCAATACCCTCTGGTATACGCCTAGTTGGTCAGGGGTTCATCCTACAGCAAGAGAATGACCCTAAACACACCTCCAGGCTATGTCAAAACTACCTTCGAGGAAAAGAACAAGACGGAAGGCTTCATATCATGGAATGGCCAGCAGTCTCCAGACTTAAACCCCATCGAGCCTGTTTGGGCTGAACTGGACAGAAGGGTGAAAGCAAAGCAACCTACAAGTGCAACACATTTGTGGGAACTTCTGCAACAGTGTTGGGAAGAACTTCCCGAACAATATTTGATTTCCATTGAAGAAAGAATGCCACGAGTGTGTTCGGCGGTTATATCTGCAAAAGGTGGCTACTTTGCTGAGTCTAAAATTTAAATTGAATTTTGTTAAACAAAATGATTCTATGATTTCTTTTTTTATCTCCAATTGTTTATTTGTTCTATGCTTAATTTTAGAGTACATTGAGACATTAAACTGCGTAAATTTCAATAAAAACTGGAAAATTGAGATGTTCTAAAACTTTTGACTGGTAGTGTATTTATATATATATTTATTTATATATATATATATATATATATATATATATATATATATATATATATATATATATATGTATATTGTTGCGAATATGGAATTTGGCCTCCATATCCGCTTGTAAATATTCCCCTATTTTCTCCAATACTCCCCAACTTTCCCCAATCCCCCATTCCCTAGTCCCATTGTATGTAAACAACAATCAGTAGAGCCGACCTTCCCCTTATTCCCCCATTAAATGTCGTGCCCAGGTCCACCACACCACACGTAGACAACTTTCGGACATCTTCCTAGTTATTCTTAATCTATGTCAGTTAAGGCCTCGTTTCCATTAATTATGACTCTTCGTTGCACCAGAATGTGATTATATGGCATCAGTAGTGAGTTTAGGACCTTTCCCATACCTCCTCCCATCTTCTTCCCCAAACAACAACAATAACAACAACTACAACAACAATTACAACTACAACTACGACTACAACAACAGAGGGGCGGGGAGTGTGCGTCCTCACACCGGCTCGGTTACCCGCCATGACCATGCGCTCCACGGCGTTACCCCGAAGGGGCTGGCTGTCAGCTCCTCGTCAGGGGCGGAGCCAGTAACCCCCCCACGCACCCAATGAGAAGCAACGTGCCGATTCCATCTGGGGCGGTGCTAACGAGCCGAGGGCGTGTCACTCCCCGCCGGATATACGCGGCCCCGCGCCGGACGTGACGACAGATGCGCCTCAGCTTGGAGAGAGAAGCCACCGCCACCCCCAGCGCGACGATACCTCCCCGCATCTTTGGACCGGACCGGACCGTACTGTACCCTGCCCCGAGCCCAGGAGGACCCCATGACATTGTTCTCCATTTTGCCCTATTTTCTGCATCTCCCCTTGTTAACCCCCTTGCCCGCATTTCTTCTTCCACCATCTTTGGCCAAGTCTTTCTCGGTCTTCCCTGTCCTCTACTTCCTTCTACATTCATTTCCATCACTCTTCTCAACCAGTCACTTTCATCCTTCCTCAACACATGACCAAACCATCTCAAACTGTTTCTCTTCACAGCATCCATCACAGGCTCTATTCCTATCATCTTTCGCAATTCATCATTTGTCTTCCTCTCTCTCAACGATACTCCACACATCCACCGAACCATTCGCATTTCCACCCTTTCCAGCCTTCGTTGCTGCTCTACGTTCATTATCCATGTCTCACTCCCATAAATCATAACACTTCTCACACATGCAGCATACACCTTTCCCTTCAGCTTCATTGACACTCCCCTCCTCGTCAGCACGCCACTCAGTTCCCGAAACTTCTTCCATGCACATCTCACTCGAGCAACCGTTGCCGAGTCTGATCCACCTTCTCCATTCAGCATGTCTCCAAGGTAACAAAATGTTTTCACACCTTCCAGCTTCACGCCATCTCCAAGATCCAACTCAACATTTCCTCCATCTGCAGCTCCCTCTGTGCACACCTTACACTTGAATGTAGCTGCCACACTGGTTAATGACCCTCTCAAACAACTACATTTTTGATGAACCCACTCAGCGCACATTGTACATTGAATGGAATTCACTCCGACACCCTTCCTGCACACAGCACACTGCCACTTCCCAGTTCTTTCCACCTCACCACATGCTTTACCACTTGTCATCACCTTCGTTTTTCCGATATTCACCTTCAGACCTTTTGTCTCCATACATTCCTTCCAGTTGTTCATCTTCTCCTTCAGTCCATCCATACTTTCTGCAATCAACACCAGATCATCTGCATACAACAACGCCCACGGTAAACCCTCCTTTACGTTCTGAGCCAGAACCTCCATCACAGCTACAAATAGTAGTGGACTTAGTACCGACCCCTGATGCACTCCCACCTTCACCTCAAACTCACCACTGTTCCCGTCTTTCGTCCTTACAGCTGTGCACGCTCTTTTGTACATTGCCATCACGACTCTGATCAACCATTCCTCCACTCCTAACTTCCTCAATGCCCATGTCACTACTTCACGTGGAACCCTATCGAATGCTTTCTCCAGATCAACAAACCCAAGAAACAACTTCTTCCTCTTCTCCATATACTTCTCCTGCAACTGCCTCACAATAAAAAGCGCGTCTCTCGTGCCTCTTCCTGGCATAAATCCAAACTGCATTTCGTCGATCTTCACTTTCTTCGTCATCCTCCTCTCCAACACCCTTTCCAATACCTTCATTCCATGCTCCAATAACTTTATCGCTCGCTACGAGCCACACTCCAGAGGGTCACCTTTCCCCTTGTATAGAGGGACGAGGGTATTCAGTTCCCAAACCACTGGAATGCGGCCTTCTTTCACCACCATATTGCAAATCTCTGTCATTCTCTTCACACCCCAATTTCCCGCTGCCTTCAACATATCTCCCACAACTCCCGTCGGCCCTCTCACTTTTCTACTCTTCATTGCTTTTATCGCTTCCTCAACTTCCTCCTCGGTTATCTTCTCTGCCGGTCCTAAAACTGGGTTACTCTCTATGTTGCCATCCCATTCATTCTCTGCATTCAACAGTATTTCCATATATCTCTTCCATCTTCCTTTAATTCCATCTGGGTCCACAACGATTTGTCCCACTTCATCCTTCAAGCAACTCACCCCCATCACATCACACCTCTCTTTTGCTGTCTGCTTTGCAATCCTGAATACCGCTCTCTGACCCTCTTCCGAATCCAAGCGCTCTCCGAATTTTTCCTACATGCCTCCTGCGCCTTTGCTACCTCTTTCTTTGCAGCCCTCTTGGCTGCCTTATAACTTTCAGGCTCTGTCTTTTCTGCCCCCATACCCTTCGCCTTCTGCCACTCCTTGAACTTCTTGCTCTTCTCGTCAATCTTCTTTCCAACTTCATCATCCCACCACCATGTTTCCGAGTGCCTCAGTGGTCCTTTTGTCCATCCACATACCTCACCAACGGCTCCCAACAGACTATCTTTCATTGACATCCAACCACTTTCAAGCTCAACCACATCATCCTCCACCATACTCAGCCTCTCTTTTAATTCCTCCCTCACTGTCACCTCTTTCAACCTCCACACCTTCATTCTCGGTTGGTACTTCACCGCCGAGCTCTCCTCGCACCTTTCACCCTTATGTCGCAGACAACCAAGTGGTGCTGTGAAACAGCCTCCTCCCCCGGGATCACCTTTGTGTCCCGGAGGTGCCCCCTATCTCGCCTACGCACCAGCAGGTAGTCAACGGTTGTTGTCGACCCACCTGATGTGTATGTAACAAGCTTATTATCCTCTTTCTGGAACTGAGTATTACAAATCAACAAATCAGATCCATCAGCAAACTCCAAAATCCTTTCACCTTCTACATTTCTCACACCATATCCGTAACCTCCATGAACTCCCTCAAAACCATCCATACTCCTTCCCACATGTCCATTTAGGTCTCCTCCTACCACAACAACTTCCTCATCTTTCACGTTTTCCATCAGCTTCTCTATAGCACACCAGAACTTGTCCTTCTCTTCATCGCTCCGACCAACCTGCGGAGCATATCCCGAGATGACGTTCACCAAGAGCTTTCCAATCATCATTTTCACCATCATCAACCTATCACTCATTCTAGTCACACTCACCACACTGTCTACAAACTCCTCAGAAAACAGGACACCAACACCATTCACGCCTTCTGGGCATCCTTGCCACACAAACTTGTATTTCTGTCCCTGCCTACCCTTCACCATTCTCACACCACTTCCCTTCCATCTCGTCTCCTGCACACAACATATGTCCACTCTTCTTCTGACCAATACTTCCACCACTTCTCCTGATCTCACTGTCATTGTCCCTACATTCCATGTCAGAAACCGATCTCCACGTCGGGCATCAGACGTTTCGTCGTTATAAATGGAATGATTTCCACCCTTGCTTCGATCTGGTTCCCCACCTTGAGTTTGACGAGAGGGAGTGGGGTCCCCCACGGGTTACTTCGGGCTGTACACTGCCCATATGTAGTCGTAATTGTCATGGTTCTCTTTTTGAGGCAATGTTTTTATGGCCGGATGCCCTTCCTGACGCCAACCCTTTTAGTCGCCTCTTATGACACGCAGGGATACGGTGTACCTATTCTAAACCGGGGTACACACCGGGATATATATATATATATATATATATATATATATATATATATATACGTATATATATATATATTAGTGTAGCAGCAGAGCAAACCTGTTGTGCATTTTGTGATACAAGCACCAAATTTGGCACAAATGTACATTAATATGTTGCGAACATTTTCAGATATTGGGCCACTTGAAATTCCGTAATTTTTTTTTTCAAATTTTTTCAAATTTCGTAATTTCAAATTTTTCGGGTGACACCGTCACAATTTCGGTCTTCGAGGCCGGCCGATATAGTGGGGCGGCTTAGCCCAAATATTCAAAAGAATTGTGCATTTTGTGATACAAGCACCAAATTTGGCACAAATGTACATTAATATGTTGCGAACATTGTGTGGTCAGCAATGAAGACGAGAGTCTGAATTACATGTATGCAAAAGACCTTGTGAACCAGTGAAGCAAATACACGGGTAAGCATGAATTAAATCTAGGGCATGATATAATTTCCATGATGTTTACCTCTACACTCAATGGTGGAAGGAGGTAATGTTTTGATCCCAGCTTGTCTGTATGTCTGTTTGTCTGTTAGTCCACAAAATTCCAGACAAAGCTTGTAGTAGTGGTAGTTGTAGTGGTAGTGGTGATAACAGAAATTGTTATATAGAACTGAACTTATATTATTATTATATGCAGAAAATAACTTCATTTCTATATGCCCTGCAGTGGACAGGTTAATTGGTTTATGCACTGAAGGGGTCACCCTGGTGTGCACTGCTGTGTTCTGCCTCACTGAGTTGTTCAGGTATGATGTACTCAGCACAAGCTTCCGGTCGGCCCGGAGGTGGGGGTGCGGGGCCTGTCACGGAACGTCAAAACAAACGGCCTACCGGGGCCGCCCAAAAGTCGGGCGTGAGGGGCGCGTCCACTAATGGAACGCCTCTCGCTTCCCAGATCGAGGGCCACGTGGTCAGGAGAACCTCGTCCCTTCCGGTCACACTTTGCCTATCGGCCGGCCTCGAAGACCGAAATTGTGACGGTGTCACCCGAAAAATTTGAAATTACGAAATTTGAAAAAATTTGAAAAAAACAATTACGGAATTTCAAGTGGCCCAATATCTGAAAATGTTCACAACATATTAATGTACATTTGTGCCAAATTTGGTGCTTGTATCACAAAATGCACAATTCTTTTGAATATTTGGGCTAAGCCGTCCCACTATATATATATATATATATATATATACATATATATATATATATATATATATATATATATATATATATATATATACATATATATATATACATATATATATATATACATATATATATATACATATATATACACATATATATATATACATATATATATATTGTTGTGGATATGAGAATGTTTTTTTTATTTTATTGTTGTGGTAAAATGTTGTTGTAAAAGGTTGTTGTAAAATATCACCCCTCCTCCCTCCGTTTGTGGTTGTATAAAGGTCAAAGGGCGTTCCCGTAGTTAGTCCATAAAACATACATGCAGGACACGATATATCTTTTTTGACAGTTATATCCTTATTATGTGTATTAGTGTAAGGCTGTGTCTTCCATTAATTGAAATACTCCATTGCACCAGTGAAAGAGATAGATTCCCTTCATTCCCACTCCCAACACTTCCATTCCCCCCTTCCCGTCAATTGCAATTCGCATTGCCAACTGCATGTTGGGCGGTTTTCCCTTCATCCGCCATTGACCACGAGGCAGGGTTGGGGGAAGGAAGGCGGGTCCCCACCTCGTCAGAGAGGGGAGGAGTGAGCCGGCCCCACTCGACCAACCATGAACAAGGGGTTTGGCTTGAGAGGGTGGGGAGAGAACGTTTGGGGGAGGTTCGAAAAGGTTGAGGGGCGGGGCCTATATAACCCACGGCGGGGGTGTTCCCAGAAGAGATGCACTCTGAGTTGGTCTGAGTCGGTTGCCAGAGGGAGTTGGTGGTCAAGGGAGAGTCGTGAAGAGTCAGTCAGTGGAGTCGGTGGTCAGTTGGTTGCGGTGAGGAGTCGGTGGTGAGGAGTGAGAGAACCAAGAAAGAGTTGAGGGTTTGGACCAGACGAGTCGGACAAGGCCTGGCAAAGCACGCGACGTACACAGCAGCCAAAACAGCAGCGTGGGGCCTGGCCTGAACGGCGGCTGCTAAACGCGCCGGTTGTGCTGCGGGACCCCCTTGGACCTCCCTCTCCCTCCAGCCATCCACATCCTGCCATTCCTGCAATTCCCCGCGTGAGTCAGTGTCTTTTGTTTGTTCTGTCCTGGGTTAATTAAGACTGTAGGTAAGCTAGTATTTTCCCTGTGTCACCTGCGTCTTATGTGTTGTAAATAAAACTTGATTGCTCCTTTTTGCTTGTGTGTGTAAATAATGAACCCCATTACTCGTCTGTACGTCTTCTCGTTTTATTCCTTTTCCTCTTTGCATTCGTCGCCTCTGTCTTTTCCCTATTGACTAGCTGTGGTGCGATCCGGCCAAAGTCCTGGGTGAATCGGGTGAGTCAGGGATCCTGTTAGGTCGCGGCAATACCAAACCGCTCGGTAACTAACATCTTAATCCGCGATCTGTAACAATTGGTGTCAGGAGTGGGATTCGGGGCCCGAACCAAATTTTTAAAACATCTAAAAAAAAAAATTTGGTCAAAATTTGGAGCGGCCGAAATTTGTTTTGTTTTATAAAACCCGAATTTTGAAATCGCGCCATGGCTGGTCAAGGCGATCGAATGCCGGTGGGTGAGCTAGAGGAGGAGTTAGGAGTAACCCAGGATCAAATGGAGGGGAGCAATGAGGAGGCGGTTGAGGGAGTATCAGACGCACAAAATGGCGGCCTCGCGCACATGATTATTGTGGCGCCAAATTTAGCCGCGCCCGTGACCGTAGCAGCGCCGCCGATGGATTGGGGCCTATTTATGGAACAAATAAAGGCGCTCATGGTCCAGACAAGTGAAGACCTGAGGAATGACTTGGGAAACCAAATGGGGGTAATGGGGAACCGGATGGATGCTCAGAGTGAGCAATTGGGAGTAATGAGGGACGAAGCGAGGGGTACCGGTGAGGGATTAGACAAGAAATTTGAGGGGTTAGACAATGGGATAAAAGAGGTGAAAAATGGGTTAATGGGGTTAGAAAATAGGATGGAGGACAAATTGCGGGAAATAGGGGAACAATCCGCCCGAGAAATTAAACAGATGGGAGAGCAGATAGAGGAGGTAAAAATCGGGGTAGAAACCAAACTGGATGCTCAGAGGGATGAATTGGGACAGATGAGGGCGGCATCTACAAAAGAAAGGGAGGAGATGAAGGAGGAGATACGACGAGGGGTAAGTGAGGAGGTTTCAGGGCTACGCGAGGAGGTAAAGCGAGGTGAGAAGCGTATGGAGAAAGAAGTGAGAAATAATACGGCAAAGTTACAAGGGGGAATAGAAGATCTGACGGAGGAGGTGGAACAGCTGACAGAGGGACAAACGAAGTTAGTGGAGCAGGTTCAAAGGAACACTGCAGTACTCGGAGGGTTAAAGGCGACACAAAAAGAAATTAAAAATGACTTGATAGCGACACAGAGGCAATGTCAGATGGTACGTGAGGAACTGACAATGAGGGTGGACGAGGTGACAGAGATAATGGAGACAAAATTTGGTCAAAGAGGGTGTAACGGGTCTCCGGCCTTGCTCCCCCAGCTCTCTCTGTGCTCTGTCCCCCCAATATTCCTTCAGGTCGCACAAGATCTGCCTGAAACCCTCTTCTGGTTAAACTGCCAAAGTCTAGGCTCTCTGCTCACCTTCACTCTTTCATTCCCCTTTTCTCCCGCCTCTGGAACAAACTCCCCCACTCCCTTCAATCCCACTCCTCCCTCCAGGTCTTTAAAACAGCTGTTCACCACCATCTCTTATCTTCCCCCATCGAAAACCTTGATCTTTTCTACCCCCGGTAATTCACCCCAGAGTCCTTGCAGTGTTCATATGTTTTAATCCTCTCCCACCTCCCCCCAAGTCCTCCCGATGTCCCTGTTCTCAAATGTTGTGTTTGTGTCCTTCCCCCTCTCTTTTGTGTCCTTCCCCCTCTCTCACCATCTTGTCTACCGCTGCCCCCTGTTTTTTGTGTTTTGTGTGTCGGTTTGTCTTTTTGTGTGATTAATGTTAGCTCTTTCACGAGCCTCGATCTTGTATACAAAAAAAAAAAAAAAAAAAAAAAGGACCGGCAGGTGAGGAAGTACATAGAGACGGTCACGGTAGCCTTAGAGGACGAACTTGAGGAGACGCACCGAGAAATAAAAGAGGTTAAACAAAAATTAGAGGAAGTGGAAGAAGAGGTGAGTGAAATTAAGAAGAGACGGACAGAAACTAAAAGAGAAATCCAGGAGGAGGTGATGGAATATGTGCAAGGTCGGTGCTCAACTCATGATGTGATGCTCACTAACCGAATAAAGAGTTTGCAGGTGGCAAAGGAGGTGCGGAGACGATGTGCGGAGGTGAGTGGCAATGTATATGATGTGAGGAAAGCTTCAGTCGGCTTGGGGATTGGTTTGGATCCGGGTGTTCGTGAGAGGCCGTTGGTGAAGTGTGCGACAGGTCAGGTGTGCGAAAAAAGAGGTGTGCGAGAATGTCCGACCATGGGGTGTGTGAGGAAAAAGTGCATGCCGAGGAGTGAGTGTGCCGTCAAGAGTGAGTTGGACGTAGCGCGTGTGCGAGGGAGCACATGGAAGCGCGGTGTAGTGAGTGTTACGGAGGAAGTAACGAAAAAGTGTGCGCAAGAGGATGCGCGAGAAAGGTGTGTAACGGACGGGTGCATGGGGAAAGCGCATGCTGTCAAGAGTAAGGGAGAATGCATGCCTGTGGTGAGTGTTACAGAGGGTGTAACGGGACAATGTGCGGAAGAGTGTGCGCGAGAAAGGTGTGTAACGGACAGGTGCATGAGGAAAGAGTGCGCTGTCGAGAGTAAGGGTGAGTGCGTGACCGAGAGTGGAGGTGAGAGTAGTGAGAGTGACACGGAGCGTGAGTTGGTTGTGGCAGGTGAGCGAGGATGTACACCTGGAATGGAAGGATGCACACCTGGAATGGTAGAGCGTGAGTGGGAATGCACGCTGGAATTGGTAGTGAGGCACGTGGTTGGGTGTGCGGGTGAGAGCACACCTGTGATTGTCACAAAGGAGGTGACCGAGAAAGGGGCGCGAAGAGGTGTGTTGGTGAGGTGTGCGAGCGACGAATGTGTGCCAAGGTGTTCGGTGGTCAGGTGTGTGACCAAGTCGGTGAGCAGAATGAGGGTACCTGGGTGTGTAAGGAAAGGTACGAGGAGCATGGGAACAGCTGGGGGTAGCAGCAAGAGAGGGGTAGCGTATGCGTGTAAGCATGCAGGTGAGGCATTAACGGTAACCGGGTTAGCGGTTAGAGCGACTTTTAGCCGAATCGGGCCCTCGGTGCATGCCGGGCTTCGCGTGCCGCGAGAACCAGCGGGGATCCGAGCCACGGCGGGTTCGAAAGGACCGCCGTACGCGATCCACGCTGTGCCTCGCTTGGAACGGCCGCGTCCGGGCTCCACTAAGCGGAGCGGGCAGCTCGATAGGAAGGGTCGTCATGGCGACCACTTTTTGTTGAGACGTGCCGGCAGGTCGAGATCGGGACATTGGATGGCTCCACGCCGAGGTGGTGCGTGGGATCTCGGCCCGGGTAAGCCTCCGTCCCTGCCCCAAATGCGGGACGTATCCAGCCGCTGGCACAAAAGAACCCACGTTCATTGCTCGGCTGTACGAAGCCGAGCTTTAGAAGGGAATGGGCGCACCGAGAGGATCTAATAAGTAGACGAGTGATGAGGTTAGTGTTTTGGACCCAAAATTAGAAAAAGGCAAAATTTGATGATTGGTACGGTGATTAGCAGTAAATGACAAATTTTTGATTTGTTGGATTTGGACGAGCGAAATTGATAGTAGGACCTCCCCGATGTGGTGGGATGGCAACTCTGTCATCCCTCACAACCGCGGGGGGGGCAAAGGAGCACTAGCTTATGGGGTTGATGGCAGTGAAAACTAGCCCGGGTGGGTTAGGATATTGTGTGTAGGGATCTAGCGAAGATGACATTAGGTAACGTTAAGATTAGTTAGTGACTGATACCTGTAGTGGGGACGCAGGTAGTTTAGTGTGGATGATAATGACGTGGGAGCGCAATAGTTTAAAGGGACGACTGGGAAGCGCAAGTTTCAGAGGGGAGTAGTTAGATGAGATGATGCCGTGTGTGTGAGGATTGAACAGGTGTGATTGCACAGGTGTGCAACTGAACAGGTGTATGGAGCAGTGTATGAGGGAGTAGTGGTGATTGCGTGTTGTGTTGACCAAATGGTCCAGGAAGAAAGGAGGGTGCAGGTGGCACCAGGCGTGAGGGCACAGGTGTGCAACAACAGGTATGGAGAATGGTAGTGTGGAATAAATGGAGTATTGGAATGGATGGTCGAGGAGTGAGTATGGTGGAAATTGTGGAGTGGAGTGGATGGTGCGAAGGTGTGAATGGGGGAAGAGTGGACCCCCATCACGGATACCCGGGGCGGGTAGTGTAAGTGTTAGGTAGAGGGTATAGGTAAATTGTGGTTGGATATTGGCATCTGTGGTGCGAGTGGAAGAATGGTGATTGGGTGCATTAGTGTTGTGGAAATGGCTGGGCGTGTAGCCTGTTAGTGTGTGTAGTTGGTTTGGGCACTCCACCACTGTGAGGATGTCGGCCAGGTGAGGCCGCAGGTGGGCTCTGGGAGCCGGTAGTAGTTGTTGTGGATGGGGCCCGAGGATCCGGAGGACGGACCCGGGTAGCCCAGTGCCAGAGGGCACCGAGTGGGGTGACAGAGCCAGGAGGGGCTTTTTTTTTTTTTTTTTTTTTTTTTTGTATACAAGATCGAGGCTCGTGAAAGAGCGAACATTAATCACACAGAAAGACAAACCGACACATAAAACATATAACATAGGGAGCGGTAGACAAGATGGGGAGAGAGGGGGAAGGACACAAACACAACATTTGAGAGCAGGGACCGAGAGACATGGAGACATCGAGAGATCTGAGAGAGGGCGAGGGCTTTGGGGGGGGGGGGGCTTAGCCCAAATATTTCCCCAGTTAGTTAGGTTAGGGTGAGGAGCTAGGTAAGCTCGGGTGGCAACTGCAGTGGTGGAGGTGTGCAGGTGGGTAGACCTGCTGGGAGAGCTACACGTCACAGCCCAGAAATTGTGCAAGGGCACCGGGAGATGAATCGGGGGAGTGAGACCCCAAATTGAGAAGCACCACAGTTTGGTCAATGGGAGTTGGTTTTTAGAACCCATAGTGTAAGTTGGCCAATGGATTGGCGGGGAAAGACCCCGGGTAGTGTAAAGTGTGTTAATGTCATTTAGAAAGTAGTTAGGATGAAGTCTCCTCGCACCATCTGCATCCACTCACCTGAGGTGACAGGTACTCCACACCATGCCATGTTTTGATTATTTTTTATGATGCAAAT
Organism: Myxine glutinosa; assembly: GCF_964187855.1. NCBI lineage: Eukaryota > Metazoa > Chordata > Myxini > Myxiniformes > Myxinidae > Myxine > Myxine glutinosa. The sequence goes on along the minus strand of NC_136267.1, from coordinate 186,750,091 downwards.
GTTTAGATTGTGAGACGCATCATGACGTGGGTGTGACATTGTGCTTTGATGTTCCATCTCTTCCTCCTTATGAGGATTGATGATGAATTTGGTGATGGCAAATTTTGAAGTAGAGGGATTGTGGAGACGAATTTGGTATATAGTGTAGCAGCATAGCAAACCTGTTGTGCATTTTGTGATACAAGCACCAAATTTGGCACAAATGTACATTAATATGTTGCGAACATTTTCAGATATTGGGCCACTTGAAATTCCGTAATTTTTATTTTCAAATTTTTTCAAATTTCGTAATTTCAAATTTTTCGGGTGACACCGTCACAATTTCGGTCTTCGAGGCCGGCCGATATAGTGGGGCGGCTTAGCCCAAATATTCAAAAGAATTGTGCATTTTGTGATACAAGCACCAAATTTGGCACAAATGTACATTAATATGTTGCGAACATTGTGTGGTCAGCATTGAAGACGAGAGTCTGAATTACATGTATGCAAAAGACCTTGTGAACCAGTGAAGCAAATACACGGGTAAGCATGAATTAAATCTAGGGCATGATATAATTTCCATGATGTTTACCTCTACACTCAATGGTGGAAGGAGGTAATGTTTTGATCCCAGCTTGTCTGTATGTCTGTTTGTCTGTTAGTCCACAAAATTCCAGACAAAGCTTGTAGTAGTGGTAGTTGTAGTGGTAGTGGTGATAACAGAAATTGTTATATAGAACTGAACTTATATTATTATTATATGCAGAAAATAACTTCATTTCTATATGCCCTGCAGTGGACAGGTTAATTGGTTTATGCACTGAAGGGGTCACCCTGGTGAGCACTGCTGTGTTCTGCCTCACTGAGTTGTTCAGGTATGATGTACTCAGCACAAGCTTCCGGTCGGCCCGGAGGTGGGGGTGCGGGGCCTGTCACGGAACGTCAAAACAAACGGCCTGCCGGGGCCGCCCAAAAGTCGGGCGTGAGGGGCGCGTCCACTAATGGAACGCCTCTCGCTTCCCAGATCGAGGGCCCCGTGGTCAGGAGAACCTCGTCCCTTCCGGTCACACTTTGCCTATCGGCCGGCCTCGAAGACCGAAATTGTGACGGTGTCACCCGAAAAATTTGAAATTACGAAATTTGAAAAAATTTGAAAAAAAAAATTACGGAATTTCAAGTGGCCCAATATCTGAAAATGTTCGCAACATATTAATGTACATTTGTGCCAAATTTGGTGCTTGTATCACAAAATGCACAATTCTTTTGAATATTTGGGCTAAGCCGTCCCACTAATAGGAGAAATATGGGGAAGACGTGACAGTAGTGACGAATTTGTAAATGGGTAGATTTTGTAAATATGGGGTAAGGGCAAGGGTAGTGTAGGTGACAGGGGGGTGACGTACGGTAGGGACGAGCTTTCTCACTTCGCCCTCCGTACGCATTTCGCCTTGCATTGCCTTATTGATGTGTACCCTTGTGACCTTACCCCTCGCTCAATTGTCTCTTTTGTCTCCCACATGACCTGTGCGCCATTGGGTGCCGAGGGGAGCGTGCGTGAGTCCTCCATTGTGCGCCCGGAATTCCCAGAACCAGCTGTCTGCATCGATGCACCACATTATGGACCACATGTCTGTGGCCAAGCACCACTTATGGACCCCATGGGTTCGGGCATGGCCCCTCTGCTGGAACCGGCCATGAGGGCCCGACATCTTGCTGGCGGACCTTGGCCACAGGGCACCGATGCCCCACAGGTGAACCACACGTAGTCGGCCCTGTGGGCCATAAATAAAATAAATAAAAATGGACACATTGGGTGCAAGTTTTAATACAAATAGGCCGCCAGTAAGCAAAGCAAAGGAATGACAACAACTGGAAGACAATAATAAAGCCAGCAGAGGGAGCCGAAGAGCAAGAGATCACCTGCAGGGTTAGGGGTTGTTGATTTATTTTTTATTCTTGAACAATGGTGACTGCACCGATTGGTGCTTGGGTGTGTATTGGTGCGTTTTTGGGTGCTTTCATGGTGCATTGATGCAGAGCAGACTGTCTCCCCCCCAGAAAGAACAATCACAGGTCCTGGGTTAGTTTTGTAAATAAAAATAGCGTCATTGTAAATAATGCTCCCCACCGTCAGTGTATAGTTTGAAGACCATTCCGCAATTCGGTTAACTGTGGGCGTAAGTCTGTTAGGCAGGGTGCAATGGAGCAGCGGGACACATTTATTTATGTTTTAAAACTGTCGCAACCAGGGTCAGGTTAAAAGTAGAGGGAACTACACCTACGTGTCACACTAAATAAAAGTTGTAGGCCCGGGCCGTGCCTAAGAGGAGGAGGGTGCAGTGTTGCGGATATGAGGACTGTATTTTTTTGATTGTGTGCTTTATTATTATTATTATTGTTTATTCTGCGCCCCCTGCCTCCAGAGCTGTGTAAAGGTGAAAGGGCATCCCATAATTAGTCCACAAGCATACACGTCAGCCAATAATAGAATACCCCTGTTCGATAGTTATATCTTATTCTGTGTTTTAGGGTAAGGCTGTGTCTCCCATTAATTGAAGTACTCCATTGCACCAGTGAAAGAGAATAGATCCCCTTTCATTCCCATCCCCAAAATCTCCATTTCCTTTCACATCCCCTTTCGTCATTGCCAAGCCTCGATTGCCAATTACATCCCCTCCAAAACCACCATTGAACATGTGCTCGGGTCGGGGAAGAGGGGCGTGGCCGCCCGTCATCATCAAGGGCGGAGCCAGAGGGTCGCGTGACCAACCAGGGCCGAGGTGAGCACACCGATGGGCGTGTCCTGAAGGCCGGCGGCTTGATCGCCGGAGGTGCTATAAAGGCGCGCGCGCAAGAAGCGTGGGGTGGTCGGTGGTGAGGAGTGAGTGGACCAAGAGAGAGAAAGTGTGGTTGGACCAAGAAAGAAAAAGAGTGGCTGGACCAAGAGAGAAAGAGTGGTTGGACAGGGAGACGTGCAAGAGTGTTGTTGAGTTGAGGGTTTGGACCAGACGAGTCAGACGAGTCCTGGCAAAGCAAGCGGCGGCCACAGCAGCAACAACACCCAACAGCCGCTTGGGGCCTGGACGGCGGTTTTGAGCAGGGCCGCAAAGGAACGGCGGCTGCTAAATGCGCCGATCGTGCTGCAGGACCCCCTTGGACCTTCCTCTCCCTCCAGCCATCCACCTCCTGCCTTTCCACCCTTCTTGTGTACGTGAGTTTGTTCTGTGTGTCTTGTCCCTGGGTATTTAATTAAGTCTGTATAAGCTAGTATTTGCACTGTGTCACCTGCGTCTTATGTGTTGTAAATAAACGTGACTGCTTTCTTTTTGCTTGTGTGTATAATAAATCCAATTACTCTTCTGTCCGTCTTCTCGTCTTATTCCTTTTCCTCTTTGCATTTCGTCGTTTTAGTCTTTTCCAGATTGGGCAGCTGCGGTGCGATACGGCCAAAGTTCTGGGTGAATCGGGTGAGTCGGGGAACAACTGTTCGGTCGCGGAGCCTTCGCTCGGCAAACAACATCCTAAACCGCGATCAGTAACAATATATATATATATATATATATATATATATATATATATATACAGTCATCCCTCGCTATATCGCGGTTCACTTTTCGCGGCTTCGGTACATCGCGGGTTTTTCTCGCTAGTATATGTAAAATTATATCGCCGATTTTTCGCTATATCGCGGGATTTTGCGGTATAAATGTATTTTTATATACTATTATTTTAAATATTTTTGTGGTAAAATAAGCATTTACTAGCCTAAAAAAATAAAAAACGTAAAAAAATAAGAAAAATACAGTAATTAAAACATATTACAAGAAATAAAATACTGTACATAGTGTACAGTAGAACAGTAGACAAAGAGACAAAGAGTCGTGCGTATGGAAAACGCAGATGCGGCAGCTTCCATTTGCGCTAGTTACCCACGTAATGGGTAACTGTAATGCTCTTTCTGGCTGTGCAGTACATTCATCATCGTCATCACCTTCATCGTCATCAGTACTGCACAGCTAATTCATCATCATCCTCATCACGCAAGTTGGAGTATTGAAGAGCCGGGGCGCTTGCTTGATACGGACGAAATGACGGGCAAGACACAAACTCGTCCGAGAAGATATTTATTCTCAAAACCAACTCGGGAACACTGAAAAGCCCATTTATCGGGCTGCATTATAAAGCACAACCAGGAACCGAAAGCCACGCCTCTCAAGCGTGGCGTGCTTCGGCGGTCACGTGATCAACAGGTGTAGCTGATTATACCCGCACGCGCGGCACGCTTTGGCGGTCACGTGACCAGCCACTCTGGCACCGGGGATCCCCGCCGGTGACGTCACCGGCTAGAGCAAGGAGATTCTGATGCTGGTCTTGCTTGGGGAACCTATGGGTCGCTAGAGTATCTTCAATCGTGAGTACCCATTAGAATTTTATATGTTGTTAAAATTACGTATGTTTAAGAGTGTAAAAAGTGTTTAAGAGTATAGGAAGTGTTTATAAGAGTATGGGAAAGGTTAATAAGAGTGTGAGAAAGGTTAATAAGAGTGTGGGAAAGGTTAATAAGAGTGTGGGAAGGGTCATAAAGCTTTAAAATATATATAAATAATAAAATAAAAATATGGTCGCTACTTCACGGATTTTCGTCTATCGCGGGGGGTTCTGGAACGTAACCCCCGCGATAAACGAGGGATCACTGTATATATATATATATATATATATATATATATATATATATATATATATATATATATATATATATATATATATATATTGTTGTGGATATGAGAATTGTGTTTTTTTATTGTGTTTGCTTTATTCTGGACCCTCCTGCCTCCAGTGTTGTATAAAGGTCAAAGGGCATTCCCGTAGTTAATTCCATAAAGCATACACGTTAGCCAATCATAGATTTCCCCCTGGTTGATAGTTATATCTTTATTATGTGTATTAGGGTAAGGCCTTGTCTTCCATTAAGATGACACTCCATTGCACCAAGTGAAATAGAGTAGATTCCTTTCACTTTCCCCTTTCATCATTGCCAAGCCTCGATTGCCAATTACATCCCCTCCAAAACCACCATTGAACATGTGCTCGGGTCGGGGAAGAAGGGCGTGCCCGCCCGTCGTCATCAAGGGCGGAGCCAGAGGGTCACGTGACCAACCAGGGCCGAGGTGAGCACACCGATGGGCGTGTCCTGAAGGCCGGCGGCTTGATCGCCGGAGGCGCCATAAAAGCGCGCGCGCAAGGTACACCAAAGGATATCCAGGGAAGCACAAAGCCTGCTATTCGTCGCCTTGCTCGCCCAAGTTGGACCAAGAGAGAAAGAGTTGTTGGACCAAGAGAGAAAGAAGGTGGTTGGACAGAGAGACGTGCCAAGAAAGAGTTGAGCCAGAGAACCAGCAGCTTTGGGTTACACAAGCAGCGTTGACTCCACCAGGCAGCGTCGACCCGTTGCCCCGCGGGAACCAGATTGCGGAGGCATCGGTGGCCGTCGGCCGTCGGGGTCCAGCCCGGCGTCCCGTGCGGGATCAAGCCGAACCATCTGCCCCAGCTAAACCTTCCCAGTCCTCCTTCCAGCATTTATTCCTGCCTTTCCATCCTTCTTGTGTACGTGAGTTTGTTTTGTTTGTTCTGTCCTTGGGTTAATTAAGTTTGTATAAGCTAGTGTTGCACTGTGTCTAATATCTTCTGTAAATTATTTTCTTATCTTTCCTTCTTCCTTGGTTACTTTGAGCGTGTACATAATAGGAATAAATTTAGTAGTATTGCCAACCTTTTTGTCTTCTTCTTCTTCTTCACATCCGTGTCGCTTTTGTCTTTTCCATATTGAATATCTGTGGCGCGATCCGGCCAACGTTCGGGAATCGGGTTAGTCGGGGTAACTGTTAGGGCCGCGGGGCCTCCGCTCGGCAAAACCAACATCTTATCCGCGGTCCGTAACAATTGGTGTCAGGAGTGTCGGATTCGAACCTGGGACTAAATTTATTTAGCCCAAATTTTGGAACACCAATTGTACTATTGGCAGTAACAATTGGTGTCGGGAGCGGGGTCGGACCCGAAGCACGCTTAACGCGCTCAAAATTACAAGCTGCTGAAATTTATGTTAAAGAAAAACCCGAATTTTGAAATCGCGCCATGGATGGTCAAGGCGACAGGATGCCGGTGGGAGAGATAGACGGGGTAGAATCGACCCAGGACCTCGGGGAAATGTATGTGGAGGAGGGCAATGAGGAGGTGGTTGAGGAGGTTTCAGGCGCGCAAGATGGCGCTCTCGCGCACGAGGTTATGGGCGCGCAAAATGGCGCCTCGCACATGGCTACGGCGGCCGCGCCCGCCGCACAAGTGGTGAGGGATTGATGTACGGGACCTCATGGCGCAGATTAATGCAGCCATAGTAATGGCGAATATGGGGCTAGAAGCCAAAATGGAAGAGAACAGGGAGCGATTAGAGGGCCAAATTGGGGCAATGAGGGATGAAGCGAGGGGTACCAGTGCCCAAATAGGGAAGATAGACAGCAAATTTGAGGGGTTAGACAATAATTTTAAGGGGTTAGACAATAATTTTAAGGGATTAGACAATAAATTTGAGGAGTTAGACAACGGGATAAAAGAGGTAAAGAAGGGGTTAATGGGGTTAGAAAATAGGATGGAAGGCAAATTGCGGGAAGTAGGGGAGCAATCCGCCCGGGAAATCAAACGGATGGGGAACCAGATAGAGGAGGTGAAAATCGGGTTAGAAGGTAAATTGGATGCTCAGAGGGATGAATTGGGACAGATGAGGGTGGCATCTACTAAGGAAATGGAGGAGATGAAAGAGGAGATACGACGAGGTGTAAGCGAGGAGGCTCGGGGGTACGCGAGGAGGTAAAGCGAGGTGAAAAGCGTATGGAGAAAGAGGTGAGGAATAATATGGCTAGGTTACAGGGGGGAATAGAGGGTCTGACGAGGGGAGTAGAACAGCTGACAGTGGGACAAAAGGAACTCGTGGACCAAGTGGAAAAGAACACTGCAATAATCGGGGGGTTAAAAGCGACACAAAAGGACATTAAAAATGAATTAATAGCGACACAGAAGGAATGTCAGATGGTACATGAGGGGTTGACGAAGAAGTTGGAAGAGGTGACAGAAGTAATGGAGACAAAGGACCGAGAGGTGAGGACGCACATAGAAACGGTTAAAGTAGCGTTAAAGTAGCGTTGATTCCTTAATATCTCTTCCTGGTTACTCCCTCCTCCGGTATGATAGACCTGAGCCTCGGCCTGGTGGTGGGGTGGCTATCTTTATCAAAAACTCTCTTCCTCATTCTCCTTGCACTGCCCTCTCTCCTCCTCAGCCCCAGGAGTACCTCTGGCTACGGCTTCCTCTCCGCTCCCACCTTTTGTTCATATGTGTTCTGTACCGTCCCCCAAACAGTGATGACTCCATCTACATTTCACTGTCTGACAACATGGACCAACTTCTATCCACTCATCCCAACTCTCTCTTCCTCATATGTGGTGACTTCAATTGTCATCATGCCACCTGGTTGGGTGTGGGTTCCTCTCTCACCAGTCATGGCACCTCAGCAAAGGACTTCTGTGACTCACTGGGATTGACACAATCTGTCAATTTCCCGACCCGGATCTCAGCCAATGGAGTATCTTCTCTTCTAGACTTGTTTATGACTAACTTCCCTGCTAATGTCTGCTGCTCTTCTTCTGCTCCAATCGGTTCTTCTGATCATGTGCTTGTCAAAGTGGAGATCTCTCTGGCCATTCTCAGAGAGCCTCCTCAGCGTCGACGAGTCTGGCATTTCACTCAGGCCGACTGGGACGGTCTTCAAGCAGCCATCAATCGTCTGGATTGGTCTCCCATCTCCACTGCCTCTGACATCAATTCTTCCTGGGAATTCTTCCAAAGCAAACTGATCTCTCTCATGCACAGATTTATCCCATCTCGCCTTCAGTTGTCTTACCCTTCCTCCCGTCCATGGTACACTGAATCTTGTGGTGAGGCAGTTGCCCTGAAACAACTTGCCTTTGCCTCTTGGAAGGCTAATCCAACTGAAGGAAATCTCAGTTCCTTCCACCAAGCTCGGAACAAGTGTGTGTCTACCCTCAGGAGTGCCAGGAAGCACTATCTCTCCTCACTCAAGAATGAACTCTCAAACCTGTCTCCTTCCTCCAAATCCTGGTGGCGTCTGGTCAAATCCGTTTCTGGTGTTTGTTCCCCCTCCATCCCCTCCCTTACCTCAAATGGCCACACAGTTGACATCGCACGTGACAAAGCCGAATGCCTCAACTCTGTGTTTGCCTCAAAATCCTTAGTCCCAAACCCATCTCTCTCTGTTCCCACCTTTCCCAGTCGAACCAAACTGCTCCTGGACTCTGTGACCTTCTCTCCTGACAAGGTGGAGGAGTTTTTGTCAAACCTCGACTCTGATTCTGCAACTGGACCAGATGGCATCAGCCCACGGGTCCTAAAATCCTGCTCTGCCGCTCTATCTCACCCTCTCTCTGTTCTTTTCACCCTATCTTTTGCTCAAGGTCATCTGCCAGCATCCTGGAAATCAGCAAACATTACCGCTTTACACAAAAAAGGTGCAAAAACAGATCCTTGCAACTACAGACCAATCAGCCTGCTCCCATTTATCAGCAAAGTCATGGAATCCATCATTGCTTCGGATATGAAATCTTTCCTCTTCTCCAATGGCTTGATCTCTGATCATCAATTTGGTTTCAGACCAGGTCACTCTACTCTGGACATGCTGCTTCTGCTGTCTCAACAATGGATGGAGGTCCTCAATGCCAAACAGGAAATCAGAGCTGTCTCCCTTGACATATCACGTGCCTTCGATACGGTCTGGCACCCAGCTCTGCTCACCAAACTCTCCTCCTATGGTATCCATGGAAATCTCCATGCATGGCTTGCGGACTTCCTCTCTGGTCGTAGTCAACGTGTGGCCCTGAATGGATTTCTCTCATCTCCCCTTCCCGTTCAGGCTGGAGTTCCCCAAGGCAGTGTGCTGGGCCCTGTGCTTTTTCTGGTCTTTATCAATGATCTCTCCGACTCTCTGGAAAATCCTCTGTATCTCTTTGCTGATGACTCCACTCTCTGCCGCTCCATTCCTCTTCCCTCAGATCGGCAGTCTGCAGCCTCCTCACTCTCTGAAGACCTGGACAAAATCACAGACTGGTCAAACATGTGGAACATGTCTTTCAATCCTGACAAATCTCACACTCTTACTATGTCTCTCCGAAAAGATCGACTGGACAACCCTCCCATCTACTTTCTCAACAATCCTCTCCAAGAAGTTCTGTCGCTCAAGCTTTTGGGTCTCACCATCTGCCATGATCTTTCTTGGGAAAACCACATTTCCAAGCTGGCCTCCAAAGCCAGTCGCCGACTGGGCATCCTCCGTCGTGCGAAGTCCTTCCTAGGCACACCTGAGCTCCTCACCACATACAAGGCTTTCATCCGCAGCTCAATGGAATACTGTTCTCCCCTATGGGCTGGTGCTCCTGCCTCACACCTGGCTCGGCTTCACGCTGTTGAATCCAAAGCTTTCAGAATCATTGGAATCTCCCGCGATGAAGCTATCTCTGAGGGCCTTTCACTCACTTACCGCAGGCAGGTAGGTGGTCTTTCTGTCTTCTACCGACTCCTCTCCGGCCTTGCTCCCCCAGCTCTCTCTGTGCTCTGTCCCCCAAATATTCCTACAGGTCGCACAAGATCTGCCAGCAACCCTCTGATGGTTAAACTGCCGAAATCTCGGCTCTCTGCTCACCTTCACTCTTTCATTCCTCTTTCTCCCGCCTCTGGAACAAACTCCCACACTCACTTCAATCACACTCCTCCCTCCAGGTCTTCAAAACAGCTGTTCACCACCATCTCTTATCTTCCCCCATCCAAAACCTTGATCTTTTCTACCCCCACTAATTCACCCCAGATCCACCTTGTTTGAAATTCCAACTTCTTTCCTGGAAGTCTTGGCAGTGTCCATATGTTTTATACCTCTCCCACCCCCCCCCCTTCCCATGCCTTCCCCCCAAAGCCCTCTCCCTCCCACAGTTCTCTCGATGTCTCCATGTCTCTCGGTCCCTGCTCTCAAATGTTGTGTTTGTGTCCTTCCCCCTCTCTCCCCATCTTGTCTACCGCTCCCGATGTTATTTGTTTTGTGTGTCTGTTTGTCTTTCTGTGTGATTAATGTTCGCTCTTTCACGAGCCTCGATCTTGTATACAAAAAAAAAGAAAGAAAAAAAAAGGAAGAGATAAAGGGGGCGCACCGGGAGATGAAGGAGGTAAAGTAAAAATTAGAGGAGGTGGAAGAACGGGTGAGTGAAATTAAGAAGAGACGGAGGGAAACTAAAAAGGAGATAAGGGAGGAAGTGATGGAGTATGCGCAAGGTCTGTGTTCAAATCATGATGATGTGCTCACTAACCAAATAAAGAGTTTGCGGGTGGCAGAAGAGGTGCGACGACGAGGTACCGAGGTGAGTGACGATATACGCGGAAATGTATATGGTGTGAGGGGAGATTTAGTCGGCTTGGGGGGTGGTGTAGACCCGGGTGTTCGTGAGGGACCAATAGTGAGGTGTATGACTGGTCCGGAGTGTGTGGAAAGAGGAGGTGTGCAAGGAGGTCTGGCTATGGGGAGTGAGGGGGCGCTGGTGAGCAAGGATGTGCGGGTATGGAGTGGGTAGCGGGTTGCGGAAGGGCGACCCAGGCATCGACACCAAGAGGGGTAGTGTTTGGAGGGATGGGGGACGCGCGGGAGCCCCCTGAATTGCGCACTGTGGGAGCCCGAACGGTTTGGTCCTGCGTTGATCCCGCCAGGAGTGACGCGCAGGGTCCGGCCTTCGGGCGCCCACAAGGTCCCACTCGCGCCGTATGACGGCAAGAGTGATCTGAGGGCGTACCTGGCGCAGTTTGAGTACGTGTGCCGAGGCAATGGTTGGAATCCGGACGAAGGTGGAGTACACCTGGTAGGGGCACTGCGCGGTGCGGCGGCGGAGGTGCTGACAGCTTTACCACCGGGTGCTCTCACCCTGCCAGCTCTCCGTGCGGCTTTAATTAATCGTTTCAGTATCGAGCAGCAAAGCGAGCTTGTTAAAGCTCAACTTGCGCAGCGAAAACGCAAGCCCCAGGAGACCATCGGGGAACTTGCTCACGATATTCGCCGCGCGGTAGGGATTGCACACGCGGACATGGCAGCGAGTTCCCAGGAAAGCCTGGCGCTGGATCACTTTATTCAGGCCCTTCCGGATCTGGAGCTCCGACAACAGCTCGCCATGTGGCGCCCGCAGACCATGAGTCAGGCGGCCGACGCTGCAGCCCGTTGGGAAGCAGCGAGGCCCCTGGCCCGGGGAGGCGAGCGCCACGCAGTGGCGGTGCGTCAGGTAGGGCCCGTGATGGGGGTCGCCCCCCCCCCAGGGGGCCGGCCCCCGACGGGGGCCCTGACCTGGAGAGCATGGTTCGGAGGCTGGTGGATCGGCGTCTAGCGGGACCTGGACCATGGCAGGCGGCTCCAGTGGTGGCACCCGGTAGTCCCCGACAGACTACCCCAATTCGGACATACAGGGGGGGGGGGGGGGAATTTGGAATACCGGAGGCAAGCACCTTACCAGGTGAGGTGCTATAATTGTGCTCGGATGGGTCACCGTGCGTGGGAGTGTCGAGCTCCGCGCCGGGACGTTCCCCGTCAGCCGATGCCCTCAACTCCGCCCAGTATCGATCGGCCTAGCCGACCTCAGACACCCCCCCGCCAGGGCCCGGGAAACTAGAACGTGCCGGGCATGCAGGGCAGTGTTCGGCAGTAGGGGATGGAGAGAAGCCCTCGTTGACGCGACAGGTCATTCATTGTGGCCAAATTGGAACAGGTAGCTTAACAATTCGGTGCAAAATTGCCGGCGTGGAGGTGGACGCCATTGTGGACACGGGAGCCAGCGCCACGATCATCAGCCCCGTGGTCCTTAATTCGAGTGCAGACGGCTGGGGTAAAATCCAGCGTCTGGAAAATCATAGTTTGCAGTTGGCTACCGGGGCAACGGCCCCGATCATAGGGCGTGGTTTTGTGACCCTCAAGTTGGGATCGGTAAAGCAAGAGATAGAGGTTTGGGTGGCGGAGGTGTGCGACCCATGCTTAATAGGGTTGGATTTGTTGACTGCCGGTGGTTGTAAAATCGACTTGAGTCGGGGGATCCTGCGATGGGGAGTGGAAGAGCTACCATTGGAGGGGGTGAGCACGGTCGAGAGGGTGGAGCTGGAGGCTCCTGAGGCCGTGACCATCCCTCTGGGGGCCGAGGCCATAGTGCCGGCCCGATGGTCAGCTCGCCCGACATGGCAGGAGTCCTGCGGCCTGGTCGAACCGGTGGCAGCGCGATCCATACCTGGTTTAATCGTGGGCCGCACCCTTGTAAAAACGGACGGGCCGGTGGTGGCCGTCCGAGTAATTCATATTAGCACAGAACCACGCACTATAGTGAGGGGCACGAAGGTAGCTGGCTGCACCCCAGTTAGAGAAGTCGCGTCAGTGAGGGGCGAGAACGTCCAGCCGAGCCCGTCCCCAGGGGGAGCCTTCAATAAGTTCTAGGAATTGGCCCGATCCCATTTGTGAGATGGTAAATCGTAGTAGCGTAGACTTGGGAGGTACCCAGAGGGAGGCCTTACACAAACTGGTTGGGTCCCATTTGGACCTCTTCTCCTTGTCCACCGAGGATATTGGACGTACGGGCCTGGTGAAACATCAGATCCACACCGGTGAGGCCCGGCCTATTCGTCAGGCCGCCCGACGGCTCCCTTGGAGCAAGAGGGCGGAAGCTGACGAGCAGGTTGAAAAAATGCTCGACGCAGGCGTGATCGAGCCCTCGGGAAGTCCTTGGATGTCACCTGTTGTGCTGGTCAAAAAAAAGGATGGGACCACGCGGTTCTGCGTGGACTATCGCCAGCTAAACAACGTGACACTCAAGGACTCATATCCCCTGCCAAGGATTGATGACACCCTCGATGCCGTTGCGGGCTCAAATTGGTTCACAACTTTGGACCTCAAGAGTGGGTATTGGCAGGTGGAGATGGATCGGACAGGGAAGGAGAAAACGGCATTTTCCACAGGTAAGGGGCTGTATCAGTTCACTGTGATGCCGTTTGGTTTGTGTAACGCCCCCGCCACCTTTGAGAGATTAATGGAGCATGTGCTAGGCGGCATGCCATGGCAATCATGCCTGGTATACCTGGATGACGTCCTGGTACATGCCAAGACCTTCCCCCAGGCGGTAGCTAATTTGGACCAGGTGTTCGGGTGCCTCAGACAGGCAGGGTTGAAGCTGAACCCGAGTAAGTGCACCTTGTTTGCAAGAGAGGTGGCCTATCTAGGTCACGTTATCGGCAGCGAGGGGGTAAAAACGGACCCAGACAAAATTAAAGCGGTAGAGGAGTGGCCCGCACCACGTACCATCAAGGAGGTGCGGGGATTTTTGGGACTCTGCTCCTACTACCGGCGCTTTGTGGCGAAATTTGCGGAGTTGGCCCGTCCCCTCCACCGGCTTACGGAGAAGGGGACGTGATTTAATTGGACACGGGAGTGCCACGAGGCCTTCCAAAATTGAAGGGGTGTCTGACATCCGCACCCCTTCTAGCTTACCCCACTAGTAACGGGACATTTACCCTGGACATGGATGCAAGCCAGGAAGGATTGGGCGCAGTTTTGTCTCAGACACAGGAGGGCGTGGAGAGAGTGATTAGTTACTATACTCGGGCCTTAAGTAGGCCCGAGCGAAATTATTGTGTCACTCGCAAAGAGTTATTGGCTATGCTGGCTGCCATGAACCATTTCCACCCGTACCTGTACGGGCGGAAATTTTCGGTTCGAACTGACCATTCCTCCTTGCAATGGCTCCTTCGGTTCAAGGAACCGGAGGGCCAAATTGCAAGGTGGTTGGAAAGGTTGCAGCAGTACGATTTTAATGTGACCCATAGGGCCGGGAAGGCCCATGGTAATGTGGACGCACTCTCTCGGCATCCTTGTCTGGGAGAAAACTGCAAATTTTGTGCGAGACACGAGGAGAGGGAGCAATTGGGCGATTCTGCCCCGATTCTCGTCGTCCGGGCAACCCGGGTGAGAGGGCCAATTTTGCCACTAACCGCGGACGAGGAATTTGGAGATTTGGCTTGGAGCACGGCCCAGCAGGAGGATCCTGTCCTGGGACAGTTGTTCAATTGGGTCAAATTGGGGCAAAGACCAAAGGGGGAAGAGGTCACCCCCCCTCGGGGCGCAAACAAAGGCGTATTGGGCTCAGTGGCAGACCCTGGAGTTGAAAGGCAACATCTTATATCGCAAGTGGGTGGAGGTTCCCTCTGATAGAACTTCCTGGCTGGTGATAGTCCCTGACAAATTCAAGAACGTCATCTTACAACAGGTGCATGGTACCCGCTCCGGCGGCCATTTGGGCAGGACAAAGACAATATCTCGGGTCTGCCGGAGGTTCTATTGGGTGAATATGGGGCGCGACATACAGGACTGGTGTCGGAGATGCGACGCCTGTTCTGCCAAAAAGGGACCAGCACGGAGGATGAGGGCCCCCCTTCAATTACATCAGGTGGGGGCCCCCCTTGAGCGGGTGGCTATGGATATTCTAGGACCGCTGCCCCGCACCCGCCAAGGTAATAAGTATATCCTCGTTGTAATGGACTATTTCACCAAGTGGCCGGAGGCCTATGCCCTCCCCAACCAAGAAGCCGGGGTGGTAGCACAGGCCTTCGTGGAAGGATTTGTATGTCGGCACGGGATTCCACAGGAGCTGCACACCGATCAGGGACGAAATTTTGAGAGCCAATTAATAAAAGATGTGTGCAGACTCCTGTCAATTCGGAAAACCAGAACCACGCCCTTGCGGCCACAATCTGACGGGATGGTGGAAAGGTTCAATCGAACATTGATCCAACAACTGGCATTGTTCACCACCACCCGTCAGGATGACTGGGACAAACATCTCCCGTACTTGTTGATGGCCTACCGAACCAGCCAGCACGGGGCCACCGCATGCAGTCCAGCGTTGCTTATGTATGGGCGGGAGTTACGGGCTCCCGCCGACTTGCTATGCGGTCCCGTGCCAGACACCACGGATACACCGCCGAGGGAGGGTTACGCACATCACTTGGAGGAAGGCATGGAGCGGGTCCATGCCTTTGCCCGCCGCCAGCTCCATCTGGCGGGGGCCAAGATGAAGCGCAGGTACGACGACCGGAGCCAGGGGAGTCAATACGCTCCGGGGATGAAGATTTGGTTCTTTAATCCCCGGAGGCGGAAGGGCAGGTGCCCAAAACTCACCTCCCCCTGGCAAGGCCCGGGAGTCGTCCTGTCGCAAGTCTGTGACGTGGTCGTTAAGATCAAAATGGGGCCACGGGCCCTCCCTTGGATCGTCCATGCCGACCGGATAAGACCTTATGCCGGCGAGCAGGCGCCCTCATGGATCGCCTCGGCTCTAGATGCTGAGGCAGGACCCAGTACCTCTTGCGACGGGGGCTCGTAGCGTCAGAGGACTGGGGGGATGGTAGTGGGAGATGCCCGATGTGGTGGGATGGAAACTCTGTCATCCCTCACAGCGGGGGGCAAAGGAGCACTAGACTTATGGGGTTTATGGCAGTGAAAACTAGCCCGGGAGGGTTTGGATAATGTGTAGGGACCTAGAGAAGATGACCTTAGGTAACGTTAAGGTTAGGTAGTGACTGATACCTGTAGTGGGGACGCAGGTAGGTTAGTGTGGATGATAATGACGTGGTATGTGCTTAGTTTAAAGGGAAGACGGGGAGCACTAAGTTAGCAGGGCAACAGGTAGATTAGATGATGCCGTGTGTGAGGAACAGGTGTGATTGCACAGGTGTGCAACTGAACAGGTGTGTGGAGCAGTGTATGAGTGAGTGATGGTGATGAGTGTTGTATTGACCGAATGGTCCTGGGAGAAAGGAGGGTGCAGGTGGCACCAGGTAAGATTGCACAGGTGTGCAACTGCAGGTGAATGGAGAATGGTTGTATGGAATAAATGGTCTGGAGTATATGGAGTATTGGAATGGATGGTCGTGGAGTGAGTATGGTGGAAACTATGGAGTGGAGTGGATGGTGCGAAGGTGTGAATGGGGGAAGGATGGACCCCCATCACGAATACCCGGGGAGGGTAGTGTAAGTGTTAGGTAGAGGGTATAGGTAAATTGTGGTTGGATATTGGCATCTGTGGTGCGGGTGAAAGAATGGTGTTTGGATGGGTGCATTAGTGTTGTGGAAATGGCTGGGCGTGTAGCCTGTTAGTGTGTGTAGTTGGTTTGGGCACTCCACCACTGTGAGGATGTCGGCCAGGTGAGGCCGCAGGTGGGCTCTGGGAGCCGGTAGAGTTGTTGTGGATGGGGCCCGAGGATCCGGAGGACGGACCCGGGTAGCCCAGTGCCAGAGGGCACCGAGGGGTGACAGAGCCAGGAGGGGCCTTCCCCAGTTAGATCGGTTAGGTAAGGAGCAGGTAAGCTCGGAGGCAACTACAGTGGTGGAGGTGTGCAGGTGGGTAGACCTGCTGGGAGAGCTACACGACCCAGCCAGCAAATTGTGCAAGGGCACAGGGAGTTGCATCGGGGGAGTGAGACCCCAAATTGAGAAGCACCACAGTTTGGTCAATGGGAATTGGTTTTTAGAACCCATAGTGTAAGTTGGCCAATGGATTGGCAGGGAAAGACCCCGGGTAGTGTAAAGTGTGTTAAAGTCATTTAGAGGATAGTTAGGATTGAAGTCTCCTCGCACCATCTGCATCCACTCGCCTGAGATGACGTACCTCCACACCATGCCAGGTTGTTTTTATTATTTTTATGATGCAAATGTTTTGGATTGTGAGACACATCATGACGTGGGTGTGACATTGTGCTTTGTTGTTCCATCTCTCCCTCCTTATGAGGATTGATGATGAATTGGGTGATGGCAAATTTTGGATAGAGGGATTGTGGGAACGAATTTGGTTTAGGGGAAATATGGGGAAGACGTGACATTCGCGACGAATTTGTAAATGTGTAGATTTTTGTAAATATGGGGTAAGGGCAAGGGTAGAGTAGGTGACAGGGGGGGGGGGGGGGTGACGTACGGTAGGGACGAGCTTTCTCACTTCGCTCTCCGTACGCACTTCACCTTGCATTGCCTTATTGATGTGTACCCTTGTGACCTTACCCCTCGCTCATCTGTCTTTCCCCCCTTTTGTCTCCCACATGAGGACCTGTGCGCCACTGGGCGCCGAGGGGAGCGTGCGTGAGTCCGCCATTGTGCGCGCGGAACTCCCAGAACCAGCTGTCTGCATCGATGCACCACATTATGGACCACATGTCTGTGGCCGAGCACCACTTATGGACCCCATGGGTTGGGGCATGGCCCCTCTGCTGGAACCGGCCATGAAGGCCCGAAATCTTGCTGGCGGACCTTGATCACAGGGCACCGATGCCCCACAGGTGAACCACACTAGTCGGCCCTGTGGGCCATAAATAAAATAAATAAAAATGGACACGTTGGGTGCATTTTAATAGTGCAAATAGGCCACCAGCAAAGGAAGATGACAACACCAGGAAAATAATAATAGCCAGCAGAGGGAGCCGAAGAGCACGCGACCACCTGCAGGGTTAGGGGTTGTTGTTTTTATTTTTATTCATGAACAATGATGACTGTGCACCGATTGGTGCTTGAGGGTGTGTTGGTGCGTTTTGGGTGCTTTCATGGTGCATTGATGCAGAGCAGACTGTCTCCCCCCCAGAAAGAACAATCACAGGTCCTGGGTTAGTATTGTAAATAAAAGCAGAGTCATTGTAAATAATGCTCCCCACCGTCAGTGTATAGTTTGAAGACCATTCCGCAATTCGGTTAGCTGTGGGCGTGAGTCTGTTAGGTAGGGTGCAATGGAGCAGCGGGACATATTTATTTATGTTTTAAAACTGTCGCACTCAGGGTCAGGTTAAATGTAGAGGGAACTACACCTACGTGTCACACTAAGTTAAAGTTATAGGCCCGGGACATGCCTAAGAGGAGGAGGGTGGAGTGTTGTGGATATGAGAATTTTTTTTTTTATTGTGTTTTTTTAATTGTGTTTGCTTTATTCTGGACCCTCCTGCCTCCAGTGTTGTATAAAGGTCAAAGGGTGTTCCCGTAGTTAATTCCATAAAGCATACATGTTAGCCAATCATAGATTCCCCCTGGTTGATAGTTATATCTTTATTATGTGTATTAGGGTAAGGCCTTGTCTTCCATTAAGATGACACTCCATTGCACCAAGTGAAATAGAGTAGATTCCTTTCACTTTCCCCTTTCATCATTGCCAAGCCTCGATTGCCAATTACATCCCCTCCAAAACCACCATTGAACATGTGCTCGGGTCGGGGAAGAAGGGCGTGCCCGCCCGTCGTCATCAAGGGCGGAGCCAGAGGGTCGCGCGACCAACCAGGGCCGAGGTGAGCACACCGATGGGCGTGTCCTGAAGGCCGGCGGCTTGATCGCCGGAGGCACTATAAAAGCGCGCGCGCAAGGTACACCAAAGGATATCCAGGGAAGCACAAAGCCTGCTATTCGTCGCCTTGCTCGCCCAAGTTGGACCAAGAGAGAAAGAGTTGTTGGACCAAGAGAGAAAGAAGGTGGTTGGACAGAGACACGTGCCAAGAAAGAGTTGAGCCAGAGAACCAGCAGCTTTGGGTTACACAAGCAGCGTTGACTCCACCAGGCAGCGTCGACCCGTTGCCCCACGGGAACCAGATTGCGTAGGCAACGGTGGCCGTCGGGGTCGAGCCCGGCGTCCCGTGCGGGATCAAGCCGAACCATCTGCCCCAGCTAAACCTTCCCAGTCCTCCTTCCAGCATTTATTCCTGCTTTTCCATCCTTCTTGTGTACGTGAGTTTGTTTTGTTTGTTCTGTCCTTGGGTTAATTAAGTTTGTATAAGCTAGCGTTGCACTGTGTCTAATATCTTCTGTAAATTATTTTCTTATCTTTCCTTCTTCCTTGGTTACTTTGAGCGTGCACATAATAGGAATAAATTTAGTAGTATTGCCAACCTTTTTGTCTTCTTCTTCTTCTTCACATCCGTGTCGCTTTTGTCTTTTCCAGATTGAATATCTGTGGCGCGATCCGGCCAACGTTCGGGAATCGGGTTAGTCGGGGTAACTGTTAGGGCCGCGGGGCCTCCGCTCGGCAAAACCAACATCTTATCCGCGGTCCGTAACAATATATATTATATATATATATATATATCCGGGATATGTATATAATATATATATATATATATATATATATATATATATATATATATATATATATATATATATATATATATATATATATATATATATATATATATGTTAGGGTGGTTCTTAAAAATGAAAGTTAGGAAGGTCATGCTCCTAACACAATATTCTGCATGTATGAAAAAACCCTTGTGGTGAAATTTTAAGCCATTTGGACTAAATTTAGGAGTTGCACACGGAGTTTGTAATTTCACATATTTGGCTTGCATAAATGTTTGGAGTTGATTATTTATTCTCCAATGCTATACTTGTGATTTTGACCATTACAGTTGACCTATGACCTTGCTATGTACTGCACATTTTGAAGTTGTTTTTAAGTTCATTGAATACAGTCCAGCTGTAATCTGGTGTGTGCAGTTGCTCTCATTGAAGAGTACAATCGTCTCTTGACAAGGGATGAACAGCAAGCCCAGTATCTGCTTCAATTTGTGACAGAACATCGCAAGAGGTTTCCTGATTGCAGGAAATCGACGCTTAATATCGGGCACAAACATTGATTGGCTGGCAACATGAGTCACTGTGCAACCCCTAAAACTTGATGTATTCAAAACATATTTCACAGGCAGACGTTTTACCTCAATACCAAAATAACGGTAAGGAGTGAAACAATTCAAATTTTTTTTTTTTGCATAATGCAGCTCAGAATCACAATGATGTGTATGTATATATAATTATATATATATATATATATGTATATATATATATTTATGTATGTATATATATATATGTATATGTATATATTGTATATATATATTTATATATATATATATATGTATATATATATGTATATATATATATATATATATATATACATATATATATATATATATATATATATATATATATGTATATATATGTATATATATATTGTTACGGACCGCGGATAAGATGTTGATTTGCCGAGCGGATGGCGCCGCGGCCCGAACCGTTTTTACAATGACTAAGACCCGATTCTGAACGTTGGCCAAATCGTGCCACAGATGTTCAATTGGGAAAAGACAAAGACGACGCGGATGTGAAGAAGAAGAAGGAGACAAAAAGGTTTGAAATACGATTATTATTTATTACTATTTACAGGATTGAAAGAAACCAAGGAAGAAGGAAGGATAACAAAATAAAGACAGAAAGAGGGACGGACCAGAAGGACACAGTGAAAACTTAGCTTACTTATACAGTCTTACTTAACCCAGGACAGAACAAACAAAAGACAGACTCACACGAATGGGGAATGGAGGCAGGAGTGAATGGCTGGACCGAGAGGGAGGTTCAGCTCGGACCAGAGTACGGCCAGGCCGGGAGGGAGCAGCCGCCGCCCTTCCTCAACAGCAACCTGCCGTCAACACTCAAGCTGCGGCGGTCAAAGCTGCGATGGTTCAAAGCTGCTGTGGTTCAAGCTGCTGTGGTTCAAACTCCTGTGGTTCAAGCTCCTGTGGTTCAAACTGCTGCCGTGGGGACATCGTGTGCTTTCTCAGGACTCCTTTTTTTAAGCAGTCTGGACTCTTCTGCCATCTCTGGCACAACTCTCTGGGGGACTCAGAAACTCATCTCTCTCGCGCACTTCTCTCTTGGCCTCCTTCTCATCACTCCTGCACACTTGTGTCAAAGGCTTCCCCCGCGCTTCTTTCGCGCACTTCTCTCAGAGGCTTCCTTCTCATCACTCCTCTCAAAGGCTTCCGCGTGCGCTTTTTATAACGCCACCGGCGATCAAGCCGCCGGCCGCTAGAACACGCCCATCGGTGAGCTCGCCTCGGCCCTGATTGGTCGGCACAGCCCTCTGGCTCCACCCTTGATGACGATGGGTGGGCACGCCCAGGATTCGGCAGCTCCTCCCCCTTCTTCTCCGAGCCTACCTTGTGGCTAATGGAGTCGCGGTGAATGCAGTTGGCAATTGCGGCTTTATTAATTTAAAATGAAAGGGGATCTATCTATTTGAATTCGGTGCAATGGAGTGTCAATTAATGGAAAACAAATCCTTAGCCTACTACACAGAATAAGGAAATAACTGTCAACAAGGAGGAAATCTATTATTGGCTACGTGGGTGCTTATGAAATAACTACGGAACGACCTTTGACCTTTATACACAGACTGGAGGCAGGAGAGTCCAGAATAAAACAATATAAAAAAAACACAATCCTCATATCCACAACACTGCACCCTCCTCCTCTTAGGCACGGCCCGGGCCTCTTACCTTTACTTTTAGTGTGGCACGTAGGTGTAGTTCCCTCTACATTTAACCTGACCCTGAGTGTGACAATTTTAAAACATAAATAAATATGTCCCGCTGCTCCATTGCACCCTACCTAACAGACTCACGCCCACAGCTAACCGAATTGCGGAATGGTCTTCAAACTATACATTTACGGTGGGGGCGCATTATTTACAACGACTCTACTTTATTTACAAAACGCAACCCAGGACCTGTGATCGTTCTTTTGGGGGGGGGGGGGGGGGGAGACAGTCTGCCCTGCATCGATGCACCAGAAAGCACCCAAAACGCACCAAAGCACCCTCAAGCACCAATCGGTGCACAGTCATCACTGTTCAAGAATAAAAATAAACCAACAAACCCTTGGTGGTGTCTTGCTCTTCGGCTCCCTCTGCTGGCTATTGCTCTCTTCCTGATGTTGTCATCTTCTTTGCTGGCGGCCTATTTGGATAAAAATAAAATGCACCCAACGTGTCCATTTCCATTTATTTATGGCCCACAGGGCTGACTATTTTGTGGTTCGCCTGTGGGGCATAGGTGCCCTGTGACCAAGGTCCGGCAGCAAGATCTCGGGCCTTCATGGCCGGTTCCAGCAGAGGGGCCATGCCCCAACCCATGGGGTCCATAAGTGGTGCTCAGCCACAAATATGTGGTCCATAAGGTGGTGCATCGATGCAGACAGCTGTGGTTGCGAGAGGTTCGGGCGCCCAATGGCGGACTCTCGCACGCTCCCCTCGGCGCACAGTCCTCATGTGGGAGACAAAGGGGGGGGGGGGGAAGACAGATGAGCGAGGGGTAAGGTCACAAGGGTACACATCAATAAAGGCAATGCAAGGCGAGGTGCGTATGGAGACGGAGCGGAGAAAAGCTCGTCCCTACCGTACGTCACCCCCCCTGTCACCTACTCCACCCTTGCCCTTACCCCATATTTACAACAATCTACCCATTACAAATTCGTCACTACTGTCACGTCTTCCACATTTTTCCCCTATACCAAATTCGTCTCCACAATCCCTCGAACCAAAATTTGCCATCACCCAATTCATCATCAATCCTCATAAGGAGGAAGAGATGGAACATCAGCACAATATCACACCCACGTCATGATGCGTCTCACATTCCAAACATTTGCATCAAAATAATAAAATAACAAAACATCCATGGCATGGTGTGGAGTAGCGTCACCCCAGGTGAGTGGATGTAGATGGTGCGAGGAGATTCTTAATCCTAACTATCCTCTAAATGACATTAACACACTTTACACTACCCGGGGTCTTTCCCTGCCAAACCATTGGCCAACTTACTCTATGTGGTTTTAAGAACCAAATTCCCATTGACCAAACTGTGGTGCTTCCTCAATTTTGGGTCTCACTCCCCCGATGCAACTCCCTGTGCCCTTGCACAATTTCAGGGCTGCGTCGTGTAGCTCTCCCAGCAGGTCTACCCACCTGCACACCTCCACCACTGTAGTTGCCACCCGAGCTTACCTTGCTCCTCACCCTAACCTATCTAACTGGGGAAGGCCCCTCCTGGCTCTGTCACCCCTCAGTGCCCTCTGGCACTGGGCTACCCGGGTCCGTCCTCCGGATCCTCGGGCCCCATCCACAACAACTCTACCGGCTCCCAGAGCCCACCTTCGGCCTCACCTGGCCGACATCCTCACAGTGGTGGAGTGCCCAAACCAACTACACACACTAACAGGCTACACGCCCAGCCATTTCCACAACACTAATGCACCCATTCAATCACCATTCTTCCACCATGCACCACAGATGCCAATATCCAACCACAATTTACCTGTACCCTCTACCTAACTCTTAGACTACCCTCCCCGGGTATTCGTGACGGGGTCCACCCTTCCCCCATTCACACCTTCGCACCATCCACTCCACTCCACAGTTTCCACCATACTCACTCCACGAACATCCATTCCAATACTCCATATACTCCAGACCATTTATTCCATACACCTGTTCTCCATTCACCTGGTGTTGCACACCTGTGCAATCACACCTGGTGCCACCTGCACCCTCCTTCCTTCCTGGACCATTCGGTCAGCACAACTCACAATCACAATCACTCACTCACACACTGCTCCATACACCTGTCCAGTTGCACACCTGTGCAATCACACCTTTTAACCATACACACGGCATCATCTGAACTACCTGTTGCCCTGCTAGCTTAGTGCTCCCCGTCTTCCCTTTAAACTAAGCACATACCACGTCATTATCATCCAAACTAATCTACCTGCGTCCCCACTACAGGTATCATTGTCACTACCTAACCTTAACGTTACCTAAGGTCATCTCTAGGTCCCTACACACGATATCCTAACCCTCCCGGGCTAGTTTTCACTGCCAAACCCCATAACTAGTGCTCCTTTGCCCCCGCTGTGAGGGATGGCAGAGTTGCCATCCCCTCACATCGGGTATCTCCCACTGGCACTTTTGCACACCAAATTCCAGCCAATTAAAAATTTGCCAATCACTACCAATCGTCCGCCAATCATCAATCTGCCAATCCTTTGCCAATCATCAAATTTTTGCTTTTCAATTTCGGGTCCAAAACACTATCCTCATCACACGTCTACTCACTTGAGCCTCTCGGTGCGCCAATTCATCTCTAAATCTCGGCTTCGCAAAGCCGAGCAATGAATGCGGGTTGCTTGGTGCCGGCGGCTGGATCCGTCCGGCATTCGGTGCAGAGACGGGGGCTTACCCGGGCCGAGATCCCACGCACCATCTCGCCACAGAGCCGTCCAATGGCCCGATCTCGCCCTGCCAGAACGCCGCAACAAAAAGGGGTCGCCATGACGACCCTTCCTACCGGGCCGCCCGTTCCGCCTAGCGGAGCACGGACGCGGCCGTTCAGAGCGCGGCCCGGCGTGAATCCCGCACGGCGGTTCTTTCGAAACCGCCGCGGTCACAATCCCCGCGGATCCCCGCGGCACGCAAAGCTGCCCAGCACGCACCGAGGGCCCGATTCGGCTATACGTCGCTCTAACCGCTAACCCGGTTAGCGTCGATGCTCCACTTGCATGCTTACACCCCGCAGCCCGTTCCTTGCTCATACATCCAGCCGTTCCCATGCTCATAGTCATTGCACCTTCTCTTACACACCCAGGTACACTCATTCCACTTACAGACTTTGTCACACACCTGACCACCGCACACCTTTGCACACACTCATCGTTCGCACACCTCACCAACACACCTCTTCGCGCCCCCTCCTCGGTCACCTCCTCTGTGACAACCACAGGTGTGCTCTCACTTGCACACCCAACCACGTGCCTCACTACCAACTCCAGCGTGCATTCCCATACGCGCTCTACCATTCCAGGTGTGCATCCTTCCATTCCAGGTGTACATCCTCTCTCACCTGCCACAACCAACTCACGCTCCGTGTCACTCTTACTATTTTCGCCACCACACTCGGTCGCGCATTCTCCCTTACTCTTGACAGCGCACTCTTTCCTCATGCACCCGTCCATTACACACCTTTCTCGCGCATCCTCTTGCGCACACTCTCCCGTTACACCCTCCGTAACACTCACCACAGGTGTGCATTCTCTCGTTACATCCTCTGTAACACTCCCCACTCCGCGCTTCCATGTGCCCCCTCGCACACGCGCTATGACCAACTCACTCTCGACAGCACACTCACTCCTTGGCGCGCACTTTTTCCTCACACACCCCATAGTCGGACATTCTCGCACACCTCCTCTGTCCATACACTCCGTACCTGTCGCCCACTTCACCAGCGGCCTCTCACGAACACCCGGGTCCAAACCAACTCCCAAGCCGACTGAGTCTCCCCTCACACCATATACATTTCCGCATATATCGCCACTCACCTTGGCACCTCGTCTCCGCACCTCCTCTGCCACCTGCAAACTCTTTATCTGGTTAGCAAGCACACCATCATGATTTGAGCACCGACCTTGCACATATTACATTACTTCCTCCTTTATCTCCCTCTTAGTTTCCCTCCGTCTCTTCTTAATTTCACTCACCCCCTCTTCCACTTCCTCTAACTTTTGCTTCACCTCTTTTATTTCCCGGTGCGCCCCCTCTATCTCTTCCTCTAACGCCACCTTAACCGTTTATATGTGCGTCCTCACCTCCCGGTCCTTCGTCTCCATTACTTCTGTCACCTCGTCCAACCTCATTGTCAGTCCCTCACGTACCATCTGACATTCCCTCTTCGTCGCTATCAAGTCATTTTTTAGTTCTTTTTGTGTCACCTTTAACCCTCCTAGTACCGCAGTGTTCTTTTGTACCTGCTCCACTAACTCCGTCTGTCCCACCGTCAGCTGTTCCACCTCCTGCGTCAGGTCCTCTATGCCCCCTTGTAACTTTGCCATCCCATTTCTCACCTCTTTCTCCATACGCTTCTCACCTCGCTTTACCTCCTCGCGTACCCCCGAGACCTCCTCGCTTACACCTCGTCTTATTTCCTCCTTCATCTCCTCCATTTCTTTTGTAGATGCCGCCCTCATTTGTTCTAATCCATCCCTCTGAGCATCCAATTTACCTTCTACCCCGATTTTCACCTCCTCTATCTGGTTCCCCATCTGTTTGATTTCCCGGGTGGATTGCTCCCCTATTTCCTGCAATTTGCCTTCCATCTTATCTTCTAGCCCCGTTAACCCATTCTTCACCTCTTTTATCCCGTTGTCTAACCCCTCAAATTTACCCTCAAATTTCTTGTCTAACCCCTCAAATTTATTGTCTAACCCCGCAAATTTATTTCCCATATTGTTTAAGCCGTCTCTTAATTGCTCACTAGTACCCCTCGCTTCGTCCCTCATTGCCCCCATTTGCTCACTGGTACTCCTCGCTTCGTCCCTCATTTGGCCTCCCATCCTGTTTTCCATCCCTTTGAAATTATCGTCTGTTTTTACCATAAAGGCCATCATCTGTTTCATAAACAGGTCCAAATTCATTGGCATCTCGGGCTCGGCTGCTGCGACCACGGGCGCGGCTAAATTTGGTGCCGCTACAACCATGTGCGCGAGGGCGCCATTTTGTGCGCCTGATACCTCCTCAACCACCTCACCATTGCTCTCCTCCATTTCCTCCCTCTGGTCCTGGGTTACTCCTAACCCCTCTTCTATTTCCCCCACCGGCATCCGATCATCTTGACTATCCATGGCACGATTTTTTTTTTTTTTTTTTGGAATTTTTAAATACAATCTCGGCCCACTCGTAATTTGAGCGCTAAGCGCTTCAGGTCCGTATCCCACTCCTGACACCAATTGTTACGGACCGCGGATAAGATGTTGATTTGCCGAGCGGGTGGCGCCACGGCCCGAACCGTTTTTATAATGACTAAGACCTGATTCTGAATGTTGGCCAAATCGTGCCACAGATGTTCAATTGGGAAAAGACAAAGACGACGCGGATGTGAAGAAGAAGAAGGACACAAAAAGGTTTGAAATACGATTATTATTTATTACTATTTACAGGATTGAAAGAAACCAAGGAAGAAGGAAGGATAACAAAATAAAGATAGAAAGAGGGACGGACCAGAAGGACACAGTGAAAACTTAGCTTACCTATGCAGTCTTACTTAACCCAGGACAGAACAAACAAAAGACAGACTCACACGAATGGGGAATGGAGGCAGGAGTGAATGGCTGGACCGGGAGGAAGGTTCAGCTCGGACCAGAGGACGGCCGGGCCAGGAGGGAGCAGCCGCCGCCCTTCCTCAACAGCAACCTGCCGTCAACGCTCAAGCTGCGGCGGTCAAAGCTGCGATGGTTCAAAGCTGCTGTGGTTCAAGCTGCTGTGGTTCAAGCTCCTGTGGTTCAAGCTCCTGTGGTTCAAACTGCTGCCGTGGGGACGTCGTGTGCTTTCTCAGGACTCCTTTTTTTAAGCAGTCTGGACTCTTCTGCCGTCTCTGGCGCAACTCTCTGGGGGACTCAGAAACTCATCTCTCTCGCGCACTTCTCTCTTGGCCTCCTTCTCATCACTCCTGCGCACTTGTGTCAAAGGCTTCCCCCGCGCTTCTTTCGCGCACTTCTCTCAGAGGCTTCCTTCTCATCACACCTCTCAAAGGCTTCCGCGTGCGGTTTTTATAACGCCGCCGGCGATTAAGCCGCCGGCCGCTAGAACACGCCCATCGGTGAGCTCGCCTCGGCCCTGATTGGTCGGCTCGGCACTCTGGCTCCACCCTTGATGATGATGGGCGGGCACGCCCAGGATTCGGCAGCTCCTCCCCCTTCTTCTCCGAGCCTACCTCGTGGCTAATGGAGTCGCGGTGAATGCAGTTGGCAATTGCGGCTTTATTAATTGAAAATGAAAGGGGATCTATCTATTTGAATTTGGTGCAATGGAGTGTCAATTAATGGAAAACAAATCCTTTGCCTACTACACAGAATAAGGAAATAACTGTCAACAAGGAGGAAATCTATTATTGGCTACGTGGGTGCTTATGAAATAACTACGGAACAACCTTTGACCTTTATACACAGACTGGAGGCAGGAGGGTCCAGAATAAAACAATAAAAAAAAAACACAATCCTCATATCCACAACAATATATATATATATGTATATATATATAATTATATATATATATATATATATATATGTATATATATATAATTATATATATATATATATATATATATATATATATATATATATTGTTGTGGATATGAGAATGTATTTTTTATTTATTGTTGTGGTAAAATGTTGTTGTAAAAGGTTGTTGTAAAATATCACCCCTCCTCCCTCCGTTTGTGGTTGTATAAAGGTCAAAGGGCGTTCCCGTAGTTAGTCCATAAAACATACATGCAGGACACGATATATCTTTGTTGACAGTTATATCCTTATTATGTGTATTAGTGTAAGGCTGTGTCTCCCATTAATTGAAGTACTCCATTGCACCAGTGAAAGAGATAGATTCCCTTCATTCCCACTCCCAACACTTCCATTCCCCCCTTTCCGTCAATTGCAATTCGCATTGCCAACTGCATGTTGGGCGGTTTTCCCTTCATCCGCCATTGACCACGAGGCAGGGTTGGGGGAAGCAAGGTGGGTCCCCACCTCGTCAGAGAGGGGAGGAGTGATCCAGCCCCACTCGACCAACCATGAACAAGGGGTTTGGCTTGAGAGGGCGGGGAGAGAACATTTGGGGGAGGTTCGCAAAGGTTGAGGGGCGGGGCCTATATAACCCACGGCGGGGGTGTTCCCAGAGGAGATGCACTGTGAGTTGGTCTGAGTCGGTTGCCAGAGGAGGGTCAGTGGTTGCGTTGGTTGCGGTGGTAAGAAGTCGGTGGTGAGAAGTGGTGGCGTCGAGGGGTCAGTGGTTGTGTTGGTCGCGTTGAGTTGTCAATGGTGAGGAGACACCAGGGCCAAGAGAGAGAAGGTGCCAAGGGCCATTACCAGCAGTTGCGCCAGAGACGGCAGACGCGCCCTGAGCTGAGCCAGAGAGGCAGCGTTGACTCCACCAGGCAGCTTCAACCCGTTACCCCGCGGGGACCAAATAGCGGTGGCATCGGTGGCCGTCGAGGTCCAGCCGACGTCCCGTGCGGGATCAAGCCCGAACCATCTGCCCCCAGCTGAACCTTCCCATTCCTCCTTCCAACATTCATTCCATTCCATCCTTCTTGTATACGTGAGTTTGTTTTGTTTGTTCTGTCCCTGGGTATTTAATTAAGTCTGTAGGTAAGCTAAAATTTGCACTGTGTCACCTGCGTCTTATGTGTTGTAAATAAAACTTGATTGCTCCTTTTTGCTTGTGTGTGTAAATAATAAACCCCATTACTCGTCTGTACGTCTTCTCGTTTTATTCCTTTTCCTCTTGCATTGCGTCGTTTTTGTCTTTTCCCTCATTGAGCAGCTGTGGTGCGATACGGCCAAAGTTCTGGGTGAATCGGGTGAGTCAGGGATCCTGTAACGGTCGCGGCAATACCAAACCGCTCGGTAACTAACATCTTAATCCGCGATCTGTAACAATTGGTGTCTGGGAGTGGGATTCGAGGCCCGAACCAAATAAAAAAAAAAAAAAACGAATAGAGGAAAAAAAAAAAAAAATTGGTCAAAATTTGGAGCGGCCGAAATTTGTTTTGTTTTATAAAACCCGAATTTTGAAATTGCGCCATGGCTGGTCAAGGCGATCGAATGCCGGTGGGTGAGCTAGAGGAGGGGTTAGGAGTAACCCAGGATCAAATGGAGGGGAGCAATGAGGAGGCGGTTGAGGGAGTATCAGACGCACAAAATGGCGGCCTCGCGCACATGATTATTGTGGCGCCAAATTTAGCCGCGCCCGAGACCGTAGCAGCGCCGCCGATGGATTGGGGCCTATTTATGGAACAAATAAAGGCGCTCATGGTCCAGACAAGTGAAGACCTGAGGAATGACTTGGGAAACCAAATGGGGGTAATGGGAAACCAAATGGGGGTAATGGGGAACCGGATGGATGCTCAGAGTGAGCAATTGGGAGTAATGAGGGACGAAGCGAGGGGTACCGGTGAGGGATTAGACAAGAAATTTGAGGGGTTAGACAATGGGATAAAAGGGGGTAAAAAATGGGTTAATGGGGTTAGAAAATAGGATGGAGGACAAATTGCGGGAGATAGGGGAGCAATCCGCCCGAGAAATTAAACAGATGGGAGAGCACATAGAGGAGGTAAAAATCGGAGTAGAAACCAAACTGGATGCTCAGAGGGATGAATTGGGACAGATGAGGGCGGCATCTACAAAAGAAAGGGAGGAGATGAAGGAGGAGATACGACGAGGTGTGGGTGAGGAGGTTTCGGGGCTACGCGAGGAGGTAAAGCGAGGTGAGAAGCGTATGGAGAAAGAGGTGAGAAATGGAACGGCTAGGTTACAGGGGGGCATAGAAGATCTGACGGAGGAGGTGGAACAGCTGACAGAGGGACAAACGAAGTTAGTGGAGCAGGTTCAAAGGAACACTGCAGTACTCGGAGGGTTAAAGGCGACACAACAAGACATTAAAAACGAATTAATAGCGACGCAGAGGCAATGTCAGATGGTACGTGAGGAACTGACAATGAGGGTGGACGAGGTGACAGAGATAATGGAGACGAAGGACCGGCAGGTGAGGAAGCACATAGAGACGGTCACGGTAGCCTTAGAGGACGAACTTGAGGAGACGCACCGAGAAATAAAAGAGGTTAAACAAAAATTAGAGGAAGTGGAAGAAGAGGTGAGTGAAATTAAGAAGAGACGGACAGAAACTAAAAGAGAAATCCAGGAGGAGGTAATGGAATTGGTACAAGGTCGGTGCTCAACTCATGATGTGATGCTCGCTAACCAAATAAAGAGTTTGCAGGTGGCAAAGGAGGTGCGGAGACGAGGTACGGAGGTGAGTGGCAATGTGTATGATGTGAGGAAAGCTTCAGTCGGCTTGGGGATTGGTTTGGATCCGGGTGTTCGTGAGAGGCCGTTGGTGAAGTGTGCGACAGGTCTGGTGTGCGAAAAAAGAGGTGTGCGAGAATGTCCGACCATGGGGTGTGTGAGGAAAAAGTGCACGCCGAGGAGTGAGTGTGCCGTCAGGAGTGAGTCGGTCGTAGCGCGTGTGCGAGGGAGCACAGGGAAGCGCGGTGTAGTGAGTGTTACGGAGGAAGTAACGAAAAAGTGTGCGCAAGAGGATGCACGAGAAAGGTGTGTAACGGACGGGTGCATGGGGAAAGCGCATGCTGTCGAGAGTAAGGGTGAGTGCGCTGTCAAGAATGGAGGTGAGAGTAGTGAGAGTGACACGGAGCGTGAGTTGGTTGTGACAGGTGAGCGAGGATGTACACCTGGAATGGAAGGATGCACACCTGGAATGGTAGAGCGTGAGTGGGAATGCATGCTGGAATTGGTAGTGAGGCACGTGGTTGGGTGTGCGGGTGAGAGCACACCTGTGATTGTCACAAAGGAGGTGACCGAGAAAGGGGCGCGAAGAGGTGTGTTGGTGAGGTGTGCGAGCGACGAATGTGTGCCAAGGTGTTCGGTGGTCAGGTGTGTGACCAAGTCGGTGAGCGGAATGAGGGTACCTGGGTGTGTAAGGAAAGGTATGAGCAAGAAAGGGGTAGCGTATGCATGTAAGCGTCCAGGTGAAGCATCGACGGTGACCGGGTTAAAGGTTAGAACGACTTATAGCCGAATCGGGCCCTCGGTGCACGTCGGGCAGCTTCGCGTGCCGCGAGGACCAGCGGGGATCCGAACCACGGCGGTTTCGAAAGAACCGCCGTACGCGAGCCACGCTGTGCCTCGCTTGGAACGGCCGCATCCGGGCTCCACTAGGCGGAGCGGGCAGTTGGATAGGAAGGGTCGTCATGGCGACCACTTTCTATTGAGACGTGCCGGCAGGTCGAGATCGGGACATTGGATGGCTCCACGCCGAGGTGGTGCGTGGGATCTCGGCCCGGGTAAGCCCCCGCCCCTGCCCCGAATGCGGGACGCATCCAGCCGCCGGCACAAAAGAATCCGCGTTCATTGCTCGGCTGTACGAAGCCGGGCTGTAGACGTGAATTGGCGCACCGAGAGGATGTAATAAGTAGACGGATGATGATGGTAGTGATTTGATACGAAATTTATAATAGTGGGTAGAATTGGCAGTAAATGGAAAATTTTTGAATTGGTTGGAATTTGGTGTGCCAAATTGATAGTAGGACCTCCCCGATGTGGAGGGATGGCAAATCCACCATCCCTCACAGACGGTGGGGGCAAATGCGCTATAGTTTATGGGGTGTATGGCAGTGAAAACTAGCCCGGGTGGGTTAGGTTATATTGTTAGGGATCTAGCGAAGAGGACATTAGGTGACGTTAAGGTTAGTTAGTGACTGATACCTGTAGTGGGGACGCAGGTAGTTTAGTGTGGATGATAATGACGGGGGAGCGCAATAGTTTAAAGGGACGACTGGGAAGCGCAAGTTTCAGAGGGGAGTAGTTAGATGAGATGATGCCGTGTGTGTGAGGATTGAACAGGTGTGATTGCACAGGGGTGCAACTGAACAGGTGTGTGGAGCAGTGTATGAGTGAGTAGTGGTGATGTGTGTTGTGTTGACCAACTGGTCCAGGAAGAGGAGGAGGGTGCAGGTGGCACCAGGTGATTGCACAGGTGTGCAACAAACAGGTGTATGTGGCTGTGTGGAATAAATGGAGTATTGGAATGGATGGTCGTGGAGTGAGTATGGTGGAAATTGTGGAGTGGAGTGGATGGTGCGAAGGTGTGAATGGGGGAAGAGTGGACCCCCATCACGGATACCCGGGGCGGGTAGTGTAAGTGTTAGGTAGAGGGTACAGGTAAATTGTGGTTGGATATTGGCATCTGTGGTGCGAGGTGAAAGAATGGTATTTGGATGGGTGCATTAGTGTTGTGGAAATGGCTGGGCGTGTAGCCTGTTAGTGTGTGTAGTTGGTTGGGCACTCCACCACTGTGAGGATGTCGGCCAGGTGAGGCCGCAGGTGGGCTCTGGGAGCCGGTAGTAGTTGTTGTGGATGGGGCCCGAGGATCCGGAGGACGGACCCGGGTAGCCCAGTGCCAGAGGGCACCAGGGGGTGACAGAGCCAGGAGAGGGCCTGCCCCAGTTAGTTAGGTTAGGGTGAGGAGCTAGGTAAGCTCGGGTGGCAACTGCAGTGGTGGAGGTGTGCAGGTGGGTAGACCTGCTGGGAGAGCTACACGTCGCAGCCCAGAAATTGTGCGAGGCACCGGGAGATGAATCGGGGGAGTGAGACCCCAAATTGAGAAGCACCACAGTTTGGTCAATGGGAATTGGTTTTTAGAACCCATAGTGTAAGTGGCCAATGGATTGGCAGGGAGAGACCCCGGGTAGTGTAAAGTGTGTTAATGTCATTTAGAAAGTAGTTAGGATGAAGGATCTCCTCGCACCATCTGCATCCACTCACCTGAGGTGACAGGTACTCCACACCATGCCATGGTTTGATTATTTTTTATGATGCAAATGTTTGGATTGTGAGACGCATCATGATGTGGGTGTGACATTGTGCGTAATTCCATCTCTCCCTCCTTATGAGGATTGATGACGAATTGGGTGATGGCAAATTTTGGTTAGAGGGAGTGTGGAGACGAATTTGGTATAGGGGAAATATGGGGAAGACGTGACAGTAGTGACGAATTTGTAAATGTGTAGATTTTTGTACATATGGGGTAAGGGCAAGGGTAGGGTAGGTGACAGGGGGGTGACGTACGGTAGGGACGAGCTTTCTCACTTCGCCCTCCGTACGCATTTCGCCTTGCATTGCCTTATTGATGTGTACCCTTGTGACCTTACCCCTCGCTCAATTGTCTTTCCCCTTTTGTCTCCCACATGACCTGTGCGCCACTGGGTGCCGAGGGGAGCGTGCGTGGGTCGGCCATTGTGCGCCCGAAATTCCCAGAACCAGCTGTCTGCATCGATGCACCACATTATGGACCACATGTCTGTGGCCGAGCACCACCTATGGACCCCATGGGTTGGGGCATGGCCCCTCTGCTGGAACCGGCCATGAGGGCCTGAAATCTTGCTGGCGGACCTTGGCCACAGGGCACCGATGCCCCACAGGTGAACCACACTAGTCGGCCCTGTGGGCCATAAATAAAATAAATAAAAAGGACACATTGGGTGCAAGCTTTAATACAAATAGGCCGCCAGTAAGCAAAGCAAAATGAAAATGACAACATCTGGAAGACAAATAATAATCACCAGCAGAGGGAGCCGAAGAGCAAGAGATCACCTGCAGGGTTAGGGGTTGTTGATTTTATTTTTATGGAACACTGATGAACTATGGTGACTGCACCGATTGGTGCTTGGGTGCTTGTATTGGTGCGTTTTTGGGTGCGTTCATGGTGCGTCGATGCAGAGCAGACTGTCTCCCCCCCAGAAAGAACAATCACAGGTCCTGGGTTAGTTTTGTAAATAAAAGTAGCATCAATTGTAAATAATGCTCCCCACCGTCAGTGTATAGTTTGAAGACCATTCCGCAATTCGGTTAACTGTGGGCGTAAGTCTGTTAGGCAGGGTGCAATGGAGCAGCGGGACACGTTTATTTATGTTTTAAAACTGTCGCACTCAGGGTCAGGTTAACAATAGAGGGAACTACACCTACGTGTCACACTAAAAATAAAAGTTGTAGGCCCGGGACGTGCCTAAGAGGAGGAGGGTGCAGTGTTGTGGATATGAGAATGTATTTTTTATTTATTGTTGTGGTAAAATGTTGTTGTAAAAGGTTGTTGTAAAATATCACCCCTCCTCCCTCCGTTTGTGGTTGTATAAAGGTCAAAGGGCGTTCCCGTAGTTAGTCCATAAAACATACATGCAGGACACGATATATCTTTGTTGACAGTTATATCCTTATTATGTGTATTAGTGTAAGGCTGTGTCTCCCATTAATTGAAGTACTCCATTGCACCAGTGAAAGAGATAGATTCCCTTCATTCCCACTCCCAACACTTCCATTCCCCCCTTTCCGTCAATTGCAATTCGCATTGCCAACTGCATGTTGGGCGGTTTTCCCTTCATCCGCCATTGACCACGAGGCAGGGTTGGGGGAAGCAAGGCGGGTCCCCACCTTGTCAGAGAGGGGAGGAGTGATCCAGCCCCACTCGACCAACCATGAACAAGGGGTTTGGCTTGAGAGGGCGGGGAGAGAACATTTGGGGGAGGCTCGCAAAGGTTGAGGGGCGGGGCCTATATAACCCACGGCGGGGGTGTTCCCAGAGGAGATGCACTGTGAGTTGGTCTGAGTCGGTTGCCAGAGGAGGGTCAGTGGTTGCGTTGGTTGCGGTGGTAAGAAGTCGGTGGTGAGAAGTGGTGGCGTCGAGGGGTCAGTGGTTGTGTTGGTCGCGTTGAGTTGTCAATGGTGAGGAGACACCAGGGCCAAGAGAGAGAAGGTGCCAAGGGCCATTACCAGCAGTTGCGCCAGAGACGGCAGACGCGCCCTGAGCTGAGCCAGAGAGGCAGCGTTGACTCCACCAGGCAGCTTCAACCCGTTACCCCGCGGGGACCAAATAGCGGTGGCATCGGTGGCCGTCGAGGTCCAGCCGACGTCCCGTGCGGGATCAAGCCCGAACCATCTGCCCCCAGCTGAACCTTCCCATTTCTCCTTCCAACATTCATTCCATTCCATCCTTCTTGTATACGTGAGTTTGTTTTGTTTGTTCTGTCCCTGGGTATTTAATTAAATCTGTAGGTAAGCTAAAATTTGCACTGTGTCACCTGCGTCTTATGTGTTGTAAATAAAACTTGATTGCTCCTTTTTGCTTGTGTGTGTAAATAATAAACCCCATTACTCGTCTGTACGTCTTCTCGTTTTATTCCTTTTCCTCTTGCATTGCGTCGTTTTTGTCTTTTCCCTCATTGAGCAGCTGTGGTGCGATACGGCCAAAGTTCTCGGTGAATCGGGTGAGTCAGGGATCCTGTAACGGTCGCGGCAATACCAAACCGCTCGGTAACTAACATCTTAATCCGCGATCTGTAACAATTGGTGTCTGGGAGTGGGATTCGAGGCCCGAACCAAATTAAAAAAAAAA
This sequence comes from Myxine glutinosa, assembly GCF_964187855.1. NCBI lineage: Eukaryota > Metazoa > Chordata > Myxini > Myxiniformes > Myxinidae > Myxine > Myxine glutinosa. The sequence goes on along the minus strand of NC_136267.1, from coordinate 186,714,134 downwards.
AAAACGAATAGAGGAAAAAAAAAAAAAATTGGTCAAAATTTGGAGCGGCCGAAATTTGTTTTGTTTTATAAAACCCGAATTTTGAAATCGCGCCATGGCTGGTCAAGGCGATCGAATGCCGGTGGGTGAGCTAGAGGAGGGGTTAGGAGTAACCCAGGATCAAATGGAGGGGAGCAATGAGGAGGCGGTTGAGGGAGTATCAGACGCACAAAATGGCGGCCTCGCGCACATGATTATTGTGGCGCCAAATTTAGCCGCGCCCGAGACCGTAGCAGCGCCGCCGATGGATTGGGGCCTATTTATGGAACAAATAAAGGCGCTCATGGTCCAGACAAGTGAAGACCTGAGGAATGACTTGGGAAACCAAATGGGGGTAATGGGAAACCAAATGGGGGTAATGGGGAACCGGATGGATGCTCAGAGTGAGCAATTGGGAGTAATGAGGGACGAAGCGAGGGGTACCGGTGAGGGATTAGACAAGAAATTTGAGGGGTTAGACAATGGGATAAAAGGGGGTAAAAAATGGGTTAATGGGGTTAGAAAATAGGATGGAGGACAAATTGCGGGATATAGGGGAGCAATCCGCCCGAGAAATTAAACAGATGGGAGAGCACATAGAGGAGGTAAAAATCGGAGTAGAAACCAAACTGGATGCTCAGAGGGATGAATTGGGACAGATGAGGGCGGCATCTACAAAAGAAAGGGAGGAGATGAAGGAGGAGATACGACGAGGTGTGGGTGAGGAGGTTTCGGGGCTACGCGAGGAGGTAAAGCGAGGTGAGAAGCGTATGGAGAAAGAGGTGAGAAATGGAACGGCTAGGTTACAGGGGGGCATAGAAGATCTGACGGAGGAGGTGGAACAGCTGACAGAGGGACAAACGAAGTTAGTGGAGCAGGTTCAAAGGAACACTGCAGTACTCGGAGGGTTAAAGGCGACACAACAAGACATTAAAAACGAATTAATAGCGACGCAGAGGCAATGTCAGATGGTACGTGAGGAACTGACAATGAGGGTGGACGAGGTGACAGAGATAATGGAGACGAAGGACCGGCAGGTGAGGAAGCACATAGAGACGGTCACGGTAGCCTTAGAGGACGAACTTGAGGAGACGCACCGAGAAATAAAAGAGGTTAAACAAAAATTAGAGGAAGTGGAAGAAGAGGTGAGTGAAATTAAGAAGAGACGGACAGAAACTAAAAGAGAAATCCAGGAGGAGGTAATGGAATTGGTACAAGGTCGGTGCTCAACTCATGATGTGATGCTCGCTAACCAAATAAAGAGTTTGCAGGTGGCAAAGGAGGTGCGGAGACGAGGTACGGAGGTGAGTGGCAATGTATATGATGTGAGGAAAGCTTCAGTCGGCTTGGGGATTGGTTTGGATCCGGGTGTTCGTGAGAGGCCGTTGGTGAAGTGTGCGACAGGTCTGGTGTGCGAAAAAAAGAGGTGTGCGAGAATGTCCGACCATGGGGTGTGTGAGGAAAAAGTGCACGCCGAGGAGTGAGTGTGCCGTCAGGAGTGAGTCGGTCGTAGCGCGTGTGCGAGGGAGCACAGGGAAGCGCGGTGTGGTGAGTGTTACGGAGGAAGTAACGAAAAAGTGTGCGCAAGAGGATGCGCGAGAAAGGTGTGTAACGGACGGGTGCATGGGGAAAGCGCATGCTGTCGAGAGTAAGGGTGAGTGCACTGTCAAGAATGGAGGTGAGAGTAGTGAGAGTGACACGGAGCGTGAGTTGGTTGTGACAGGTGAGCGAGGATGTACACCTGGAATGGAAGGATGCACACCTGGAATGGTAGAGCGTGAGTGGGAATGCACGCTGGAATTGGTAGTGAGGCACGTGGTTGGGTGTGCGGGTGAGAGCACACCTGTGATTGTCACAAAGGAGGTGACCGAGAAAGGGGCGCGAAGAGGTGTGTTGGTGAGGTGTGCGAGCGACGAATGTGTGCCAAGGTGTTCGGTGGTCAGGTGTGTGACCAAGTCGGTGAGCGGAATGAGGGTACCTGGGTGTGTAAGGAAAGGTATGAGCAAGAAAGGGGTAGCGTATGCATGTAAGCGTCCAGGTGAAGCATCGACGGTGACCGGGTTAAAGGTTAGAACGACTTATAGCCGAATCGGGCCCTCGGTGCGCGTCGGGCAGCTTCGCGTGCCGCGAGGACCAGCGGAGATCCGAACCACGGCGGTTTCGAAAGAACCGCCGTACGCGATCCACGCTGTGCCTCGCTTGGAACGGCCGCGTCCGGGCTCCACTAGGCGGAGCGGGCAGCTGGATAGGAAGGGTCGTCATGGCGACCACTTTCTATTGAGACGTGCCGGCAGGTCGAGATCGGGACATTGGATGGCTCCACGCCGAGGTGGTGCGTGGGATCTCGGCCCGGGTAAGCCCCCGCCCCTGCCCCGAATGCGGGACGCATCCAGCCGCCGGCACAAAAGAATCCGCGTTCATTGCTCGGCTGTACGAAGCCGGGCTGTAGACGTGAATTGGCGCACCGAGAGGATGTAATAAGTAGACGGATGATGATGGTAGTGATTTGATACGAAATTTATAATAGTGGGTAGAATTGGCAGTAAATGGAAAATTTTTGAATTGGTTGGAATTTGGTGTGCCAAATTGATAGTAGGACCTCCCCGATGTGGAGGGATGGCAAATCCACCATCCCTCACAGACGGTGGGGGCAAATGCGCTATAGTTTATGGGGTGTATGGCAGTGAAAACTAGCCCGGGTGGGTTAGGTTATATTGTTAGGGATCTAGCGAAGAGGACATTAGGTGACGTTAAGGTTAGTTAGTGACTGATACCTGTAGTGGGGACGCAGGTAGTTTAGTGTGGATGATAATGACGGGGGAGCGCAATAGTTTAAAGGGACGACTGGGAAGCGCAAGTTTCAGAGGGGAGTAGTTAGATGAGATGATGCCGTGTGTGTGAGGATTGAACAGGTGTGATTGCACAGGGGTGCAACTGAACAGGTGTGTGGAGCAGTGTATGAGTGAGTAGTGGTGATGTGTGTTGTGTTGACCAACTGGTCCAGGAAGAGGAGGAGGGTGCAGGTGGCACCAGGTGATTGCACAGGTGTGCAACAAACAGGTGTATGTGGCTGTGTGGAATAAATGGAGTATTGGAATGGATGGTCGTGGAGTGAGTATGGTGGAAATTGTGGAGTGGAGTGGATGGTGCGAAGGTGTGAATGGGGGAAGAGTGGACCCCCATCACGGATACCCGGGGCAGGTAGTGTAAGTGTTAGGTAGAGGGTACAGGTAAATTGTGGTTGGATATTGGCATCTGTGGTGCGAGGTGAAAGAATGGTATTTGGATGGGTGCATTAGTGTTGTGGAAATGGCTGGGCGTGTAGCCTGTTAGTGTGTGTAGTTGGTTGGGCACTCCACCACTGTGAGGATGTCGGCCAGGTGAGGCCGCAGGTGGGCTCTGGGAGCCGGTAGTAGTTGTTGTGGATGGGGCCCGAGGATCCGGAGGACGGACCCGGGTAGCCCAGTGCCAGAGGGCACCAGGGGGTGACAGAGCCAGGAGAGGGCCTGCCCCAGTTAGTTAGGTTAGGGTGAGGAGCTAGGTAAGCTCGGGTGGCAACTGCAGTGGTGGAGGTGTGCAGGTGGGTAGACCTGCTGGGAGAGCTACACGTCGCAGCCCAGAAATTGTGCGAGGCACCGGGAGATGAATCGGGGGAGTGAGACCCCAAATTGAGAAGCACCACAGTTTGGTCAATGGGAATTGGTTTTTAGAACCCATAGTGTAAGTGGCCAATGGATTGGCAGGGAGAGACCCCGGGTAGTGTAAAGTGTGTTAATGTCATTTAGAAAGTAGTTAGGATGAAGGATCTCCTCGCATCATCTGCATCCACTCACCTGAGGTGACAGGTACTCCACACCATGCCATGGTTTGATTATTTTTTATGATGCAAATGTTTGGATTGTGAGACGCATCATGATGTGGGTGTGACATTGTGCGTAATTCCATCTCTCCCTCCTTATGAGGATTGATGACGAATTGGGTGATGGCAAATTTTGGTTAGAGGGAGTGTGGAGACGAATTTGGTATAGGGGAAATATGGGGAAGACGTGACAGTAGTGACGAATTTGTAAATGTGTAGATTTTTGTACATATGGGGTAAGGGCAAGGGTAGGGTAGGTGACAGGGGGGTGACGTACGGTAGGGACGAGCTTTCTCACTTCGCCCTCCGTACGCATTTCGCCTTGCATTGCCTTATTGATGTGTACCCTTGTGACCTTACCCCTCGCTCAATTGTCTTTCCCCTTTTGTCTCCCACATGACCTGTGCGCCACTGGGTGCCGAGGGGAGCGTGCGTGGGTCGGCCATTGTGCGCCCGAAATTCCCAGAACCAGCTGTCTGCATCGATGCACCACATTATGGACCACATGTCTGTGGCCGAGCACCACCTATGGACCCCATGGGTTGGGGCATGGCCCCTCTGCTGGAACCGGCCATGAGGGCCTGAAATCTTGCTGGCGGACCTTGGCCACAGGGCACCGATGCCCCACAGGTGAACCACACTAGTCGGCCCTGTGGGCCATAAATAAAATAAATAAAAAGGACACATTGGGTGCAAGCTTTAATACAAATAGGCCGCCAGTAAGCAAAGCAAAATGAAAATGACAACATCTGGAAGACAAATAATAATCACCAGCAGAGGGAGCCGAAGAGCAAGAGATCACCTGCAGGGTTAGGGGTTGTTGATTTTATTTTTATGGAACACTGATGAACTATGGTGACTGCACCGATTGGT